>NC_134855.1:70764096-71499721 GCF_049852395.1 Peromyscus maniculatus bairdii
GGGTCTGCAAGCCAAGAGACACGGGGGGCTCAAAACTGCAGCTCGTCCCTGAGACTCGCTTCCTTTGGCATTTCCAGAGAGGCCACTGGAGATGGAAGACAAAGCAAGCTGCACAGCTCGGGAGGCTCCAGTGTGCTTGGGGAAGTTTGACCCAGGCTGGCCACCTCTACCCCACAGTGAGTGCTGCAGGGCCTAGCTGGGCTCCTCCACAGCCCTGGATCGTGGCAAGCTTCATAAGCTGCCGATGTTGGGGAAGCTCTTCAGTTTCTCAGGGAAGTCGTCTTTGTAGAGCACTGGGTCAGCTCGGTGTTCCACCACCTTGAGGGGCATGGTCCCGAAGACGGAAGCAAACTTATTGATGCACTCTGACCTGTGGGTGGACGAGAGGGCAGGGCAAGCAGAATGGAAGAGGTTAGCTGCTGAGAGACAGCAAAGCCCAACACAGCCACTGTCCACAAGAGAACCGAAAGGTGCTGAAAGGGTACCCAGCCTTTGCTGGGCTCTGCAAAGGGCTGTGATGGAAAGCAAGGTGACCGAGCAGAGGTCCCTGGCTCCGTGCAGAGGGAGAAAGTGAACAGGAGATCCCTCGGCAGGCTTGCAGGTCAGGACACCGGCCCCTCCCCCCTTGAATTCCAGTCATTTTTCCAGCACTAGCAGGCTTCAAACCCAGGTGGATTGGCTCCAGCAATCCTTAACCCCATCTCTGCCGGTCATAGGAAGGAGGATGATGGGAAGGAAAAAGACTCTGCTTGCTTAACCTGAAGAGGCTGACAGAAGGGTCCTAGCCACGCAAGGCAGAGGAGTACAGGGACCGGTGATTCTGAGTTCCAAGCAATGAGCACTTAACTCCCCAGCACTCGATGGCCTGTAAATACCCAGCCACAAGCCTGCTCTTCTGACGTGGCCAGAGCTCACAGAGGGCCTTCTGCATGAGTGTGACTTTTGTCCCTCCCACACTAGAACCAGGAGCAAGAACAGCTTGGTGACAAGAGGTGAAGATTGCAAAGCAGGGCTTCCTCTGCTCCCCCTCAAAGCTGAACCTCCCTTCAGGGGAGAAGGTCAGGCCCCCTTTATAGGAATGGCTCAGGTCAGTCAGGCCAACCGAGTGTGACAGCTGGGTAATGAGGACGCGTCAGCACCAGGCCAGAGGGGAAAAGCAGCCTGGGAAAAGCCCTTTTGAAGTTGGGGCCCAGAAGGATGGATTTCAGAGGGTCAGTGCCTTCTCGGCAGCTGCCCGAGAGCTACAGCAAGGAAGCTTGATGAGAGAGTGGTCCCAGGGCAGGAGCCAGCTCCAAATGCTCACCGCCACCTCCCCATCTCCAGAGGCCCCATAAGCTGCTTCCAGAATGTGTAGATAGAGCAGAGCTTTGGGCTCAGGGAGGTGTCTGTGGCAGCTTGCTGTGACTGCAAGCCGCCACCATCGGCCTTTCCTTCCTTGTTGTGTTTCTGAAAAGCTTGCACTGTTGCATCATGGACTTCTGGCCATGGATGTCAACAGAGCTACCAACACCACAGGGAGGTAACGCTCATTAGACGCTCCGCAAGGGCGCGGATGCTCACCACAGCCCTAGGGCTCAAGTGTGTCCTCCATCCCAGTTTCTAGTGGGAAGGCCAAGATGCTAAGAAGCTAATGTTCAAAAGTTAAATACATGAATAAATTAAAAAAAAAAAAAAACATGCCAGAGCCAGAGCCAAACCTAGGCTTTCCAGCTCCTGAGACTAAAGACAAGACACAAATTTACTTATTAACCTGTGTGGCCCAATAGGAGGGGCTGAAAGGCCACAACTCCAGCACCCCTGTCTGTACCAGATAATTTTCCAGCACATCTTACTGATTTCTTAAAGTACTCTTCTCCCAACCTCAAACTTCTTGCCCAAGGCCTGAGTCTGTATTAGCCTCATGTTAGGTTCAGAGAGGTTAAGTTGCCAAGGAATGAAGGACTAGCAATGATGGAACTGGGATTCCGACTCAGGCTGGCATTGGCTGAATCCTTCTCTACCACTGGGGACAACTGGGCTTCTGCAGTCCCTGAGACTCAGCACAGGGAGGGCCTCGGGGAGACTGGTAAAAGGAGGGGGGGCTCTGGTGATATTTTATTTGTACTGAATTGTGATTTTATTTGTATGTTAATAAATAAAGTTGCCTGAGGGTCAGAGCTAATAGTAAGCCATAGCGGAGCTGGGCATTCGTGGTGCACGCCTTTAATCCCAGCACTTGGTAGGCAGAGCTAGGTAGATCTCTGTGTGGTCAAGGATACAGCCAGCATTGGAGACACACGCCTTTAATCTCAATACCAACCATAGAAGACCTGGAGGTCTGTACAGACAGGCGGTGACGAGGCGGTTATGTGGTTGGGTTTACAACCAATGAGAAGGCAGAACAGAAAGTCTATATAAAGACAAACACATAGGAAGTAGGTCTCTCTTGGCTGAAGAGGATCACTGAAGCAGGAAGGGTAAGGCTCTTAGCTCTGACCTCTTGGGCTTTTATCTTTACATTGGCTCTGTGTTTCTTATTTAATAAGATGGTTATTTCAACATTTGGCGCCGAACGTGACAAGAATCCATTAAAAACCACTTGACTTGGCTTGGTGGCAGGTCTGGTTTTCCATCTGGGCGGCCGGCTCCCTAGCTCGGGCCCAGGTTGGCTTAGTCTCAGGCTGGACTGACCATAGCCCCAAGCAGTTAGCTGCAGCTGGAGCTACTTGCTTAAAGCCAGTGCTACAAACAACTCAGGCCTGCCCTGCCTAACAGAGCCCCTGCCTGTAAAGCCAAGACACGTGGTCGGAGCTTAAGGAAGCTGGAGCCAAGGCTTGACTCAGCTCAAGCGTGAACGCGTGGCTGATTTAAGCTTTAGCCGGCTACGCTTTCTTGCAGTCTCTCTCTCTCTCTCTCTCTCTCTCTCTCTCTCTCTCTCTCTCTCTGGATTCACACCTTGGACACTAGGTGGCTGTTTTGAAATTCCCTCGGATTTCTACTGTTCTACACAGACTTGGTAAGTCAAATAACATATCAGATATTTTTAAAGGAAACTATTTAAAAGAGAAATTTTTTTTTCACATTAAAAAAAAAAATGGAGCCGGGCGGTGGTGGTGCATGCCTTTAATCCCAGCACTCGGGAGGCAGAGCCAGGCGGATCTCTGTGAGTTCGAGGCCAGCCTGGGCT
Organism: Peromyscus maniculatus bairdii; assembly: GCF_049852395.1. Lineage (NCBI taxonomy): Eukaryota > Metazoa > Chordata > Mammalia > Rodentia > Cricetidae > Peromyscus > Peromyscus maniculatus. The sequence continues at coordinate 70,767,263 of NC_134855.1, forward strand.
ACCAAGTGAGCTCCAGGAAAGGCGCAAAGCTACACAGAGAAACCCTGTCTCAAAAAAACCAAAAAAAAAAAAAAAAAAAGGTTTTTATGTGTACATTGGAAGAAAATTGGGCTTTGTTTGAAATTTTAGGCAGTCTGACAATGGAACAACTATATGAGAAGATTAATATTGATTGAATTATGCTGTTTATTACTTTTCTTATCCTCATTTTACTATTTAAAAAGATAGTCAATTTAAGTGCCAGGATAACAGTTTTAGAAAAACCTGTTAAACCTGTAAAAAATGAATTATAGAGAAATTCAAATTCAGACAGAAGAAATTAACAGTGAAGTTGTTTCAAGATTGGATCATAAGGTTATTGAAAGAAAGCCTGTTTTCACACAGTCATCCTTAATTTATCCGGTAAGCGTACAGCAGTTGCCTAAACAAATGACTATACAAAATATTTGGGTTCCAATTGAAATGTTAAATTTACGAAGGTTTAAGGAGGCAATAATATCTTATGGCATGCATTCCCCATATGTAAAGCAAATGTTAAACTCTTGGTCAACATATAATAGTATTATAGCACGGGACTGGTGGGAGCTGGCACAGGCTGTTCTGGAACCCAGTCAAAGGCTCTAGTGGCAAATGTGGTTCAAGGATGAGGCTAAAAACATAGAAAAACAATGGAGGGATAAAGGAATACAAGTCTTCCAGGATCAGCTTATTGGAGAAGGCCAATATGCTTCAGTACAAACACAATGTTTATATGATGTCCAAACCCTAATTCTATGTCGAACGGTAGCCTTGAATGCATGGAACAGAGTTGAGGAACCAGGAAAAAAATTGAGTCATTTACAAAGGTTATACAAGGCCCAAAAGAATCTTTCACAGATTTTTTACAAAGACTGGCTTCAGCAATAAAGAGAATGGTCCCGGATTCAGAAGCTAGCCAGATAATAATTGAATCTTTGGCCTTTGAGAATGCGAATGCAACATGCAAAAGAATAATCAGGCCGTTAAAGGCAAGATCTGCACCCTTGGAAGATTGGATTAGAGACACAGTTAATGTTGAAGCTCATGACCATGATGATATGTGGGTAGGAGAAGCAATTTCAAAAGGTTTGAAGAATGTTAGATGTTTTGGATGTGGAAAGCAAGGACATTTGAAAAGAAACTGTAAACAGGTCATTCCTAGAAAACAATGTTTCTTTGGTAACAGAATGCCCCTTCCTTCTGGAGTATGCAGAAGGTGTGGTAAGGAAAAACACTGGACCAACGAATGTAGATCAACAGGGGACAGGCAAGGTAATCCTTTGCCGCAGTCTTTGGGAAACTCCCAGAGGGGCCTCATGCAGGCCCCCATAGCAAATCCAGTTCAAACCTTTCCTGCAGTCGTAGAGGAAACCTCTACTCAGAGCAATTAAATAACCAAATGCCTATTGGAATAAATCATGCTGGTCAGGATGATGAAACAGAGAGAATAGAAAATTCAGGAGAAAACATAAAGAAATTTTTTTTGGCAAACTTCTATTAATGAACAAAGACCAAAATTAACAATAAAAATAAATGGTGTTTTGTTGTCTGGTCTGGTAGACACAGGTGCAGACGTTACCATAATTGCACCAGAATTTTGGCATCCAACTTGGCCTCTTCAGGAGGTAAATGTTCAACTGTTAGGAATTGGGACATTACCTCAAGTGAAACAGAGTGCAAGATGGCTTGAATGTATAGGTCCAGAAGGACAGAGAGGAAAATTAAAACCATATGTGGCTAACATAGCTATGAACCTGTGGGGTTGAGACTTGTTGCAACAATGGAATACTCAGATTAACATCCCTCCAATCTCAGAAACAAATCATAAACTAGCACATGTTACTGAGAGAAATATTAGAAGATATTATTCTAGTGAGTGGTCACCAGCCATCCATATTATACAAGAACAGGGCACAACAACTGATGATCTTCCAAAAACATCAACAGCTTTACCTTTAAAATGGTTAACAGACAAGCCTGTATGGGTTCAGCAATGGCCTATAACAACAGAGAAACTCCAGGCTTTAGGAGAGCTGGTAGAAGAGTTAAATGCTCAGCATATTGAAGAAACAACCAGCCCTTGGAATTCTCCTGTATTTGTTAAAAAGAAATCTGGTAAATGGAGAATGGTAACAGACCTTAGAGCAATTAAGAAAGTAATTCAGTCAATGGGCTCTCTGCAATCTGGAATTCTTTTGCCTACTCTGTTACCAAAAGGATGGCCTCTCATAGTTATTGATTTAAAAGACTGTTTCTTTTCAATACCCTTACAAGAAAAAGACAGAAAGATTTGCTTTCACAGTGCCTACTTATAATAATTCTCAACTAGTTAAAAGATTTCAATGGAGGGTCCTCCCACAGGGAATGTTGAATAGCCCAACTCTGTCAATATTTTGTACAACAGCCATTGGAAGTGATACATAAAAAATTTCTTAAATCTATAATTTTTCATTATATGGATGATATTTTACTAGCTGACTCAAATGCAGATATTTTAAAAAGAATGTTTGAAGAAGTAAAGAAAATTTTGCCTTGCTGGGGATTACAAATTGCTTCTGAAAAGATACAAAGAGGAGATTCTATTAATTATTTAGGATATTAAATAGAGCTACAAAAAATTAGACCCCAAAAGGTGCAAATTAGGAGAGATAGACTACAGACTCTTAATGACTTTCAAAGATTATTTGGAGACATTTCTCATCTACGAACTGTTGATGGGGTAAAAAATGATGAACTGAATAATTTGTTCAAAACCTTAGAAGGTGACAAGGACTTAAATAGTCCAAGAGAATTATCATCTGAAGCTGAGAAAGAATTGGCCTTGGTAGAAAAGAAAGTACATGAAGGGCACGTGGATCATATTGATCCAAAGCTGGATTGCATTTTGGTTATTTTACCTTCTAGGCATTCTCCTACTGGAATATTAATGCAGAGGGAAGATATTATATTGGAATGGGTATTTTTACCAAATAAACCAAATAAAAAATTAAAAACATGTGGAAAAAAATCTCTGACTTGATTTGGAAAGGAAAATTGAGACTTCGTCAATTAGCAGGAATAGACCCCTTTAACTAAGGAGGACATTAAAAAAATTATGGACAGAAAGTGAACCTTGGCAAAGAGCTTGCAGTAAGTTTTTGGGGAGAAATTAACAGCAAATATCCCAAAAGCAATAGAATTGATCTTATAAAGAGAGCTGATTGGATCTTGCCTCGAATTGTACAGGAAAAACCATATCTGGAGTTCGTACATTTTATACAGATGCCAACAAACAAGGAAAGGCAGGTTACAAATTTAAGTAAAGTGGTTCAAAGTCCTTATAATTCAGTTCAAAAATCAGAATTGTATGCTATTATGTTGGTATTAATGGATTTTTTTTAGAACCTCTCAACATAGTAATTGACTCTCAGTATGCTGAAAGAGTGGTATTACATATTGAGACTGCAGAATTTACCCCTGATGCTTCAGAATTAACTTCACTATTTATTCAATTACAAGATACAATCAGGAAAAGGAGTTAATTTTCCTCTATATATAACTCACATCCAATCCCATACTGGTCTGCCAGGCCCTCTAGCACAAGCCAATGATGAGATTGATAAAATATTGATAGGAAATAGGCTGGAGGCCTCAGAATTTCATAAAAAACATCATGTCAATAGTAAAGGTTTAAAAAAGGATTTTTCCATAACCTGGCAACAAGCCAAAGAAATAGTAAAGAAATGTCCTATTTGTTCCTTCTACAATCAAACGCCATTACCAGCAGGATGTAACCCAAAGGGTACTCAGAGGAATGAAATCTGGCAGATGGACATGTTTCACTTTGCAGAATTTGGAAAATTGAAATATGTACACCATACCATCAATACTTATTCAGGATTTCAATGGGCAACTGCTTTGAGTTCTGAAAAAGCTAATTCTGTAATCACTCATTTGCTAGAAGTTATGGCCATCATGGGTATACTTGCACAAATCAAAACTGACAATGCTCCATCATATGTCTCTGTTAAAATGAAACAGTTTTTTGCTTATTACAATATAAAGCATATTACAGGCATACCACATAATCCTACAGGTCAAGCAGTTATAGAAAGATCAAACAGAACTCTAAAGGATATGCTAAATAAACAGAAAGGGGTAACCAAAACCCCCAGAAATAGACTGCATAGTGCTCTATTAACTTTGAATTTTCTCAGTGCCAATGAGAAAGGAACAACAGCTGCAGAGAGACATTGGAGAATAGAAAAAACTACAGAATTAAATCAGCCTATATACTTTAAGGATGTGCTGACCTCAGAATGGAAACCAGGATATGTGTTACATTGGGGATGAGGTTTTGCTTTTGTTTCTACAGAAGAAGATAAGCTGTGGGTACCATCAAAATTGATAAAGGTTCGATTTGAACAAGAGAGACCTCTTAATTAGAGGGGATGATAGTTCATCAACCAGCATGAACATCCAATTTAAACTAACTTATACAAGTAACATATGCCTTTTCATTTAATCAGATAATAACTTGCCAAAAAGGAACATCCCCAAAATTAGTGTTGGGGAAAGGTTTTTGGTTTTGTCTTTTAGGAGAATGAAGGTTAAGGAATCTGAAGAACACAGGACAAATGAGACAACTGAAGAAAAGGGACAAATCATCTATCCCAGGAAACAGTGAAATGGCGTATGGGTATACCATCTAAAAAATTTTATGTCTTCCTAAATGTTTGTTTCTGCTCTTCTCTAAAGATTTAACACTATTGGTCTTCTAATAGTCCCAGTTCAATTAAAATTTAAAGCTGACTTTGGAGTTGGAGAATGGCTCTCTCCTTCTTTAAACTCAAGCATGTTGTTAAAAGGAAAATGCAAACTCTCTGTATCATGCCAGAAGAAAAGAGCCATCTTCTGCTATGGGACAGGAGAAAAGCCAAATTAATTAAGGGACTATTCTATTACTAATCTCAACTCTTTGATTCTATTCTGATTCTTTAAACTTTTCTTAAAGTATAAATTTTATATCAAAATTTGTAAGATTAATATATATATACATTTTAAACTTTGTTAAGATATGAATGGTCATATAGAGTACTACCTAATTCTAGAAAGAAAAAGGCTTCAATTAGCTGCATATATATGTCTTTATGTTCGAGTGTCTTATCAGTTTTCTGCAGGAAGTCACGGCCAGGCCTAACATCAACTGAAGTCTCCAGGAAGAAGATGGGGTCCCACAACAACAAATTCCATGTGGACAATAATAATATCATTAAGCTGACAAACATCATCTACAGATCAGCTTTGAAATACCAAGTGCTCAGAGCAATTTTGAGAGGGCTAGCTGAGATGGTCCAGTCTCAAAGACTACTTGAATAAGGACTTGAGATAAACTCTGAACTTTGGCATTATACACAGACTGAATAACTAAGGATATAGTTACCTTTCCTAGAATTTGACAATTAACCTAAAATTTTTCTTTCAGGATAAAGATAACTTCACCCATACCCAGCAGGAAGCAATTTTAAGAATACGACGCCCACATTCCCAAAGAGTTGGTGTGGGGCCGGTGGTTTTTTAGTTTTTTTAATGGGTTTTGGGTCTGGGATAATTTTCATTATTTAGGGGGGTTGGTTACAAGTTGTTGTCAAGGGTTAGGAAAAAGGCTAAGCAAAGGAGATTAGATTTAAAGTTCTTGTTTAAAAAAAAGAAAAGAAAAGAAAAAGAAAAAGTCAATTACTAGTTTTAAATACTTTACATTGGATTGGACTATTTTATATTGTATACAAATTTGAAATTGATATTGTTAGAAAATGCTATATGTATATTTCTAATTGTATTCATACCATTCATTTAACAATGTAATGCAATTTTCTGATCCTTGAATGTTATTATTACCAACTATTAGGATATAAAGAAATGAAAGTTAGTAGTTAGACATTATAATAGAACTTGTAGTCATATTAGGTATATTTTAAAAATTGAGCAGATATATTTTAGATAGACAGGTCATCTTCAAACCCTTCAGAGATCTACAGAATATGGCATTTAAAATGTTTTAATAACTTAGAAAATTTTTCTTTTTGTTATGACTATGAGACATGTCGGCTCCTGGCAGTACCAATCCACTGCAGAGAGAATATGGGCATTGAAGATACTGCATATGGAGTTAACTTTCATTGTGGCAAAAGTTAGCCACTGGACAACAAAGTATTCTCGAATCAACTGCTGACAAGCAGGACAGACAGGACATGAAACAAAGGACTACCGATTCTTGTCAAAACAAGTGTTGTTATGGCTTTATCAAAAGGCATCTTCTGAAGCCAGGAAAATATGGCACCATCCCTGAAGTGGCCTTCACAATCCAGAAAAGGTACAGTGCCCTTTTTTTTGAAGGCAGCTGAACAGGCAGTGGGTTGATGGCTTCTGATGTGCAATGGAACAGCAGCTGAAACAGTTATTCTTGAAGAATAACTAAGCTCATGCCTCTCAATAGTAGACTGGCATTTAATAGAGGGATATGGAGAAGAACGGGATGCTGAGATGAAGCCATATATACACAGCCAAGAAGAATGGACAGCTGAATTAAAAAACCATCAACAATTTCCAGAATTTAAAATCCTGAATCATGACATGACACTAGTGGAATTCAGGTGTTTCCGGTACATGGACTGCTCTTACCCAATGTGAGGTTGAACTGTTGACCTTGTGTACATCCTACTTCACAAATGAGTCTGTCAGATACGCTAAGCCTATAGGCTCAAGATGATGCCCCAACCCTGTGGAGAAACCTCAGGTGACTGCCCAGGCAGCTGGCTGTTTCTGTCAAGTCACAAATTTTTTGGAAGTTGCTTGCATGCACTTCCTGTTTTTATTTTTGTCACGTAATATTATTTCTTCTTGGGTCACTGAGGGAGTTGAAGATTAGTTAGTTATAGTTGAAGGTTAGTTAGTTACAGTTGAAGACTAGTTAGGATAGAAAGTGAATTAGGTACATTTTGGACTTACCAAAATAGGTAGATAATGGAATTATTTTCTCTGCATTTGTCAAATACAAATGGACTAGACACTGTTTAGGTATTTATTACTTGTATATATTGTATATAATTATTGTACTTTTGTATATAGTTTTTCTTATGTTAGTTATAACCTTTTTTCTTTTTATTAAAATAGAACAGGGGAAATATGGTGATATTTTATTTGTACTAAATTGTGATTTTATTTGTATGTTAATAAATAAAGTTGCCTGGGGGTCAGAGCTAATAGCAAGCCATAGCAGAGCTGGGCATTCGTGGCACACGCCTTTAATCCCAGCACTTGGTAGGCAGAGCTAGGTAGATCTCTGTGTGGTCAAGGATACAGCCAGCATTGGAGACACATGCCTTTAATCTCAATACCAACCATAGAAGACCTGGAGGTCTGTACAGTCAGGCGGTGACGAGGCGGTCATGTGGTTGGGTTTACAACCAATGAGAAGGCAGAACAGAAAGTCTGTATAAAGACAAACACACAGGAAGTAGGTCTCTCTTGGCTGAAGAGGATCGCTGAAGCAGGAAGGGTAAGGCTCTTAGCTCTGACCTCTTGGGCTTTTATCTTTACATTGGCTGTGTGTTTCTTATTTAATAAGACGGTTACTTCCACAAGTGGCCTCTTTTTTTTCCTCTCAAAAAGTTGTATTTCGAAATTGGCTTACTAACGGGTGGGCTTCCATAAGGCTTTTTCACACATCCTTAGTTTTGGCTAACTCCCCATTGCTCCCCTTCTCTCCCCTCCCATCCCCGATTAACCCTTTAACTCCCAGGGTCCCCCCCCCCCACTTCTTTCATTGCATATGTTTCTATGGAATTTCCATAGCATGGGTAGACAATATTACTCCCAGGAGAATATGGGTCACTCAATGAAAACTGCCATACAGGGCATGGAGCCTGTTCCTATGAGTTAATGGTCAGCAAGGTCTCCTAAACAACACAGGCTATTACCACTGGCCCTGATGACCCACCCTAAAACTACATGGTAAGACCTTATTGCTGAAGACACCATGCACTTTGGACATAGGACACAGAGAAATTAATCTCAAGCTGACTGGGAAACTGTCTCTCACCAGCTTTCATGGGGTTGGAAGCGCTCCAATGCAAACATGTCCATTCACGCACTAGTGGCATATAAACTCCCCGGCTGCTGTCTGACTGGACTTGAGGCCTGCCTCACAGGAGGGGATTCCACACCTCATGCTATAACCCTGGTCAAAAGCCCATGTCTAGGTAGAGTAGGGGCATGGGCCCCAGGGTAGAATGTGCTACTGTTATTTTGGTAAATGGTCCTGCTGTCAAACCGCCTTCTACATATTTATGTTTACTCTCATAGACCTGAGCTGCTCTCAACTTTGGTCAGAGAGCCCAAAGTTCTTTCTGCAGTGGGCAGAAGTCAACAGGGAGATTCCTACGCGGTCAAAGTGCTGAGCGCCCAGGCCTAAGCAGGGCGTCCATATCAAGCCCTTACCACAGCCAGGCTCAGGAAGACAGAAACAGTGCAAGAGATGGGAGATGGGCAGGGGTGCTGTGGGGTGCTGTCTTCTGGACATGGTGTCACAAACATGAACTCACAGCAGCTAGGGTTCCTTGCACAGGACCTGAACAAGAGGAAGCCAGCCAAAAATCTCATCATTGATGGCACATATAAACTCCAGGCCCCACCCTTTCCTGGGAGGTACTGGCAGTGGACAGTTGCTGGAGGAAGGAAAATCTTTTCTTTTCTTTTTTTTTTTTTCCAGGCAGGGTTTCTCTGTGTAGCTTTGCGCCTTTCCTGGAACTCACTCTGTAGCCCAGGCTGGCCTGGAACTCACAGAGATCCACCTGCCCCTGCCTCCCCAGTGCTGGAATTAAAGACGTGCACCACCACCGCCCGGCTGAAAATCATTTTTGATTGAGGATGTGACCACTGGTAGGTTTCCCATGTCCAGTGGACAGCCTCACACTTATGCATATATGGATAGCACTAACTGAACTTAGGGGGTTATAAAAAAAAGACATACACCTGGGAGGGAACTATGCTGAAGGGAACGGGGCAGGCATTTGGAGGGAAATAGGTGGTAGATACTTCATTGTATGCAACATGAAATCCCCTAGAATACAAAGAATTGAAAGAGAAAGAGAGAAAGCCAAGAGGGATGAGCTGATGGCCAAAGCAGTACAGGCCAGCCTGGGCCTCCCCATTGGCCGGATGCACACAGCAGCAGCTCCTCACCTCCAGCTCCCTACTAGGCCCAGTGTAGGGTCTCTGGTGTCTGCATAAAAGGCCCCTGACTCTGGCCAGGCTGGGCGAGAGTGGCTCACAGCCCTCTGGAGTATTGATGGCATCTCCTCTGTAATCAGATCTGTCAGCTAGGCAACTGGAGAGCTACCCCTGGAGTTCAGGCCGCTGCTGCCCTGGCTGGGCTGCTCTGGCAGTTGTCTCTGTCCTCCACATAGTGCTGGGGAAGTGATACCGGGTCATTCTTGACAGCAAAGGCCCTTCCCTCAGCTGTCTACCTTCGCCCACAGGGGATCTGGCTTGGGAACAATAGGCCGAGAGCATGGCTGGCTGCAGATGGCTCACCTGAGTCACACCGTCAGGTGTCCGCTACCCCACCAGAATGCCTCTCGTACTCTGCCTTTCTAATCAAGAGCTGCACACTAAACTTCCAGGGTCTGTATCTGCCTGCTGGAAGTATCTGGGGAGGAAGGGACGATAAAGCTTATTTTCCTGTCATACACGTATAGAACCAGGAGCCTTTAAGATGGTGACAGGGAAATGGGATGTAAATGAACACTGCTGGGCCCAACCTGGCTCACAGGTTAGCAAGCCGACATTTATTTTTGTATCAGCATGTAATACAGTGTTTGGTACAAAGAGCACCATAACGCTCACGAGCTTATAGGGCACTATAATTCGATGTATAATGGAAAAACTGAAGTTCAGGTAAGGTAAGCCGATTCCCGTGGGTTAGATCCCTAACAGGAAAAGAGTGGACATAAAATGCTGCTTTAAGTCAATACTGTCTGCCGTGGCGCCCTTGGCAATGGCTCTGGTCAAAGGGAACAAAACTCTTCTTCTGATTCTTGCAGAACTAGCAGCCCCTGGAAATAGACCTGAAGGAGTAAAAGCTACTTTCCTTCTTGGATGACAGTTCTGGTCCCAGACTCCAAGTCTAGGACTGAACCCAGGCCCCGACATAAGGTCAAAAGATGGTGAAGCAGTTTCTCCCTCCACTGGCTTAGGAAAGGTGCTGTGCAGAGAGAAACACTGGAAAGCAGGACAAGTTCAGGGCTCTACAGTGAACCAGCTCCTGGGCTCTCTAGACGGCTCAGACCAGCTTCCTTCTCCCAGCCTAAGTGCCTGGTTTCTCAAGTTGGTGCTCCAACCTTTACCCATGGAGCTTTGCTCACAGCTGCTCATGCATTTTCAGATTTGTCTCCGACTGCTCCTCACTGAATCTCCCAAGAGGGTGGTTCATATTTCCCAGCTGCCCTTGGCCACCCACACTCACACTCTACAACCTGCCTTAGTTACTCCATGCTGTTAACTTTGGGTCTCCACTAAGTATTTAGTTCACAGGCCCTATACGCCCCTGGCAGCTTCCTCATTTCCAGCTCTGCACATCCTGTCTTTCTTCCCTCTCCCCAGGCTGCTTCTGGTTTCACTGTCTCCCAAATGTAGGAATATCTCCCTTCTTTCCTTGGTTTTTCTTAAGGCAGCTGCTGTGTCTGGGCAGGTAACTTCTACACATTTTCATTTCCAATGGCCTGTGCAGGGGCAAGTCCTCACAGAAACACATCTCACTGATATCCCACTGATGTCACCCATGAATAAAATCTCTTGCCTGCATCCATGGCCTTGTTCAAGGGACCATGGTTAAAATCTCCTGCCTACATCCGTGGCCTTGTTCAAGGGACCATGGTTAAAACCTCCTGCCTACATCCATGGCCTTGTTCAAGGGACCATGATTAAAATCTCCTGCCTACATCCATGGCCTTGTTCAAAAGACCATGGTTAAAATCTTCTGCCTACATCCATGGTTCTCGTTCAAGAGACGAGCATTCACCAACTGCTCACACCTCCTCTGTATTATTTGCACTGTGAAAGTTCCTGCCATTTTTCTTTTTCTTTTTTTTTTTTTTTTTAAAGATTTATTTATTTATTATGTATACAATGTTCTGTATGCCTGCAGGCCAGAAGAGGGCACCAGATCTCATTACAGACGGTTGTGAGCCACCATGTGGTTGCTGGGAATTGAACTCAGGACCTCTGGAAGAGCAGTCAGTGCTCTTAACCTCTGAGCCATCTCTCCAGCCCAGGTCCTGCCATTTTTCAAAAACCCAAGTTATTTCTGTAGCTTCTTTCCGCACAGCCTCCCCACACTTATCAAGGTGGCAACAAAACTCTAGCATGTCTTCCTTTGGACAACTGTGGGCACTTTTTTGTGCCTTTCTGTGTAGATTCAAGTTGGTCATCCTCCTGTCTCTTCAATATTCTTCCCATCCCAAGGATTGCTTTAAATGAATCTCAGAGTAATTCCTTGAACAGGTTAGTCCCCTTTTCAAATCTATGATGGCTTCTAAGTGCCCGAAGTAAAAACCCAAACTCTTTAACTGGGAATTTCACCTGGCTCAAAGAGAATTTCTTCATGCCTGCCAAACCAACTTTGAACCTGCTGACCTGGCCTCACAGTTCCTTTCCCTCTGACCTGCTCAGAGGATGAGGGCTTGGTGATTTTTTAAAATTTTTTAATTAATTAATTAATTAATTAATTTTTATTTTATGTGCATTGGTGCTTTGCTTGCATGCATATCCGTGTGAAGGTGTCCAATTCCTTGGAACTAGAGTTAGACAGTTGTGAGCTGTCATGTGGGTGCTGGGATTTGAACCCAGGTCCTCTGGGAAGGCAGCCAGTGGTCTTAACTATCTAGCCATCTCTCCAGCTCCCCTGGTGATTTATTTTTAATATTTGTATGCATGTGTGTTTGTGTATATGCCACATGAGTGCAGAAGCCTGTCAAGGCTAGAAGAGGGTACTGCATTCCCTGAAGCTGGAGTTGGGTATGAGGAACTGAACTTGAGTCCTCTAGAGAAGCAGCCAGTTCTCTTAACCACTGAGCCATCTCTCCAGCCACCTGGTGATTTCTGAAGCCTCCCTTTACATGTTACCACTTTTAACAAAATTGTCCTTAATAATCCCCCCAATAAATACATTCCTTTCTTGCCTCTCATTATTATAAACTGTACTTTCCTAGGGTGATGCATCACAAACAGCTCCAGATTAGGTTTTATATACATAGAAAAACACACGTCTGTTTGTGCATAAGCCATTGTTGGTAAATATAAATCACTAAGCCCTGAAAGGTTACTGTAACACTCTGTTTTCACAGCTCTCTTGTGAAGCAGCCTCCACAGCTCCCTGCTCAGGGCACCATAACCATCTTCTGGCCCTGCCTTTAACACAGCTTTAAATCTGCTATGCTCTCATGCCAGAGGAGAGCTGCCTAACCCCACCATGAACTTCGAGGTTGTCATCGGGTCAGCTTTCCGCTCTCCCCTGTACTGTAACCTCCACGTTAACTCCGCCCACAACCACTTGCCTTAACGCTATGAATTCTCCCCAACATAGGGAGTAAGGTATGTTTTAATAACCATTTCATCTGCTCGGGTAGAATTACAGCCGGGGTCTTTTCCCAATGAGCTATGGTAAATAATTAACTCTGCCATACTTACAGCATTTGCAGTGTTACAGGGGACATTCATATATGATTTCACACCAACTGTTGGTAAAAGTCAATGGCTTTTAAGTGAGATATCTGTATGAGGGAGCTAAGGAGGTTATTTGGAGTTAAAGAAACAAAACATGACAGAAGAACCCAAGACCAAAGGGTGGGGAGGATTTTCTTGTGGGTCTGGACTTCAGAAATGAACTCTGTCAGAGATGCACAAGCTGCTTGGGAACCTGAGCGGAGGCCTCCTCTGAAAGGCTACAACCACATTCTTGGAGCACACTTGCGTCCCTTGACAACTGCACTTCTAGATGTCAGAGCTTGTGGGCCCGAATATGGAGGAGCTTCTAGAAGAATAAGTCTGATGGATTCAGGAGCTCTGAAGGCTGTGGACCATGAGGATCTAGTACAGATACTAGCAGTCGTGAAGAAAGACATCCAAGACACAATTCTTAGGATTCTTAGCCCAGGGCGACACGTCACACTCAAGAGATTGCTAAGGAACTGACAGAATTGTTCAGTCACCTTGCTGTTCCAACCTTCAGAGCTTGGCAGGTGACCTAGTGGCATTAGCACAGGCATTTGTCTCTGCTGGGTTGGGTTTATTTCTTTTGAATCAAGCATTACTGTAACACGGAACTATTACTCAGAGAAACAGGCAGTGTTTCCTTGGAGCCAGCTCACTTCCATTCAAGTGATTGCACACAGTTAGCCACTCAGTCCACACAAAGGATCTGGCTTCTAGAGCTTAGGGCTAGCTATATTTTTCAGACCCTTCCAGCCATTACAAATTGAGCGAGCAGCATCCCAAATTAATTCACTGAGTGACCTGGGTTTGAACTAACTCAGTTCCCACAGTGCAAAAGGAGGTGACTGGCTACCAGCTGCTGTCCTTGCATCTCTAACATAGTCCCATAAACAGGCCGAGGGAGGAAATGGGGATGGAGGCTGGGGTGGCCCTCTGTTCAGAGGCGTACTTACCTCTCTACCATGTGAGTCTGGTCCAGTGAGAGCCCGTCGATGGCCGTGCACTCAGGACACTTGAACTTCTTTCTTGGGGTTACCTGCCGAGGAACGTGAAACACACCTGGCTGTCAGTGCCCGGGACTATAAAGCCACGCCACAACGGCACTCTGCAGGCAGGCTTCTGTGCTGCGAGCAGGGACATCCTGTGCACCCTGTGCATGTATACACACATGCACATTCGCACACACCTCAGCATTCCTCCATTCAATCTGGGCTGCCTCAGCCAATGACAGAACTCCCAAGGGCCCAATAAAAGCAGCTTGGAGGGCTTTCGCCTTCTGTAACTGGAAAGAAGTCGCGATGACAAGCTCCTTAATTCCTGTTTAATGACTGTTTTCTCACTGCCAAGGTCCTTGTATAAACACCATTTGTTCTTGCAGTCATGAGGCGATGAAATACAGCCTCCCACAACTTGCAGTCTCAACCCTGGTCCCAACAAGGCAGTCTCTCGCCTTCCTTCCCTTCTGAGGTCCAGAGCTGGAACAGCACCTCTCCTGGAGATGCCAGCTCATTTCCCACTTCCCTTGGTCAGGAATAAACTAGCCACCCTTCACCCTGAGACTCCTCTTCCCTGACTCCTTTTAACACCCACTCCCCCGACTGGAGACTCTGGGTGATCCTTCTAGCAAACCCAGGGAGGCTGCTACGAAGATGAGTAAACAGGGAAGAACGGGAGGATGAGAGCACTAACCAGGGCGAGGTCAAGAGTCACAGACTCCACCCACAGTAAGCAGTCACAGCTAAACACATGTTGAAAAAGAAATTTAAGGTCTGGGGTCCCTGGAAAGCAGCCCCCACAATTTACATTCTTCCATTTTTCTTGAAAATCCCTTGCCCTCTGAGTCCCTGGGGCACGTGATTGGGGAGTCAGTGAGATGCCATCCATGCTGCCAGCCTAAACTCTTATGATGGTGACCCTTTCAGGCTGAGAAGCCTCTGGCACTACCCAATTTCACATGGAGTTCTCACCCAGGAGGTAAAGATGATGCTGTCCATATAAGTGGGCTTCCACTACTGATCCATAACTTGGGCTCTGATTTGAGCAAACACAGAGTCTCAAGAATAAACTGTTTCAAGAATATTTTCAGGCCCCAGACTTTGTATTTTCAGCTTTTAGTATGTTATGGCAAAGGTACTTCAAAATACTGTTAGTTGGATCTTTAAAACCAAAGATCAGGAGAACTGCATAATCGTTCCCCTCTCTGTGCAGAGATCTCTGTGCAGAGAGCAGCATCTATTTACTGTTCCAACAGCTTCTCTGGGTCAGGGAACAATGCCGAGCTCCAAAGCCAAGCCAGGGAGTGGCACGGGCTCTTACCTTGATGACAGCTTTCCCGGTAACATTGGCCACCAGGAAATTCATGGCAATATCTTCACAGTTCATGTGAGCATCCACCCAGTTCTTGATGTCCCCAGGCATTTTGTAGGTATACAGGTAATTAAAATACTGTCGCATGAGACAAAAAAAAAATGAAGAGATACACAAACAGTAATTCTCTTTGGCTGACATGTCAAGGGTAACTCAGTGGTACAGGGACAAGGTTAACCACAAGACTTTACTAGTGGAAAGGGCAAAAGGAAATTAAGTGGCTTGGTGCCTTTAAAATGGGCTGGTGCCGTGCACAGTGGGACATTGTCTGTCTGTCTGTCTGTCTGTCTGTCTGTCTGTCTCTCTCTCTCTCTCTCTCTCACACACACACACACACACAAACACACACCCCACTGTAAAGAAATTAAAATGGTAGATATGTGTTTTTATTTCTTAAGTTAAGATTGACTTTAATGTATTCCTGGAGAAGTGACAAGAGCAGACAGATGGTGTCAGGTATGGTAAGTTCACTTTCCTACGATTCCCTTTTAAAGTGTACACATTCAAATAAATGCAAAGTAGAAAGTTTTGTTTATGAATATTACATATAATAGGTCAAAGGTGTATTGTAAAAAAATATTTCCATTGTCTTCCTATTAATAAAAAGTGTGAGCCAGACATGTAAGTGGTCATGAGGAGATGGATTGCTCCAGTATGTATTTCTGGGGCCATGCTGTGAGCTAAGAGTGAAGGCATGTGTTTAGAGAGGCAGAACATGAGTGAGGCAAGCCGGAAATCACCATCAACTCCATGAGTGAACTAGAATTAATGGACCAAAAAGAAGTAGCCAGCTGTGGAGGTGTGCTCCTCCAGTCCCTTGAGGAAGGAAGACTGAGTTCAAAGGCAGCCTGGGGACCTAGGAAGCTCCTGCCTCCAAAGACAAATGCATAAACTGACATATAAACAAGCATGCCCACTATTAAGATAAACTTCCGAAGCTATACACAGTAGTCTGCTTTCTTTGTTTTGCTGAGACCAAAACCTATTTCTTGACCAGAGTCTCAGAAAGTGGAAGCAATGATGATGAGCTGCCCAGCAGCAAGAGAGCAGGCTCAACAGGGCTTTCTACATTAGATCTCCTTCTGTCGACAACAGATGAGGTATTCTTTTTTTTTTTTTTTTCGAGACAGGGTTTCTCTGTGTAGCTTTGCGCCTTTCCTGGGACTAACTTGGTAGCCCAGGCTGGCCTCGAACTCACAGAGATCCGCCTGGCTCTGCCTCCCAAGTGCTGGGATTAAAGGCGTGCGCCACTACCGCCCGGCTATGAGGTATTCTTTTTAATTAAACCCTATGCTCTCAGAGAGAACGCCAGGGCTGAGCTGAATACTCTAAAACCAAAAGCACAGTACCCAGCATTGCCTTAATTAAAAAAAAAAAAAAAGCTATGAGGTTGGAGGTAAGTGCCAGTACTGCTTTTGCAGAGGACCTGGGTTCAGTTCCCAGCATCCACATTTATGTGGCTCACAATTGCCTATAACTCCAGCTCCAGAGGATCTAAGACCTCTAGGCTCTGCAGGTACCTGTGCTCACATGCATACAGCCCTCTCCCCCTCACATCCACATAATGAAAAATAATAAAAGTAAATCTGTTTTTTTGTTTGTTTGTTTGTTTGTATAAGTGTTTTTTTTAATTATTTAATTATTTTTTTTTTTGGCTTTTCGAGATAGAGTTTCTCTGTGTAGCCCTAGCTGTCCTGGAACTCACTCTGTAGACTAGGCTGGCCTTAGAAATCCGCCTGCCTCTGCCTCCCGAGTGCTGGGATTAAAGGTGTGCGCCACCATGCTCAGCATAAAAGTAAATCTTAAGTCAAGCCCATGAAGTACTGACTCTCAGCACACTCACAGGGAACTGCCACCTGACCAGAACCCGTTCAGAGCTCACACAGTAAGATTCATTTTATTCATCAAAACAGCTAAGTTGAATTTTCTAAATGTATTGTCATACAAAAGAGCAAGGCAGTCCATTTCATGTCTTGCTGGATCTAAAAACATCCAGGAAATCACTCTTTTTGTTCTAATTCTACCTTTAGGAACCTAATGGCCACAAGCACAATAGTTATAAAAAGGCTATAAATTGCTCCGTAAGTATTAGCTATTAACATTATCTGAAATGACAAAAATTAAATACCCAATGGTAGAGAAACACATATAATTTAAGGAACATCAAGATAGTGGCTTATTACCAATTATGCCATGAAATAACTATTTATGAAGAAAGATGAATGGCTTAAGAAAACACCTTAGGGCTGGAGAGATGGCTCAGAGGTTAAGAGCACTGGTTGTTCTTCCAGAGGTCCTGAGTTCAATTCCCAGCAACCA
Organism: Peromyscus maniculatus bairdii; assembly: GCF_049852395.1. Classification (NCBI taxonomy): domain Eukaryota; kingdom Metazoa; phylum Chordata; class Mammalia; order Rodentia; family Cricetidae; genus Peromyscus; species Peromyscus maniculatus. Next base: position 70,784,717 of record NC_134855.1, read on the forward strand.
CATGGTGGCTCACAACCATCAATAATGAGATCTGGTGCCCTCTTCTGGCTTGCAGGCATACACGCAGGCAGAACATTGCATACATAATAAATAAATAAATCTTTAAAAAAAAAAAAAAAAAGAAAACACCTTAATAACAAAAAAGTGTGCAGATGAGAACGTGTGTGCGCAGAGGAAACAGAAGGCCAGAAAAGCATCTCTCAACCATGCTGTCTCTAAGTGATACAAGGACAAGCAGCTTTTCCTCACTAGCTGATATGAATTTTTGGTGCTTTTTATTTAGAAGGAGTATTATACAACCTGACTTTTCTAAGCCTTTTAGGTAAAACATTTTCCTAAACCCAGTGAAAGCTCTGGAAAATCAAACAAGTGAGTCAAACAGGCGCCACACGCACACGCACACCCCTTACCTTGTGATAGAAAGCTGCACCCGTGAGCACCATGGACACTTCATTGGTCCACTCAGACTCATACTTCCACTTGTTCATCTCATGGTCCCAGAGATGCAGGCGGCCTGGGTAGCCCACCAGCCGGTCAGGAAATTCCCGCCAGACCTAGGGACAGAGCACACCAATAAGTCATCAGATGACTCAGATGACCACTGGGTTCTGAGGTTCCAGATAGGGCCAGGGTGGGCTTCAGAGACTCCATCGAGCAGGAGCTAGAATTCCGCCAGTGTTCAGAGACAGAAGTGGATTTTGATTTCTTCTAGAACGTCGTGTGCGTGCGTGGCCATTTCAAGTCATGTGGATTGATGAGTATTGCCTGTGCTAGCCAGTGAAACCAGCTGCCTTGCCCTCCTCTGCATAACATACATTTAGAAAATTCAACTTAGCTGTTTGACAAATAAAATGTATCTTACTGTGTGAACTCTGAGCGGAGTCTGGTAGGATGGCAGTTCCCTGTGTATGTTCTGAGAATCGGCACTTTGATGTCCTAGACTCTGAAGCATTCTGAGAACAACTGATTCTAGATTGGGGAAATCCTCAGAGACGGTGCTTGGACTGACAGAACACCTGCACAAGGCATCAATGAGGCACTTCTGGTACTTTCTTCCATGTGTTTCCTGCAATTTAGTTTGACCTTTAGAAGTAAGGAGGGGGCTGAGGGCATGGCTCAGTTCTCAAGTGACTGCCTGGAACACATAAGGATCTTGAGTTCGGATCCCTAGAACCTATCTATGCAGGGAAGAAGTGGGTACACAGCGTCCCCCTTTAACCACAGCAGAGGGGGCAGTGACAGGCAAACTGCTGAAGCTCAATGGCCAGCTGGCCTAACTAGATCGGTGAGTTTCAGGCTCAGTGAGAAAACTTACCTCAAAAAATTAAAGTGGAAATCGATCAAGGAAAGACACCAGTGCTGATCTTGGACACACACACCTGCACGTAGATGTGCACACAACCACACTAACAAGTACACATGGGACCAAGTGAGGTGCCTCCTGCCAAGCCTGATGACCCGGGTTCCATCCTGAGGACTCACATGGTAGGAGAGAAGTGACTCCTGCAAGCTGTCCTGTGACCTCCATATGCGCATCATGGCACCTAGTGGTTGAACTATGCAGAATACTTGTAGTTCTTCTAGACCGCCACAGTTAGAGATGCTGCACCTCCCATCCTTCCCAACCATGACTAGCGCATGTCTAACAGTGTCGGTCTAGAAGAACTACAAGCATTCTGTATAGTTCAACCACTAGGCTCTTTCCTATTGTTTCATGATTATATTTTTAATTCTGCATTTATCGATAGAAGCAATGGTCATGTTCCAGAGTGACAAGCAGCTCCCCACCATTCCATGACACTGAGTCTGAGGAGGACATGTAGATGCCATTCTCCAGGGCACAGCCAGGGTGTTAGCAGCAAGTCCTTTCCTTTGGAGCTACCTGGGGCTCTCCTAAGAGAACCACACAGGGGGGGGGGCCTTAGATTCGAAACTTCTCAAGTTCAGGAAACTGGTAGCCTGAGTCAAGGTTTGTCAGGGTCACGTCCTACCGACGCCTGTTGGGAAAGACCCTTCCCTGTCTGTCCCTGGTTTCTGGTGCTTGGTTATCAAGTCTTAGGCCTTTTTTTTTTTTTTTTTTTCCCCCAATAGATGCATGAACCAACCCTCTAGCCTCACTGGATCAGATCTCCTCACTTAAGTCTGTCTGTCCAAAGTTCGGTTATACATGGACTCCAGTCTTCACAGGTCAAGGCCCGCCATGGTGGCCTCATTTTAACTTGGTTATCTCCAAAAAGCCCACTGTCAAATAAAGTGGTACTGTCAAACAATCTGAGGTACTGAGGGTCAGAACTTGGACACATCCTTTATGAGAGGACACATTTCAACCCCTAACATCTCCTGGAAATCTTTAAGAAACATTCCCTCCAAAACAAAACAACAACAACAACAACAACAACAACAACAACAACAACAACAAAAATGGCTTCCTATGTCACCAAGAATAATGCCCAGAATCCTCTCCTTGTTAAGGACCCACTTCCACGCCATCTTTTACCACGCTCTCCTCTGGGCTCTGTGATCATGACCAGACCCCAAGCCCTTTCCATCTGCTGTGTCTTGTGGAACATTTTCCTAGCTTCAAAAGGCTGGCTCCTTATCATCAATGGAGACTCTGTTTAAGAACCAACACCTTCAACAGGCCCTCCTGGCTTCTCATACCAGACAAATGCCACCGGCAGCTAGCCCCCCTCTGTCACTACTTGCAGCTCCCTGCTTCTCCTTATTAAATTTTCACTTGTGCTGCCACTTTAGTTAGTTACTATTTACCTCTCTCTAGGGGAGTTGCCACGGACTAAGACAGAGACTCTCGCTCACTGTGGTATCCAAGCCTGAAGAAGAGCAGCACACACCACAGACTCCACACCAGCTGCTGAGGGCACCGTGGCACTGGGAAGAGAGGGCAGGGGAACCCTCATTTTTACCCAGCCAGAACAGTGCGCCCAACTGTGGAAGAAGGCTTGCACAGTACACACCAGTTAGCGTCAGTGGCAAGCCTGAGGGTTCTGAGTGTGACAGGCACAGGAGCCATTGCCCACAGCAAGTCACATGTTCAAACTGCTTTTCCAGAAGCTGGAGGTGGGGGTGGGGAGCAGAATATTTGCTGAGTCATTACACTGCTATTACATTTTCTGCCCAGGCCCCCTCAATCATCTCCAGATTTTTTTTTTTTTTTTTTTTTTTTAGTTTTCATCTCCAGATTTTATGGGACATCTAATCGGCATCACGGGTGTGGCCTGGGGGTCCATAAGGAGAGCTTACCCTGGTGTGACACTGGTGCACCTAGCAGGGTTCTCAGACTCACAGCCTTGGCCTCATTAACACCATGTTGTAACCAACCAAACTAATGGGCTACAGAAATCGTCCTAACAGCTGCAGACAAATGAATCTATGTCAGGCATGTCCCTGGCTGGGTGAGCTGCTGCTGTGTGCTCTCTGGTATGGAGTGTGTATTTCAGCAGATTAAAAAGTATGATGCTACTATGGCTTTATTGAGACAGGGCATGGACAGCTGTATAAGCCATAACTCTGTGAGCCAGGACAGACCTCTTGTCCTCGGCACACCCAAGTCACAGCACCTTGCTGGCTAATCTGCCTCAGTGAACACTAGTGTCTGAAGGGCCCCGAGCACACACAACTGCGCAGCTGGAATAGCAAGATGCAGGCGTATATCCAACTCTACTCGCTTTGCTGAAGGCAATAGTTGCCTTTCCTGTTGACTTGGAATTAACACAGCTCTATATTGAAATCAAAGGAAGGCAAGTAGCCTCCTTCTTTACAGAGCCCTCCCCCACCTCATCCACAGCCATCATCCATCATCATCATCCCCTTTTCACTATTATTGTTATTATCTGCTCAGTTTTAGGGTCAAATGCTGTTAAGATTTCAGTATGGGATTCTTCCTGTTGGCCGAAGTCACTTAGCCTTCTCTCCAGGACTTAATCCATGACACCAAGTCACAGACAGCCAAACTACCACGTGCTGAAAGGCACCAGAGGTGTCCCGAGTCTTGGATTCCTTTGGAGCCTTTCCTGACTTCTGGTCTTTCTGGGCCCCCCTTGTCCTTGACTTACTCCAGGCAGCTGGATCCAATCAAGACGCCCTCCTTGTCACTTCATCTATAACTCTGCAGCTGACTACAGGATCAAAACGAAGGGAAGCAGGATGGGATGGCCCTCACTAATCAGCCAGTACAGAGCCGAGCTGATGATGCACAGGGTAAAGCATTTTCCCAGCCAGAGGAGCAACGGTGCCCACTCCATGCCCCTCTCCCAGCTGAGCACCCTGTCCCAGTTCCACTCTTTTCTCGTCTGGGGTCAGAGCCTTTGCATCTGCAGGCCGGGACTCTAAGGCTCCCCCTCCCACCTACACAGTGATGCTTCCTACTCCAGTCTAGTCACAGGCCTTCTGAAAAGCACCCTCCTGGATAGTTAAGGGCATACCCCGAGGATCAAAGCCCGTAATAATCTTTCTATCTGAATACGGAGTACAGCTACCGGATATTCCTACAGCTGCTCCTTCCATGCTCTTAACCCCAAACACCCCTTACCTAACCAGAGAGATTTTTCACTTCTCAGGACTCACAGATGCCGTTTTCTGCTTTCTTTAAAAGAAAACAAACAACCGCCCAAACCCGAAAGCCATGAGGTCTTCTGTGGCTTCCCACAGGGTACGGCAAAGCCCTTCTGCCTTTGTTTCCCCGTCTTAAGAGGCAGCCTAACTGGACCCTTGCATCCACAGACACGGCACAGGGGCACATGGCCAAAGCAGACTGCTGGCCCACTGGTCCAGTAACAGTGGCCTGTTTCTAGTTCCTTTTTCCATCTGGATTAGGTGGCTGCTAATATCCTTTTAGGACAAAGATCTTCTCTGCTCCTTCCTCCTCACAGGCTGTTTTCTAGGAATGAATCTGCCCAGTGTAATCTGTTTCAGGCTGTAGATTTCTGAACAGACTGGCCTGCACCAGTGCACTTTGTTAAATGCCATATACAGGAGAGCAGGCCATAAATGTTCCTGAAGAGGGGATGCCGTGCTACCTTGTGAGCCAGCCTGGGTGTGCAGTCAGCCTCAGGAACCAGCAAGGAGAGGGAAAGATGCAGCCACACATGGTGTCCATCTGGAGGTGTGACCAGGACATCAACATCAAAACAGGCGCGCTCTGCGGTGACGGTTACAGCCTCCCCTCCCAAAGGCACAGTGCCACAGATACACTGCCACTGGACCACAGGGATGACACAAGTTTCAGGATGACCGAGACAAAAGTGCAGGAAGAAGGAGGGGTAAAGGAAGCCATACATGACAGTGCATGCCTGCAACCCCAGCACTAAGAAGGCAGACAGACATAGGACAATCGTGACTTAGAGGCTATCTTGGGATACACAGCAAGACCTGTGTCTATCCTTAAAAAAAAAAAAAAAAAAAAGAAGTGGCGCAGGTAAGAGGCAGTGTGTATGTGTATGGTTCCAAGGGTGTCCCACTGGACGATGGCTCCATGTTTTTCCTTGCAAACAACTTCTGAGTTGTGTCAACTGCTAAGAGTCACAGTGGCAGAGAGCTCTAGAACTGGCTCAATCCCTGTGGTCTCATGCTCGGGTGAGCCAAGGCAGAGCTGAAAGGAGTCAGCAACATGCAAAGGTCTTTAATGAGTGGTCTCTTCTTTCATACTTCAGGACAGCATGCTTCCCCTCAGGACATGCTCTGTCCTGCATGCTGACCAGATGTGGAGAAGCCAGTTACAGGATTCGTGTGTGTGTGTGTGTGTGTGTGTGTGTGTGTGTGTGTGTGTGTGTGTGTGTCCGTCCCCACGCATGCACATGTGGAGGCCAGAATACTGGGTGTATTCCCTAGCAGGGTTTCTCACTGAACCTGGAGCTAAGGCTGGTGGCCAGTAAGCTCGACAATCCTGTCTCTGCCCCTCCACCAATGCTAGGGTTATGGCATGTGTGTGGCCCCACCTTGCTTTTTATGTGGGTGCTGGGAATCTAACTTGGTTCCTCACACTGGCATGGCAAGTCTGGCCAGTGTTCTTACCCACCAGGCCTTCTCTCTGGGCCCCAGACCTACCTTTTACACTTGCAACTTCCTGAGGTGAAGTGTGAAGGGGGCTGGTGGGCTTCACTCTTAGGCCAGGCTCTGCATCACACCAGCAGACGGCAGTTTGTTAAGAGGGAACTCTGTGGAAAGCTGAGAGCCTTGGTTCACATCAGGGGCACAAGTGAATGTTGACTGGCGATATCTAGAGCAGGGGAGCCCAGACATTGTCACCCAGAGCTTCCTAATGCTGACTAGCATCGATATATACATGTGTAAACAGTGTGTTTTAAGGTCAACCTGTGAGATTACCTCAGTCTACCTGAGGGTCCCTTTCAAGCCATGGAAGAGTTCTGTTTAAAATCAACCCAGCAGGAAAACTAGGAGCATGGGCGACCTCTGGGGTTTTTTTGCATCACTCATGTCTGTCCCAGTCTGGCTGGAGGGCAGGGCTTTGGTACTGGATACATGACGTGTGATTCTTTTAAGTGCTATCTTCAGGCCAGGGCAGTGCTGAAGGCCTGAGATGGGCTGTGCTTAGCCACGGTAGGCGCAGGATCGTGTGCCATTCCATCTTTCAGTGGTGGCCATTACTGGGAAGGCACTTCTGGGAAAAGGTGGCTTTGAGACCCCCGCCTCATCCTCCAGTCAGTATCATCAGCTCACCTACAGGTGCCAGAAGACTCATACTGGGTGATCGGAGCTGTGAGGCCCTGACCAAGCTGTCTCCAGGATCTGCAGCCTTCAAGATCATCTGGAAGGGGGAGATCATTCGTCCAGGTGCTCATCGGTTCCCTCCACAGATGAAAAAACTGACCTGAGGAGGAAGTGGCCTTCCAAGGCTACACTGCTAGGTTGAGCCACAAAGCAGCCCTGTTCATCAATTTCTATGGGTTCCCAGCATTCTAAGAAGCACCCCACCCCCGAGCTCAAGCCCTCACCGGTGAAACATGGCAGCCAGGCTGAGGCTAGTCTAAATCACCCAGGGCGCCTGGCTTCTTCAGCCTGTGTGCCAGTCAGTGACAGGTACCGTGAGAGCTACAGAGTCCAGCGATCATTCAGGTGGACCGCAGAGCATGGCTGGGGTGGCGAAGGCAGGGAACGCGGCTGGTGTTTTGCTCCCATCCGCACTCATCTTCCTAAAGCAGAAGCTTCATTGTGAATGTGGTTTCCATTTGGAATCAGCAGCTACATGCTCATGCCATGAAGAGAAGCCCTGTCAGCTGTGTGCAAGCCTGTGTTTCCACACCACATCTGAGCGCCTCCTGGAACCTCAGAATCTATGAGGCGCTGGGGCAGAGGAGGAAACACAAGCCCAGAGCAGCTGAGTGGAAGATTAAACCCGACGACTCTTCTTCATGAGGCAATGAATCTCTTCTGAGAGACAACAGAGGAAAGGAGGAGGGTGCGGGTGGGGGCGGCAGGAAGGTCAGGATGGGGGTATGCTCTACCTAGTTCTGAGCCCTGAAGACCACTACCTCCAGTTTATTTTCTTTCTAGAGCCCCAGCTCCAGTCACTATTTCTTGGCCTGGTCTCAGGAGACTGTTCAGTGAAGTTAAAACTGTAATGAGCAGGCAAATGGCTGTTTCCTAAATCCTGCAAAGTGAGGAAAGACAGACTGCTTCCACTCAGTGGATGGTTACTGAGGCTTCAGAATTCCGAACTGACTTTGGTGATGCGCAGTCTGAATGACTGTGGTGGACCAGAGGCCCGAGCTCTGTGCAGCAGAAGTGAGTGAGCTCTGCTGCCTCCTGCAGCTGTGGAGGTGGCTCTCACCACTTGAGTTAGGGATGCTGGCAGAGCAAACCTGACAAGTACCTTCATTTCTTCATGCAGAGGAAGAAATGATACTTGCAAACTGCTGAGCCCCAACTAATTTCAAAACATGAAGAAACTTTTTTAAAAAAATATTTTACTTTTTTTTTTTTTTTTGGTTTTTTGAGACAGGGTTTCTCTGTGTAGTTTAGGTGCGTTTCCTGGATCTCGCTTTGTAGACCAGACTGGCCTCAAACTCACAGAGATCCGCCTGACTCTGCCTCCCGAGTGCTGGGATTAAAGGTGTGTGTCACCGCCGCCCGGCTTTACTTCATTTTTCAGACTTTTATTTTATAAGCACTGATGTTTTGCCTGCCCGTGTGTCCTTGTGAATGTGTCAGGTCCCCTGACACTGAGGTTACAGACAACTGTGAGCTGCTATGTGGGTTCTAGGAACTGAACCCAGAAGAGCAGCCAATGCTCGATCTTAACCACTAAGCCATCTCTCCAGCCCCATGGAGGAACTTCTAAATGGTCACTTCCTGAGCAATCTCACTACTCTCTGTTTAGTCTTGATACACAATCAGCTAGCAGAGACCCTCCATACCAACCTATGTCCCACATACTGCCTAACAATGATTCAGGGTGGTTTACAGAAAAAGGCACAACCAAATGGAATCCTAACCATCGAACAGAGGATGAGATCAGCCTGGGCTACACAGTCAGACCCTGTTACAAACACACAAGCAAACAATAGCAAACATCTGGATCTCTTCCAAATAGCTTCACAATATCAGCTGCAAGGCTAGGAGATAGCTTAGCTGGTCATGTGCTTGCCACAGAAGCATGGGACACGAGTTCAATCCCTAGAACCCATGGAAGAAGCTAGGTGTGGTGGTGTGTGCTTGTCTACATAATTCTAGCACCAGAAGGTAGAGGCACATGGGACTCACTGGCCACCCAGAATAAAGTACTGGGTGAATTCAGGGCCACTGAAGAGACCATGTCTTAAAAAAAAATGTTGATAGCTTCTGAGGCATGACACTTGAGGTTGACCTACTACTACTACTACTTCCCCCCCTTCTCTCTCTCATACACACACACACACACACACACACACACACACACACACACACACACACACACGTACGTCAGTCCTGTCACTGAGTTCTAGAAAGGCAATCCAGTAACAAGTCAAAGTCCATAGCTTGGAGATGAGATGTTTCTATTATATCTGTATTTGGCTCCTGGATATTTACCGAGCTTCTATCATTATTTTAAAAATATTTAAATATATATAAAATATAATATTACATATACATATATATCATATGTGTATATATAGTGTTGCGTGTGTATGCCATGCGTGTGCTGGTGCCCAGGGGCCAGAAGAGGGTGCAGGGCCCCCAGCAGCTGCAGTTGCAGGTGTCTGTGAACCAGGAATCAAACTCAGGTCCTCTGGAAAAGCAGCAAGTGCTCTTAACTGTGGAGCTAGCTCCAGCTCCTCCCATCTGTCTGTCTGTCTGTCTGTCCATGCACATGCAGGAGGCCAGAGGTTAGGCATCCTTATTTGAGCTCTACCTATTCTCTGAGACAGGGGCTTTCACTGAAGCCGAGGCTCATGGATTCGGCTAGGCTAACTGGCCAGAGAGCGCCGGGGGGCTTGCGGTCTCTGCTTCTCTGGCTCTGGGTTTACACAGATGCCGGCAGCCACCTCCAGTCTTCACACTTTTACCTCCTGAGCCATCTCCCAGCTCCTGCTGTCAGTCTTTTTGAACGTTAGACCTTTTGAAAGGTGTGCTGCGTGTGCCGTTGCATTCTCTCTGCGCCGTGCCGAGGGAGGGCTAAGGGTTCTGAGTCTTCCACTTGCTGCCCGTGATCCTGCTCGGTGGGGAGTCTGGCCGTGCCCTCATTCTTTCTGGCTGGACTGCTGGGATTTCACTGCTGACTTCGGAGAGTTCTTTGTCTGTCCGAGATGTTTACTTCTTTGTTGGACATGTGGTTTACAAATATTTTCTCTAGTCTGTAGCTTGTCTTTTCATCTTCTTTACAATGTCTTTTAAAGAGCAAAATATTTTTATTTTGAAAAGGCCTAATTTACCAATTTGTCCTTTTATGGACTGACCTTTTGTTGTCAAGCTCAGATCTCTTTGCAAACTCCTAGGACCTGAACCCCCACCCCCACCCCCACCCCAGTTTTGTGCTTTACATTTAAGTGTGTGATTTGCTTTGGGCTAATTTGGTAGAGGGTATAAAGTTTAAGTCAAACCTCTGCTTGTGGAGGTCCCAACTTTCCAGAACTGTCTCTGAAAGGTTCTGCCTCTTCCTGGCACTGCACCTGTACCTTCTGTCAAAATCCAGCCTGTCCCAAGAGGATCCTGAAGTGCCCCATACTTCAGGGAGAGGGTACAAAATAAGGCGTCTTGTTGACATGGAGCTTGCAGGGGAAACCCAGTGGCATGTCCATTAGACAGTCAAGGACCCTAGGAAGTGAGGCTGTCGGGGAAGGGCTGAGGAAGTTACCAGGGTAGAAACGGGACTTGTGGGTTGAGGACAGACAGGGAAGCAGGGACCTGAAGAAATTTTGAGGGTTTCATTTGAGGAAAGTTAATTATAAAGTCGAGATTTAGATCCCCATTGCTCACAGCCTGGTAAGTACAGCAAAAAATTCCTCTCTGCCATTTGTTCACTGGCCGGTAGATAGAAGACCAACACTCCTTTGCACAGGGATTATGGGAACATTTTAGTCCAACAGTTCTTTATAATTCTACTCACAGGAAGTCAATTCAATGTCCAAACCTCAACTCCAGTCATCCTGCAAGTATTTACTATATAAGTACTTACTATGAGCCAGAAGTCTAGGCAGAGAGCCGTTGAAAAAAGGCGCCACAATTCCTGCTGAAAGGACCACACTACCGCCATGGTTTGTTTATCATCAAGCCCGGCACCTCTGCTGCACACGTGGTTGGTGGCTCTGGCTGTGAGAAGTGTCCTTTTCCTTCCCCTCCAAGAGCTGAGTGTCAGCGTGTGATTATGACCTCCGCCCAAACCCTCAAATCCTCAGCCCAACCCAAAGGCTACTGGGGAACCAAGAAATATGACTTTCAAAGGTTGCCAAGTCTTGATCTAAACCAGCCAGCAGATAGTAGCAAATACACAGCAACCATGATTAATGAGAACCCTAGGCACCAATTTCCAGGCACCGAGAAATAAATGTGATCTGAGAAGTAAGCTGTATGTATCAGGCTGGCGAGCGCATCCTGCTTTCTAGAGACTCATTCCACAGTTTCGGCATTGTCGAGGGCAGGGGTCACTTTGAGCCTTTCAGTGTTTTCCTCCTTCCTTCACATGACGTCTGGTGTGACAGGGATCACAAGCCTGTCTTAGATACAGACCTTAGCAGGCTACAGTTGTGTGCTCTGACAATGGACGGCATGGTCTCATGTTTGGGAAACCCCAAGCTTCCTGGGAGCTCTGGACGCTGCCCTCAGTGGGAGCTGGGGAGTTCAGGGCCTAGTGCTATGTGGCTTTTCACTTCCCTGTCCCTGCACCACATCCTGCCCATGCACGTGGGTTCAGCATCTCCATCACTATCAAGGCAGACAAGTGGTCCAGGAAGAGAAGTCCCTCCCATCTAGAGACCATAGCCAGAGTCTGAAGCTCTGTCCAGAAGGGCCAGAGTTCCCTGTGATCAATCTCAATGGGACAGCAGGCAGATTTGGGACAACGGCCCTTGAACACATGGATCTGCTCAGGGTTGGGTATCACTGCAGATAGCTCCTGCTCAATGAGGTGGGGTGGCGGTGTTCATTCAAGCATCACACAGGCAACACCTCTTTAAAATGGCCTTCCCACACCATGAGCACTAGTTGTGGAGGCCTAGGACTGCCCAGGGAAAGGTCGGAGCTGCCTCACCAGCCCTGCCCAGCATTCACTAAGCCGCCTCCCTCATGAGCGTGTTGAGAGGAGACACCTAGGATAAGGAGACCTGCAGTACACGCATGGGTCCTCCTCCTTGGGACGGGGACAGTCTCCCAGTGATGTTTCATTAGTGGTTACATAAACACATTCTGACCATGCTTTCATTTGCTCAGTGGGAAGACAGTGCCACTGCACTCTAATTCCCATCTGGGTGCTTTTCCAAGTGGCTGGCTGTTATTTCAATGTTCAACATACATATTCCATTTCCTTCCCTTAATATTTGTTTGACTTATTCGCCGGCGGGGCCTGGGTGCGTCAGAAGGGCTTGGCAAGGTCAAGCCACGCCACGGTGTCTCTCAGCACCTCCTCGGCTTCTGGCTTGTCTCTGGGTCTTCTTTCAGCAGTGCTCACAGCTCTGGCTGCACACAGGAGCTGTTTTCCCTCTTGTCTCATGAGGCCTGCAGGTGTAAATCAATGCAAGCTGGAGACAGGACAGGGCGGACAGGTCTGCACGCTGCACACGGGAAAAGGACAGGGCCTCCAAACAATCACTTGCCTCTAACCACTGTCTCCCCTGGCTGCCTGGGGAAGTGCAGACTCTGAGGTAGGACCACTTGGCCACACTGTCAGCTGAAGATAAGAGTCTGGGTGACAGCAATTCTTAGGGCATTTAAGAAAAGTAATAATCAGATGACAGACAGATCATCAGACAGGCAGACAGACATCCTTTTCAATACAGTACTGATGTTAGTTAGCTACAGGCTCAGGAAAAGGAGCCACGATGGGATCCAGTGACTGCCGCCATCATTAGGAAGAAGACATCTGCTCTCCATCCAACCAGTCACTACTGGCCAGACCCTGAGAAAGCTCAGGAATCGGAGGCAGCCAAGAGCCAAGGACTGGAAATCTCACGTGCGGATTTTCACCAAAGCCTGTGAGTCTCCAGGACCCAGATTATTCAACCACTGTGGTGCATGCCCTGTTGTGTGAGGTCTACTCACCCGAGTGTTGTAGCTGGCCTATTTGGCTGACAGACCAAAGAAAGCTTCTGCCCAGGCCACCTTGGGGGAGTCGCCTGGGGATAACTCACTGACAGCTGCAATGTTGAAAAGCCCCACCCACCAGTCAACCTCCCACCTCCTGCATATTCAAGTATCCAGGACCATGGTAGCTGGGGCAGGGAGTAGTGACCTCAATCTCAGGGGAGGGTCTTGAGACTTCCTACTCCTCCACAAGGAGTGTCAACATCCTCATCATCTCCACAGACTGCTAGCAGTTTTGGTGTTCTGTTGAACTCACTGATATGAGCGAAGGATAAGGTGTCTGTGAGTCACCATAGCCACTCTGTCTCTTGATGGCCATTGTCATAGTCAGCTGAGAAGAAACAGCCTCTATTTCCATTCCTTTATGGATCCCTTCGTATCTGTCTCGGCTATATAAAAACTGAGTTTTGCAGGGCCCTAGATAACTCAAAGGCTGAGCTTGCCCAGAGCCCACAGGAGTATGTGTCTCTTTTTATAGAGTCCCCTGGGTCTCCAACAAGCCTGCCTGGATATATCTCCAGACTAGGACTGGGATTCCTAGGGAGGTAAGCAGAAGGCAGAGGACCACATGCCTGACAGAAGGAGTCCAAGACTTGCTTTGCATTCATTTGTTCCCAGATCCAGCATCTGTGAGACCCACCAGGACAGACCAACGCTCTAGGTGGACCAACACAAGGATAGAGAGATCATACTTTCTTTTTTACATTATCTCTTTGCTTTTAATGGCAGTGACAACAGAATCTAATTCTAGGGTGGACTGTTTCCATCTGTAGCTATTGTAATGAGAAGAGAAAAACCAGAACTTATTTAGAACCACAGATTGGATCCTCTCTCTTGCTGCCCCTGGGTGCACATATAGATGGCTGTATTTTACAAATTCTGTTTAAAATATAAACGTCACACCATCTCTGCTGAATTCAATTAGCCAAGTCCCCCATCACTCATTAAGTCCATGCTCTGGGCGAGCGTGCCTTGTTCTTCTCCTGGGCTCTCCAATCATTCCAACACTGCCTTTAGACTTTCACCACCTGGGTCTCACTTGTGTTCCTGTCTCCAGTCTCTGTCACCACAAATTTATCCCGAGATCAACTTCTTTTTACACACACCTCCCAAGAGACTCTTCTGTTAGCCTCGGCGTCTCCCTCAGCTGGTCCTCTACTGTCTAACTAACCTGACGTCCACTGTTAACAATGCTAGGTCCACTCTGCGGCCCACACTCACTCTCACTTTGCAGCCTTGCTCTAGATAACTCCTAAATCAAGAAAACGCAGTTGGAGAAGGTGTTATGAGAAGAGAATGGGGTAAGCCATGATATTTTGCTCTCTTCTGTGATTTTTTTGAAAATATGTAATTGCCATTACCTTGGGCGGCTGTGAACAAAATAATGTAAATAAGTTTTCACAATTTATTAGCACCCAAGAGGCCTGAGCAGCCTCTGCCACCTCTGGATGTCCGAGCATCAGCATCCACGCCTGACAACACACAGCCGCTCTGTTCCTTCCCACTCCCGCATGAAGCCCTAACTCTATATTTATAGCCAACATCATTAGCCAAGAGCGTTTCACCTCTCTCAGGTGAAAAATGTCCAACACTTAAGTGCCACTAATAATTTTTTATGGTTGGAAATGTGGATCAAAGTATGAAAGGAAAAATAAATCCACAGGTCCGCACACTCAGCCAAGTCTCCACGGCTCATTTTCAACCACATGTTTTCAACTGTCTCCTAGAGGAGGGGGAGGGGAGTAGGAATAAGTTGCTTTTTATTTCCCTGCTTTTTAGTGTCTGAAATAAAAGTAGACAGACTTGGGGAGGAAAAAAAAATCAAACATCCAAGTAACATTATACACCGCTACTGTTCCCCCAGGAGTCACTCGCAAATGAGTATCAAGAACTGAATAGATACTTTCCTGGTAAAATACATAAACAGATAAATAAATTATCCCAGGCTGAAAGGAATCTCCCATCTGGTAGCTCACTAGAGCTTGTCAAACAAGTCAGAAACACGAAGGGCCAGGGAGGATCATTCCTGGCTCCTGACTTCAGGGCTGGAGAGGGAAGGGAAAGTTTCCCAGGGCCCTTTGCCTTCCAAGAGGGAAAGTGACCCCACCAAGACAGGCAAATAACCCATGCTTCCTTCCAAGGAAATGATTACATCTAGCACTGGATCCAAATGTCCGTGCACTCAGGTCACAGGACTGGAAGGAAAACTGGCCTGGCCTCACTCCCCAGACCTTACTCTGCACCGCAGAGTGTTACACAGTCAATGTGCATTTGACATCTTAAAGACATAAACTGACTTCTCTGTAGTTCTCCAGGCCCTTGGCCGCAAAGCACGAAGGGATAGGGTGGTCTCTGAGGTCCCTTCACATCCTCACTGGGATTCTTCTGAGCAGAACTAGAAGGGCTAGCAGGGTATGGTGACACACAGAGATCTGAGCCTCTCCCCAGATGAGCTGTGAGGTTGGGGCTGGGTCATACCTGGTGTATGAAGCCTCATCTGTGTGCTTATATCACCTACTTATGCTACGATTTGGCAAAGGCCAGACAGAGCACTGCAGGGCTCTACAAACTTCCTCTTGGAAAGGGATGCAGAGTTTACACTTGGTTTCCAAGCTAATAGTACTGGGAGATTTACTGTGAATCTTTCTTGTGTCTTTGGGAAGTGTGTGTTCTATGAGCTGGCCTTAGTTTGCCCTAAATCCCATAAGCATGGTGTGAAGCTTCCTTCACAATGGTCTCTGTCAATCAAGACTTCTAGATCTTGGGCATGCACTGGGTCTGCATGTGACACCTCAGCAGAGGTGCTGTCAGAACTGGGTCACCCCAGACTGCTCTGTCTCTAATAGCATAACTTGGGCATCCTCCCCTCTACATCCACCTCATGTGTGGCTGGTCTGAGTGCCACAGGATTGCTCCAGATGTTACTCTTCATGCCCAGCAGTTTGGCATGTTCCCATGTGGAGTCAGCTTGGTTTACCTGCACCTCTGAGCCCTTAGGGGCTGCAGGAAGTCGTTTGGTCTAGAGCTCTGTCTCCAGACAAACAGGCGAAAACCCTAGAAGCCTTCTCCGTCAGCACGGATTCCTGATGGGGAGACCCCACTGTCACGGGGTTTTTCTGCAGTCTCTGGCATGACAGTAAAAGGCCTCTGGCACATTGTCTCTGACTCCCCCATAGTCAATATGGTGTTTCAGCTATTGGGGTGGGGCTTAAGCTAGGATAATGAATTAAACCACTACAAACTCAAGGGCTATAGAAAAAAATAGAAGAAATGAAGATGCTGCTTTCATAGGAGAATGGGCAGGGGACTTTTGATTGTGTGCATCTGAAGCACTGGGGTGCCTAACCTAACCAGCTGGCTTAGGTAAATACTGAATTCACAAATGCAGAATCAGCCTTCCTCCCAGGTGCACCCAAAACATTAACAACACAGGCTTTATGCTAAGCCGGTCTCAAGGCATTTCCAAGCAGAGGGTCTCTCAGACCAGTTGTATCAAACCAGGAACAAGAGAGAAAAGGTTGCTTTAAAATGTGACAGAAGCAAGCAATGTGCTTTTATGGACCTACGAAGGATCAAAGAAGATAAGTCAAAGGAAATCACACGGTAATCTGAACTTCAGGCTAACAGAAATATGATACATCCAAACTTGAGAATGAGGGCTGGGGCCCGAGTCTGTGGGTAAGAGTACTTGCTGTTAAAACAAGAGGACCGGAGTTAAAGTTCCCAGTACCCACGTAAAAGTTGGGCATGACCGAGCATGGCTGTAACCCCAGCATTGGAGAGGGAGACATGTGGGTCCAGGGAGCTTGTTGGCTAGGCTTCAGGTTCAGTGAGAGAGCCTGTCGTAAATAATAGGGCGGAGAGTTACAGAAGAAGACACTTGACAACCTTCCCTGGCCTCTGCAACACACACACACACACACACACACACACACACACACACACACACACACACACACACACTCTCACACAGATACAGTCATATACACACACAGAGACACAGTCACATACACACAGAGACACACAGAGACACAGTCATACATACACACACAGGCACACACAGAAATACACCAACAAAAAATTCATAATACACCTGAAGCAACAATTAAAGAGAAATTTCAATGCATACTTCAGAAAAAAAAATAAGTATTAAAACCAATGACCTATGCTATCAAGCCAAAAAAACTAGAAAAAGGATACAATTCAGATTCACTACTGCAGTGTGTGAAATCAGTCAAGCAGAGTGGTGATGAGCACAAAACAAACAGAGAAAGCCCAACAAAGCCAGCTCTCTGAAAGAACCACGGCATCACAGGTCTAACAAGGAGTCTAACCAGAGCCAGAAAAAGGAAATCGGTGTGGTAGAACACACCCGCAATCCAGCCATCGGGAGGTGGAGGCTGGAGGGTCATGAGCTTGAGAACAATTTAGGTTACAGCGTGAGACCCTGGGGAAAAGGGGAGAAGGAGAGAAATGACCAGAATCAATAAAAGAGATTCATCACCCCAACTACTAGAAGCTACTGTACATTTCACATAATCTATCAAAACAAGTGCAAGGGAGCTGAGCAAGTCTGACTGGAACTGGACACACGGGAAGGAAAGCAGAGAGGCTCTGCTTGAGGGAGAAGAGTGGGAAGCAGGAGGAGGAGGAAACCCCACCGCAGCCAACGAGGCCTCTGCCCGGGTGACAGAAGCAAGGTTGAGCGAGGCACAGCAAATGCACCTTCTGTGCGCGTCTGTGCAGATGCACACACTCCTCGTTCGAAGACGCTTTCTTTCTGATCTCCACTTCAACACAGAAGGGCCACTTGGCCGCATTCAGCTTGTGAAGTTTACTGCCATCTCTACAAGTCCTGCTGCGGCCTGCTGGGTCTCTCCAGTCTCTAAGTTCTGGAAATGGTCAGCTCTCACTTCTTCACAGACTTTTTACCCCTTTCCTCCTCCGGAAACTCCAATGAGAGGTACTGCTGATACTTGGTGACTGTCCCTCAGGTCTGTCAGTCACAGGCTCCACTTCTGCTGATGCACTTACTGACTAATTGCTACTCATTATCCTCAGGCCCACTGGTTCCCTCCTGGACCTCCGCCCTCCTACAAAGCCCACACAGCGGTTGATTCAGCGGTTGATTCACTTCTACTTTGATCTTCTGTCCATCTTTCTCTGCGGAGACTTCTTGTTTTCTCATTGGCTTCCCTGGTACATGCTGCTCATCAGAGCACTTTCAGCAATAGCAGCTTTCGATGTTCCTAAACAGCCTCATCCTCAGGGTGTGACACCTCTCAACTATCTTTCTCCTTAAAGCTGCAATTTTCCTGGATAGTGGAAAACTTTAGCAACATTCTCAGTATTTTATTTGTCTCCGTTTCTTTGTCCTGTTTCCGTGACATAAGCAACGTAAGTGAAAGGGGGTTCATTAGACTTACAGCTCCAGATTACAGTCCATCATGGCGGGGAAGCCCCAGCGGCAGGAATGTGAGGGGACTGGTCACATTACATCCACAGGCAACAGCAGAGAGCAATGAATTAATGTGTGCAGAGACAAAGAGATCCCCGGAGCCTACTAGACAGCTAACCCAGACAAGTAACTGGGTTCTTGGCCTAACAGGAGACCCTACCTATAAATAAGATGAGAGTGATTGGAGAAGACATGCAGTGTTGGAAGACATGCAATGTTGACCTCTGACCTCCAAATGCATTCACACACCCACATCCACACATACATTTGTATAAACCCAAACACATGTGCTCACACGTACATGTGCACACACACACACACACACACATACACACACCCTTTTGATTTAACATATTCTGCAAGTTATACTTGTCCATGAAGTTTCATATCAATTTTTATAAGGTTTCGTAATAGCCTGTTAATGACTGGCATCTGCATTAACAACTCTTTAAAGCTTAGCTGTCTTTCATTCTCATATGCTACCTAACTCCTGAGAGCACCATGTAAGGTGTGAAAGATTTATTTTAGGTTCACAGTTTCTGGGATTTCAAGCTAAGGCTTTGTGATCCTATGAGCTGAGGTAAAACGTCACAGCCTCAAAAACACAGGGGAGAGAGAGGCAGCAGGAACAGGAGCTCCTTGGGAACATGCCAAGTGACCTACTTCCTCCACCTAAGTTCCACCTCCCTGAAAAGCCCACAGCCTCCCAAACAGCACCCCCTGCTAGGAACCCAGTGTCTACACTAGAGCTTATGGGTCCATTTCATAGTCAGGCCATAATATTCTGCCCCAGGGCCCTGAAGACTCATGGCCATCTCATAACAAAACGTATTTAGTTCATCTCTAGGAGTCCCCAAAGTCTAAACAGTTCCAACACTGTTTAAAAGTTCCAAGTCTCCTCCGCATCTCAAGGCACACTCTTCACTGGGAGCTGCTTGCTGTAAAGCAAACAGCAAGTTAGAATGACAAGAATAAACATTCCCATCACAGAAGGACAGGAACGCAGCATGGAAGGACCAAAGCAAGATGCAGAAGGGCAAACACACCTTCGGCACCTCCTAGTCTGCTACCCTGGGTATGTGGCAGCAGGATGTGTGCCCCAACAGGCTTCCTGGCTCCACCCCCTTGAGTTTGCATCCCTCATGGCCCCTGTCCTGGGCATAAGTTCCACTTGGTACCTATGGCTTTCCTAGGCCGGTGTCCTATGTCCCTGGTAACACCCTTGAGTCTCCACTGTATTTGAGTATCACCCCCAAAGCTATAGCTCATAGCAGCTGCCTGCTGGAATCCCAAGCCTGCCACACATTGGCCCCCCAGGCATTCCTTTGAAATGTTGGTGGAAGCCTCCTTACTCTCTCATTCTCATCCCTTCCAAACCAGCATCAGGTGGACAATACCAAGGCCTTCCACTAAAACACTTCTCTAGGTAGCCCTGTGCAGGGCGCTCTACGGGCATGATCTGGTCAAGGCAAAGTCTTTTAAATGAGCTTACAATTCTGTACCTTGAAACCTTGGAGGGGTGAGGTCTGGCCAATTGCTGAGATACCCTCAGGTGTCTTTCTATTGTCTAACCACAAAGAGCTTGGCTTCTTTCTAATGATACTAATCTCCTTGACAACCACACGCTCCTTGTCTGCAACTTTCAAACAGTTCCTTTTTTGGTCAGACTGAACAATGTTTCTGGATCCTTCTGCTCTGCTTTTTACTACTGTTTCTTGCTGTAAATCTGGCTGAAAGCAGCTACCAATAGCCATTCCCAGTCTAAATGCTACACTGTCTTGAAATTTTCTCTACCAAAGTTGTAGGATATAGACAAAATGTAGACAAATCCTTTGCTAAAATGTAACACAAGTGCCTTTTGGTCTAATTCTGAACAGAGACTCTGTTCCTCTGAAATTTCATGAACTCAGCATTTACTGTCTACCTATCTGTGCTCGTCTCTTCTGGGCGTCTACTAGAATGGCTTGTAAAGCTCTGCGTACACCATTCTAGGGCTTCTATAGCACGCCAAATTCCTCCTGTAAACCTGCTCCAAAGGCCTGTGAGTCAAATGGCCAGGTTCAGTCCCAGCCGTGACCCCACCCCTGGTACCCATTTTCAGTGTTAGTCATTTTCTCAGTGAGGTGACAGAATGCCCAACAGAAAGTCTCTGGGAGGAAGGGTTTTGTTTTGGTTCATGGGCTTCCTGGATTTCCGTCCATTGTTGCTTGGCTCCAAGAACTCGGACAAGACATGGTCAGGGAGTGTGTGGTGTGTGGTAGAGAAGCTTCGTGTCCTCCATGACAGGAGGAGGATGAATGGAGGGGAAAGAAAGGGGGACAAAGAAGGGAAGAGAATGAGGATGGAGGAGGAGAGGAAAGGGAACATTTACTATGAAAACTATTATAATTCCTGATTATGACAATTTGTGTTTTTCTTCTTTCTGAGTGGCCAAACTTGGGAGCTAATCTGCTTTGTTAGTCTTTTCAGAGCCAGTTTTGGGACATGTTAATTTCCTCTGTTGATCAGTTTTCTACTTCACTGTTTTTAACACTTGCTTGAAAAGTTTTTGCACCCCGATAGGCCTCTCTGCCGATACAGCAATCCAAATCAGACCAAATCAGACCGAATTAGAAAATGCCCTGGTTTAATGGGTAAAGCGTTCCTGGGTGATTCTCTGGCCCCCCAGAGAGGAGACAGGGACCAGAGACCAAAAAACCATGTGTCTGTTTTCTGGGGGTCAGTTTAAATAGCCAGTGGGAATGGTCTTGAGCATCTCTGGGGGAGGAGCTGTGTATGGTGGGACTTTCTGAGGGGCGGGGTCTGGGCAGAGAGGTGGGGCTTCCACCAGAACACTGCTCACCTTTATCCTTCCCTTTTTCTCACTTGCCTCAAGTTTGACTTTTTCCCAGTTTCTTTTTGGTCACTAGTTTTAGGATTTTATTCTTTTCTAATCCTGTAATTTAGTGATAGGAAATTTTCCCAAGTACTGCTTTAGTTGTATTCCATACTTTGATTTTCCAAGCTTGGAACTTACAAATACTAAGTAACTAATTAATTTTGAGACAGTCTTGCTATATAGCCCAGACTGGCCTGGAACTCACTATGAGGCCCATGCTGGCTTCAAATTTGTAACCATCCTGCCAAGTACTGTGATTATAGGGATGTGCTGCTCTACCTGGCTTTGAGTTAGATATTTACCTGCAGTATAAGGTATGGTCATTTTAAAAACATATATAAGAAAACGCTGCAAAACCATTGAGTAAAAAGACCTTATGATCTGCAGTGAACTGACTTGGCTCTTCTGTTGACAATTACCTAGCCATATGTGTTCAGGATTGTGGAACACTGACCTCTGGTTGTATCCTCTTGAGCTCACATCAGCTGTGATGACCCCACACAAGACCTGCACAAGAGTGGACTGACTAGCATTCTATCATGGAGACAGAGAGAGACTCATGAGGACTGTCCTCTCCCACAATAGATAGGCAGTTAATGGTTGCCAGGGCAGTGACATTTTCTTCATTAAAATGTAGTACTGGTAAGTTGCCCATACTACTGTAAGTAAATAAATTCATTAGATCACCAAGATAAGACTTGAATGGAACACTTACTTTGGTCTGCTGGAGTCTCATCTGGGGTAAACAGATGTTTCTTGTCTCCCCAGGATTGTTCACACAACAGTGGTCCATTTCTCAACTCTAAATTCTGTTTCACTGATTTACATGCCTAAATTTGAATCAATACCAATGTCTTGATTGTTGCAACCTCATAGTAAGTCTTAAAGTAGTGTTATTTTCCAAAAAGGGTTTGGTTTCTGCAAGGCTACTGTATTCCCATTTAAATTTTAGAAATCTGGAGCTATGGCTCAGCAGGTAGGAGTGCTTGTTCCGAAAGCATGAGGACCTGAGTTTGGATTCAAACACTTATGTAAAACAAACAAACACAGTCCTGGCTGCACATGCCTGCAACCTTGGCACTGGGGATTAGAGACACGCAACCACTGATCTTCTGTTCCCACAGAGCATTTTCTAGAATTTCATACATGTGAACTCGTAAATAAACTGTTCTCTTCTTCATCTTACTTCATTAACTGGGCATAATTATTCTGAAAAATACCTACACTGTTGCATGTATCAACAGTTTATTCTATTGATGACTGAGGCTAGGGATACAGATCAGTGGTAGAGTGCTAGCCTGGCTCTGGGTTAGATCTTCAGCACTGCAATGCCTCCCAGCTCCTCCCCCAACAAATCCTCCCTACTGTTTAGTCAGCTCCTGCTGCTCACTTAGCCACTGTCCTGACTGACAGACACCGGCTTTGTTTTTCTTCAGGTTCTGGTTATACTGAACAAAGCTTCTATGACCATCAGTGTCCAGGCATTTGCAGAGACATGGGCACTTATTACTCTAGACCTCAGATGCTGTGGGAAGCATGGCGGGATGACACAGCAGGTGCCGCTATGGCTTGGATATGGTATGTCTGCTAACGATCACATGGTGGAGTCCTGGCCCTCAGTTTAACAATACAGAGGTGGTATGGGAACTTTAAGAGGCAGGGCTTGGTGGGAGGTCCCGGGGTCAATGGGGGCACAGTCATCAGAAGGAATTAAAGGAACTCTGGTGGGTCCCAAAGCTCTGTGGAGATGAGCTGTTATGAGACCTGACCCCTGAACTGCTCTTTGACGTCCTGTTTTGACATGTGATCTCTTCTCCCATACGTGCTCCTCCCATTGCAGCATCAATCACAAAGTCCTTGCTAGAGAGAGGCAAGCCAATGCTGGCACCTGCTTTTGAGTCTCTAGAACTAGAAGCTGAATTTCTGTTGCTACCCTGGTGCTCACATTCTGGAAGCACTAAACAGCAACTCTATGAGGCAATGATTTCCTTGTTTTTGTTTTTGTTTTTAAGAGGTACTAGCTCACCTAGCCTGGAACTGGAAGCTTCTTCAAGACAGCCACACCTGAGCTATCAGGTGAGAGGGAGAGTAGAAACTAACAAAACTATAACCCAACAGACTCTGCTCAGCGCCAAGAAATGGTTCTGGGCTCTGACACAATTCCCCTAGGATGCCAATTTTTATTAACTTACTTATTTACTTAGTTGAGGCTGCTAATTGCTGCTTGAAAATTAACTCTAGGCTTTGGAGTGGAAGCTGGACTTAGAAACACCAGTGTTCTCCATCTTCTGAATCCACACTCAGCTAAGCACCCTCGCCAGGGAAAAATTCTGAACAGAGAAGCCAACAGGCAACAAGTCTCAGAAACCCCAGGAGAATCCAGGCAGAATCACGATGAGGACCGCAGCTATAGTACGGATCCTATAGTAAGGCATTACCGCGGCTTCCGCCAAGTGCTCCCTGAGCTATCTGTGTGGCGGGTACTATGAAAGTTTATCCTGGGGGGTGGGGGGGGGGAATGCCACTGCTATTGTATGAAGGAATAAGCTAAGAAGTAGGTTTCATCTCAAGGTTGAAAGAGACCTCCTTCACAGTAACCAGAGATAGTGACCAGATCGATTCTGGGCAATATCTCTGAATATCCTCGTTCCCACTTCACTCTGGCCCAGAAACTGAGCAAACAGATACAGTTTGAAACTGTTGTACCAAGGAAGAGGCCCTACCCCCCTGGCCTGCCTAGAGAAACACTTTACAATCGTCTTTCCGCAAAAGTGGGAAAATGGTGTCTTAGGGTTTCTGCTGCTGGGATGAAACACCATGATCAAAGGCAACCCGGGGAGGAAACCATTTACTCCACTTTACAACTTGTAGTCCGTCATCCAGGGAAGTCAGGGTAGGAACCGGGAGGCAGTAGCCGATGCAGAGGCCATGGAGGAGTGCTACTCACAGGCTTGCTCCTGACAGCCTGTTCAGCCTGATTTGTTATAGCATGTAGGACCGAGAGGCCAGGGCTGGCACAGGCACAGTGGTCTGGGCCCTCCCCCATCAATCACTAATCAAGAAAATGCACCAAAGCTAGATCAAAGGCCAGCCTGGTGGAACATTTGCTCAACTGAGGTTCTCTCTTCCAAAATGACTCTAAGCTTGTGTCAAGGGAACATACAATTGGCCAGTACACGTGGTACAGTAAATGTCACTCATATTCTAGCTATGATGACCTAAGCCACTTCCTATGAATGAAAGTAAATCCAAAAAATGAAAGAATTCAGGCTCTGCCAGACACGCCCCTATTTCTCACTGGCCGACCTGACCAGAGGGTCACAAGCTAATCTATGCCAGAATGGCTTCCTCTCACACTCAAATGGAACTATATTTAAAAGCAACACACAATGGTGAACTTAGTTTTTAATTTTTGGTAGTATATGTGTGTGGGTTCCTCTTTCTTCCCTCTTAAATCAAATCTTTAAGGACGCCAAAAGAAATTTATGTAATAAACATATATGCAAAAAATAGGGCTCCATTGGATGCATTTTCATTTTTTAAAAAACAGGTTCTTACTGTGTGGCTCTGGATGTCCCTAACTTGCTATGTAGAGCAAACTGGTCTCAAACTCAGAGATCCTCCTGCCGCTGCCTCCCTACCTCTTCCTCCGCCAGAATTAAAGATGTGCATTGCCATGCTGTCTTAATTTACATTTCTTAAGAACTCCAAATTCAACAGGTCCTGAGAAAACCAAAGAAAATGGTTCCTCTTCCCCAAAGGCAGTGTGACCATGGGATGAATCTCATCACTGTACCCTGTGCCAGCAGGAGCTAAGCGATTTGTATCCTCCACTGGGCTTGGTTGGATACTTCGGTGACCCCTGCAGCACGGGCCTTTGCTGTCGCCAGCATGCCTCTCACACACATCCTCCCTGACAGGCTCGTCAGCTCCCACTGCTGCGCGCCAAGCCTCAACTCTGGCACTTTCCCCTGGGGAGACCTTTCCTGGTCTCCACGCTTAACCCCTGAACTCAGCCTAATCCATCAGCTGCCCCAAAGGAGCAGTGACAAAGACAAGCAGCCAGTCTGTCCATGTTCAGAGCTCAGACAGCAAGCCATGCGCAGGCTGCAGGCCATGCGCAGGCTGCAGGCCATGCACAGGCTGCAGGCCATCCATCCGCAGGCTGCAGGCCATCCGCAGGCTGCTTTCCAAACGCTTGCCAATGCCGCCACTTCTGGACTTATTCATGCTTTTACTGCTGTGGAGCCAGGTGGCTGGGGGCACAGGAATGCTATGCTTGAAAACATCGATTAGATTGTTCAATGCTATAGCCAGGTTTTAGAAAATATCCCCCAGGACTCTTGTTGGGAGTTCCCAAAACTGGGTACAGTTGGCATCGGGGACCTGGGCTTCCCCAGGACTTCAAAGATAGCTTTACAGCCCACTCTCAGGCACATGAAGGACAGTTTAGCAATCACATTTCTAGATGTGAATGAAATGCCTAGCCTTGCAATGGACTTCTGAAAAGAACCTCACCTCATAACCAAACTGCAGCTCATCAGAGGTCAGCATGATGATGTCATCATCGATGGCCAGGACAGCCTCCGTCTCAATTTCATCATAAGGGAAGAAACGATTACTCAGCTTGTTTTCTGCAGTCCTCACAACTTTCAAGGGAACACGGATTTTGGGCCAGAGGGATTCTGGAAGAAGAATAAAAGGACATCTTTTACTACTCACCTAGCTCTGTGAGGAGTCAGAGCATCCTGTCCTATCTCAGGGAGGGGTAGCTTCTTCCACCAGGGACTCTCAAGTGCAGAGGTACCAGCTGCGTGAGGGGAGGCTCCCACCAATGCACCACCCTCCTCAAACCTTTACGACCTCAATTGGCTCCAATTCCCAACTGGGGCTACAAGGACAAAGAGTCCAAGGCACTAGTCTCAGGACCTTCCCACCTGAGCTTCCCCTCTCCTGGCAGACACTCTGCATAGTGCTTTTCCACCAGTGCACTCGGCTCAAACACCGCCCGGAAGTGTGCTAGGAAACTCGGCTCCTGATGAGGGTGCCTGCGTCCCCCCGGCAACCATGGCCAGCCAGTGGCAGACGGAACTCACCCCGTGGAGCACAGCACATGGGCGGAGTGTTGCTTTCCTAACTCAGCACTTTACCCTCTCTCCTTGACTTACCAGGTTTGGTTGCTCAGCACGACCAATTTATAGAGCAAGTATCAGCTTTCTAGGCCTGCTTATGTGGGGTTTCCTCGTGTACAGAAGAACTACAACCCGTGACTCTCTTTGTCCTGCCCTCACTTCACTGAGCAGTGACTGGAGCAATATAATGGTAAGGTCACTGCTGTAAATTCTGCACTTAGCAAAGCACGGAGTCAACGCTTTGTTGGGGGGTATGGTACCAACATCCACGGACCCCAGGCTCTTCACACATTTGTTAAGTGAGAACAGGAAAGCTAAGCGTGCTGCTTCCCAGAGTCCACCATGCAATCCTGGGAAGATCTAGTCTCAGCTACTCCTAAGTCACCGAACTGAAGCAGCAGCAAGGCAGGAAAGTCAGAGGGAAAAGCTGGTCCGACAAAATGCTGAGCATCTGAGCTCTGCCGAATATAACAGAACAGAATAATACAAACACGTAACACATTGCTGGGGTGCTCCCAGGGGTCTCAAAAAGGGCCCATATGACAGAGAGGCATTAAGTTAGACATCCCCAATTTTAAATAAGCCTGTGGCACAGAGCATAAAATGGCCAACTCCAAAAAAGTATGTTTACAAATGGCACATTGTCAGTAAGCATTTGGGGGTAAACGTGTGGGCAAATGGGAATTCTGCCTTTTCTATTAGTTTTTGTTTGTTTGTTTTTGTTTTTGTTTTTGCCTCTTGGCTTTCTTATGTATTTCGTGGATGCGTGTGTGTGTGTGTGTGTGTGTGTGTGTGTGTGTGTGTGTGTGCGCGTGTGTGCGTGCGTGCGTGCGTGCGTGCGTGTGTGTGTGTGTGTGTGTGTGTGTGTGTGTGTGTGTATACACATCACACTGAATGTATGGGATTGAACTGGCTGCCTGGTGTGTGCAGATGGGCTTCTTTCCACTGAACAACCTTGCCAGCTTTCTGTGAGATCTTGAGGAAGTCCCTTCCCAGGAGCCAGCAGAGCAGGGGACTTTATTGCTCAGTGGGCATAGCTAGACCTCTCAGAGATGTGGCATCATCCAGTACACCTGATGACCTTCCACAGGTCAGAGACTACTGTCAAAGCAGTGTCCACACAACTCTGAGAGGTGGTTAACTTGTCCAGTAGTACACAGATAAGAAACAATAAGACTAGTATTTAAGTCTGGTGAGTAGCAAAGACCACATACGACCTGGGCCATAGTCCACTGCAGTGTGAGAGTTCTGTTTCTCTAAACCTGGGATAAATCTCTGAAGGTCCAAAAATCATCCTGACTCTTGTTTGTATCGGATTCCCTACTTAAGACAAATAAAATCCCTGTCACAAAGCTACTAAATCTCAGATCACTGTAACCCTGAAGAAACACCTTCAACAAAGAAGGTGATCTAGCCTTAGCTACTAGACCAAAAGGCTTTCAAACATTTTGGCCTCAGAATTGTTTTACGTTTTTTAAAAGTATCAAGAACCCCTTAAGGAGTCTGATTTACATGGACTATACATACATATGTACATATTTATACAAACACATATTCACTATTCACTATGCTATAAATTAAATCAGGAAACTGTAAAACGCATGCACACAAGCCATTAGCTGGCAGAGCAGCAATGTCATGCGGGCTGTGGAAAACCCTGCCATCCACTGTAAGAAAGGAGAGCTGGGAAAGGAGAGGATAACTCCACACTACTAGGAAAACAGTTTCACCCTCTCAACTCCTCGAGGACCCCAGGGACGCGTAGGGTGCCTGACTCACACACTGAGAATGGCTGTGCCGGATTCCTGTTCACATTTGGGTACCACACTGTACAACAGGAATAACAAGCCTCGCCAGCATTTTGGAGTCTGGAAGACGGCATGGGCTTCCGGATCCAGGGTTTATAGAACATACATGCTTCAAGAAATGATTTGCCACTTAGGTTTCTGCCTCAGAGCTTCAGATTCATTATTGTGCCCTGCTCTGTGACACCAGGGCTGGGTCCCGTGAACGCACTGGCAGGATGTTATGCTCTATCAGGAGAGGGGACTGGAGCTAGTAGTATTGCAGGAAGGAGGCTTCACTGGTTCTGATGTGCCTCTTTGACTTCTTGATCCTGAAGTAGTCTACAAGTGGGCAGCAAGTGTGAGTGGCAGGCCCAGGGATCGAGTGGCAGACCTAAGGAGCGTCTCCCAGCTTCTGGGGATGCCCAGCTATAGTTTAGCCAAGGCTCTCCACAGGGATGGCTTCGAGTGGATCCCACTGAAGCCCTGGCCAGTTTTCCAGCAAGTTCAGTATCAATACCTGGCAGCTTCCCGGTCAGTCCTTCTGATGCCACCCTAGTCTGTGGCACCTCAGCAAGCTTCATCAACCAGTGGGCCACAGCCCTACACTCCTGAGCAGACTCGATCTCAGACCCAGCGAGACACTGGGTTTCCCAAATCCCCCCCGCCCCCCGTGATCTTCCTTCCTATCTTCCTTCCTTCTTCTTTCTCTCTTTTTTTTCTTTCTTTCATTTTTAAAAATTATTTATTTCTATTTTATGTACATTGGTGTTTTGCCATGGGTGTCGGGTCCCCTGGAACTGGAGTTACAGACAGGTGTGAGCTGCCATGTGGTCGCTGGAAATTGAGTCCAGATCCTCTGGAAGAGCAGTTGGTGATCTTAACCACTGACCCATCTCTCCAGCCCCTTTCTTTTTTTCTTTTTTTGACAGTGGGGATGAATGAATGAGTGAATTTAGCAGCACAGTGCCTGGCGGACAGCAGGCCCTCACCCACTGGTAGCTACACTTTCCCATGGAAGTCTCGGTGTATTAGCGAGACAAAGCACTTCTCCTAGTCCCAGTTCGTGGCAGCAAGGTGGTTCATTTTAGATTTAACACCTACCCTGACCATCCAGTGGCACAGTCACAGCTCAGGCTTCTGTTTGTGCTTTGAGACACGGTTACCATGGAGCCAAAGCTGGTCTCAAACTTGTGATGCCCCTGCCTCCGACTCTTGAGTGCTAAGATTATGCTCCTGGCTCACTGTGCCCACTTCTGTGGAGAAGCCCTGCTACAGGACTGAAAACGCCCCACAGACTAATGAAACTGAAGACGTGGAACTTTGGCCCTGTTAATTCCACAAGGCAACAAACAGCTCCATTTTCTCTGCACAGGAAAGCGGCTAGCTGCTACCGCTAAGTGGAAACACACCTCTGCGCAGGGTGGAATCTGGACTTTCACTTGGGGAGTGTGTTCAGCTTGTTCACCCCACAGGCATTTCCACATTCTTTACCTATATATATCCAAAGAATCACTGGAGACGATGTCCATAAAGAGCTAACTTGCCCCTGTAAAGTCTTTGATGGGGAAGTTTTAGAGAGTGATGAAAGCCAAGGAGGATGATATGGGGTACAGATGGAGGCTCAGAATGAGTCACGGCTCTTCAACGCACACGACCACTTTCCCCGGTTCTGGGTGGAATCTGGGTAGCCAGTTCAGCTTTGACCAAAGGAGCCTCTACTTAAATGATGCATTGCCATCCCAAGGCAGGGCGGAAGGGAATTCTGCCCTCTCTTTACCTGTTCTGGAGAAGGGCTGTCCTAACTTCAGGCTCTGGCACTCCTGCTGGGCAGACAGACTGGAGTGCAGGAGCAGAGCCCTGAACACAGGCGACCTGTGTGTGATTTAAACCCTAGAAAGTCTGTGTTGAAAAACATTAGGACAGGTAGAAGAGGAAGAATGGAGCCTTAGGGCACACAGGAGAGAGGCCAGTGCTTCCAAAACAGCTCTCTCTCTCTCTCTCTCTCTCTCTCTCTCTCTCTCTCTCTCTCTCTCTCTCTCTCTCTCTCTCTCTCAGTCTCTGACTTGGATCTAGCTCTTCTACATAATTCCAGGTTGGAGAACTGAAAAGGCTGGACCAGACTGGCAGGCTTAGTGCAAGGGACCTGTCCCTTCACATCCAATGACCCAAGCTCACTACCACCTCTGCCACATGCAGCTTTGTGATTTAGGCAAATTACCAATCCGGCCTTCATTTTTCTTGTTTTTGTAAGATGAGGATGAGAGCAGCTTCCGCACAGGCTGTGATGAGACACTGGAGAGGGCACATGGGACACACTCTGCGCAGTCCCCACTTAGGACATGAGTGGCACTGGGCAGCAGGCCTTATGGGCACCATGACACCGTCATCTTCACAGACAGATTCTTATGAAGCCCTGCAAACTCTGACTCTCTGCTAACTGGAAGGTCAGACAGATGGACATGGGGATGACCCTGTTGAAGCAGGAGGTCACAATGTCACAGTAAGAAATCTCCAGGTCTAGTCCATGGCTCAGCCTGCACGGGGTCTCCTTTCCTTATTCCCTTACATTCTAAATGGAGCAGCACACCCGTGGATGCAGTGGCTAATCCCGTGACTGTAGCAGGCAGGTCAGAAATGTCACCTATTCATTCACTGTAACCAGAAGGGTATGATTTATGGGGGAAACCACCCCCCAATTTGTGAAAACAAAGAATGGAGCCAGGCACCCTGTTAAGCCCATCAAATGGACTCTACTCCAGCCCAAAGAAGAGAGAGATCCCCTGTCCATGGTTAACCCATGGGGTTTTGCCCACACTAAGCATCAGGAGAGGTGTAAACAAAGGGAATGTCTCTGCAACAAGGGCAAAGGTATGCAGCGTTGGGCGTGGCTGAAGCAAGCCCTGAACTGGCCACTGAAGAAGGGCTCCTTTGAATAGTACTTCCCTAAGACCTGACATCCCCATCCCAAAGCTGAGATCAATTAAGGGAGCTATTGACCCTATTTCCTGCTGCTCCTTCTGAGCTAGCCATCCTGACATGCACAGCTATCCTCACCCTGCCCACTAAGGACTGTAATGGTCACAATATGAATTGGGGGTGGAGGGCAGCTGCTCCTGACATTAATTCAAACTTGAAATTGACTAAGACTAATGGTTGAATTTCTGAGAAGAATTATGTTGGAATTTTGATGGGAATTGCAATGAATCTGTGGATTGATTCTGGTAGTGTGGTGGCTCCCATATGTTCCTGTGTTTGAACTCTTGATGTCCAGTTGGTGGAACTGTTTGGGAAGGATGAGAAAGTGTGAACTCGTGGAAGGAAGTGTGTCACTGGGGGTGGACTGTGAAGCTTCAAAACCCCATACCATTCTAGTTGTCTCCCTTTCTGCCATATAGTTATCTCAACATGTAAGCTCTTAGCTACTGCTCAAGCGCAATGCCTGCTTGCCTGCTGCCACGCTCTCTGCCATGATGGTCATGAACTCTACCCTAACCCCCCGGAACCATGAGCCCCAAATTAAATGCTTCCTTTTATAAGTTGCCTTGGCCATGGTGTCTCTTTATAGCAATAAAAAGGTAACTAAGACGTAGGATGGCCATTTTCACAATATTAATCCTATTAGTCTATGAGCACAGGAGATTTTTCCATCTTCCGGTGTCTTCTTCAATTCTTTCTTCAGCGTCTTAAAATTTCTATTTTACATGTTTTCTACTGGCTTGGTTAGAGCTATCCCAGATAGTTTTTAGATGTTGTTTATCTAGAAGCTTTACCTGTACTAACTAGTGTTCACTGTACCGGGAAGTACTCTGCACACTACTAGAGGAGAAAGGTACTCAGCAATGTCACCCAGCCATAAACTCTACAACCTACAACAGTGACCTGCCTGCAAGAGACCATGGCACAACAGTGGCATAAATGTGGTGGGAGTGACCAGCTGCTTTCTGATGGGCTTGAAGATCCCCTCGATGAGGTGGAATCCGTATCTGACACTGCTAAGCTAGCCAAGAACCTGAGACTAGATAAGACATAGGTCAAGGGGAAAACCACATACTACTATCCTGTTAAAGGAATATAGCAATAAAATGTCTCCAAGTGACATACTGCTACACTGATAAATCAGTGCCTCGCTCAGCCCTCATCAGAGAAGCTTCTTTTTGCAGCAGATGGTAACTAATACCCACAACTAAGACCCACAACTGGACAACATGTAGAAAATGAAAGACTTCAGAGTACTCCATCCTCCATGGGATTCTTCCTCAAAGCCCTCCCCTCAAGGTTCAGAGATCCCTGTGGAAGAGGAGGGAGAAAGACTGTGACAAAGGTGATGGATGACTCCAAGGAAACACTGTCTTCCGGACACAACAGGACTCATGCACATCTGAACTCACAGAGACTGTGGCAGCAGCATGCACAGGGCCTGTATAGGTTCAAACCAGACAGGATCCCATCACTGAGAGGGAGAAGTGGAGATAGGCTCCCACTCTAACCAAGAGGCTATCTGCAACTGATGCCCACTGGCAAAGGAAAAAAATAGTTTTCTTCAGTGGAGTCTCACTGGGTATATAGACTGTACTCAGGGCAGGCCCCATTCCCAGGGATATCTGGACAACACAAAGCAAACTCAATGGCATTCTTGTAGATCTTTCGTCTCATTTTATTTTGTTTCAGCACTTTTTGTCTTACTGGTCTTTTGGTTTTTTATCTTGACTTCTGTTTCTGTGGGTTTGTGTGTGTGTGTGTGTGTGTGTGTGTGTGTGTGTTTCTTGTGTTGTTGTTGTTGTTTGTTTTGGTTTTTGTTTTAAAGAGAAAGAGAGAAAGAAGGAACATACATTTGGCTGGGTAGGGAGACAGGGAGGATCTGGGAAGAACTGGGGAAGGAGAAAAACAAGATCAAAATATATCCTATAGAAATCTGTTTTTTTTTTTTTAAGTTATCAAACAAACAAAAACCCTAAAGGTTGAATTACACCTAGCCAAAACGTGCATGGCTAAGCAAATATTCTCTATATCCATCAAGTTTAGAGCTGAAGAGCTGGGAAAGAGGAGGGTGGTGGTTTTTTTCTTTTGACACACCTCAAAATGATGTGCCGAAAACTCATTGGGAATTCTATTGCCTAGCCTACATATTTATTTAAACTTTAAACCTAGCAATTTAGACTTAACTGTAACCCAAAGTTGAAAGTATCTGATTGAATTGGAAAAACGAAAAAAAAAAAAATTGGGAAGGAGTAGATTGCTGTCTTCGCTAATCCACCCAGCAGCAGACACGCTAACCACAATATTTATCTTAGCAAATGGAGAGAAAGTGAAAAACATCACATTCACCTCTAAGATTCAAAGCCTTAAGCTTGTCTGTTTCTTCTTCTTTTTTTTAACACGTAGATGAAAAATCTGATGCCTGAACTGACACAAAGACCACAGTTGACAGCCCCACTTACCAACTGAACAAACACCCTATGGGAGATTAGACGTGGCCATGTTCTCCCTGAACAACCACATGGTCGAAGCCAGAGCCCTGACCTAAAACTATCCACAAAAACAGCCAGTCCAGCTGACACACACCACAAACTAGGACTCACCAGGCTCTTTCCTCCTTAGAACCAAAGTATTCAAAAATTAAACTAAACCCATGGTCATAATATTAACCACCATATTTTAGTATGGTCTACCAAAAATTAACAGGGCTACCCTGCTCCAAAGGCAGTGCCGAGGCTGGAACAGCCTCTTCTTTCATACCTGCCCCCAGGGAAGTGACTCAGACCCACAGCTCGTCAAAGTGGCTACAAGGAGACGTCTCTCTGGCAGGCTTTATGTTCTATGTTGTTTTTTACTGACAGATGACAACTGTGTGTGCTTATGGGGCACAGAGTGATAGCTCAATACATATTTGGCCAGTGGAAAGATCCAATCAGTCACTGGCATCTCTATCACCAGCCAGGAGAGTCTGTACTTGGCCTTGTGGGTAGGACGGAAGGATGGGGCTGGGTGGCCATCCTTTAAGAGACAGGAGCAAATACATGCACATGAATTCAGAGTGAAAGGGGTATCTTCCTTCTTAAAGCAGGAGGTCCTCTGTAAGTGAAGAGGAGGACAGTTAGCAATGCAGGACCTGGACCCCCAGTTCACTTCTTTGGGGAAAGGCAGCTACAACTCACAAAGCCAAGGGTCCCAGAGATGCTCTCTCTAATCCCTGCCCTCATCTTTTAAATTTTCTTTTATGGTTCCCTTCCCTAGTCATCCTTGTCCTTCCATCTTAGATTATGTCAATACCTTCTTACCTCATACACCCTTTCTTCTCCATCATCATCTGCAGCATCACCACCACCACCATTATCACCATCATCATCCCACCCCATCACCACCACCACCACCACCACCATTACCACCATCATCACCACCACCACTAATCATCATCACTGTCATCACCATCACCACCACCATCATCATCATCATCACCATTACCACCATCATCATCACCCCCACCACCACCACTAATCATCATCACTGTCATCACCATCACCACCACCACCACCACCACCATCATCATCATCATCATCATCATCATCATCATCATCATCATCACTGAGGATAGGATTTTAGTAGTGCTCCACCACATCTAGCATTCCTTTCTTATTAAAAATCAGCCAAACTAAACAGGCATTCTGAAAACTGGTCATGTTATACTAACAAGGTTAAAACAAACAAACAAACAAAAAAAAAACAGAAAGAAAGAAAAAAAGCTGGGCGGTGGTGGTGCATGCCTTTAATCCCAGCACTCAGGAGGCAGAAGCAGGCAGATCTTTGTGAGTTTGAGGCCAGCCTGGTCTACAGAGCGAGTTCCAGGAAAGGCACCAAAACAACACAGAGAAACTCTGTCTCAAAAAACCAAAAACAAACAAACAAACAAACAAAAAAAACCAAAAAACCCCACCTGGCATAATAAAAAAGCAGCTATGCCTTTGTACATCACATAGGGCTATTATTTAAAAGAGCTATTTAGTGGGCCAGGGAGATGGCTCAGAAAGTAAAAGCCCTTTTTAAACAACAAGACCACCTGAGTTTGATCCCAGGAATTCATGTGAAAATGGTATTTGAGTTGGTGAGACGGGCAGTCAGTAAAGGCGCTCGTCACCTGGACGGTCAGTCAGTAAAGGTGCTCGTCACCTGGACGGTCAGTCAGTAAAGGTGCTCGTCACCTGGACGGTCAGTCAGTAAAGGTGCTCGTCACCAGCCTCACCATTTGAGCTGGGTCTTCCAGACCCACAGGGTAGAAGGACACAGTCCTGCCAGTTATGTTCTGACCTCCACACACATGCCATGGCAGATAGACAGACAGACAGACAGACAGACAGACAGACACACACACACACACACACACACACACACACACACACACTAAAGTTGTCCTCAGACCTCTACATGAGTGCTGTGGCACACATGTTACCTGCATACACATACGTTATCATAACACACACAATAAATCAAGTTTAAAAAAATTAAAAAGCTATTTTACTCAAATTGTGGCTCCTCAAACCTAAAAAGAGCACGTGACTCTTTCAGAGACTAAACATGCCACGAAGTACATTTTTTAAAAATCGCCTGAGTCTGCGGCTCTGAGTGACTGTTTCTGTCTGGAAGTTTGTCCAGAAAATTCTGAGTTGCCTCAGAGAGAGAAACAGGCTGTCTCCCAGCCCGGACTCTCTATCTACTACTGGTGGTTTCCAGGGCTAGCCATTGTGACTTCAGTGTAAGCAGTTAAAGGGACTGGCCATAAAAAGCACAGATACTACTGTCAGGCAATAAACTAGACCTTATCGGTGACAGTGGTGCACATTACAAACTTCAAACTCATTCCTTGCTCTAATCCATCAGAAACTTCCTGGCTTTAATAGGCTCTAAATGGCAGGAGCTTTGAAGTCCTGGGATTAGGGTCAGGAACAGACAGGCTGAATGAGAGGCTAAATGCAGGTGGGAAGAACTCCTGTGCGTCCCGAATTAAAAACAAATCCAATTAATCAAACAGGCCTCAACCCGGGCTGCTGCGGCAGACGACAGGGATGGCCAAGGCAGGGGACAAAGTGACGCACAACTGGCCAGTTCCTGTGAGAATCCACTTTGGGCTGCAAGGCTCCAAGGGCTGGGCAGCTGACCTCCCAACCAGAACAGGAGCTATCTTTCTGTTTTGTTTTGTTTTCTTGAAGGAGGGCTCAATATCAGAACAGAGATAAGGGAGCAGAAAACTAATGCCCTTTAAACTGAGTTTTCATGTAAACAAATCGGCTGGGATGGCAGAGGGAAGCTGAGGCCTGTTTTCCCAAGGCGGACAGCCTTTGATCCCCTTGACTCCTAAGCTCTCTAACGCTTGTGGCTCAGAGCATGCCAGGGCGCCGAGTTCACTGGGCCACCCTAGAATACTGCGGGTGAAATGCCTCAGAAGAGCAGGGTCAGGTTGCCTGAGCCTGGCAGTGTTGTTGGCAGAGGACAGGAGCATGTATCCACCCAAAGCCAGTGCAGCTAAAGGGTGCGGGGAAGCCCTAAATGGGCCTTTCCCAAGCACGGTACCTCTTCATTCTTCTTACCTTCTGGGGGATTTTTATTCTGATTGTTCCAGACCACCAGCAGCTTGGACAGACTGGGCACCTTGGACACCTCGGTGATGACCCGGAAGAGGCTCTCTACACGGTCGTAGGTGAGGACGATGGCGGTGAAGCCTTGTGACTGTGGTGGGATCAGCGGGAGGAAGAGAGGGTTGCTCACACTCGTCCACTTCTGCAAGAGGACAGGAAGGTGTGGATCAGAGAGGCTACGGCAATACCAGTAAGAGCTAAGCCACTGTTCAAGCGTCCCCTCCACACCGTCTGACGTCACCGAAAAGGGCACAGAACACCTGAGCTGAGAAGACATGTCCACACAGCAGATTTAAAGCATACATCTACCCCCATTCCCTCCCCAAGCCACTGAGGTGGCAGTTGATGACTAGAAAAGAATATGACTCTATAATGGCAGGGAGCTGGAAGAAGAGCTGAAAGGCTGAGCGGACTGGAGCGGGCCACAGGGCGGAGTCGGGATGCCCACCTGTACCAGCCAGGGGTATGCTTGTGAGGGGAAGCCCAGCGCTCAGGACTCGAACTCTGTGTAGAGGTGCTGAAAGCCAGGCTGGTTAAAAAGCTGTGTCAGGAAGTCAGACTCCAGGTCACACACACACACACCCCCCCTTTCGCCCACTCGGCCAGGTTGATTCCTGGTGGAAATGGACGGGATCTCCAGACAGGCACACAGGCATGGGCGGCAAACTCAGTATAAAACTCCATTGTCAGCGAGGAGCCCTGCAGCTGCCTTCCCTGCCCCGTCCCCAGCCATGTGGCTGGCTGTCTTGGCACCTCCAGCTCCCAGGGAAGCCCTCAGGCAGTACTCGGTCCACAAAGACCTTCTGATCAGCTTTTAGCGGCTCCCTCTTCATCACAAACAGATTCTAGACTCACAGACAGCTCAAGAACATCTTCAGCAGCAGTGGCACAGACCGAAGAAGTAGACAAAGCTCAGAGCAGACAGACAATGGATGCACAGAACCAAGTTAAGACAACAAATGATATCCCCAGGGAGAGAAGAGCTTTCACCCATGAAACGGCGACTTTTATTTTAAAATATCTATCAAACATTGGAAAGAACTCTTGGATATTAAAAACCATAAGAGATTTGTGTGTGTGTGTGTGTGTGTGTGTGTGTGTGTGTGTGTGTGTGTGTGTGTGTAAGGGTGAGATTTCTAAGCTAAAAGATGGTAAAATATTCCAAGCCAATAAAAAAAAAAAAAAAAGGAAAAATAAGACAGAAAAGAAGAAAAAAAGCAGGATGATCCAACATCCATTTAATAGGCTGTGCGGGTGGGAGGGGGAATAAAAACTCCAAACCACAGAATATGAAAAAAAATGAATCTATCAGAGAAATTAAGCATGGTCTCAGTACATGATGGGAGAGGCAAAAGCTTCAGACTGCAATGGACCAAGAAAGAACAAACACGGGGGCATATAAAATAGAGAGAGAAAGAAATAAAACGACAAAACAATGAAGCAAGCACCGTTTCTGCACGGAGGAAGCAGGGACACTCTCGGCAAAGGTGAAGAGTTCTGAACAGGAATTCACTAGACAAGTCATAAAATCTCTCCGTAAATTAGAAATTTGGTCAAAATAGAGTTTTGAATGTAAGAGGAAAAGGTAATAAAATACAATCTTTTACCTACCATTAGAATGTTCAATAGTTTAAACAGAACAACAGAAGTGAGGATTCTGTTCTGCTAATGACAGATAAGAAACTATTATTAAAACGATCTTATACATTTTCAGAGCTTCCTTGGAAAGAATCCATGTTCTCTACATCCCACCCATTTCAAGAATACAGCAAGGCCTACAGAGATGGCTCTGTAGGTAAGATGCTGTGCAGGCATGAGGACACCCCTGGAATCTACGCAAAAAAGCTGGGCACACGCATGCGCACCTGTAGGCTCAGTGCTGTGGGGAACTGAGACTGAAGGACCCCTGGGGCTTGCCAGGTACCTACGACAGCTAAAAAGGAGAGCCCAGGCTCAGTGAGACACCCTGTCCCAGGGCCATAAGACAGAGTGGAGATAAAGACACACACATACACACACACACACACACACGCACACACACAACACACACACACACACACACACGCACGCGCCTCTGACACCCTCATCTGGCTTCTGTATTTGAAAATAGGTATGTGCACCCCATTCTCCTTCTCACCCCTATGTGCACACACATACACAGAATACAATGGTTCTTGTATATTACATTATTAAAAACAAACTATGATAAAATATGCAACATTTCCCACCTAAGTGACTTGTAAGTATACAATCAGTGTTATTAACTAGACCCACAATCGTATGTTAGCATGTTAACAGCCCAGAACAGCAGTTTCCATCGGGAGGAGAATGTGGAAAGTCCCATCTGCCATGCTGGCTGCCCTAAACTTCCCTACAGCCCTTAGACTCTGGATTCCCGAGGTGCCCTATCAATCTCATCTATGCCACTGATGGACACCCATCACCACATGTGATAACAGCTGTCTGCCAGATGTGACAGTGCGGGTTAGGAAATGTACACAAACACATGGAGTACACATGGGACGGGGACTCAGAGAGTCTGAATGGGATTCCTGCAGCCCTAATATGACCAGGATATTAAAGCCTATATAGCCAGAGATGGCCATGATTAGACTTCACAGCTGAGAGAGCCATGACATCATACTGACTGTGAGCTGCAGTCTGAGGACAGTGGCTGATGCTAAGAATCCAAACTCTAGATAATCTTGCTACCTCTGCCTCTCAAGTCTCATCCTTCATCTTGTCCTGACTTCTATGGAACTGAAAAGTTAGCAGGTGGCCTTATTCTTAAGTCACAGGTACTCCTCCAGAACCACTCAGGTATTCTCTGACATTACCATCCCTACTCATATGCCCAGAAATTATAAGCCTTAAGGTCCACTTGAAAAACACAGTTTGAAATGGAGAAGAAAAAGGGGGTGATGCTCTTTAAAAGAAGCATGTAAGACCACTTAATGTGCAGAACTAGGCAAGACTCACTGAGCAGCACCTAAGTGCCATGCACAAGGTTTCACATCCCTTAGCTCATTTGAAACTCAAAACACCAAGACAGGGTTGTTCTCATCACAGGTAATGGATGTTCAGGGCTAGAGACCACACATTGTGTTCAAGAGCTAACCTGTCAGTGATGGAACCTAAACAGCCCAGGTATCTTGACTCTGGGACACCAGCCCCTCCCACTTTCTACAAACACACTCAGCTGGGTAGGACTTTAGGAAGTGGAGGGGAAAGGGATGCCAGCGTTTGCTATATATCTACCCCCTCACTAAGACAGAAGTCCTGAAAATGCTTGATCCCTGTTATCAATTCTGGGCCAATAAATGAGACTCTCTCCCCAAGAACCTTGACTGCAGAAAGTACATACAAAAACACACCACACATAACAACCCTGAGACAAAGTGGTCACATAAATTTACAAAGGTAAATATGCCACAGACGCAGAAGGAAAAACGATTAGAACCACAAAACAAGGTCTGTGCTGTGGGAGGAGGGAGGAGAATGCCAACGCACTTGGACGCCTGCACAGCATGGAGAGAAGGAGGCCCAGAGACATGCAAAGCCAGCTTCAGAGGGTAGGTGCCCTGGACTAAACCCAGGCTCCCCGAGGGCACCTGGCTCTGATTTCAAGGTGCTGCCAGGAAAAGGAGCCCTCTCTGGTGAGGTGACAGGTTTCGTCCCGGGTGTCTTTAGGAAGTGGTGGTCACGGAAGGGAAGGAGAAAAGGGGCAGTTTGCTGGGAAGAACTGCCATTTCCCATACTGCTGGCCTGTGTCCCAAACAGGGCTGGAGCACCGGCGGCGAGGCAGCACATGGGGGGCAGATGGAAAGGAGCTTAGCGGACTGAAATCTCGCCAGCCCTTTCCTGGAACTCCGGAGACTGAGATGAGCAAGGAGGCACATGTGAGCTCCAGATCCATCAGAGACAGACACCACTCCACTGTGGACACACGGCCAGGGCTCACTCAGTGACTCCTAGGGTGAGTCAGCGCATTTGGAGTGAGTCTGGGACTCCGAAGGCCTCCACCTGCCTAGGCTTTCTCTTTCCTAAGAGCTGTGCAACTTGGGCAAAGTATTTCATGTCTTCTGTGCCTCAGTTTCTCTATTAAGTCCTCATGACATTGCTGTTACCTTTCTAGGAGGTGGTACTTGGCACAAAAGAGGGGCATACAGTCCTGGGCATCCACAGACCCTGGGGAGGTGAAGTCAATTGCTGATCTTGCAGAGCTGTTCTTTACATGTCTCCAAAGAGGGGCAGTCTAAGCAACCTCGGGTCTCTCTCAGCACTGAATCTATGTGAAATCACCCCTCCTCTCCAGCATCCCCAGCATTCCCCAATGTCCTGCTTTGCCTGAATTCTACCCCGGCTACTCCTCCAAATATACTATTTTTATTTCCATGATTTGTTCTTTCCCTTCTGAGCCTCTGTTTTAACCACACCGAAGGCTCTGTGAGGGCAGGAGATCCAGTGCCTGTGACAGTGTCTGGTGCTATTAAAAAAGCTGGAGAACAGAAGACTCAGAGCCGATGACCCAGGCCCCACTCCATTTGTCCTCTATGCAGAGACAGGAAGCCCGGGTTTTAAAATAGTTTCTGACTTGATTAATTCATCTTAGAAGTACTTTCCAAGAATCTCACCATGTTCAGAATAGGATTTTATTGTAATATTTAAATGAAGCAGAAGCCTTGGCATTGATTAGTGTTATGACATAAAACATATTTCTGTTAGCAGCTGTTTCCTCATCCTTAAGAATGGGACAGTGACAGTACCTATTTCCCTGCGGAATGATATTTAAATGAGATTGTGTATGCCAACACTTAAGACAGAATACATGGCTATTAGTTGAAAGCAAACACGAAACATACACTGATCCTCCCACTGTGTGTTTTTGTCTGCTACAGTGAGTTGGCAATGCAGAAACTATTCCTACCAGTGTTGCTTCAGGAACAAATTCCTTATGTCTACATTTCCTAATCATATTCTTCAAGCCTAGATCAGGGTTCAAGATGCAAAGATGAACACATTCCTCACTCGGTGGGAAAGACAGCAGGGTGGAGTGATAAATCACAGCAGGCAGGATCACAGGGTACCAAACAGGGTTCCACCTCAGCAAGCAGAGATCCAACCACACCCCCTTCCCCTGGGGAGGGAGGCTGCAGGAGGGACAGGCAGGGGAGGATCCAACTGCAGAGCTTGTGCTGCAGACAGGGAGGACCCAGGGTCCTGTGGGATGATGTGTGAAGGGGGAGATCAGATCAGCTGAAGGCACAGAGTGAGAAGGAGAAGCTTCTTACGACAGGTCTTTCAGTCCTACAACTGCCTTATTTAATGCTTCTTTGGGGGCTTTCTTCTCCTGAGTGGTGTTTTCCTGATGACTGAACATGGCTACCTCTAAAGTTCACAGGTAGGGAACCGGGGCAAGCTATAGGCTTCTGCACCAAGTGCCATCCCCTCCTTAAACAGAATCCCATTTGGCTGCGGAGCTCAGGAGCAGGGTGGAGAAAAGGCACCTTTTAATTGGGGCTCATGCCTTCACAGAAGCAGCTCTGTGCTACTGGGGTAAGGTCAACAAACCAAGCCCAGAGAAATATCCCACTGGAGAGGGACATTTCAAAAAATGGCATTTAGTCACCTCTGAAATACCTTTCAGGACCGACCCCTGCTGGCTGGTCACAGAGAGTGTCTACAGTCTGGGACCTCTTGACCCCACTTTCTGCAGGAAATCAGGCAAATTTAAACCTCCATAATTTACTCAAGACTCTGGCTTCTGCCAGGAAAGAGCAAACAATGCTGGCAATTAACCCTGGTGGCTGATTAAGTCTCCACTATGGCAAGATGTGCCCAGCAGTGGGGACAGGAAAGAAGGCAAAGCCATCCTGACTTAGGACGGTAGGCACCAAGGCAATTTCCAAACCTATAATCTCACAAGAAACTGCTCACTCAGACATATTAGGAGATGGGTGAAGAAGAAGGTGTTATTTTAACAAAGCGCTGGCTTTGGCCAAAATGCCTGGCTCTTCTCTCACCCATCCTTCCACTCTGCTTGTCTCACCCCTACAATGGATATTTGCTATGCAAGTTCCACGAAGAAACTCCCATGACTAAGCTGAAGCCACACTAAAGTAGACTATGATAGCCATGCTGACTGTCCAGTCTCAGTGTCAGCCAGAGGGAAGTGCCTGCCTTCATTTCAGTGGAAGGCTTTAGGCTCCTTCCTAATAGACTCAGGTTTCAGGATGCCTTGCAAGGGAGGCCAAGGGAGACTGAGGTTATTAAAGTCAAGAGCAATCAAATGGTTTCTCCTTCAAAAGACTCAAACTCAGGTGACTAGCTTGCACATGGAGGAAGCTGTCCCAGTCCCTCGGCAGCCCTGTCCTGGAGTTCTTAGACTCAAAGATTATGGTAGCCGAAAGCCATCTTGATCATGGTTACTGTGCAGAAACAAAATGGCCTTTGCCAGCCATTCTGAAATGCTCTTGCTGGGTTCACTTGGGGACTGGAAGAATCAGGAGGGAGAAAGCCATATTTCATGACCAATTACAGGCCTCCATCAATCTGACCAATCCCAATACTAGCAGAGGAGAAGCCAAGGACCACTGGAAACCCAATTCCCATTGCTCACCATGTCAGAGATGCTTTACATCCCTCTGTCTAACTTCATGCAGAAACAAGAGACCTGGACAGATATTTGAGTCAGCCAATATTTGATGTAAACAGGGGTCTTTTCCTGAGTGAAAAGTGAGACGTCAGTGAAGAGAGGAAGAGAGGACCGGCCGGCTGTTACACAGAAGCCTGGAGCCCCTGTAATGAGCAGCCTTACCTATTCCTACCTTGATAGAAAGGGCAGTCTTGTTGGTTGTTTTGAAGTTATCAACCCTTACCTCAATGTGGTTTCAATTATGAATTACCAGACTAAAGGGGCGGGGGGAGAAAGCTTTGATTTATTCTTTTTTGCTCCAATTATGCATGATGTGTTTCCACAGAAGACTTTGAAAAGTATTTCATCATGCCTCTTATCCTGCAGTGGTCAAAGGGCAACACTGACAGGAGTTAACCCTTTCCTGCCTCACCCAGGTTCAAAGAGACTATGGGTGGATGTGGGCCAAGGCCTCCGAAGCAAAGGAAACACTGAGAGGGTTAAGAGCTTGCATCACGTTACTCGCTCACTCGCTCGCACAAGGGTGGTGTCCCCTGTCTGAAATGGTGAGATGATATTTATGTTAATGGTTACTGGGAGATATGAAAGGGGCAATCAGTAATGTGGCCCATGCTGCCTTAACCATTAAACCTCTAGAGCCCTGCCTACCCACAGCTCTCTTCCAGAGTGTGCTGATGGGCCCAAGTCTATCTTCAAGCAAGATTTCTTAGTTCATAGAGGAAGGATTTGAAGACAAGTCTGGAGTCAACCTGCTGCCTCCCAAATAATAACTGCTTGTTCTGGAAAACAAGAATAATGCCAAGGGCCAAATTTCACTGATGTCACACGAGGCAGATACATGGAAGATAAAGATCAAAGGCCGGAGAACTAAGACAACTGTCGGCTCTGACGACTGTGGCTGCCAGTCTGCCCTTTCCAGGCATTTCTTCTTTCTGACATCTGGCCACATGTGCCTCCCTTTCTATGTCTGAAGACATTGAGAGCACAGTGACAAGGGCAAATTCAAACTTTTTTTTTTTTTTTTGTCGTCTAGATGTATGAGATCTTCTTCTTTGGAGACTGGGCTCTCGATGGCCTCCTACCCATCTTTATTTGGATAATCTGCCTGTGGTTTGTTGGTCTTTTGGGTCTGAGGCCTGGCATCATACAACAGTCCTGCAAACTCTCAACCCTCATCTTTTCTAGCGCCTCCTACTTCTCTTCTCCTGCGGCTCCAACTGTCTGTCGGCTGTCTACCTCTGTTCTCCACAGCGCTTCACAGTTTCACCTGTCTCTCGGAGTTACGTTCCATCCACTTCTTTGGATCTAATTCTCTAGTCTAAACTGGAAGTCTCAACAGCTCAGTTTCTGCTTCTCTCACTCGGGCGTCAGGAGTTTGTGGTTTC
Source organism: Peromyscus maniculatus bairdii (assembly GCF_049852395.1). Lineage (NCBI taxonomy): Eukaryota > Metazoa > Chordata > Mammalia > Rodentia > Cricetidae > Peromyscus > Peromyscus maniculatus. Next base: position 70,829,389 of record NC_134855.1, read on the forward strand.
TGATGGTGAGCTACTAGAATTTTACTGAAAGGATTGAGACCCAGACTGAGGATAAATTCCTCAAGACAGGGTCTGAGTGTCACCAGCATGCTCTCTCCGGTTCCCCCGCAAAAGCTTATTTGGACTAGCCTCATGATGTGAATCTGGCCCACAGCCCACATGGGGTGGGGTGGTTTGTGAGCGCAGCTCTCAGTACTGGGCCAGTCTAGGCAGGTCACTTCTTCATGTCACCAAAACACAGCTCTCCACGTCTTGATGTAGGGGGAATCACAGGTGACAAACACTGTTCTCCATGCCCCATTTCACACAGTGATCAGGGAATCTTCCAATCACCAAATAACATAGATTTCCATAGTGAACAGTTGATATGTACCTCTCAGGGCACCAAGGCTGGTTTATTTGGGGGCTCAGCTTCCTTTCATGCCAGCTCAGCAACAGGTTAAAACTGATCCATAATACTTATTTGGTACTATCTTAGTTACTCAGCTCAGAGAAACCTTTCTATATTTACATGGTCAAGTTAGTCATGTACCACCATGTTCCTTATTTAATTTGAGGGCCAAGTGTGTGCATAAGCTGAAAATAATTCTCATGAGAATTTGCCAGTAATTATATCAGTTGAAATGATGGGCAGAGAATCTGCACATAGAATAAACCCTATACTTCTTCAGAACTCTGTTTCCTCACTGGAAAAGTGAGATGATACAGCCATATGAAGGATGTTGGTGAGGACGAGTGTGTAGTGCTAGGGATCATACCCAGGGTTTCATGCATTGTAGGCACACTACCACTGAACTACATCCTAGCCCAGGAGGAAGGTCCTGAAATAAATATGTTTCCCTTCCTTCACTTGTAAGAACTGAGTGAGCAGAACACTGCTGTTGGGGGTATAAGGACTAGACAACAGAAAATACATAAGACAATCACCTGGATACAAAGAATATCCCTCTGCAAATTTCAATTTTCCTCTACAAAGTCCCATCCAATTCCAAATTCATGCTTCTGTGGTGATATATTATGTGCCCTAATAAATTTGCCTGAAGATCAGAGAATAGAACAAGCCACTAGATGAAACATAGAAGCCAGGCAGTGGTGGCACACACCTTTAATCCTATCACTCAGGAGGCAGAGATCTGTCTGGATCTCTGTGAGTTCAAAGCCACCCTGGACTACATGAGATTGACACAGTCTAGGAGAGAAACAGAGCCAGGCAGTGGTGGCACACACCTGTAATCCCAATACTTGGGAGTCACAAGCCTTTAATCCCAGCACTAGGAAAGTTCAGACAGGAAATGATATGGGTGGGCGGAGAAAGGTATATAAGGTGTGAGGAGACCGGAGCTAAAGCCTTTCGGCTGAGGAGGCTTTTCAGGCTGAGGAGTCCTAGAGGTAAGAGGTGGCTTGTTCCTTTGTCTCTCTGATCCTTCAGCATTTACCCCAATATCTGGTACCAGTTTTTGGTTTGTTTTTTTTTTTTTATTAAAAGACCATTCAGCAATTTGTGTTACATGTTTCCACATGATAAAGCACAATATAGCCTGACCTCTGTATCTGTGGACCTTGCATACCAATATTCGACAAACTGGATTGAAAATACTTGAGAGAAATACTGACTGTGTAAGAACAAGTAGAGATTTTCCTTTCCTTCTCTTATTCCCTGAGCAGTAAAGGAAACTGATGTTCTCAAAGCACTCACACTGAATCAAGCATTAAAAGCAATCTAGAGATTATCTGTCTATAAGAAAACGTGCACAGACTTGTGCAATTACACCACTTTACACTAGGGACTTAACCATCAGTGGGTTTTAGTATCCATGGGGACCCTGGGACCAATCCCCCACAAATGCTGAGGCTCAGCTGCATTAGTGGCTGGCTACAACAGTAACAACTTTTTAAAGTACTGTGCCATTTATAAAGATTCTTCCTTGTAAATTATACCTCTAATTTTCATAATCATCCTACTTAAGAATCATCCTACATGGTTCCCCTTCACAAAGATAATGAATTTCAAAGAGGGAGGAAACCTACTCAAGGTCAAACGAGTGAATGCTCTTGAACTCAGGTCTGATTCCAAACCATCGTTTTCTTTGAAAGCTCAGGCACCAATACGTAATCAGGAATTAACCCTGATACTCCTAGGCAGCCATTAGCATCCCTAAGCCCAGCCCTACAGACATCAAACGGTTGCTGAGGGAAGAGTCCCTCAGTCACCTCGAGTCACGCAGTAAAGGAGGATTGAAATGCACAGTCCAAAATGTCTGGGTTGCACTTACTGAAGCCTTGGGGGTTAAACCCACCTGCCTGCCTCTTGAAAATTCCTGCTATTATCTGAGGCTTGGCCACTTCAATCTCTTCTCTATACAGCTCCGAATTTTTCATCTGGCCAGATGCCTACTCTTCGTTTACAGTGCCAAACTACTGTCAAGAAGAGCAGGAAGGGTGGCCACTGATTGCTTTTCAGGTAGTAGAGGAAAAAGTTGACATTTCATCTTCCTATTTCTTGGAAAGGAAGGCAATCATTTATAAGAACCCTCATCTGGCTGTGGCCTCCATCAGTGGGATGGACAGAAGCCAGTGAAACAGCTCAACATAAGCCATATTAAAAGAATTTGGAATGAGCAAAGAGAGGATTCCAGATGTTAATACTTTCAATAATTCATGAGTTATAACAGCCTGCAAGCAATAAATTTCACTAAATATATCTATGATATGACTGCTTAAGATATTGGCAAAGATAACAATCACTGATTTTATTGGTTTACAATTTGATGTATCAAAATTAACAATTCCACTGTTTGACAGGGATACTGCACAAGATTTGGATGAGTTTGAAAACAAAGTCTTCACACACAATCATCACCCCTTGACCCATCACTTCATGAGGATCCTGACTGACGGAGCAGCTGAAAGAAAGACCTCCATGAAAAAGCTCATAATTTACTTAATTCCAACAAACAAGGCTCACTTACAGTCCAAAGACAGCAATTGAGTCCACTAAACCACCACTTCTTATGAGAGGGTAAGCAAGTTGACAATCTCACCTAAAACTATCCCATGCTTGCAAAGTTCCAGTAGTTTGAAAGAACCCGTGTGTAGACTCATGTGCTGGCAGCCCATTGGCTCTATCAGCGAGCTCGGCTGTGAGGTGGGAAGATTTCACAGGCACTCTTGGGAACGATTAAATTACAGCTCCTGACATCTGAGCTCAAAGCACCACCACAGTTATGAGCAAGAAAATCAGAGTTTTTGTATGGCTGTGAGCAGACAAGAGCACACACGGGGAGAGCTGGGAAGGTGGAAGGAAGGAGTAGCCTCCCCAACACAGCCATTTCTTAATGCGCTGGAATTCCACGAAGGTGCGTGTTTTGTCTACTGTGTTTCCCTCTGTTTCTCCTTGGGGGGAAAGAAAGAAGGCATGAACCCGCAGGGCAAAAAGGACAGGGAAGGAGACAATGATGGATCAGGGTCTGACAAAGTTTTAGAAGCTGAAACACATGGAGTCTTTCTTTTCAAAAATCCTCTTGCTGTGAAACACATAAAAATCTAGGATGAAATATAACGAAATTCTTTTTCAACCTGAAGCTGAGGCCGCAGGAAAAGGGAAACCGCTGGGTCCAAGAACAAAGCAGCAGAAACTCAAGGGAAGTGGAAGGCACCGGAGCTGTGGGCACAGAGGCACCCAGAAGGGCAGAGGCTCCGTGCAACGATGCTCAGCTTCAGTGGCGTGGAGGCCAGAGAGGGAGAGAATGGGAGGGAGACTTGGACACTAGGCCTGTGTGATGAATGAAGGAAGAGGAGCAGGAACAGCCACCTGCTAGGAGACACAAGCAACAGAACACAGGCACTCCTCTTTCTAGACCTGAGCTTGGGGGAGGGGACGGATGTTCCGTTTGGGAAAGTTTAATGAAAGGTAGCCTGCACGCAGGGTTGGGTTCAGCATAGTCTACGTGAAGTTCAGATACTTCAGCTGAGGAGCTGGTGGGGGAAAGTGATTTATCTCTATGCGGCCTCAAGAGTACCTGAAGAAGCATTCATTTATTAACTAATATATTAATAATAAAGAAATGAATGAAGTAAAACAGAGTGAAAAGCAAGTCCCCTCTTAGGCCAATTTGTAACAAAGTAGAAACACAGAAAACCTCATCAAAGGTAAACTAACTCACACTCCAAAATTATAAAGACTAAGGAACTAATACAACCAAAGACAAAAAAAAAGTCAGGTGACCAATGACAAGAGGAGGCTGCACAGGAACTCAGAGAACCGGAGCGGCAGACTGTGAAGTAAATGTCTCAGATGCTTCAAGACATAAAAGAAACTAAACGGAGTCAGATGGGTTCAGAGTTCAAGGTCAGCTTAGGGTAGAGCGTGAGACCCTGCCTTAAAAATAAAAACATAAGGGCCAAGAAGACGGATTTGATTAAAGTAACCATAATGAGTTTCTACCAATAACCACTGAATTTTAAAACACAATGGGTAGATAAAAACATGCCTTAGTCACAGCTGAAGAAAACAGGAAAATGGCTGCGAAAGCATTCTCCAGCATGAGAGCTATGAAAATGTGGAAAATCTGAGAAACAAAACCAAACCAACAAACAGACGATAAAGGCAGAAGGAAGAAAGTTGCACACAAATTTAACAAGACTCTAGAAGGAGTGATTAGTGAGAACTACAGATATTTAACATTCATAGAAAAGAAGATGGGAAATTTCCCAAATAACCGGTGACATGACGCTCAGGTTAAAGAGAAAACGCAGCCTCCAAAGCAGAACCACGGGCCGCCTGCTCTGGCAGGGACCCACATGGGACTCAAATTAAGGGTGCAAACTTGGAAATAAAAGGATATTTACAGTTTGAAAAGCCACTGTTTCCCTCGTATGATGCATATAAAAGGAAACAGTAATGAAGCCCTGGGAAAAGCCTGGAAGAAACCTGTGATCCAAGCCACCACCATCACAACGGGACGAACTGATGCTCTGTGTCCTCTGACAAGAACACATGCTTTTGTGATATTACTCACAAAAGCGCATAATTTGTATCTAACCAGGCAAAAGCATCAGATACTTCAAATCCAAAGATGTCTACGAGCCCCTGAGTGCCCTGTCATTCAGACACGCACCTGTCTGCAGCAGCTTACCTATGGCCTGTGTGTAGCTTTGCTTTTGAATAAAGTTCCCTTGCTGCTTCACAAAAGAAGGTATGGTGTGTGTCTTACTATACACAGGCCAAGTTCTCTTCTAAATATTCAAAAATGTCATCCTGCAAGACAAAGAAGTGAGTGCATGGTGGTTTCTTTCGCTCTGATGGACACTGTCTAAGTAGGAATATAGTATTACTCTGATGGTGAGGGAATTCTATTTGAGGAATATTCAAGAGTAAAAGTGCATTATACTTACACCTTCTAGAGGGTTCAGGAATACACCCAAATACATACACATGGAAAAATGCAACTGGCATAAATTATTAACATTGGAGGAATATGGGTAAAGGAGTACATAAAGAATTGCTACTTTTTAAAACTTCAATTCTGAACTATCAAAAATTTAAAAAAAAGTGCTAGTGATACAGATCAGGGACATGGCACTTGCCTAGCACACACAAGGCCTGGGTTCAACCCACAGCCTCAGAAAAACAAAGAAAGAAATAGAATTTTTAGCCAAGTGTGAACGTGGGCACCCAGAGAGACTCCATAGTGAGGCTTTATTCCATCTTGACTCAGGGTCAGAGAGTCTGAGTTTGTTTTGCCCCCAGCAAAGGCATAGTTACCAGGTGTCTTATACTTCAAGGTCTAATTACAAGATGCTTTGCATTAAGGCATGGTTACCAGGTGTTTTGAAAATTAAGATAGGGTCTACACTTGTTTGTACTTTGTACCTTGACCTTGAAAGGGGGAGGTCTTTCACCTCTCCCCTTGCTGATGTATAAAAAGCCCACTAGGAATAAACTTGAGGCGACTGTGGTATTGACCCAGAGCCCTCCCGAAGCTGTCCTGTGTCTCTGTCTTTTTCTTTGTCTATGTCTATATTTTTCATATCTATTATTTCTTAATCCTCACTCCTCCCTTCAAGGACTGTTCAATGGTTGCGCTGGTTCCTGACGTGTGAAGGCATACACCTATAGTCCCAGGGTTCATGGGTCTGAGACAGAGGAACATTTATGTTCAACCTGGGCAACAGTAAGTCTCAAAAACCAAAAACAACGAAAAAAAGTCAGACTAACAAGAACGACATAGCAAAGCAAAATCAATCAATCAATCAATCAACCAATCAATTCTATGCTTCCTAACAGTGATGATGACAAGAAGACAGACACTGGAGCTACTTAGAGACATTCAATAAGAAAATTGGTCAAAGATCCCTTAAACCTAAGGCACAGACCCCATTCCCAGGCTCTGCAGAAGGAAAGATTATTCTATGGGGCAAATGAAGCTGAGAGATTCCAGACTCAGGGTCGTCAAGACCAGGAGGCGGGGTGAGGTACCTTCTACAAAATGAAGATGGAGAGCCATCATCTCCTTCCCTTACTCAGTTCCCAAATGCTTGGAGCCCACACTTGTATATCCCTTCTCCAACCCTCACCCTGCGCACAAAGACGGTTCTCCAAAGCAATAAACCAGTTCAAGAGAAGTAACTAGTAACATTTATGCAAATGCCTGGGTCCCCATCTTCCCAACCTGAATGCAGCTCATCGCTGGGAAAGCTCATTGAAGCCCAGAGCTTCCAATCAGTTTTCACTGCCTCACTCACAAGAGCTGATGCCACCACTGGCCAGGTATATAAAGAAAGCTTTCATTACAAAAGAGCAAATAAAAAATTAGAAAAGAAATAAAAGGAAACAATGCAAGGAAATAAAACCAAAAAACAATCTCTTCAGAGATGGAAAATTATGTACCCTTAAAATAAGAACTGAGATGGTTTTTGTTTTGTTTTAATCAAAAGTTAAAGGATAAAGGAAGGAAATATCAGAGAAATGAGAACAGAAAGACCAGGTCCAGCAAGAAAAGAAGCAGGATTAATCCACATATTCATCATCCAAGTGATAGACACTGAAGAGAAAGGAGAGGACAGAAGACAGTAACCAAATATACAGGAAGAAAATGAAATAATGTCGCTGTACTGAAAGGCATGGATTTCCAGCTTGAAAGAGCTCGAATCAGCACTGTCAGTAAAAACCCTCATGTGAGGGCACATTATTCTCAAATTTTAAAACACAGAAGTTGGCAAGAGTTGAGGGGAAAGTTAACATTAAAAGCTGGTGGTGGTGCACGCCTTTAATCCCAGTACTCGGAAGGCAGAGGCAGGCAGATCTCTGAGTTCGAAGCCAGCCTGGTCTACAGAATGAGTTCCAGGACAGCCAGGGCTACACAGAGAAACCCTGTCTCAAAACAAAACAAAAAACAAAAACAAAACTCTGTTTTCCACCATAATTCTGAGTCCCACTCCTCATCACACAGAAAAGAAGCACATTTCTAGACACACGAGGTGACAGAGCATTACCTCCCTTTCTCTCTCAGGTGCTGCCTTAAGAAGCTCTTTGGAAGGAAGAAACCAGAAAAGGAAACCGCACAATGCAGAGAGGAAAGAGAATTCCAGAATGGCAGAGGATCAGGATAACAGCTATATAGAGAGCCACAGAGGACTCACTCAGACTGCGGCACAAGACAAGCCAACAAAACCAAAGAAAGGAGCCTAGAGTCTACCAGCACAGACCAATTTTACTGTCTTAACCAGAGTGGTTAGTGAAAACCATTGCAGTAGAACTAAGTAAAGTGGAAAGAAAAAGGAGCTATTACCTCCCTGGAAAATAGGGAATCAAGTACTATTCATGACTTGGCTCAGCTGAAAACCGTATGTATATAGCCCCAATTATGCATAAGGTAAACACCATTTTAATGAAAAGCAACGAGGTGCCACCACCAGTCAGATGCACAGCACAAAACATACAGGGAAAACAGAGAGAATGGGAGAAAAAGCACCAATGTGGACTAATGGGTGATGTCCTTCTGTACACTGTGAATATGCGTTGCTCTGATTGGTTGATAAATAAAGCCATTTGGCCTACGGCAAGGCAGCTTAGAGGCAAGCGGGAAATCCAAACAGAGAAACAGGAAGAAGCCTGGGAGAGATGCCAGCCACCACTGAAGGAGAAGCAACATGTCAACAGACTGGTAAAGCCACAAAACACGTGGGGAAAAAAAAAACAGATTAATAGAAATGGATTAATTTAAAATATAAGAGCTAGCCAGCAAGAGATCTACCATAGACCATACAGTTTGTAAGTAATACAAGCCTCCGTGTGTTTAACTGGGTCTGAGAGGTTGTGGGACTGGACAGGACACAGGAAAACTTCCAGCTACAGTGGACAAAGCGAAAAAGATGTTTCTTAGTAAGAAATTTAAAAATTCCATTATGAGCACTTTGTACGGAATCAGGAAGACAGCCAGAGGAGTTGAAAGCAGCTGCCCTCAGGAACAGGCTCCAGTTTTTATGTGACCACTTAAATGTGTGAAACAATACTATTTTAAACAATAAAATAAAGAAATATTGTAGGGGGGGGATAAAAATCAAGTGTCAAACTCTGGCCAAAGCAATGTGGCTTTTTTCTCTAATCTACAACCATAATGACCTGGTTATGAGAAAATCTTATTCAAATATTACTTTGGAGACTCTTAAAACAACATTCTGGGGTCCAGCCATGGTGCATACTTTTAATTACAGCACTCAGAGGCACAGGCAGGCAGATCTCTGTGAGTTTGGAGCCAGCCTGGTCTACAGAGTGAGGACAGCCAGAGCTGTTATACAGAGAAACTCTGTCTCAAATTAAACCAAAACAAAACAAAAAAACAAAAAACTAAACCAAAACTATGCTCTGGAATCGCTGAGGCAGAACTGGAGGGAACCTGGCCACATCCTCTGAAGCCCAGGGGGTCTACTGTACTAATTAATACCTGACCACTGGTGTAGGGCAGCGTTGCCAGGGCAGTAAGCGTGTTCTCAATTCATCTGCTGCCAGGGCAAGCTTCCACATTCTCTAAAACATTATTCTACTCACTGCCTTCCCACATGCTGTGCGATGTCAAGAGGCAGCCAGATTTGATTCATGAATGCTGGGGCCCTCAGAGTGCACCTCAAGCAAAGGATAGAGAGAGGCAGGGCCACATCCACAGTAACAGGGGTTGGGGATTCTCCCAGTGTCCCCCTCGGGGGTGCCATACACGTGTCTGTTATACAGTGGAAGAGGCCTTCCACTGCAAAAGATTTGATTGACAGGGTTGTGATCTCAGCCACACCCCCAAGTTTGTTCTTTCATATTCCTTATATATTCCCTCCATTCAAATCTGGCTCAGTGCCTGGTCCTGCCTGTCTCTGTCTGACCAGAATCAGCCAAACCCCTTAGGTCTTGCATCTTTCTATCTGCAGACCAAAGCCCAGCTTTCTTTATTTCCTGATTGCTGAACTTGAGACTTCTGGAGCTTCCCTGCAGTCTTCACAGGAAACTCTAGAATTTAAGGTAGCAGGCTAGACCACGTGTGCAAATGTTACCTAATTCACGATATACCTCTAAAAACAATGTAACTCAAAAACTTTTACTTAAAATGCAAACCAAATTTCTGAATTGCATACATATTTTTATCTTAACTAGGCAGTAAGAGGAAAGGGTCTGAGAATTAGCCAAGAAGTTCCTTGGGGAAAAGGCCCTCAAATTCCACAGGAGCATTCCACAACCCAGAAGCTAAAGGGCAGGTGTTGAGTTGAGCCAGACAATTTGTGAAACTGTTGTCTTTCCCAATTGAGAGTTCTGCTTCATGTGTCTGACCAGCCTTCCTGGGCTGCAGAACAAGCACAGTCACTGTGAGCAAGAGCTGTCTGGACAGCTGAGTGCAAGCAGCCTTTAGCCATAAGTATGGCAGAGACAAACAGAGCCTGAACAGCTCTGGATGCTTCTAATCTAAACCCTGAAGGTCAGAAGGAGGGAAGAGGTGAGAAGAGAAGAGCCTTCCCGAGTCAGTGAGCCAGGGTGTGGAGAGAAAGTCAAACTCTACATCAAAGCATGGCCCTTAGGTCAGCAGGATACAATAGACCCAAGGCCTGAGAACCTACTAGAGTGTGAGTTCTATGCACCCACCCTAACCTTAAGCTGGACCTTGAGGTAGACAGGCAGAGGTCTGTATTCAAGTACCCCAGATTTGCCCAACTGAGCCCATGGTTGGCACCTACCAACCGCGAGCTCTCACAGACCATCTCAGTGTGTAAACAGTCCTCTGGACTTTCCATTTCCAAAACCTGGATTTGGACAGAGGCTTACAGAGGTTTCCACATACATACATAACCCTTATGTGACGGGTCGATGGCAGGTAAGTCACCCCTCTAGCTGGACTTCATTGTAACAAGCTTTTGTTTTTCCATCTCACTTTAAGCAGCCTCCCTAAATTCCTCAGTAATTTTTATCAATAGACATGATGAGAATTCCTCTCCCCCTTCCTTGTTCCAGGTCTGATGTCTTAGTTAGAGCAAACAAACTTGGGGCCTACAGTTGTAGTCCATCATAAGGGAAGTCAGGGCAGGAGCTCCAGGCAGGAACCTGGAGGCAGGGACTGATGCAGAGGCCATGGGGGAGTGCTGCTGACTGGCTTGCTCCTCATGGCTTGCTCAGCCAGCTCTGAGGACCACCAGTCTAGGGGTGACACCACCCACGGAGAGCTGGACTCCCCCTATATCAATCATCAATCGAGACAACGTACCACAGGTTTGCCTACAGGCCAAGGTGGGGCACTTTCTTTTCTAAAATGGTTCTAGCTTGGGTCAAGTTAACATAAAACTAGACAGAATATCTAATAAACGCAGAAAGAAAAAACAGAGAGAAGGCAATCTTTCCTGGCATTGTTGTTGGTTAAAACTTGGGGGGAAAATGTGTCTAACTGAAGAGTAAATAAAATCATAATGGAATTAAAAAAATCACATTATAGAAAATAAGGAGGAAATACACAATTGTAAGAGGATAATACTTTCGATGTTTTAAAAGAATGTTATTGAGATGATTCAGCTTTGGTAGCACATGCTAGAAAGCCAGACGCAACATAATACTCTCTGTCTCTGTCCTTCTGCATCTCGCATATCTGAGATCAGAGGTCCAGGGTGGTGTCTGGGGAAAAGCTTGGCTGCCTTGGCCAGCCCAGAAATGGTAGTCTGCAGGGACAGTGAGGAAGGAGGCAGAAGGAAATGATAACATTTGTCAGGTGGGTGCAAAGAGAGAGAGAGAGATCAATGGGTAGACAAACAGAAAAGGTAAAAGATATAGGAAGCCTGGGACGAGCTAAGAAAGTTCAGGATAAAAACATTCACTCTTTTTTTTTTTTTTTTTTTGGTTTTTCGAGACAGGGTTTCTCTGTGTAGCTTTGCGCCTTTCCTGGAGCTCACTTGGTAGCCCAGGCTGGCCTCGAACTCACAGAGATCCGCCTGGCTCTGCCTCCCAAGTGCTGGGATTAAAGGCGTGCGCCACCAACGCCCGGCTAAAAACATTCACTCTTTCTTTCATTTATGTATTATATATGTATATGTGTGTATGTGTTTGTGTGTGTTTATGTATATATGCATTTTATGTATCTGGGGGCTTTGTCTATGTGTACATCTGCACACCAGAAAAGTGCGTCAGATCCCATGGGACTAGTTATAGATGGTTGTGAGCCACCGTGTGAGTGCTAGGAATTGAACCCAGGACTCTGGAAGAGTAGCCAGTGCTATTAACAACCGAGCCATCTCTCCAGCCCCTGCATTATTTCTTTTCAAAAACAACTTTTGGTTCGTGCACATGTGTGCATGTGCATGTGTGTGCATGCATGTGTGTGTGTGTGTGTGTGTGTGTGTGCATGTGTGTTCATGTGTGGACTATACATGTACACACACACACACACACACACACACACACACACACACACACACACACACACTTGTGTAGAGACCAGGGATCCACCCCTAGCTCTGGGATTACAGTTGTGTAGCACCAAGCCTGGCTTTTTCACAGGGTGCTGAGGGTTGTACTCAGGCCCTCACTTTATTGTCTGAACTCTCTCTCCATCCCTATTTGCCTCTTAACCAGCTTGAGCTTAGAGAAGTCCTTCCCCAAGCACAGTCTCTCTCCCTATTTGCCTCTTAACCAGCTTGAGCTTAGAGAGAAGTCCTTCCCCAAGCACAGTCTCTCTCTAATCTAGGCAGACCTGCTACTTCCAATTAGTGCTCCAGGCTCCCTATGGCAAATGCTCCCAGGTTCTAAAAGGGGAACACCATGTAACTGGCCTCGCCCTATCAATTAGACTAGTAAAGCATCTGGTGATGAATGCTCTGGGAGGCCACCCCTCACTGTCTGTCACCCACAGCCATAGCCATTTCTATATTAAATGAAGACAGCTGTATCTATCCAAAATACAGCTTTCACCTCTCATTCCCCTGTCTGAGCATGCACAGAGTAGGCGGGAGGCCAGCAGCACACCTTTAAGCAGTCCAGAGCATCCTTGATTTACTGACCACCATCCACACCTACTCCCACCTCGGGTGTCTGACATTGTAAATTTGCTGGCATCTAGAGGACAGACTCCCCTGCAGACCGGGCTCAGAGTAATCTCATCTAGAGTCAGTTAAATATTCCTGAGGGGAGGGAGAAGTCAGCTACACATGAATCATTGCTACCCAGCCTCCCGCCTGTTGGTTCCACTGAAGACGCAGAAGCAAGCAGCCCTGGGTTGTAAATCAGGAACCTCATCACCTGACTGACCACAGATGTGATGAATACCAAAGTGCCCTGAACAGGTATTTAAGAAAGAACCAAATGAAAAATAACAAATACATTTCTGGATGTATACCTAGATTTATGCCTTTTATACTTGGGTTCTTTATCAAGCTATGAGTTCCTCACTTTGACCATCTGTCTTAAACTCCAAGTATATCCATTTCAAAACTATACAATTTCACATTTTCCCTTAATCTATACTTGCAAAAGAGAATTGTAACTCTAATTATTTATTCTTAGAGCTTTGGATAAACACTCAGGGTAAAGTCCAACGATTACTGTCTGTCTGAGTTTGCTGGTAGCACTTGTGTGCATTTTGTGGAGGAACACACGTGAGAATCTTCAGTTCAAACTTGCACCATATACCAGGGCAGGAGTTATATTCCACAGAGAGGAGGCTCAGTGGCTCCCAGAGGACTTTCAGGCAGTGGGATGCTTGGGCCTCACCTGTTTACACAACTTGCCAATTATGTGACTAGCACAGGCCACAGGCCATCATGCACCATGAGACTACTTTACAGAGGGCATCTATCACTCCCCTACCTTCTAGGCAGATAGTATATGGGCGGCAACGAAAATAATGGCTAGCACACTAGCCTGTGAGTCCTGCAGCTGCTTAAAACCTCATAGGAAATTCTACTTCCCATGTGTGCTACGTGATGGGAAGGAGCAGATTCCACACCCTCAGGGGTTGTGAAGAGGAAAAGACGGCTTCCTGAGAGGGGAGGGCGTTGCAAAACCTTAAGGAGGAAAGGATATATGTGCAGGTCCCTGGGAAGAGGAACTGATGGTGAAGACAGGCATATAGGGCTAGGAAGGAGCAATGGCTAGGCACACCGGAAGGAAGCAACTGTGGGCCATACTCTAGAACTCCTCAAAGCAGGCAGGAGAGCAGGCTAGAAAGGCAGACTGAGCCAGACTGAGCCTCTCAGGATGAATGACACACTATGGCTCTGGCTCACCAGTGAGAACAATCAATCTCCCCAGACACAGCTCAAATCTGTCTTCATGTCCTCAAGTTGTCTCCAATGCTGTCCCACTGCTGTGCATACCAATCCTTTACACTGGTGTCACACATAGGTTGATCTCAGGTGGACTCTTACTCCATTAATGCTACGGTGATTTCTCATCATCTACCGAGAACACTAACACCTCGTTTAAACTAGGACTATTCTGTGAGCCAGCTCTCCTTAGGCTTCATCTCCTCCCTCTCATGTGCTTCCTCCTGCTCCTACAGTGTCCTTGAGCAAGCACCTAAACCACCTGCTCCTATGTCTCCTTGTACCTCCAGAACCATTAGCTAAAAAGGCTATCTTTTATGCGGTGTGTGCTTTTGACATCTTTGTCAAAAAATAGGTGACTATGGATTTACTTCTGGTCATCTAGTCTGTTCCATTCATGTATGTGTCTATTTCTGTGCCAATACCACATTGACTTTTCCACTATGGCTTGGTGGTATAATTGGAAGTCAAGCACTGTAATAGGTCTGACATCCTGCTTTAAGATTTCTTTGGCTATTTGTGATCTTTTGTGCTTCCATGTGAATTTTAGGATTTTTTTTTTCTAGTTGTGTGGAGAATGCCATTGGAATTTTTATGGGTATTGTATAGTCTGTAGATTAGACAATGTTAGTTCTTTCAATCCAAGAGCATTGAACATGTCTCCATTGTCTAGCATCATCTTCAGTTTCTTTCTTCAGTGTCCCCAGGTCTGCATTACAGACATCTTCACCTCCTTGGTTAGGGTCCTCCCCAGGTTTATTTGTTCACTTATTTACTGATTGAAGCCATCGTGAAAGGAATGTATTTCCCGATTTCCTCCTTGGGAAGTTATTGAAATAGAAAAGCTTTTCATTTTTTGTATGCCGATTTTGAGCCCTGTAACTTTGCTGAAAATATTCATCTGACCTAAGAGCTGACTGGTGTGTCCATAGAGTCTTTTAAATAAGTTCACAGCATTTGCAAATGGGAATAGTTTGACTTCTTTTGCTTCTTACTTATGTCCCTTTATTTCCTTTTCTTGTCTTATTGCTTTAGCCATATTGAATGTGAGTGAAGAGTGAGAACTCCAGAGTTTGAGGAAATATTCCCAGTATCTCCCTATTTAGCATAACGTTGGCTATCTATCTGCCTTAAAAAGCCTTGACTATACTGAAAGTTCTTTCTAGTCCTAGTTCCTTCAAGACTTTTGCCATAAAGCCATTTTGAACTTTGTCAAATACCTTTTCTGTAGTCATTGAGAAGATCATGCAATTTCTGTCCTGAAGTCTATTTACCTGGTGTGTAACACTTATTTGTTTGTGAATGTTGGACTAACTCTGCACCCCTGGGATGAAACCAACTTGGTTGTGATGTATGATCTTAATGTCCTCTTGAATTGTGTTAAGTATTTTGTTGAAAATTTTTATATCCTTGCTCATTGTGAAAGTTGGTCTATAGTTTTGTTGTCATGTTCTTATCTGGTTTGGTATCAGGATAATACTGGCTTCACAGAATGAGTTGGGCAGTGTTCTTTCCCTTTCAATTTTGTGGCATAGTTTGAGCACTGTGTGAGCTCTTCCTTAAAGGTTTGGAAGAATTCAGCAGTGAATCTGCCCAGTCCTGGCCTTTTCCTTGTAGAAAGACTTTTCATTACTGCTTCAATTTTGTTGCTTGTTATGAATCTGTTTAAGTTCTTATAATATTTAATTTTGGTAGGTGATACATATTTAAGAATCTATCAACTATTTCCAGATTTTTCAGCTTTTTGAAAAATAAGTTCTACAATACTCCCTAATGATTCTCCAGATTTATTCGGATTCTATTGTAACAATTTCCGTTTCACCTCTAATCTGACCAATGCAGTGCTTCTCTTTCTTCTAGTTAATATGGTCAGGGCTTTGTCAATCTTGTTCATCTTTTCAAAGAACCAGCACTTTAAGTCTATGAGTTGTCCCTTTAGTTTCTAATTCATTAACTTCCTCCCTGACCTTTATGATATCTGGCCACAGTGCATTTAGGTTTGGCTTCTTGTGTTTCTAGAAACTTCAGATATATCATTAGGTACCTTATTTGACATTGCTCTGATTTATAAAATTTTATTTTACTTTATGTGCATGGTTTTGCCTATGTGTCTGTCTGCATATTAGGTGTGCTCCTGGTGCCCATGGAGGTAAAAAAAGGGTGTCAGATCTCCTGAGACTGCAGTTACAGAAGGCTGTGAGCCACCATATAGGTGCTGGCAATTGAACCTGGATCCTCTGGAAGGGCTCTTAACTGCTGAGCTACCATACTAAACCGTTGATTTCTTTTTTTAAATTTGAACACTAATTACTATAAATGGCTCCCCTTCTATCTCAGAAGTTCAATAGGCTAGGCTACCGCTTTCATCAGAGTATAGGAATGTTAAATTCCCTCCATGGCTTCTTCAGTGACTCACTGATAACTAAAGAGCAAAGTATCTGTGTAGTCGCTGAGGTTTCTCTTGCTGTTGATTTCTACTTTATGTCTGTGGTCTAAGAGAAGAGAAGGAATTATTTCGACATTTTGCATGTGTTACGGCTTGCTCAGTGACACCTAATATGACTGACTGTAGAGGAGGCTTCATGGGCTGCTGAGAATATATATTCTGTCATCTGTTGGATGGAATGGTCTGTCAATGTCTGTTACATCCAACTGGTCAATTGTATGGGTTAGCTTTGTTATTACTCTACTTTTAGTTCGGAAGACCTGACTAAAGACAAGAACGGAGTACTGAAGTCCCCCAGCAGTACCACATCAGGACTTCTCCTACCTTTCATGCCATTTAGTGTTTATGAAATTGGGAGCCTACAATGTTCAATGTACAAATATTTACAACTGCTATATAATCTTTATAAACTGTTCTCCTTTTAAATGTGTAATGGATTTATCTCTTCTGAATAGTTTTGCTTTGGAGTCTACTTTATCAGATATCAGAATCACGACACCAGCTGCTTCGTGGTTCCAATGGCTTGGTGGGTGGATTTCCCTCCTTTGATTTCCCATTTGCTAACGTCTCTGCCAGAGGAGTGTGTGTCTTGGAGACGATACATAGCTGGGTGCTGAGTTTGAATCCAGTCACCTAGTTTGCACCCGTCAGTTGGTGAGTAGGGCCAGTTACCGCATCCAAGGTTACTGAGGGGCCTGCTCCTTGGTTCCTTCTCTGGCTGGGTGGATTACTGACAGCTCTTTTCTTGCTCCTTCAGTATTAGGGGTTTACAGGTTCACTGTGTTGGGCATGATGGAGTACTTCTTGGCTCTCCGCTGTTCATCTGTTCCTCTCATGAAATGTATTCCTCACGTGCTCTCACAGAGGGCTGCCCTCATCCTCTGGAGAGTTCTCCTGTCAGGATTTGCTGCAGTGCCGGCTGGCCCATCATGAGCTGTCTCAGTCTATGCTTGTCTAAACACGTCCTTATAGCTACACCCGTTCTCAGGGATAATTTCGCTGGGTATTGTCAGTTGACAGTCACGTCTTTCAGGGACTGAAATACATCGTTTCATCTTCACTGGCTTTTAGGGTTGATGGTAAGAGATCTGATATTATTCTTTAAAAAGTAAAAAAAGTTTTCATTTACTTATTTATTTGTTATTTGTGGTGTGTGGGGGGGTGTATATGTTTACATGTCATATGTATGAGACAAATTGTGGGAACTGGTCCTCACTGGAGACTGAGCTCAGCTGTGTCAGGCTTGGCCATCTGAGCTGAGCCATCTTGCCAGCCCAAGAGCTGATGTTACTCGGATGCCTTTGTTTTTGTGTTTGAGTTGGCATTTTCCCTTAACAGCTTCTAAAGTTGTTTCTCTGCTTTGCCTTTTGAGATCTGACTGTGTCATGTCTACTGGAAGTTTTAAATGCTTCTGTGTTTGGATGTCCATTCCTTTTCCTAGGTTTTGGGAACTGCCTGTTATGATTTCATTGAATAACTGTTTTAGTATGTTTTAGGCATACAAGCTCAAAGAGGAAACGGTTAAAGGAGGTCACCTCAAAAAAGCATGTGTTTGCTCTATACATGTGTTTGCACTCTTCTCGGGAACACGGAAGGGAGGAGGGGGATGGGGCTACATGCTCTCATGCTCTGGAGCACTGGTCTACGGCAGGACTTACACCATCAGTGTTCACTTGAGGCTAGGGTCTATCTTTTTTCCCTGATGGAGTGCCAACCACCCAGTACCCATATGATAATGGACAAAACGGGCACAGGGTTCAGGCAAGGAAAAATAAATGAAGATCTGATGTGATCAACTGTGTGGCAGCATGCAGCCCTAGCTAGAGAAATCCACCTTAGGTGAGGGGGTGATCAATAGGATTTAGGTGAGGGGGTGATCAATAGGATTTAGGTGAGGGGGTGATCAATAGGATTTAGGTGAGGGGGTGATCAATAGGATTTAGGTGAGGGGGTGATCAATAGGATTTAGGTGAGGGGGTGATCAATAGGATTTAGGTGAGGGGGTGATCAATAGGATTTAGGTGAGGGGGTGATCAATAGGATTTAGGTGAGGGGGTAATCAATAGGATTTAGGTGAGGGGGTGATCAATAGGATTTAGGTGAGGGGGTGATCAATAGGATTTAGGTGAGGGGGTGATCAATAGGATTTAGGTGAGGGGGTGATCAATAGGATGGAGTGTGGAAAAGCATCTGCTCCCATGTGAGAGCTCCGAGTCCGTGAGCCACACCACCAGGTGTGTCTGAGAGCAGCTAGGAAGTCATAATTGCCACCCAGAGCACTTGGCATTTTCACTGAGAAAGAAGGTGTGCTATAAGCCACTGTCACAGTCCCTACAATGACACATGTGCCTCTACCTCCTTCAGGCTTCTGAACACACACCCCTCTTGCTCACGACTTAGCAAGGGACTAGTAATCCCGAAGGCCACTCCATTGCTTTTGCTTACTACTGTTTTGTTCCTAGGGCCTTGGGAATGTCAACTAACACATGTCAAGCACTTGATGCCATTTCCAGGAGAGCAGGATGTTCAAACAAGCCCATCATTAAGCTGTTGCTGGAATCTTTTCAAGTGTTCTATGTACTCGGTGCCAAAGCCATCAGGAAGTCTTTAGCTTACAACAAGACCCATGTGTCACTTACCTTGACCTTAAGAAAACAGACTCTTCTCAAGTGCATGGAGAACAAATTGGGGGCTGCTGTTCCTCTGTCCTTTTACTCTGGTCACACTTTCTGAACCAAGGTGCCCTTATCAAGCTGCAAGTCTGAAAAGCTCGCCCATCTGAGACAGTTGGCATTTAAATACTCTTATCCTCAGTAGGATACTTTCCTTTCTCCCATCTCGATGGCTCACGCAGCTAGCATGGGAACCCACTTACCACAGTGGGAGGATCATTCCACTCTTCATAGGAGATGGCTGCATATGGATAGATCCTGTCATTGATGATCTGCAGGGTGGCCAGGGCAATGGCTTTAATGGACTGGAAGTATGCTTCCCAGAACCATCGTGCCTACAAAGAAAACAACAGAAGTAGGTGAGCAGGTGAGATGTGGGGGAATGAGATGCCCTGTCACAGCCAACTTGGGGCTAGTGATCCCTTCATTCCCGGAGTGAAGGGTGCCCTGCTGCCACACCAGGTCCATCAGAGGTGTGTTTGTATCGAAGGCAGTCAGAATAGAGTAGTGGTCAGGAAAGTACACACAGTCAGTGTAATAGAAGAGGAGCCTATGTTGATGAAAGTACTATGTGTCATATCAGGCAACGTTTAGACTCTTTTTTTAAAAAAGATAAATAGAGGGCTGCAGAGATAGCCCCACGGTTAAAGCACTTGCCACACAAGCATGAAGACCAGAGTTTGAATCCCCCAAAACCTATGTAAACACTGGGTCTGCATGGCAGTCCATACATAATCCTAGGATCAGAAACTGGAGGTAAGAGATCCCCAGAGCAGGCTGGCTAATAAGACTAGGTGTATCAGTGAGCTCTGGGTTTGAGTGAGAGACCCTTTCTTAAAAAATAAGGTAGAAAAGCAATGAAGGATGATTCTTTTTAGCAACCTTAGGCCTTTGTTCACATTCACACACACACACACACACACACACACACAAAGGCACGCATGCATACCACACATGGAAATGGACAAAGAACAAACATTAGATATAACATATATAGAGTGTGTTAGAAGTCTTGTATGCACAGGCAAATAAAAGTTTATGTCTATGCAAACTCTTAAGGACAGCCCTGGTAAGGCAGGGGACACCACAGCACCCCAGATAGCCCCATGCACGTCTAGTCAGCATCTCACTCCTTTAGGCCCATGACGTAGATTTCTCTCTGCTCACTCTGAATTTCACGCAAATGGCATCAAATGACATTTGCTCTCCTGTCACAGACTTATTTGGTACCACTTGGAACACCTAACTTATGTCATGGAATCAGGGTGTGGCTGGTCTCACAAAAATGAACTGAAAAGTGCTCTCTTTTTTTTCTATTTCTTGAAGAACTTAATATTAATACAAAATTGATGTTACTTTTCCTTCTCAAAAGGGTCTAGAAGAATTCATCAGAGACACAATTGAAGTAGGTTTCTCGTGAGTGTGTGTGACAAGATTTATTTATTATTTTTGTTTGTTCATTTGAGACGACATCTTACTATGCCCAAGTTGCCCTGCAACTAACAGTCCTCCTGTCTCAGCCCCCCAAATACCAGGATTACAGGCACACGCCGCCACAACTGGCACTTTATTTTCTTTGAAACAGCATCTTACTCTGTCCCCCAAATTTGCACCTCCTGTTTCAGCATCCTCAGGTGCCCAGCTGTGTGGCTTAAAGTTGCTGGTTTTCTTTTGCAGACATAGAAGAATGCAAATCTGGATCACTTGAAAATAGGACTGTTTTTCAAGGAAGATCTCATCGCATTTAGATTGTTAAATTTACTGGATAAAATTGTAGAAGTATGGCCCTTTCCTTCCCTATCCAGTCAGCCCGGTTTTCTCTGGGCACTTGTCCTTCTAAAGATCAATTTGAAGATTATTTTCAGAAGGAAAAATTTTCATATTTTCTCTCCATCATACATTTTCTATGTTTTTTCATTTTTAAAAAATATTTGCTTATCTATTGTGTGTGTGCATGTGCATGTGATATGGGGGAGGGGCTCCATGGGCCAGGCAGAGGCCAGAGGAGGAAGCGTCCCTCTGTCATTCTCTACCTGTGTGTGTGTGTGCACATGTGCACCTGAATACTGGCCGAAGGCCAGCTGTGGAACCCAACCTCTAACTCAAGCTGTCTCCAATCAGTTCCCCCCGCCCACAAATTTCAATTCGCTTAGAGAGGAAGCAAGCTCTGCCAATAATCACAGCTCAAGTGTCTCCGCCTGAGAATAAGTGGGCTTCTCGAGCTTAATGGCTTCTGCAGGACCCTGGTGGTAAGAGCTCAGAAGGCATGAGTTACAACCCTGCCAGGCCTCTCTGTCAGCTACCTGTCCACAGGAAAAGGGGGGTGTCCGTCATGTGGACAATGTACGAAAGCCCCTCTGTTCTCTTCCCACGAGCAAACACGACTACTTACTGCATTTCTTCGTCTCCAAGAAAATCAGGCACCTTTCTGTCTATCCAAGAACTGGGAATGGGAGAGACTGGCAGCCATGCCCACCTCCTGGGGGGCTGTACAGGGGAGAAACTGGTCATGTGGGAGTGTCTCACACTAACAAGACCTTGACTGGCCATTGAACCAGAAACACCATCAACATGAAGCTACGGAACAAAGTAAAAATTGTATTTTTCTTAAAGGACAGATCATTTTCTAGACTACAACCAGGCTAACTTCACTGTGCTTCAGAAGTGTCTCCCTAGGGCCCAGCCACTTTTCTGTGTGAGCATGTCATCTCCAAGTAAAAATGGCTTTCCTTTCCTTTTCCCTCGTCTAAGCTTTGCCCCCCTTGTTCCTTTCCCTTTCTCACTGTCTAGGACTAGAACTCACCACTGAGCACAAGTGGGCGGAGTGACCATCTTTACTGAGATGCTGATCAGAGCGGGAGCTGCTAAGGTCTTTTAGACACCCTTAGCAAACTGCAGAAGTGCCCTCGTTGACTGAGACTCTATCAAAGGGGACTGTGGACTTTTAAAATTATTAAATTAAATTATTTTATGTGTGTGAGTGCTTTTCCTGAAGGTATGACTGTGCACCACATGCGTGCCTGGTGCCTGTGGCAATCAGAAGAGGATGTCAGATCCCCGGAGCTGGAGATACAGAAGGGTGTGAGCTGCCGTGTGTGTGCTGGTAACTGAACATGGATCCCCTTCAAGAGCACACAGTGCTCTGAACAACTGGGCTATTTTTCTCAGTCTGAATCACTACATTTTGTCAAATGATTTTCCCCCTACTTTATAAGGTGATCCTAGGAGTTTCTTCTTTATTATGTTAACTCAGTAATTTATACTGGCTGAACTCATGGGATGTTAACGAATCTTACATTCCTGGCTTCACTTAGTGATGATCTACTAACCCTTTCCCTGAACTGCTCAGTTTGCTTGGTAGTGTTTTGTTTAGGACTTCTGTGTTAATATAGCGAAGCTCCCTGGGGCCATTGATTTTAACATGCACTGTTATATAACTCTAGCGGCAAAAAAGGTTTTCAATTAAAATATGACACAGAGCTAAAAGTATAACAACTATAAACAATCTTGATGTCAGAGAAGTTATTTTTAATTATGTAAATGGATAGGCTGGTATGTGTATGTGAGAGTAGGTATCTGTGTAGACCAGAAGAGGGCATCAGATCTTCCTGAAGCTGGAGTTTCAGGCAGCTGTGACCACCCTAATGTGGGTGATGGGAACCAAACCTGGGTCCTCTGTGAGAGTGAGCAGTACCTGTTCTTAAGTATTAAGCCATTCTCCAGCCCCAGTTACAGTAATGTTTAAATGTAGAAAACTATGGGGTTTGGAATCTATTAAGTAGTGTGTGTTTTTATTTGACCTTTAGGCAGGCCTCAGAAGGGCAGCAGTCACTGCTTCTGGTCACCAACCCATGTTCTGTTCATCACTGTCCTGCCAACAAGCCTTCTGGGAAGGCAAACAGAACTGTAGCCAGGCTTTCCATAATTTAAGTTGGCTTAACCTACTAAGGCTTTTCCCAGGCTAGACATCTCTGAAGGTTATGAAGGAAACAGAACATATTTCTTAAACACCTAACTAGGACAGTATCGTTAACAAAGCCACAGGACCAAAGGGAGTACAAAAGTCCCCATGTACTCAAGAGGGATTAAATGAGTCCAGTGTGTCAAACACAGTGAGTCCCAGGAAGCACATAATTAGTAAGGTGGGAACTCTGTACAAACACAGTGAGTCCCAGGAAATAGGTAATTAATAAAGGGGGCAATCACAGCTTAGTTCCTATTACATCATTAACTTGACCACCGTAGTAGAGATGGTATGAGACTGGACTAGTTCTAGCTTGAGCTCTGCCACTAAATACTTCCCCGAACATTGATGAGCTGGTTAACTTCCCTGTGTCTCAATGTAGTATCTTTTAACTGAACTAGAATCTTAAGGATCCTTCCACAGCTGATAGTCAGTGATATTTCAGCCAAATTCCTGTTTCCTCTGCTCTTCATTTTTGAGTGCCTCTCTGTATCCTAAGACCTATCTGGCATTCAAAATCCCTTACTATCTGTTGTACCCAGTCTGCCCAAATGTGGCCCTAAGTCACACACACACACACACACACACACACACACACACACACACACACACACACACACACGCAAACATGCACACATGTTCTGGCCCACAGACTCAAGAGAGTGAGTTTCTTCAGGGGTCTCTTTTCCTCTTAAATGTCCTTCTCTTTCATCTTCCCAACCCTCCCCGGGGGACCACCAGCTCCCACCCCAGCGTTTAAGGAGTTTAGACAGCTCTACTCTGTCCTAATTCAAGTACAAAGCTGAACAAACTTAAAAAAGAGAGAAAAAAATCAATGCTTTTTTCTATCCATGAGGCAGGTGAGGTGCCAGGGCAGCTATTTCCCCAAAACTGAAGAAAATGACAGGTGGAAAGAGAATCCCAATCCACTGCACAGAAACTTCTACAGGCCAGTGCCAAGTGGGAAAACCTGAGCTGTGAACGACAGATCCCTGCAGGAACACAGCTAAGGAGTTCTGCACTCCTGAGTCTTATCAATATCTCCGACTTCAGCTAGAATCTCATAGTGAAGATTGGAGAACATCCCTTGGGGCTTCTGGCAGGGGCAGGGAGGGTCTCTAGGTTTCATTTCTGTTGTGTTGACAAAATAACAGGACAAAAGCAACTTAGGGGAGAAAAGGTTTATTTGCATTCACATTTTGTTTTTAAGACAGGGTCTCTCACTGACCTGGAGCTGGTTGGGGAGACTAGGCTGGCTACCCAGCATTCTGAAGCCAAGACACCCCTAAAGTATCTAGGCTGGTTTAACTTAGCAGTCCCTTCCACAGTCCAGTGTCTCTCAGCAGCTGCTATTCTCTGTTCATCAGCATTCAAAAAAGTCAAAACTGACAAAGCACCATATAAGATCCAAACTCCCTGTGTTATAATAGTTTCCATCCTTATGTGGCTTTTTAAAATATTACTTTACTCTCTCCAGAAAGACTTTTTTTTTTTAATGATTGTCTATACCCATTTTCCTTTCTTTCTTTAGCACCTAAGCATCTTTTTAAGCTTTTTAGAGGTTTCTTGTGTCTAGACCTGGCTTTCTGCATGTCTGCAAGGGCCAGTGTGACCTAGGGGAGAAGAACTCCGAATAGGCCTGTGGTGATGTGATGGTAAGATGTGGGGCAGGGGAAGTGTTCTCTGTCATCCACATCTCAGTATTTTGTGAGTCTGTGACTCCAGTCCGCAAGCTTCACAAATGCTTCTCATTTCCCTACCTGTTTAGCTGGAGCAAGACTAGAAGAGAAAGGCTAGTATGTCCCTTCCTCAGCACGAGAGGCTAGAACCAGCTAGAGTCCCAGGGAAGTTATGCTTTGACAAGAACCTAGCAGGTTAGTCTCTGGTAAGCTCTTTCCTCAGCGAAGGCCCCATTCAATGCAGAATGCTCTGGTGTATTTCAGAATGGTTACTATTTGTGATGGTTAGCTTTCACTGTCAACTTGACACACCCTAGAAATGCCTGGGAAGAAAGTCTCAAAGGATGGTCTGTGTGTATCTCTGGTGTGTGTGTGTGTGTGTGTGTGTGTGTGTGTGTGTGTGTGTGTGTGTGTTGAGATGAGGGTGTTGTCTTAATTTAGTGAATTGATGTAAGTCCCATTGTGGGCAGCACCATTCCCTATGCAGGGGGTTCTGAATATGTAATAGTAAAGACACTGAGCTGAGCAGAAGTAAGCAAACAAGTGAGCATATATTAATTTATTTTTGTCTGCTCCTGACAGTTTGCTGAAGGCAGGGAGCCCAACAACATATCTAATGACATAAGCATATGGATATCATAACATATAAGCGAATAGGTAAATTTTAAAACAGTAGCAGGGGAGGAGAGCTGAAATGCTCTGTTCTTTAAGGATCTATGTTCCATGCATCATGTTGCAGGGCTATTTGAAAATTCCCTTGGATTTTTTCTAACTCTAAGTGCAAACCAGAGTGTAAGAACATACAAATCATATCTGATGTGCTAAAAAAAGAGTGTAATTGCATAAAAATTTACAGTGAAATCCCAAAAGGTGGGGGCTATGGTTAACAGGGCTTGGGACTCCTGCAGAGAACCAGAGTTTGGTTCCCAGCATCCACATTGGTCAACTCACAAATGCCTGTAACACTAGGTCCAGGGAATCCAATGCTCTCTCTAACCTCCTTGGGTACTTCTGCGCGTGCGCGCGCACACACACACACGCGCGCACACACACACACACACACACACACACGACATTCACACAGACACACATAACTACACATAATAAAATGATAAAAATTTTAAAATAAAACTCCAAAAGGTAGAATAAGAGAAGAAAAATAAAAACAAAATAGAAACAAAGCAAAGATGTCTATGGTCTCTAAGGTTTGACGTTTTCCAGAGATTCCACATGGTTGAAATCATATAGTAACAAACTCTATGATTCTATTCATATGAGACCTGGAAAGACAAATACATATGCTGACAGTCGTCACTAGCTATCAGACTGTGAGCAAGGCTGTGGGTACTGCTGTTGTGTATGTGTGTGTATGTGGTAGTTGACAGGGCAAAGGTATAAGGAAATCTCTGGGGATAATGTAAATATTCTATTATCTTTGTTGTAGTGATGATGCAACACTACATATTTGTCAAAACTCATGGAGGTCCACATTTTTACATGAATATATTTAATTTATGTAAATTTCAACTTTATTAGATTTGTGTGAGAAAAAGAGACACTAACAAGTGCAACCAAAAGAAGCATAACAAACGTCACTTTGTCAGCCATCACTTCCAATGCCAAGGATCTAAGAGGACAAGTAAGAGACTCTGCTCTGCAGCACTTGTGAGCTCACATGCACTTGCCCGCAGAAGAGGGAGCCCGGCAACATTTTAGCGTGGAGGGGGAGGAGCACAGGAGCAGGGCCCCCAGCTAAGGCACTAGTGACAGCTGTGGCTGCCAGGGGAGGGAGGCTCAGCTTCCTTTTTCTTTCATTACACCTTTTAAAAGTTTTTGTTTGCTTGTTTGAGACAGGGTCTCACTGTGCAGACACGGCTAGCCCAGCCCTGCTCTGCAGACCAGGCTGGCCTCGAACTCACAGAGCTCCGCCTGCCTCTGCCTCTCCAGGGCTGGGATTAAAGATATGGACCACCACACCAGTCGAGGACAGATCATTTTGAGCTCAGTGATTTAGTAATGATCATAATTTGGTACTGTTCATTCAAACCCATAAAATGGGTAGTCAAGAGTGAGGCCTGGTTAAACTCCACTCTGGGAGAGGATGCTTTGCCAGTGTAGGTCATATGGATACTGCTGGAACGTGAGACACTGGGATGGAGGAGGCTGTTACCTAAAGGACAGGCTATAGGGAAAATCTCTCTGTCCTGCTCAGCTTTGCTATGAACCTCAAACTGCTCGTGCTGGCTAGTCTTCCGTCAAGTTGACACACAAAGCACCATTACCTGAAGGGAGGGAGAAAATGCCTCCATAAACTCAGGCTGTGGGCAGGTCTGCGAGGCATTTTCTTAACTCGTGATTGATGGGGGAAGGCCCAGGCAATTTTGAGTGTTTCCATCCCTGGGCTGGTGGTTCTGGATTCTATAAGGAATAAGGCTGAGCAAGCCACAGGAGGAAAGCCAGCAAGCAGCACCCCTCTGTGGCCTTTGCATCAACTCCTACCTCCAAGACCCTTCCCTATGAGTTCCTGTTCTGACTTCCTTCAGTGGTGAACAGTGCTGTGGGAATATAAGCCAAATAAACCCTGTCGTCCCCAACTTGCATTTCAGTCATGGTGTTTCATTGCAGCAACAGAAACCCTACCTAAGACACTGCTCTAAAATAAACATGATTAAAAAAACAAACAAACAAACTATCCATACTTTAATGTCCGTGTCTTCCTTGGAAGTATCCTGGGGCTCTTCTCATTCATACACTCCATCCTCTGTAACCCTCAGCAGTTGCTCTGCATCTCCGTGACTTTAGGGATGTTGTGGGATATTTGAACACTGTGTGAAGATGTACTGCTATGACTGGTGTAATAAAATGCTAAAAAGCCAATAGCAAGGCAGGAGAGTATAGGTGAGACTTCCGGGCAGAGAGAGAACTTGGAGGAAAAAGAAAGGTGGAGTCATCCGTGAGACACTGAGGAAGCAGATGGGCAGGATGGAGATGAGATAATGCATTCTTGTGGAAGAATGCAGACTAAAAAATACAGGTTGATTTAAGTTATAAGAACTAGTTAAGAACAGGCTTAAAACTAAGGTGGAGCTTTTATAATTAATATTAAGTCTCTGTGTCATTATTTGTGGATGGAGGTCCTGACAAGAAAGACCAATGTGGCGGTTCCAATATCCAAACATAGGGCCTGAGAAAGCTAAGGGAAATTTTGGACAAGGAGCTGGACATGGCTTCCCGGTCCTACAGTCTCTCAAGTGAGCTGATGCTCACAGCATACAGGGGTGTGGCTCCCGCTGCTGCCTGCTGGTTTGAGCCGGCTGTCAGTGCCATGTGCTAAGTGGAACCACACTGGCCCTGCAGACATGCAGAAAGCCAGGTCTAGACACAAGAAACCTCTAAAAAGCTTAAAAAGATGCTTAGGTGCTAAAGAAAGAAAGGAAAACAGGTATAGACAATCATTAAAAAAAATAAAGTCTTTATGGAGAGAGTAAAGTAATATTTTAAAAAGCCACATAAGGATGGAAACTATTATAACACAGGGAGTTTGGATCTTATATGGTGCTTTGTCAGTTTTGACTTTTTTGAATGCTGATGAACAGAGAATAGCAGCTGCTGAGAGACACTGGACTGTGGAAGGGACTGCTAAGTTAAACCAGCCTAGATACTTCAGGGATGTCTTGGCTTCAGAATGGAGTTGGGAAATGTATTGCATTGGGGGAGAGGATGTGATTTTGTTTCCACGAGAAACCAAAAGCTATGGATTCCTTCAACATTAATCAAGATCAGATTTGACCAGGGGAGACCTCCTGAGCATCTTGGCTACAGACATGAAGGGAAAAGCCAAGAAAGACTACAGGACAGGTGATGTATATGGTGATCTCTCTATATGGGAACAGCTCTGAGACTGGATGAGACATGATAAATCTTGTTGGCTACCAAGTCCTCATAACTTATTACATGCCATCCTTTCATTTGGCATGGGTAGAGATTTATATTACAGTTTGGTTAGGCAGTCCACACAGACTTATAAAGTTGATAGATGCCGTTTACCTGCTCAAACACAGAAAAAAAATCATCTTTAACTGACTGGTGCACACCATACATTCCATACATGTGTTAATGCAGATATGTTACCTTTAAAAGTTTGTGTTTTCAGAACAAAAAAGGGCCAAACACCAATGAATACAAGTAGCCCAAATGATCCAGCCTCTCAGAATGCCTCTGTTGCAGCTTCCTCAAAATTCTGCATCCAGAACAACCTCAAAGCTGGTAGCTGAGATGGTCCAGCCTCACAGACTACTCCAGTCAAGATTTCAGATAAGCACTACACTTTCCCATCACACAGAGACTAAACAAAAAATAATACAACTAGATCTCTCAGGACTTATTATCGCAATTTTCTCAGGGTCCCCTAAAGATGCTGTCACCCCCAGACAAGAAGAAGCGATCTAAAGAACAACACCCACATTTCCAAGAAGTGGGGTGGTTTCTGGTCATTAGGTAGATGTTTGTAATTGTTAGGGAGGTTGGCTGCAATTTCTTATTGGTCATGATCAGGGAGGAAACTAAACAAGGTAGGTTAGATTCAGGGATCTTTTTCTAAAAGGATAAGGGGGCTATAGAAATTATAGGATAAATGGGTAGATTATTGAATCTACTTTTAAGCTGAAAACAACTATTAACCTCAATTATTTTACATTAGTATGGATTTTTGTATATTAATACAAACTTATGGTTATTTTTGTTTTGAATATTGTATATGTGTTTCTACTCTTGTTTAAGGTATTATACCTATACAGCTCTTTTTAAAATGTAACATAGAGTTCCAGTCCTTAAAGGGTATTATTACAAACTGTTTAGGATAAGTAAAAAATGTAGCTTAGTAGTTAGTCATCTATAAGAATCAAACTTGTAGTCACGTAGGTATGTTTTCAAGGTCAGAGATATATTCTAGATAGATAGATGGTCTTCAAACACTTCAAAGACCTACAGAATATGGCATTTAAGATATTTTAATAACCTAAGGCTTTTCATGACAGTGAGACACGTCTGCTCCTGGCAGCACTGATCTACTTCAAAAAAGATGATGGGCATTGAAGAATCTCCATATGGAGTTTGCTTTCTCTGTGGCAAAGGTTAGCCACTGGGCAGGACACTGCTGCTGTTGCCTTGCCTGCTGACAGTCTGCTGTCCACATTGGACAGACAGCACACAAAGAAGGCGACTTCCAAATTTTGCCAAGACAAGGTAGGAGAGTCCTTCAAAATCCCTGCTTCACAGAAAAATCTGTCGGATATTCTAGGCCTGTAGGTCAAAGATGGATGCCCCAACATTACAGAGGAACACTGGGTGATTGTCCAGGTAGCCAAATGTCTCTGTCATTTCTATAGTTTTAGAAGTTGTTTGTTCTTCCCTTCCTGTTTACTCAGGTAATATTATATCTTTCTCGGGTCTCTGACGAGCATTGAAGACTACAGTTACACCATTTTCTCTGCTATCAAATTCAAAAAAGAAACTTACAAAAGAGATAAAAAGTTTATAAGGTTGAGAAACATAAAAGCTTAAGTTGTTTAAGAAGAAGTTTTAAGGTCTAGAAAAATATTATTAGGATGTTAATAGAAGTTATGATTAAAAAATGGTTTAGGTATAAAACTTTAAATTCATCAAGATAGGGTAGATAATAGAGTATTTTCTCCAAATATGCCAAATACAAAATGGACTGGACATTGTGAGTATAATTCTTACCTGATAATTGTTCTTATTGTATATAGTTTTACTATGTTAGAGTTAAAACCTTTCCTTTTTATTTAGACGAAATATTGTGGGGTATTTGTATACTGTGTGAAAATGTATTGCTGTGATTGGTGTAATAAAAACCTGAACGGCCAATCGCTGGGCAGGAGAGTACAGGTGGGACTTCCAGGCAGAGAGAGAACTCAGGGAAGAAGAGAGGTGGAGTCTCCAGCAAGACCCTGAGGAAGCAGCATGGACAGTAAGGAGATGAGGAAACAAGCCTCAGGGAGAACATAAATGTAAAAATACGGGTTAATTTAGGTTATAAGAACAAGCCTACGCTAAGGCTGAGCTTTTATAATCAATAATAAGTCTCCGTGTCATTATTTGTGGACCGGCTGCCCTGACAAAAAAGCACAACCACACAGGGAGAACAAAGAGACGTTCAGTGAGCCCGATGGACAGCAGCCCCAGAAGGGGCTTCCCTGGGTTCTCAAAGCTTCTGCACACTGGAACCCCGAACTTCTCCTGGAGCAAGACCCCAAGCCCCAGGAAACTGGAACAGACAAAGAAGACAGAACTTTATCCTTTAAACCACAACCAACTTTTCCCAGCAGCAGCAGAGGATGGACTGGGCTGACAACAGTGACTCTATTTTAAGAGACTGTGTTGTTGCTGAGAACCATTTTAAATGCAGGCACAGCTGAATACAGAACCCACGGGGCCACACCTTGTTAACAGTACTTTGCTCTCCTCCTCTGAGCTGACATACAACATGAAGCCTTGCTCCATAGCCCAGGCTAACTCCTCATTCTCCTGTCTGAGTCAATCAAGTAGGTATGCACACCACACTCATCCAATAATTCTTGCTATACATTAGTTTCTCCCAGGATTTAATCTCCTATTTCTTAACTTGTATTTCTATACTCCTGAGCATTGGTTAGAATTTAGAATCCACTGTGCATATCTACTGTTGCTGTCTTGCCCCCTCTCCCCTTTTCTGTTTTCTTTTTTTGTATGTGTGCATGCACATGCATGAGAGCATACACATGCATGTGATCACTCATGTATATGTGCACATCAGAGGCCAAGACCTTAGCATGTCTTCTTCAACCACCTCTCTATCTGACCTTTTCAGACAGGGTCCCTTACTGAACCTATAGCTGTCATTTTGGCTAGGCCGGCTGGCCAGTGAACCCCGAGTCTCCTCCTGTCTCCAATCCTGAGCACTGGGGATGAAATTAAATTCTTGGCTTTTGTGCTGGGCTTTTTATGCTTGGCTTTTAAACTCAGGTCCTCAGATTTGCACTGTACCTGAGCCACCGAACCATCAACGCAAATCATTTTACCTTTTTAAAATTAATAGTTTACCAAGTTGGCGTACAGGTAGTGAAAAAATATTTAAAACACAGTTATGAATCACACATCCTACTAAATGGACCCCTTTCTCCCCTACACCCTTCCTGGGAATTGCATTTGTCCACCTTCCCGTCAGGTGCCAGGAACTTGTTCCTTTAACTCCTGGTCTCTGCCCCCCGTTGGCTGGCTCTGAGCCTTCCCCATTTGACCCCCATTCTTCTGGTGCCAAGTGAACATTCCGTTACTGTCATTCCACGGCCCCCAGCACAAACCAAGAATCCCTGACACATTCTTGATATCGGTGTACCTCACCCTCGTGACATACAACACAGCTTCCCTGTGTCCTTAATTTTCTAAAAGTTCTGGATCTTATTCTTTCACCCAAAGCTGTGGGTCATTCTGGGTTAGAAAGCAAGGGAAGACACAGATTGGTGTTCAAATTGTGTCCTACAACAACTGGCCGAGAAACGCCCAAAGGTCCATATGCAGGCACATGTCATCCATTCAGAAGCGAAGTCTCCCTTTTATCTCCAGTCTCAGGATTTATATTTATGGGGGTGACTAAAGAATTAACATTCAGCCTACAGAGTCCATTTAGTGTTGCTTATATGCATTTATGACTAACTGGTATCTGAGTGCGTGTGCGTGTGCATGTGCGTGTGCGTATTTGTGTGTTGTAAAAATAAAGAAAAAGGTTATGAATTTGAGGAGGAGCTGGGAGGAGAACAAAGAGGTGCTTCAAGGGGGAGAGAGGGGAAAGGAAATAATGTAAATATGGTACTCATGCATAAAATTCTAAAAAATCAAAAATATATGCTAATAAAAATGAATTCATATCCATTAGTTCCTTCAGAGAAAATGCTACAGCACATCTTCCTTAATACTCATCAACAGCCATGAAAATCTGAACAATAACATCCACAGGAGTGATCTCTGATACTGAAAGAGTGCCCAGGGAGTTCACAAGAGTTTCCAATTAGGGTGTTTTCAGGGGTCAATATATGTTTACAAGCTCTTTACAAGTTTACATGGCTTTGGATTACACGGTTGATTCTCAGAAAGAGGCGACAAACCTAGTTTTCAGAGAAAGAACTAGAACATAGTCAGAGGGAGATGAATGTGGAATGGAATGCCCAACACCCACGTCATTTAAATAGAGAAGGGTAGCACAGGCCAGCAGCTTCTACAGCATCCTCTGCACTCCATGTCCCAAAGGCACATGGACCCAGCAGACGGAAGCTCCTGGGGGTGACAAGCAGACTCAACGGCAGCTGACTCCGCTGTGACACTCGGACCCGGGTAAGGCTGGCAGCACTGTCGCCCTCACCCTCACCCCAACACCGGCCCTGCTGCAGGCGGGTGGAGGCGTTGGCCTGTTTTACTCTTTGGCTCGTGCCCAGCACTCAGAAGTGTTCCAGGACCGAGGCAGGGGTTCAGGAAACACCTGTCCATTAATGAGCACTCGCTATGCAGAAGGCAACATTTTAAGTGCTTTACCTGTATTCATGCATTTAATCCTCACAGCTCAAGGCATTACCCCTGTTTTATGATGAGAAAATTGAGGCACTGACAAGTTCATGGGGGTCACCGGTCCCGCTTTCCCCTGACTTAAGATTTAGCCCGAGGAGCACTGAAGTGTGGGCTGAGCTGGGCTCCCACTGAGCTCACTAAAGGGATGAGTGGCAGCCGAAAATTCAACAGTCTACGAAGTCCAAGTTCTTGAGGAGCCTCCCTTTCTCAGCCCAGTCCTAGGTGCTCTGGGCTAAGTGACCAGGGCATTTATGATCTGGCCCAGCAGAGGACACAGGCTGCTGCGAGTCTCTGGAGCAGTGATGGAAGGCCCTTCTAGGAAGGCGTCAAGACGTGGAAACTGGGGGTCTAGGAAGCACAGTATTCTCTCTTACTCTTGAGAAACTGTCATGCTCATTCTAACGCGGTCAGGAGTCAGCCCTCACAAGGGACTATAAAAGCAGATGGAAGACTGGAGGCATCAGAAGGCAAAAAACTTGTGCAAGGTTACACACTGGTGGAGCACACAAACAATCATGGCATCCAGGAGACTATGGGAGGAAGATTGTGAGTTTGTGACCAGCTTGGGCTACACAATAAGACTCTATCTCAAACATTCACAAAGAAAAAGCAAGAAAGGGAGAGAGAGAGAGAGAGAGAGAGAGAGAGAGAGAGAGAGAGAGAGAGAGAGAAGGAAATATATGTGTTAATAATATACGTGTCACCAGATACTATGGTGGTAAAAGCCTAGAATCTCAGCTCTCTTGGAAAGCTGCAAAAGGATTGCAGTAGGTTCGAGTCTTGTTCAAGGCATATCTATCTATCTATCCATCCATCCATCCATCCATCCATCCATCCATCCATCCATCCATCATGGCATCTATCCATTCACCCACCCACCCATCTCTGTCATTCTGTTGTGATTAGAAACCAGGATAGAAGGTTGGCCCCTGTAGAAAACACCAAGGACATCTGGGCAGTCCCCTCGCCCTTGAGTTTTGCAGCAGGCCAGTCCGAGGTGTTCTCTGCACACTGCAGCCCGGGGTGTTCTCTGCACACTGCAGCCCGGGGTGTTCTCTGCACACTGCAGCCCGGGGTGTTCTCTGCACACTGCAGCCCGGGGTGTTCTCTGCACACTGCAGCCCGGGGTGTTCCCTGCACACTGCAGCCCGGGGTGTTCTCTGCACACTGCAGCCCGGGGTGTTCTCTGCACACTGCAGCCCGGGGTGTTCTCTGCACACTGCAGCCCGGGGTGTTCTCTGCACACTGCAGTCTGGGGTGTTCTCTGCACACTGCAGCCCGGGGTGTTCTCTGCACACTGCAGCCCGGGGTGTTCTCTGCACACTGCAGCCCGGGGTGTTCTCTGCACACTGCAGTCTGGGGTGTTCTCTGCACACTGCAGCCCGGGGTGTTCTCTGCACACTGCAGCCTGGGGTGTTCTCTGCACACTGCAGCCCGGGGTGTTCTCTGCACACTGCAGTCTGGGGTGTTCTCTGCACACTGCAGCCCGGGGTGTTCTCTGCACACTGCAGCCTGGGGTGTTCTCTGCACACTGCAGCCCGGGGTGTTCTCTGCACACTGCAGTCTGGGGTGTTCTCTGCACACTGCAGCCCGGGGTGTTCTCTGCACACTGCAGCCCGGGGTGTTCTCTGCACACTGCAGCCCGGGGTGTTCTCTGCACACCGCAGCCCGGGGTGTTCCCTGCACACCGCAGCCGGGGTGTTCCCTGCACACCGCAGCCGGGGTGTTCCCTGCACACCGCAGCCGGGGTGTTCTCTGCACACTGCATTACTCCTCCCCGGTTCCTCCTGCTGTTCCTATTGCTTGTTCTCAGAAAGTCGCTGGAATGCGTTAGGAGAAACACCTCAGAGTGGACTTCACAGTAAGGTCCTTCTCAGCTGAGCCACTAACCGACACCTACAGGCTTCGTCTGCCTCTTGTGACACAGCCCAAGCTGCGCTGTGTCTATCCCACAGCCCGAGGGGACATGACTTTGAAGAAAACCCCCACAGAGGGGACTGGGTCAAAATGAGCTATCACAGTGGACCCTGTGCCAATCTGCGTCCTCACAAGAAAGAATCTGGACAGATGGTGCATGGCTCAGGGGACAGTGTGTGAAGAGGTCGCGAGGGGGCGGCCTTCAGTGAGCAAGGAGAGGCCTCAGAGAATCTAACCCAGCCTGGACTTGGGCTCCAGGCTGTGAGGAACACCTTTCTGGTGTTGAAGCCACCCAGCCTGTGCTACTCTGCTGTGGCAGCCCTAGCCTACTAACTCAGACGTGAACAGATAGATAGCATACTGACAGACGCCTCCCCCTCTGAGACCACTGACTGCTTGAGAACAAAGACCTTAGCCTGTACAACCCTGAACTGTGTACAGTGGCTTCCCTAAGCTGGGCATTTAGAAATTATTTCTGATGATTACCACCATTCAAAAGGTGCTAAACAAAGAACCATAGCATTCCATAACTAAAACTTTACACTTTTAAATCACAGGCTTCAATTCTTCCAATACTTTATCCACTTACTTGGCTTCTCAGGCCAGCTTGCTTTTCTGCAGGAGAGAATGACAGCTACCTCATCAGAAGCGGCCAATGCAGTAGCTGACAAAAACTACCATTCTACCCTTCCCTAATGGGGAAGTGCTAGCTCGGGACCATACCCCAAACACTTCTCATGACCACAGGGGTCAAAAGTAGACACAATGTAGCCTTTGCTCTAACACAGACCCTGCCACACTGTCCTGTCTTCTCTGCCAAAGACAATGAAATTATCAACAGTATGCTGTTTAGGTTCTAGAAAAAGCAAAGAGTCTCTACTGAGATCCCTCCATTCAGGGACCTAGGCTAACCACATCCTGAGCAGAAAGATGGATTTTCTACTGAATATTTTTAGAATGACAAGTTTAGTTCCTTGCCAAGAATGCTAAGCTGAAATCATCTAATGTCCAAGTGTCCCCAGAGCTGCCTCTAAATAACGGAAGTTTTGATTCCCGTGCCTCAGCCAGGAGCCGTGCAGAGGTGGGAAGACAACCCCTGCTCTTTCTGTCCTCTTGCAAGATCGAATTCTTCCTGAGAGTGAGGAGGGCTGTTGGGCCATCTTATGACTCAGGCTTGTGGAAATATGAAGGCTGATCGGGACAAGGCATGTGAGCCCTGGCCCTTGCACCTTCGGTGACACCGCTGGACACTGAGGACAGATTAGCATTCGCATGCTTCTGCACTCTTCACAACAGAACTCTCTCAAAATAAATGCCTTAGGGAAAGCTGGGAGAAAATGGAGTCAGAGAGGCTTTGTGATCACTCTTAGGAAATACCCCAGGGTAATGACCTCCTGTCCTGTGGGGAACAAGAAGGCAGAGAGGAGGAAAGGGGGAAGCCTGAGTCATGTTTCTTGACATGTGACAGACAGGTCCTGAAATAGAAAGCCATAGGTTTCCAGTCTCAGGGGTATCACCTTCAAATATGTCAACGGTCTTAGGGTGGATCAGTTTTCCCAACTGCTGAAACCCTGCTGTGAGGCGAGGTCCTAAGCAAAACACAAGCCCTGACTGGGAGCCTTTGAGGAGGCAGGAGCCATGAGGAGTTCAAAGGCAAGGCCGGCCAGTGGCCTGCACCTTCAAGGACCACAGGGGTCAAAGGTTACTAAAGCAGGAGCCACTGACCAATAAAATTATGTTTGGCCAGCTCTCTCAACAAAGAGACTAGAGACTGCATTCTTGCCTGCTCGGGTTTTTGGAGTCATCCCGCCTCCAAATCCCACTGTTCTCAGGCCAGATAGGGAGCTTCTTCAGGGCCCAGCAGCTGAGCAGGCCTCTCTCCCGCCTGGCTTCATGAAAGAGCTGAAAGGTGCACTGGAAACCTTTAATCAAGGTCTGTCATCAAAAATAAACAAATAAGAGTACAACTTGGGTCAACCAGCTATAAAGGAATCCGCCTGGGGTGAGAGTTCCCATGTTTGCTATGCTAAAACCAGGAGAAAGAAAGCATGCGTTTGTTTGACCAGAGAAGGTAAATAGAAAACAAGCCTTCTTCCAAGCAGGCCCACTTGAAAGGCCTGCCCCTGTTAATTAAAACACCACGTACACACACCATGCAAGGGACTCTGAGGGCACAACTAAAAGCTTGCTCACCCCCAAGCTACCACACTGGCACGGGGCCCTCTCCCGTTTCCCTTAGGGGGCAGCGGCAGACGGTGGCAGGGAGATACTCTTAGGCAGGTTCTTTCTATTGGTACGGACATGAATTCAGCAGTCAGGCTGCCCCCACTGCCCTTTGTAACACACATTCAAAAAAAAAAGTGTTATGTTGGTGGCTCTCTTTTTACCCCTGTCCTCTGTCGCCGAGTGAGTGAGAGTGACTATGGCCCACTACACAAGGCCTCAAGAGACAGGCCCGTGGTACATTATAGAGGGACCTCTCAAGAGATCCATGTGCCCACACCATGGCCCAGAGAGCTCTTCACAGTGGGAGTTCTGAGCCCTCCTGGACCTAACACTTAAAAATCACTTTAGCAGCTGAGTGGTTAAAAAAAAAAAAAAAAAAAGTTCTTTTCTTTATTTAAGATTCCAAAGCTTATACCTGCGGCCACATCATATCACATGTCAGTTTGCCTGGAGCTTGCTAGAGAAGCAGATCTGGGGCAATATCAATGTCTGACTGGTTCGTCTCAGCTGAAGAGAGAAGAGCGTGCCTCAGGCCTGGTGTCTACATGCTGCACCACGGTCTTCCATGTCTCCCAAGCTCTAGGGTTTCTTGTTCCCTTCTAGAATGCCACACAGCCACACTCAACCCTTGCCTGGGGCTCAAAGCCACAAGCAAAGCTCAAGGATCTTTCTAAAACACAAGTGATACCTGTGCAAGTATCTCAAGGCCTGATCCAAGTAGGCTAAAATTTAAATTCACCTCATTATACACGTGGACTTCAAACACTTTCAAGAAAATATGATTCCTTCTAGGAGAAAGCACTGGGATGTGAAGGATGACCAGCAAACCACGTTGTCACCTCTGACACCTTCACTGACACAGACAGTAAACACAGCTGGTTAACAGTGCTGGGGAACCGAACCTGTGGACTCCTGCACTGGGCACACTCCCACTAAGCAGCATGCCAACCTGTAAGCACATATTTAAATGTAACGAGTTAGCCCTTCAGTGCCCACAAGAAAGAACCCTACATTGCCAGACACGCTTTACAACGCTGCTCGGCCAGCACTCCTGGACTCATGCAGTACTGGCAGACTTTAAGTGACAACAGAAACATAGACGTGAGCGATCATTGCCTTATGCGCCAAAGACCCACAACCCATCGTCATAAGATGAATCACACTATTATAAAATCACAAATGACGTTGGCCCCAACTAAGTGTGCAATGTCAAGTTCTCTAGGTTCCTGCAATGCTCAGAGAGACAATTCACATTCATCCACAAGACTCCATCTTAGCATTTGTAACTACAGACAGGAATTTAGTTCAATTGTTGTCAAAGACAGGAGCACACTAAGCTTCACTGTGCCATGTTGTGTAAATAAACAAAACAGCTTATTTTATGAGCCAGTTTAGCTTTTACTGAAGACTTGAAAACATACCAAACATCACGTTAACCATCAACGAACTAGCCTCTTGCAAGCCTAGATCTTTCTCTAAGTGTCTGCATGATGAATTCACAAAACCTACAATGACATGTCCTATAAGGAGTTCTCAGAAATTTAACGAATAATCTCACCCTGTGGGACACCAGCCCAAAGACTAAGACAATTCTTATACGGGCTGCAAATTAATATTTAATATCTTTATTAAAGAGGCCATTTCCTGAAGCCAGGCCCCAGGTTATGGATTCATTATGGGAGATTATTAACTTGTGGTTAGCTTTACATACAGTTTTCCTGCTGATGCCCAAGGAGGAAACAGCGGCCACTTGGTCCTCCCTGAACTCCTGGAAGCAAGGACTCAAATACGCATTTACAGCTTCATGTTTATGTTACTCAGTGTGGTCAAAGTTACAGTGCGGAAGGGGGCGGGGCTGGAGAGATGACACTGTGACTAACAGCACTTGGGACACTTGCAGAGGACCTGAGCTTGTTCCTAGGACCCCCATGGCAGGTCACAACCATCCATAACTTCATTTATAGGGGATTTAATACCATCCCTGACCTCCACAGGCACAAGGCGTTCATGTGGTACACAGACAGGCATGCAGGCAAATTATCTATACACATAAAATAAATGACTGAAAAAATTGAAAGTTTGGTATCTTAAATCACAGGCTATCGATCTGTCAGTTGGAAACAGTGAGAAAGTAGTTGTACCATTTTGGACTCAGCCATTCTGGCTTAGTGGCCCTTCAGTCTTGTCCATAGCTGCTCTCCCTTTAGAAGCTGCATGAAAAATAACAGGAGCAGTGTTTTCATTTTGGCTCAACCCTACATCACAGCTGCATATGTCAGTCTGACTACCACACCACAAATACTCCTTGTTTTTTGTCTCAACCTCAAACTAAATGACTGTTTTAAACTGAACATGCTTGC
This sequence comes from Peromyscus maniculatus bairdii, assembly GCF_049852395.1. Taxonomy (NCBI): domain Eukaryota; kingdom Metazoa; phylum Chordata; class Mammalia; order Rodentia; family Cricetidae; genus Peromyscus; species Peromyscus maniculatus. The sequence continues at coordinate 70,869,054 of NC_134855.1, forward strand.
AAACCTACTAGAAAAAGGAAAAATAATGTGTTTAGAACAGAAAGGGATACAGAGCGGTTAAAAATACATGTCCGCTGGACTTTGCTTATCACCACTCTCTCCTAAAGCTCTGTCAGAAGAGCAAAGGGGCAGAGAACGCCCCACCCTCCAGATGGCAAGGCTGGGGCGCTGAGGGAGGAGGGGGAAGGATGCTAGGCTCAAAATGCCTGCAAAAGCATTCTGGGCAGGAGATGCCAAAGATTTTGAAGCTCCCATCAAGCCACTGGCCTCAATCCAGGTAATGGCTTTTCCTTCCCTTCGGTTGCTGGCCGCAAGAGTTTTCCAGCAGAGAAAGGAAGGGAACGTGGAAAGGGTGAAGACGGAGCAGCTTCCAGTCTGTTCTCCGTGCAGGGGAGGGCAGACGCTCAGGCACTGACGGGCCCGGGGTCTCCACAGAGAACTCTGGGAGGGTGGCTAAGGATGGGTCCAAAGGTGGGGTGGGGGGAGGCAGACTCAGCAAAGCCCCTTTACCTTCAATAACAGCAATGCTGTGGACACGCGGACGGCAGCCTGCAACTGGCCAGACATGGCCTTTAGGAAAGAAAGAGCTGCCCATCTGGCTGCCCCAGCCCCTGGGCTTGCCTACCTCCTGGCAGGATGGCAAGCTGCCCAGGGAACAGCATTTGTCAGCATGGGGTCAAAGATGGAAGCCCCTTTTTATGCCAGCCTCATCCTGGCTAGCTCCCCACCAACGGCCAATAGTAAGGTCCGACCCGCAGAAGTTAAAGGCCTGCCTAGCCTCATTCCACCACCGATCACCACTGCACTATCCAGTCTCTTCTGCCTGGCATTTTTCTTCAGTTTTAATATCAAAAATTTCACACGCCTGCTTGAGCTCCCGGACTCAGCAGAAAGGCCATATAGCTGTCAGCAAGCTGATAAGAATTTTCAAATGACTCCATCGGGCCTCTTTACAGAGAAGAGCCAAAGCAGCCCATAAAGCGAGAGGGCAAGGGCCACCGAGACCAGCCGCTCGCACAGCTTCACCGTGGCACTCAAATGAGCCCCAGATTTATGGGAGTGTTTTAGCCCCTGGCCTGAATCGTCTGGGGGCTGAGACTCGTCTCTGCTCTCCAGTGGGATTTCAAATATGAGATAGACTGGCCTGGCAAGAAACGGGTGGGAGACAGGAGGCTGAGGGAACAGAGAGAAAAGGGGAGAGGCAGAAAGTAGAGAAAAATCCTGCCCTAAATCACATTCTCTCCAGCAGGATATGACAACTACTGTTTCTAAAGGCATGTGACCATCCTCTCAAGTCCCCATAAAAAGTCCCCTGCATGAAGCTCACACCCACACCAACGTAGGTCTTCACAGCTGTCCACTATCTAGATGCTAATTTGCATTTTAATTTTCCTCTGTTTACTTTGTTTTTAATATTTTAGCACCCTCCCCTCAAAAATGATAAAAATCATGACTTGGCAGAGAAGAACTTAGAAGATGAAGGAAAACTCAGTAAAAACTGATTTCACTGGAAAGGAGGAAAAGTCCTAATACTGGATTAAAACAAAAAGGCCGGCTAGGGAATCAGTGATGTTTATCTCCCTGTGGGCCTTGTTGATCCTGAGAGAAGAACAGAGGTGAACTTCCCTCCATGCCAAGACGTAGAGAGTACACCCGAGCCCACAGGACTCGGTTCTGTTTCAAGTTTCCAAGGCCAGAAGCAAATGCATAATACATCCGTGCCGCTAACCGACTGTGGTTCCTGAAGCCCAGGCTCTTACCAGGAGGCACTTTCACAAATTCAAATGCAGACCCCAGGGAGTTCCTGAATGACCACCAGCATGGAGCTGGGAGCAAAACCCACATGCTTTAAATGCATGATCTCATTTGGTGGGTGAGACCTCTAGGCAGTCTTACCCAGCCCAGGTTCAGACTGGAAAACTGAAGCCTGGAAAGTTAGGTACGGGCCCACAGCCATAGAACCCATCAACAGATCCGGAGTTTAGGATCTGAATTCAGGTTTCTCCCACTCACAAGTCCTGCGCTTTCCACTACCACATAAAAACTTTTTGATTAGGACTCATGGTTAAAACACACACGTATGCTTTCTATGGCAAGTTAAGACAGATTTTTTTTTTTAAACTTTTCTGTGCCAAGGATTGAACACAGGGCCTTGTGCATGCTAGGCAAGTGGTCTACCACTGAGCTATAGCCCCAGCCCAACTTAAGAAGCCAATGTTTTAGGAAATAATTACCTTCGCTATATAACACTCTGATAGTTTCCTATTCTCTCTCTCTCTCTCTCTCTCTCTCTCTCTCTCTCTCTCTCTCTCTCTCTCTCTCTAAATTAGATGCCAGCTGTGACCCACTGAATTGACCTTAGCTCGCTCCAGGCTAGAAAACACTGCCATATATCACATAAAAACAAAAAGCAAAATACCAGACCAGGCGCCACGAGACCTGGGTACCAGCACCCTGGCTCTCGGATGTGTCCTCAAGGTTATCAGGTCCCCAGGCCTCACTGGTCATTGGTGAAATCTGAAGACTGCCTAGATAATTTCTAAGATTTGATTTTTTACAAAATTTCAATTATTTAGCCTTCCCCTTTTCTTACATACATGCCATTCCTCTCCAAGTGTTATTCACACTTCCTTCTAATTCACTATGAAGCTCTTTGCTGCTGGCACTGAGAACCCTGCCAGCCTGGGATGCTTCATCTGGCTGCCCCTTATCTACCAGATCTCTAGCGGAGAACAACAACCTTACAGCTCAGCCCCCCTTCTCCAGCACGGTGCCCAGGGTGAAGCTCACCTCTGAGAGACATTCCTGAAGCCCTCAGGACAACTGGGTACATAACACCCCTGGCTTGTGACTCCTCTGTTACCATTGATACTTGGGCCAGCAACTTGAGGTCCCCGTGAAAGAAGAGGCTGCACTCCTACACAATGCCAAGACAAAGCTAGGAACAAGTCTGTGCTTAGAATGCATTCATCTGGAGGCTGGGGTGCTGCTTAGGTCAGGAAAGCGGCTGCGGTACAAACGTGAGGACCTGAGTCTGGATCCCCAGCACCCATGGAAAGGTAGTGCAGAATGCCGTGGATCGGGTGGGAGTGGGAGCAAAGTCAAGAGGATCTTGGGACTTGCTGGCCCGCCATTGAAGCCAGTTGGTGAGCTCTGAGCTCAGTGAGAGACCCCATTTCAGGAAATTAAGTGGGATAATGATGTAAGAAGATACCAGGTGTTAACTTCTGGCCTCCATGCGCATGTGCAGACATGTGCACACACAAACACAGAACACACACTACACACATACCCACATAAGTTCATCTGATAGTTCAGTGAATCTCTACAGAAAATCCAAAGCAACAAATGGACACTGGCATCACAGGAAGGCAGCCAAGCTGTGACACTCCCTGGCTATGCTTGCACAGGGACAAGACATACCAAGGGTGCAGAGAACACAGCTTTATGGTCTCTCCATCTGGACTTGGAGGATTTAAATCTCAGAAGCTATACCAAACAACTGCAAATCAGTCCAAACCTTAAAGACAGGAAAATTTATTTACAGGCCCCAGTGCACTATAAATCTGAGACAGCCCTATTAAAAGGCTTTTCTTGGCTTCCGATCAGATACTTGGTAAAAGTCTTTTTCCAACAAGGTTCCTAATACCAAAGTTTCAAAAAAAAAAGTTTAACATACACACAGAGAAATGTTCTTCCCTAAGATGCCGATTAAACCCGTCCTTATTTACCCTGCTTTAAACAACTGCACAGACTGGTCCTCCTCACAGTGTGGGGTTATATACACGGGGAAACTCAAACACAGAGTACACAGTACTACTGAAAAAACATGCATTGAAAACCTCCCCCAAGCGCTAACGCTCAGAGAGGCTCCCCCATTGGCCACAGGGCCTCCAGGTACCAGAACGCACTTCTCCCTTCAAGGGAAGAATTCCAGCCCAGAAAGCGTCCCTTCTGAGGGGAAGTAGCAGCATTTTCTTCTCTGGTGGTGCTGGGTTCTGAAATCAGGGCCGTGTGCACGTGGGGCAAGTGCTCTACTACCAAGCTGCACTGCCAGCCCCATGCTTTTTAAGAGCAAGCTGGAAAGCCAGGCCAAGGAAGACAGCCTGTCAGGACTCAGGGGAAATAGTTCTGTGTGTGTGTGTGTGTGTGTGTGTGTGTGTGTGTGTGTGTGTGTGTGTGTGCAGTTCCAAGAGTATAATAAACTTTTTTATCACATGTGTACACATGAGAGTGTATATGTATGTATGAGTGTGTGTAATTCCAAGAGTATAAACTACTAATTTATTTATTACATGTGTACTTGTGTAAGAGTCTGTGTGGTTCCAGAATATAATCTACTAATTTATTACATGTGCACATGTGAGAGTATGTATTTCCAAGAGAATAATCTATTAATTTATTATATGTGCATGTGTGTCAGTGTACGTAATTACAAGAGTATAATCTACCAATTTCTTTGTTATTTGTTTATGTGCGTGTGCTGAATATGTGTGAAGTTCCAAGATTACACTTTACTTGCTTATTTATTGCATGTGTGTCGTTACGTGTGTGAGACACAACTAGTGTACAGAGGTCAGAGGACAACTAGTAGGAACTGGTGCCCTCGTTTCACCATGGGTTCTGGGACTAAACCTGGTTGGTCATCAGGCCTGCACAGCGGCTCCTTTCCCTCGGCACCATCTCAGGCCCCAGCTTATGTAGATGAGAAATTCTCCACTTCCCAGTTGGGGGCCGGGGTAAGAATTCCATGAATTACAGCACTGGCCCTGGGAATTCCAAATGGCACCCTCCTTCCTAATGTATTTCCAGGGGAGTGTCCAGCTCGAACTGTCTCAAGCACTCACTTTGGGGAGAAAGCTAGGCAAGGTGACAGGAAGTCAGCTTGAAAGGCTGGGAGTGCGGCCTGACTTCACCCACTGCCCAGGCCACAGTGGCGCTGGGGTCTGAGCACATTTGTGGCAGAACAGTGTATGCCCAGCATGCCTTGGGCTTGGGGTCCGGATGGCTCTTCTAACAGCCTATCTCCCTCCTGTGGAAGGAATCTGCTCTGTAAACTGGGGTATGCTGGGGTGGGGGGGAGGGGGAATGGACAGAAACTACCTACCATATAACTAGGGACGGAACAGTGGGGCCAGCAGCATGAGGAATCCTCAGCTAACACACAGGGTCTGGGCAGCGGAGGTGTCTAGACAGAGGAGGGAATCACAGAACACTTGGAAAAATGTAAGTTAGGGAGCTGGAGAGGTGGCTCAGCAGTGAATTCCCTGCACCCCATGGTGGCTCACAACTGTCTATAGCCCCAGTTCTAGGGGATCTGACACCCTCCTCTAGTCTCCATGGAGACCAGGCACTCAGGTGGTACACAAACATACATGCAAGCAAAACACTCTCACGCATAAAAAAAAAAAATTAGGAAATCTAAACAAAAAGAAGAAGAGGAAGAAAGAACTTAAATATTTTAAACAAAAAAACTTCGTAAGACACAGATGATTCAGTATTTTAAAAAATTATATATGCTCAACAGATTAAACTTTACCTTAAGAATTTGAGGGGCTCGTTAATAACAGCTTGAGGGGAACAGTATATAAATTGATATTAACAGAGAATGCAGACCACGAAAAACAAAGCAAAGGCACCATATCCCGAAGAACTGTGCCATCTCCACAGACCTCCTAGAGGAAGCCTGCAGAACTGTCTGGGTTCATGTCCACTACGCTGAGAGTTCCAGCCCATCTCAGAGACTCTTTTGGGTCCTTGTCCTCCCCTTCAAGTTGTGGTATCTAAACAACTCCAGCTATGGGAACCCAATACTGGAATCCAATTCCTGGAGACTCTATAAATGAGGTAAAACAAGAGCACCCTCAAGGGGGCTCTCTACAAGTGAAGCGTGGGCACAGCACAGCTCTCCTGGCCCGTGGCCTCTCCTGCCCGGTCTGGAGCCTTGCTCTAGTGTAGTGTAGAAGGGCACTGCACCCCTGGGCTTGTTGGCTAAGCAGTGGTCTGCCCACATCTCCAAGGCTTCTCTGTAGCACAGCTCTGCGGCATATTTACTAGGCAACCATGAAGACACACTGAGGCACAAGACCACAGAAACTCACAGCTGACCTTCCCTGAGTGCTGCTGACTAGAGAGAAGACAAGATGCTAAAGCCTCTGCCACCTCCGTGGCCCCCAATCAACTGAGTACAAAAGCAGAGTTCAAAGGCAGAGCAGGCTCCTGACTTCCACCTCCTAGTGTGGCTGGGGTTAGAGGTCACTGCTGCGGGAGCCACCGACCAATAAAACAGTGTTTGGGAACTCTGCTCAACAGATAAACTGGGGGTCCACTTACACCTTTCCCCCTTCACCCAACGGTTTCTAACTAGCCAGGGCAGCATCTCCCCAGCCTTCTGAGACCTGTGCCTGTGTGCTTTCTCTTGTGATTCAAGGGAGCCTGGGGGTATGAGCGCGCCATTTGACTGCGGAGAAACACTGAGCTGCAAATTTCCTCCTGCCTTTTAAAAAAAACAAAGCTCATCTTTAAGACCTACTTGGAAGGCCATCTCCCAGCCAACTGCCCTGGCAGCAGCTCCCTGAGTGCCACCCTTTCCATCTCAGCTTAGAGTACTCTGGAACTCCAACACCATCTTCAAAGGCAGCTTGGGGTGACCGCTGCATCTCAAGAGGACTTTTGCCCTAGGCAGAGCCACAGAGCCTTATTGTGGCCCATAATCTCTCCCTGAGAAAACAATTAGGGCTTCAATAGGTCAATTAACTAGTTAGTTAGCACACAGGACAATAAAAGTACAACTGAGAACCAGCTTCTCTGCTACAGCTGCCCCTGCTAACTGGAGGGGTTGCTTTGAACCGCCCTCCTAAAGCTGTGCGAGTCACACGAGACTTACCAAGGCTGTGTGTGTGTGTGGTGTGTGTGTGTGTGTGTGTGTGTGTGTGTGTGTGTGTGTGTGCGCGCGCGCGCGCGCGCACTGCTCACAAGGGCCTTTTCAGGACTATCTGCAAAGACACTTTTCTTTGTTATGCTCATCTCCATGACTACTGGCTTCCTCACAGCTTTGGCCAGCTCAAGGCTCCAGCCCTGTCCTCAGGGATGGCTGCCTCCATGCCTCTCTCCGTTAGGACTACTGAACTCCCAGTTACCTTAGGATGGTCATGAGTGTGTACCAAACACTCAGATCATGGCCTTTCTTCTTAAAATTTCTGTTAGGCTAGTTTTAATTACCCCCCCCCTCTCTCTCTGTGTGTGTGTGTGTGTGTGTGTGTGTGTGTGTGTGTGTGTGTGTGTGTGTGTTAGGTGCTGTCTCATGCTGCTAGAGCAAATGCCTAACTTGTCCCTTGAACAACATGGTCTCTAGAGAGCAAGAGTCAGGACCTCATCCCTTGAGAAGCAACCAGCTCCTGGCATATGGGATTTTCCCCAGATTTAAATCCTTGGCAGGAAAATTAGTCACTTAAAAGCAGATGGAGACCCCTGCTGGCGACAACTGTTCCTGCAGCTCGTTAAGCTCTAGCTCTGAATGCCTCAGGATGACCAGGCCCGTGTCAGTTTATGCTGTCAGTTATGCCTTACCTGGAGGTATGAGGGGCCCAGTGACTGCAGAGACATATGCCTAGATTGCAAAAAGACCCAAAGCTGAGCTCCCCAGGGAGGATTTGCTGACATAAAGAAGCAGTTTTAACACTCCAACCAAGGTCAAGTTCAATCCACAGACATAAACAGAAGGCAAAGGACAGTGTGTGCAGTTTCAGAGCAAGAGCACACACGCTGACACACACACATTGGTGAGTCCCCCAAAGACCCGTATGTAAAGGCTTGGTCCTCAGATGGCGGACTGGGAAGCACTATGACCTTTAAGAGGTGAGGCCAAGAGAGGGATTCTCAGATCAGTGGGGCATGTCCTCAAAAGAGGCTGTGGAGATCAACAGCCCCCTCTTGCTCTCTCATGACCACTTACCCTCACATTAACAAGGACAGCCCTCATCATAGGCCAGACCAGTTAGCTGATGGACATCAGATGTGAGCCTCTGAACGTTGTCTAAGCTCATTGCCTCCAAGACTGCTTTAGAGTGGCAGGATACTGACTAATACGCTCCAAACGAAGAGATGACAACTTATCAATGGAACTACTGGTTCTCAACTGAAGCTGATAGCTCCCACCCCAGGAGAACATTTGGCAATGTCAAGAGACGCTGGTCGCTGTCACAGCTTGTAGGAGGGAGGGTGCTATTGGCTTCTGGCCAGAGTGAAAGTTTGTCAGCCTTTATAGCAAACTGGGAATTATTTCAAGCACGTTTAGTTGGGACCGGTCCAGTTCAGAAATGTGGGGTTGGGAGACAAAAGAGGCCACTTGGGGAACACAAAATCCACAGCAAAGGCAGGCAGGCTGATGGGCAGCCGGGGAGGAGTGAGAAGGGGAGGCTGGTGGGATGGAAAGTGTCCACCAGCAGAGGAGGTCAGGGGCCCTCATGACCCGATGACGTATTTAGGGAGAGATGACCTCTTAAATATCAGTGCTGGTTGGGAAGGGAACGTTTTCGCCAGAGACAAGACTTCCACAGGGTTGTTAAATGGCCGCCTGGAACATGAGAGGTGATTCAGTGAAGCCCTGCATTCCACAGATGATAAAATGAAAGCCTAGACAGCTTAGGATGGTAACACAATTAGCCTGGCCAGGGCCAGGGCCCAGTCCCAGTCTTCAAACTCAATAACCAACAAGCAGCTGCTTCACATGCCCTTCATTCACTCCAGCTGTCCAGCGACTCCTAGCCGGCCACTGACAACTAAGTCAGGCTTGTCTCAGGCAGGCAGCTCCCACCCCGATCCTGTCCAGCAACTACGCCATTCTATGGGCTGTCTGGGAGTGCTCTGTTCCAAAATGCAAGTGATCTTTCTCCACATGGGGCTGACAGGGCAGAGAGGAGACCAGACAGAATGTGTTCATCTTCACCCCAGGCCCAGTTTCTCCCTAACATTCCTACAGCAGAATCTTGTGTGAGGTGGAATCTTATTTAGTGTAGGATTCTATAATTAATCTAGTAAACAAAGATACCAACAGTTATGGTGTTGAGGCAAATGCCTGCAGTCGCAGCACACTGGAGGCAGAGGACGGTGGATCTCTGTGAGTCCCTGGCCAGTCTGGTCTACAATCTTGTCTAAAAAATAAAAATAGGGGCTGGAGAGATGGCTCAGAGATTAAGAGCATTGGTTGCTCTTTATCTGAGTTCAATTCCCAGCAACCACATGGTGGCTCACAACCATCTGTAATGAGATCTGGTGCCCCCTTCTGGCGTGCAGGCATACATGCAGGCAGAACATTGTATACGTAATAAATAATTTTAAAAAATAAATAAATAAATAAAATAAAATAAAAATAATTTTTAAAAGTAACACAAAGAACACAAATGCCCAGACTCTTCAAGAGGCAGTGTTCCCCAACGCTACAGGTTTATGGTAAAAACATGGCAAGCTCTGAACTGATTCTCGGATTCACTAGCTCAGATGAGGTCAGTGGTGAACAGTAACAGGAAGCCCAGAACTCCCAGCCATGAGAAGCCAGCGGGGACGCTGTCAGCATCAGCAAGCTGCAAGCTGCTCTCTACCAGGCTGGCCCAGAGCTCTGCAGAAGGGCTTTCTGAGGCCCACAGAAGGCAGAGCCCAGCCTAAGGGTACACAGTGGGCATTCCACCCAGGTGAGTCACTGTGTGAGAGCATCTGACTGTCACTAAAGCTTGAAGACCTGTCTGTGTTCAAGGCTTGGTCCTTGAGTGGCAGCATGGGGAGGTGGCAGAGCTTTTAGAAGCGGGGGTGTGTGTGCTCAGGTCATAGCGATGCACCCTTGAAGGACACCATGGGGCTCTGGCCCTTTCTCTCCTCTCTTCACACAGTCTTCGAAGTGAACTGCTCTCCTCAGCTCTGTGCTCCACCATGACCTGCTGCTCTCCTTCTACCCAGCAGCAAGTCCGCCCAGTCACAGCCTGGAATCTGCTGAACTGTGAGCCCAAAGCAATCCTTCCCTCTTTGTCATGTAATTACCTCCAGTATTTGTCATAGTGATAAAAAATTACCAGTACAAATATCCAAGTACAAAAGGTAGGACCAGGCACAGCTATTTTCTCTCTCCTAAATCCCTCCTGGGGCGACAAGTGATGGGAAGTTGTACGTGATGCCACCAGCCCACGGTAAAGGGACTGGGAACACATCCATAGTACCTGGATGCTGTAAAGCAGAGGGAGTCAGGGCACCTGGTGCTGCAGGACCAGAAGGGCCTAAGCGGAGTAAAGGTGGGAACAGCTGGGCAGGCACTTAGGAAGCAGGCAGCTCTGGGTCTCCTCTCGCCACAGCTCGGTGCCGACCTGCCCTCAGCCTGTTCTCTGGCCACCTGGGGAGGAGCCAGGTTAAAAACATGGGTTCTATGCTGAGACCCTCCAAGTCTCTTCTCACTCATCTCCCTTGCCCACTCCTGTGTGTATGCATGTGCGTGTGCATGTGCGTGTGTGTGTGTGCACATATATACATGTGTGTGTGTATATACACGTGCATGCGTGCGCACCGCAACAGATGTCTATAACGTCAGGACTTTCCTTGATTCCTCCTGTGGTAGTCTGAATGTAACTGGTCCCTATAAGCTCATAGGGAGTGACATTATTGGGAAGTGTGACTTTGTTGGAGTAGGTGTGGCCTTGTTGGAGGAAGTGTGTCACTGTGGGCTCTGAGGTCTCCTATGCCCAAGCTACGCCCAGTGTGGACACAGGCTCTCTGCTGCCTGAAGACCAGGATGTAGGACACTCAGCTCCTTCTCTAGCACCATGTCTGCCTGCAGGCCACCATGTCCCACCATGATGATAATGGACTGACCCTCTGAACTGTAAGCAACCCATTAAATGTTTTCCTTTATAAGAGTTGCTGTGGTCATGGTGTCTCTTTATAGCAACGGAAACGCTTTATTTTTTGGAGACAAGGTCCCTCACTTACCCTCAATCCTGTCACTAGAATGGGCTTCAGAGATCCGCCTGTGTCCACCTCACCAGCACTAGAGTTATGGGTCTGTGTCACCAAGCCTGGCTTTTTACATGAGTCCTAAGGATAAAAACTCAGATCCTCATGCTTTTATGGCAAGCATTTTACTGACTGGGCATCTCTCTAGGCCATGTGGATAATTCCGACAAAGATTAAAACACTAAAAATCCATAAAGAGAAACAGAAGAGATGATCACTGCACCAATTTCAGGGCCATCTTTTAGATTTCCTTAACTTGCTTGACAACGAAGCCCCGTTAGGCTTCTTTAGGAGGGAGAGCAATGAGACCGAATGGGAACCCAGTGAAGTCTTCTGGGCAGTCAGAACTCAGACAGGGGTCAAAGGGTAACGAAGTCTGCCTGCAGAGGAGGCGGCAAACGGCAAATGGAGGACACTGTCACAAAGGCTGTCTTCTTAGGACACCCCAAATAAACACGCTGCCTGCCTGCTCCCCTTGCTGTCTTGGTCACTGCTGCCTGCCATCACTTGGCACCCTAAAATCCTAGCAAGGGTCCCCCAGCATGGCCTGAACCCCTTGTCATTAATCTAAACCTAACTTAAGTCACCTCGCTACCCCTCCCTTCCTGACAATAGCTGATATAATGAGTACACGGCCCCACTGTGCACTTGGCTCAAGGTCCTCTGTGTCCAAGCCACTGCTCCAGTACTCCCACCCCCACCCCCGACAGGTGTCTCAGCTCTGGCCTCTTACCTGTCTCTGCATCTCTTCGATCTGCCTCTGTGGGATGTTCTGCAGAATGCTGTACATGTCTGACATCTTTTCCTCTGGGACCACCACAGAAGCCCTGGAGACAACAGCACTATTTACATACGCACAGCCCATTGCAGAAAGCAACACTGTCCGCTGTCCTGCTCCCTTCTCAAGAGCAGAAACAAAACCCCCCAAACTCCTTCAGCCCTCCATCGTTCCCTATCTGTTCTGTCATCCCTGGCATCGCTGTCACCTACCACAGCAAGTTCTGTCTCACCACAGGGCCTTTGCATGTGAAATGCTGTCTCCCTGTTCACCCGTCCTCACCCTTCTCTACGCTCCCAGAATTAACAATTCCTTCCCCCCTTTAGCCTCTACACAAAGCCGTCCATTGATTCAGCATTTACTTATGACAGACCTACTATGTGCTGGGCATTGACAGTTCAACAGAGAACACCAGAGGAAAGAGGGGTGAACAGGCACGAGAAGGTCTGTGGGAAGAGAGCCCCAGGCACGGGGCTCAGGAGTGAAAGGCCAAGGAAGCGTCATGTTGGGCATGGTCCAGGAACAGCTAGGAGGCCCCTGTGGCTGCTGCAGAGTAAACAGGATGGAGAAGAAGGAGAGCCAAGCAGAAAGGGGGAGGGCGGGATGCAGTGAGGCTCACAGGACCTTGGAGGCCATGGAGAGCTTGGTGCTGAGATGGGAAACCACTAGGGGGTGGAGGCAAAGAGGCCTGAGAAGCCCAGTAAGCTCCAGCAGGCCCGTGCTGTCTACGGGGTCAGCGAGTGACAGGAAGCAGGCACAGGCATGGGAAGGAGGGCTGGGACTCCTGCAGAGGCTGCAGAACTACATCAGAGTGGAGCTGGAGCGAGGAGAGGGCCAGCCGGTGCCTACACTCCCCACCCCCACGGGATTCACTCACAGACTGGGGATGAGGAGTGAGAAAGGGAGACTGGCATTGCCTTCCAGAAGGACGGTGTGCAGAGAGTGTAACTGTATGTGCACAGAGATGCTCATTAAAATCTAGCTCCCGCTCCCGCCCACCACTGCACCCAGGGCACTCAGCGGGCTCTCTCCCACACAGCCAGGACTTCAGGGACATCTACTAAAGAAGCAAATGATTTTTGCAGTAGAGACAGGACTGAGGACCAAGAGGTGAATTAATGTGCTATAATTTCAAAGCTAGCCAGTTGGAGTTACAGAGCCCTGACTCCAAATGTAGAGTAGACCATCACTCTCCCATCACTAAGTAGAGAGCTTCCTTGGAGAAAGAAAGGCCTGACCTCACTCATATTGGAGAACCTGTTGCTGACGGTGACAGTGAGGGTCTGATCGGTATGTCCCCCATAGGCTCAGATATTTAAACACTCCGTTTCCAGTTGGTTGTGCTGTTTGGGGAGGTTATGGGGGAGTGAAGCCTCGCTAGAGGAAGTGAACACAATCGAACAGAATCTGCATTTGTCCCTGATCCCTGGCTATTCTTCCCCACTAGATCTAACCTCCTCAGAAGCAGAAATTATCCCTATTATCAGATTAGAAAATACCATCTTATTAACAGGAGACTTTCTAATAAATGTAAAATGGATGAGGGAGTTAGCCAAATTGGTGCTATTTAAATTGTTCAAACACCTATGCTATTGGAGTTGGATAAACTGTCCTAAGAGTTGGGAGAAGAGAAAGAATTAAATTTTTGTGGCAAAGACGTGAATTAAAGGGTATACAGCAAGGAAATTCCATTTTAACAGTCTGCCACCTGTCTTGTGGAAATAACACACGTGACCAGAGGGCAATTCCTGTGAGCACAAGCAAGCAGGATCTGCATTTATCCCTCTGTTTTGGAGTTTCCAAGCTTTTGTGGAGGTAGAGGCTCCCCACTGGCAGCCAGTACAGGGTGCAATTCCACAGCAGTGGCTCTGGACTGAGTTCCGAATCTGGTTACCTGGGAGCTTTAATTCAGAACCCCTGGGATAAAGAAAGAAACTCTCCAGCTGTGTCTAGACTGCACCAGCCCAGGGGTGGCGACCGCTTTGTGGAAAGAGCTATGGAGTAAGTATTTTAGGCTTTGTAAGCCACCCAGTCTCTGCAATTACTCATCACTTCACAAGTAACACGCAAATGAGGGGTATAGCTGTGATTCAATAAGACTTTATTTACAAAAACAGCCAGCGGGTGGGTTCGGCCCACTGGACTCCGGGACCTGCTCTATACCACTGTGCTAAGTCTGATGGAAGACACAGCAAACGGGCTAAAGCAACAGCGGCTGGGATCCCTTACCCTAGGCCCAGTCCCAAGGGGCCTTTAATTTGGGAATATCTGCATGAACATAACTCAGGACTCCAGTCTAAATATGAAGATTCATTTATGTTCTGTGCATTTGTTACACACACAACCTGAATGTAATTTACAGTATACCGGCACCCTTTGCCCCTCTTACCAAACTTAGGTGGCTATCAAAGTTCATACTTTAATATGTATGTGTGTGTGTGTGTGTGTGTGTGTGTGTGTGTGTGTGTGTGTGTGTGTGTTTTACTTGAATCTATTTGAAATGCACAGATGACTTGGGGAAAGACCGTGAAGCAATGGCTACTTCCTGGAGGACTATAGGGCTGCCACCCAGCACGTGAGCTTGGTGTTGGCGTCTGAATCCTCTTGGCCAATACTTTGAAGAACTGTGCCAAGCAGTGTGTACCGCACTCACACGGCCTTGGCCACCCTCAAGGTCATGTTTGTTTCTTAAATAACGGGGCTTCGTTATGCTATTCTCATGCACGTGTGTCAGGTATATTGACCTTATCTTCCACCCCCACGTTCTTCTGCACCTCCCTACCTCAGCATTTTCACCGTGAGCTATTACATAATGTCAAGTGTGGGACTGTCTGTAGCTGGAGCTACCACTGTCCACTGGCATTCTTGACCATGCTCCAAAGCTCCACACTTCGCAATGCTTCTGACTTACAAGTTAGGCACACTCAGCCTGCAGTTCTCAAAGCTGGGTATGCATCACAGTGGTCCAAGAGGCTTCCCTTTCCAACACTGGCCACGCCACCAGCTACAGTTCACTAGACAGTACACCCACCTCTTCCAGTCCAGAACTTCGGAGAAAGGCAGCACGTAGGAGTCTGCAATGACAACCGGGACGCAGCCAGCCTGCAACACATCACTCAGCACTGCCTGCCCCAGCCGAGCTCCTCGAAGGACCACGCAAAAAGTAGCCTCCTGCAGCAAGACAAGAGAAGGCCGAGGATTACAAAGAAGTCCCTTGATCACTTACTTGGATCCCTGCACACTATGGCATTCCCCCAAGGCTTAAAGCTAAGCAGCACCGAGGCATCTAGAAACTGCTAGAGGGCCTCACACCTGTGAAACAGGAAATGCCCAGCGGGCTGCTGGGTTTCCCACCTTCGTTCTTCAGTGCAACCCACAAGTCACCAGGGCTGGCGTTCTGCACATGTTGACAGCCAGCTTCGCAGGCTTCCTCACCTGACCGCGTGAGGTCCTGCAGACTGGTGTCCATCAGTGCGATGAACTGTGTACACATACATGGCATGTTGTCTCAGCACTGCCTAATCCCCGGCCTCCGCCCAGCCTGCAACGGGACAGGCCCTCTAGAGGAGCCTCATAAGGAAGGTCTGAACTTTCTGATCTTCAGTCCCTAAGGCTCTAGCATTGTCTGCCTATAGAAGCTGGTCACTAAAGGCACAAAGAGCCTTTAGGAGGCATTGAAATGATAGGTCCAGAGACAAGAAGTCCAGTGAAAATGAACTCTCAAAAAAATCTCTTCCCCGTTCTCTCTCTCACACCTCTCAATGTGGGGGACGCTGGGAAAACGGAAGCTGCCCAGAGGAAGGGCAGGTGCCGTGGGCACCGCACCCCAGTGAGATCCCAATTCTCTTACTCCTAGTTTCCCAGCCTTCTGTCTCTTCAGGAGGAAACAAAAGGATTGAAAAAGGAAACATGACCTCATCTTTAAAGTCAGGGGAAAAAGCCAGGCAAAGTGGTTCGTATCTGTAATCTCAATATTTGGGAAGGTGAGGCAGGAGGAGAGTGAGTTTAAAGTCAACCCGGGCTACACAGTGAAACCCTGTTCTTAAAAAAATCCTGTTCCTCCCTTGTCTCCCTACACAAAATAAATGTAATTTTAAACAAGAAAATTGTATCTTAAAACTGATTCCTGAATCACATGAATGTACTATCGGGGTTAGTGAGATGGCTCAGCCCGTGAAGACGCTGCTCCCAGGCCTGACGACCTGAGTTTGATCCCAGGGACCCACAGGGGAGACGGAGCAAACCAACTCCAACAAAGTTGTCCTCTGACCTCCACACACTGTACTGTGGTATGTGCAAGTGTGCAACACACACGTACATACATGTGCAATCTAAACAATCTAATAAAAATTTTGTTTAAAAATAAATAACATTATAGAAAGAGGAAGGTCAAGGAAAAACATTTATGTCAATCTCCTAAACGCCTCTGCATTCGACACAGGAGAGAAGCTGCTGAGGAGGTGGGATGCGCATGGCGCCTGGGCTGCAGCCACAGCCAGATGTGGACACACGCAGATAGTTCTTCCTGTCCAGACAAAGGTTACTATAAACACTGCTGCATCTCCACCATTGTTAGCCAGAAACTCCAGAGGAAGACAGCACTTCTCGAGAGAGTATTTTAACAATCTCAGGATGCGCTGGTTCTCTGGAGATTTCAAAAAAATTAATAAATATGTAAACGCATAAAAATGACCTCACCTCCTTGATAATTCCTCTTGAACTAACCTGTCTCAATTTTAAATGTTTAAGTGAACAAGGCTCTGAGTCTCCCTTCTTAGCACCCCATAACCTGGAATGTCAAATAATCTGCCTATAAACAGTCCCCAAAGGGCCACTTTGCCTTGTGGTTATGGAGGAACACACCCATGATGGAAGTGAAGGGTATGGTGTGGGTGACAAAATACCCCCAAGCCAGAGCAATAAGAACAGGCCTGAGTGCTCAGGAACAGCCAACTGGGGCCCTATGGGCTGTCATGGCAAAGAGAAGCAACCGGCCACCTTACTGGTCACTTCTCTGGACCAGCCCAGGAAGACAGGTAAAAGCAAGATACATCTGTGTGTTTTGCCTGTACAGCTTCTTAGAAATCTGGAGGGTTTTTGTATCTGAAGTATAATGAGTATCTGAAAAGATTATTAACCTTTATGGATCAAGCCACTCCACATAACATAAACACACCATCCACTCAAGCTCCCAGTGGCCTACACCTCCAGGAAGGAGCTGCATCTTCTCTTGGGTACTACCTCAGTTACTTACAGAAAACAGCTCCTGGTACTGGGGTCAGTTTCACTCCCCGGCAGCAACCCGCCCCGAGCTGAGCAGGGTCTGGAGTGGCACTCACCTGCAGCACCTGCGGGTAATCGAAGGCCTGGTGCTGGTAGCAGCGCTTGCGGACGGAAAGGACGCCCTCCGAGAGATTGGTGCATTTGTCCAGGACCAACACTGACTCTCTGTGCTTGGCCTGGAGGGCTTCCAGTTCCTCTCTGTACTCAGGGTGGACGGCCATCTGAGAGGACAGCAGGAAGTACCGCCGCGGACTATGGGGGGAGGGAGGGAGAAAAGGTCGCCTGGGGTCAGTCACCGGTCAGTCAGGTCACACACAAAGCTTAACACTGAACTTCTAGCAACAGGTCAGTCTCAACACCCACCACTTATTTTTAAAATTATACTGAGTGAGTCACATTACTAGATATTAAAAACATTACATACTATATAAAAACAAGGTATGACTCACTTGTATTCTGAAATATGAAGCCATAAAATTCTTATTTAGGCAAATCTCTTCTCTTTCTATTTTTTCTTTTTGCTGTTTTACTTGGTTTGGACACAGGGTCTCTCTATGTAATCTTGGCTAGTCTGGAACTCACTCTGTAGACCAGGCTGGCCTCAATCTCATAGATATCCGCCTACCTCTGCCTCCTGGGTGCTGGAATTAAAGGTGTATGTATGCCACTCTGTCCAACAGAAACTGTTATAATATCGTGAAGAAATGCTCGTGGCATGCTAAGCCTGAAGAGTGTGCTATAAACACAGATATGTATAAACAGAAAACAGGCTGACTACTTGAACAGAACAACAAAACCTTATCCTTTATTAAACCTGAGTCTATGGTCTGAGAAGAAACTGAACACTGGCTGCATCCTTCAAACAGGGAGAGAAGGAGCCCCCCCGATGGGCTGCAGTGTCAAACAGCACCCCTAAGCTATGTAGGGACTCTGGGACACGTCTCCATTCCCAAGGCCATATGGGCAGGAGAGGAATCTAAAAACCAGAAACGGGGTGGCGGGGGGAGTAGGGGTGGGATGGTAACTATCCTTACCAAATCACAGAGCACATCTCAACATGTATGGCAAGTATCCAGAATGAAAACAAAATAAAGACATCAAAGGTCCAGTGTTATGCAGGCCTCCAAAGATGCAAAACTGTGAGCATGGGGGCACATGTTACATGTCCCACATACTCAGGAGGCTGAGGCACAACGTGACCAATCATGGGGCTTCAAGCTCTTCAATAGATTAGTCCATGTATAGATTTATAATTTATGAATTATACAGTGAGATTACTTAGTGGGTAAAGGTGCTTGCTACCAAGCCGGATGACCTGAGCTCAGTCCCTGGTACCCAAGTGGTGGAAAGAGAGAACTAACTCTTATAAATGTCCTCCTATTGCTGCATGTGCACTGTGGCACACACATGTGCACACACAGAGATACACACACACACACACACACACACACAAACACACACACGTGCACACACAGAGATACACACACACAAATAAACACACAAAAGTTAATCATTTGATGGGTTCCTGGAAGGTTGTGAAAATTTCGGGGGGAGAGGGGGACTCCATTGGATGAAGCATGAGGTTGGGGTGTGCTTGAAGTATGTGTTCTGCCTCTGGCCCTTCCTCTTTCTTCAAGCTTGCCTGGCTGCTATAGGATGAGCAGCTTTGCCCCACCACGTGCTCAAGCCGCCATGTTGTCCTGATTGGGCCAAGTGTGAACTGAAGCCTCTGGAGCCATGAGCTGCCCTCCCCAAAGACTGGACAGTGAGAACGGTTGTAAGGCTGCTGTCTAGGAGATGTCTGCCTGAAAGGCAGGACTCCTACATATAGTACAGAGCAGGTAGGACACAGGGAAGAGGGCCCGTAGGACAGGGGATCGCTGCCATTGAGAAAATTCACATAAAGCAGGTTCTGAGAAAATGAACACCCTACCCCTGCTTACCCTGAAAAGCAGGGCAGGGCTACATACATCCAACTCAAACTGGCAAAGCCAGGGAACACTAGGAGCTGTGTGTTTTCCACACTGGCTCATAAAGCCTACAGTCCTGTGACTGTGTCTGTTCTAACTGATGAGAGCCTTAGCCACACACCCACAGCCAAAGAACACGCTCTGCAACTCAGGTTACCCTCCCAAAGTACAAACCTTCAGATCCAAAGTCCACTTCAGTTGCATGAAGACATACAGAACAGAGAATCACAATGTCTAGACACTGAGGATCATGGGAGCCAGAAGGGAGCTGCAGCTATGGAAGGCCAGAACCAGAATGGCCCTGCAGTGCTGGATGGAGCTGGAGCCAAGTAGGGTAATACGCATTGGTAATCCCCGCACCAAGGAGCTAAGGCAGAGAGGTGGCACGTTTGAGGCCAGCCTGAACTACACAGCAAGAACCTGGTCTCAAAGGTATATAAATATGGGGCTGGAGGGCAGAGGGGCCCAGGCAGTGGCCCACACAAGCACGAGGGCCCGGGCTCAAGCCCCAAGCATCACTACGTGACAGCACATGCCCACACTCCCAGAGCTGGGGAGGTCGGGCCCAGCACATGCCCATACTCCCAGAGCTGGGGAGGTCGAGCCCAGCACATGCCCACACTCCCAGAGCTGGGGAGGTCGAGCCGAGAAGCTCCCTGGGGCTTGGTGGCCATTGAGTCGAGCATAATTAATGCCTCCAGGTCAGTGAGAGAGCCCTCAAAGGAGGCGGACCTCATTCTTGAGGATGATACCCAAGCACCCCTCTGGCACACACGCACACGGGTGCATGCAAGCCCATACTCACACAAACACACATACACACACGCACAGAGTTATGCAGATTCAGAAATAAACAGATGGTAGTGTGTGGTTCTCAAAGGAACCTGAGCAGAGTCAGGGTGGATTTCACTGTTCACCTGTTCAGAAGCTGTCGGGCCCACTAGAGCTCTGCTCACTGGGCCTACCTACCCCCCAGGCCCGCCGAGTACAAGTGTGCAGACGTGAACAGGACTCTAAACAGGCTCCCCTGCCTGCACGCTGGCTCTCATCGGACAGCTGATGGAGTATGCCCACTTTAGTTCTAACCAGGCAAAATTTTCAGGTAGATTTGTTTTTCTTCCGAGGGCTCGTGTTAGCTATGACTCTCACGTATCTTCCCAGCCCCACTGATCTCAAAGCTACAGCCAAATCGTGCTGAGAACTTGATGTCTCCCTCAAACCTTTACCAGGGTTGTAAACTCCTGATTTAGCTCCGTTTAGAGGGAAAATGGTAAGAATTCCAGCCAGGCCCACCACGGCTGTGAGAAGCAGCTATCAATAGCAACAACTCCGGGCTTCCCATTGGAAAAGCACCGGGAGGGCTTTAAAATAAAAAGGGAAACAGCATTGTTATGCTGGGCGGCGGCCCTCCCGAGACGTGGGAACTCCCCAAGAGACACCTCTCACAGAGGGCAGAACCTGCATGCTGTCGCCAGGGCACCCTCCCTGTCTTCCCTGGGGCCCTGAGAGGCTAATGAGGTCAAAGCCTGTTTTCACCTTTAGTCTCTGGAGGGCAGGAGAGGGGCGTCTTTTATAGAAGTAACATTCCACTGTAAGCACAACTTCGAGGTGGCCAAGGAGGAAGGGCCCTGTCCCACGAGCCCTTGGCCTTTGGGGGCTATCATGAAGACAGTGGGGTCTCTCACAGGTTATTGCACCACAAAATTTTAAAACTAATTGCAACCTCAAGTGATCTCCAACTCCATGCAGTCATACATGAAAATCAGAAAGATCAAATTACTAGAAAAATACCACAGACAACAGTTTAAATCTCTGAAGTCAGGCATCTGAGTGGTCTCCGGCACTTCAGTGCCTGTCCATCTCTGGACTCCAGTGTTCTCATCCCTGGGTTAAATCTGGAGGGAATGAGAGCCCTAAGCCAACGGAGCAGCGGCTGGATTAGGACACGGGGCAGATCACAGTGAGTTTCGGGAAGGTGTAGCAAGCAGACAGGCCCAGAGGCATGGACGCCCAGCAGACCAGTCCTCACACACTCACTGCTTGGCCCAACGTTTCTCACGTTTCTCAGCCGCACCCTGATGACGTCTGGGGCCATCCACTCCCTGTTGTGGTGGCCGTCCTGTACAGGGGGATTAGCGTGGCAGGCCTGCTGCTCTCCTGTGGAAGTTTTCACTACAGGCTTCTTGACTGGCGTCTGGGAACTGGTAAGAGAGGTTCACTGTGCCCAAAGCATGCAAACAGGACAGTCTGTGCCAGGCAGGGCCAGCCTACCTCACGCTATATCAATGCATCAAACTGAAGATCCTGGGTACGTGACAGAGCTGCTTGCCTCACAGGAACAACAAGCCTTGGAACAGGGCGCTTGAAGCGCAGCAGTTTCCCTGGCCTCTGGATTCTCTGTGAGAACTGTTTGTGAAGAGCTGGGATCATGCAAGTGCCTGTAATCCTAGCACTGGGGAAGCAGAACTGGGAGAACTGTCACAAGTTCAAGGCCAGCCTGGTCTATAAAGTGAGTTCCAGGCCAGCCTGAACTACAGAATAAGAGCCTCTCTTCAAGAACCATCGGTGACGTGTGTGTGTGTGTGTGTGTGTGTGTGTGTGTGTGTGTGTGTGTGTGTGTGTGTGTGTGTGTGTGGAGGGCCACACCTGTAACTCCAGCAGGGCAAAGGCAGAGACAGGGAGATTATAAATTTGAGGCTTGCCTGGACTACACAGTGAGACTGTCTCAAAGAAACAAGGGCTAGGACTGTGGTGTAGGTCTGTGGCAGAATTTGTCTAGACACACAAGGTCTTGGGTTCAATCCCAAACCCTGAAAGAAAAAAAAAGCAAAAAATTTCTTTAATATTTCCATTTTGATAGTAAAAAAATTAGCATAGGAATAAATTTATTTTGTTCATATTTAGTGGTGAATATTAATTTTTAAAAATGCCTGCTATGGTTTAAACATTCCTAACAAAATTCACAGTGAAATTTAATTCCCACTGTGAAGAGTGAAGAAGAAGTCACTGAACTGTGCTCTATGGAGGTGGAGCCCTAACCCAGGGGGGGGGGGGGGCTGCAGCTCTGTAGAAAAAGAGGAAAAGAGGAAGAGGCCTGGATAGGAGCATCTGTCTCACGGTGTGATGCCCGGCACCCCCTGGGTGCTCGCAGAGTTCTCCCAGCAAGAAGGCCTTGCTAAGCATAGCTGCTCATCCTGAACACCCCAGCCCTTAACTAATAACAAGAAATAAGTCTTCATGCTTTACAAACCAGTCTGCGGTAGTCAGAGCAACTGAAAACAGTGTGCAAGTTTGTATTTCATGAGATAATGAGAAGAAAGGGAGGCTTAAATATAAGTCACAGAAGGATATGTAAGAAATGCAAAAAGGAGCATTGTATCACGTTGTGTTCTCTGTGCTCAGCGTATGGGGTGCTGCGGACCGAGCCCAAAGCTGTCTGTGTGCCAGGCAAGCACTCAAAGTGAGCTACAGCAACTGTGAAAAGGTGTTCAGCTTTTGGAAATTTTCATAATAACTTTTTGGAAAACTGTGAATTGTGTGCTTGTATGGGATGAAGATGCAGGTGCCCGTGCAGGCCAGAAGAGGGCGTCTGAGCCCTGCCGCTGGAGTTACAGACAGTAACGAACTGCCCAGTGTGGGTGCTGGGAAGCAGACGTGGGTCTTCGGCAAGAGCAGCAGGCACTCTTCACCACTGAACCATCTCTCCAGACTCAATGCTTTGAAATTGTATTGAAGTTGTGTTGTATCAAAAATAATAAAACGCAATGGGCTTTGAGTAGCCAGGGAAAACCTTGAAAAGGTCACAAAGTTGGAGAACTCAGTTTACCGACTTCAAAATTTAGTGCAGAGCTATAGTAACTGAGCCACAGAGGTCCTTCCACAAGGACTGACACACGATGACAACCAGCACAGAGAGTCCAAACATAGGTCTGTCTTTCATGGCCAGGTCCATCTCAACACGGGTCTGAGTATACAAGTGGTGCTGAGACAACTGGAGATAGACAAGCAGGAGAACGGATGTGACCCTACCTCACAGAGCACACTCAAAACACATCACACACCCAACACGACAAAAACTCTAAAAAGAAAACATGCGTGCACATCGAGCATAGGCTTGATCCGGCAATGGTCTCTCTTTTCACTGTTAACACTTACACCAGAAGTACAAGCAACCTAAGCAAAAATCAGATCTACTGGGGGCTGGGAGACATCCAGGCAGGAAAGGGCTTCCTGTGAAAGCCTCAGGCCCTGAGTCTATATGCCAATACCTAGCACACACGCGGTGGCATGTACCTGCAGTCCTAGTCCTGGAGAGACCAACCCGGGAACTCTAGAGGGTCACTGGCCAGCACTGTAGTCTCCATGAACGGGTGAACTCCAGATCCAGTGAGACCCTGTCTCAACCACCAAGGTGGAGAGCAAATGAGGAGGACATCTAACTTCAGCCTCGGGCCTCCAAACACAAACACAAATGCCATTCCCCAACCCGAGACAGACAGA
Organism: Peromyscus maniculatus bairdii; assembly: GCF_049852395.1. Classification (NCBI taxonomy): domain Eukaryota; kingdom Metazoa; phylum Chordata; class Mammalia; order Rodentia; family Cricetidae; genus Peromyscus; species Peromyscus maniculatus. The sequence goes on from NC_134855.1 coordinate 70,892,580, forward strand.
CAGACAGACACACACACACACACACACACACACACACACACACAGAAACTGAACTTCATCAAAAGTAGAACCTTTTGTACCTCAAAGGTCACTATCAAGGAAGTGGAGAGTAGCCTACAGAACAGGAGAGGATATTTGCAAATCACATACCCAGTGAGGCCCCTATGCCTGGACTACATAAAAACTGTTAAAATTCTACAACAAGAAGACGAGTCAATTTAAAATGAGCAGATGCTATGAACAGGCATTTCTCCAAAGAAGTCATATAAATGACCGTAAGCACAAGAGAATGACAGGCAGCGGCAGGCGGGGTCACTGGGGAAAACAGGGATACAGTGCCCACATGTCCTAGGATGGCCAGGATCCAGAGTGCAGACGACGGCAGAGCTCTGAAGACGGGGACTGGAAACCGTATACAGCGCTGGCTGGCTGGCGCAGCACTGTAACCTTTGGGAATGGGTCTGGTGTGTCCTCTGCAAGTTACAAGAGAAATACCACATGGCTCAGCAATGCCACTCCTCGATATAACGCCCAGGGAACTGAAAACACAGGCCCCCACAAAAGCCTGCACTTGAAAGTCCAGAGCAGCATGTTCAGTACAGCTAGACATTAGAAATAATCACAGCTGCCATCCATTGGTGACTGGGTGAATCGAACATGGTGCAGACACACAATGAAACAGCCAATGAGAGAGTGCCTGCTCCATGCTACGGCTTGGGGAAAGTGCAAAAAGACACTCGGTGGAAGAAGATGGACACAAAAGGCCTGATCACACCAGCAAGAAGTGTCCAGAGCAGAACCAGAGAAAGGAAAGAGGTGAGCAGATGCTGCCCTGAGCAGAGATGACCAGTGACAGCTACTGACTATATCTGGAGAGTGGTAAAATGTTCTAGAATTAAGATAGGAGTATTGATGAGAATTACACAATTCTGAATAAGCAACAACACCCCCACTGCCCGAATTTTACACTTTAAAAACACTGGATATACAGTCTGTGAGTTACTATCAACTTAAATGTAATGACGTCACACCCGGGAGCCGCCCCCAGGAGGACTCTGTGCTGCTGTGTACAGACCACGCAGCCCTGCTTTGCCCTTTCCAAGGGTTACAGGAAAGTACCTGGAGCTGACCTGGGCTTGGCACAGGGTCCAAACATTTGCTAAAGAACTGCTGCAGATACTTCAGGGCTTGGCTGGCTCCAGGCCACGGGGTGGAACACACACAAGAAGGCACTGTCTTATCCTAGGGAGTGTACACTGGCTTCTCAGAGTCCATACAGGCTTCTGAGTCTGGTATGCTCAGAGAATGGGCCTAATGGTTCTCTGGGTGAAGAGCACCTTGAGATTCCTTTCTATCAAACTGTGAGTTGGCCTCGAGCGTCACCTGGTAGGACATTCACTCAGCTATGTATCTGGGTGCTTCTCACGCAAGCAAAGGATGCTCCTATCCTCATCGTGTCTGTTTAAAGCTCACTGAGCTCCCACCATGAAACAACTTCCAAATAGTCTCCAGCAAAGAAAGGGTTAGACGGAAAGCCCACCACGTCCAGGCAACCAGACCTTTCCCCTTATGGCACGTACGAAAATATGAGCCAACTAAATGTCAGACCCACTCTGGTGGTTAAACAGCAGACCTGGCCTGTACTCCATCGCACTGACAGAATCCAAAGACCAAAGCAGACAGGCCTTCCAAGAGTCATGGTGCCCCTGCACAAGTGTCATCCTAGGAGGGGACGCCTGCAGTGGGAACATAATACAGGGGATCTGCTCCCGGGGAAGAGAAACTGCGGCCCACCCTTCCCCAACTAAGCAGTTTCAAGTTGAAACCTAAAGGATGAGCAGGGCAGGGCGTTAGACTGACAGAGATAAGGAGGAAGACTGCCAGGCGGGGCTTAGGACATGGCTTGGTTGGCAGACTACCTGCTTCACAAGCTTCAGGACCTGAGTTCAGATCCCCAGAGACACTGTGGAAAGCCAGACATGGCAGCATGTGTCTAGAGCACAGCCTGGGTGGGAGGCTGAGAGATGGGAGGGATTGAAGGGCAGATACAGGAAGATCTTCGAAGTTCACTGGCTAGTCAGCCTAGCCATATGGATGAGCTCTGGTTCAGAGAGAGACCCTGCCTCAAAAAACAAGAAGTGGACAGCAACGGAGGACAGATACCCGAGGGCCATCCTTGCCTATACACGCAAATATGCACACAACACACACCCCCACAAATACATACGTGCATATACAACACACATAAACATGTGTACACAACACACACACACACACACACACACACTCACACACTCTCACACACTCACAGATGAAGAGTTCACAGAATAACAGGGAGAGTAAAACCTGTTCTAAAAAACTGAAGGGAAAGTCCTTCAAGAGAAGACTTGCACAGGAGACAGGCCAGACACCAGACAGCTGTGACAGGCATTCGGGGAAGTGTGGCGTTACCCAGCAGGCCCTGGAAGGGCAAGACCAGGCTGGATGGTAGTGAGACTAGAGTCAGGGACACAAAACAGGACATCACTTAGCATCCCAAAGGAGATGGCAGTGGGCTGATGCAGGCAGATCCAGAGGAACACTTCTTACAGGATAGACTTGTTAATTTGCTGTCTGAAGAGGGGGCAGGATGCCACTGGTTTCTGGTCTGTGAACTTAGCAGACAGCCCACGAGCTTCCTACGATACTGAAAGCTATAAGAAAAGCAAGATGGGTGGGGTAGGCCAGCACACTCCTGACTCTGGCCTGAAGTAGATACCTTGCTTGCCAGGGTACCCCACACCAGGCCTTGCCAGCACCCACACTCTGTAATGGCACACTGCCTGGGCTGAGCCACCTTACCCTGGTGCTTTCTCTGGGAGAGCCACCTCAGTTGACAGTGGGCTGAAGACAGGAATGCTGACGTCATAGCCCTGCCGGTAAGTCCAGGTAGAAAAGCCGCCACCAGCCAACAGCGCCCTGCAGAGAAAAGACTTCGGTAAACATTTGAGCAAGAAAGGTCGGTAAACATTTGAGCAAGAAAGGTCGTCGTGATAAACGCCATGGGAAGGGATGGCAATGACCGAGTCTTAATAAACACAACAGACAATATGAGAGTCCCTGTGTCCCTGTGCTTGAGAAACACTGATACAACCCTAACTCACAGTGCACCACCCGGGCATCAGCTGCTTCCATCAAATAACGACAGCTTTCCTCCACTGCCTAGAGCCTTCCCTTACTTTGAAAAAATTGAACTACATTTCTATTTTTTGGTGTGTGTATATAGATGTGTGTGTGTGTGTGTGTGTGTGTGTGTGTGTGTGTGTGTGTGTGTGTATTTGCACGTGTGCATGCACCACAGTACATGAGTAGAGGTCGGAGGATAAGTTGTGAGAGTCTGTGCTCTCCATTCACCATGCGGGTTGCAGGACAGAACTCAGGTCATGAAGCTTGGTAGCAAGCCCCCCTTACCCACTGAGCTATACTGTCAGCCCCTGTGTTACCTCCTTCGGACACCACGCGCCTCCCTGGAAAGCCTTATCCTTTTTTAAAATTTCATTTTATTATTTTTAATGTGTATGAGTGTTTTGCCTGCATGTATACCTGCAGAGGCCAGAAAGGGCATGGGATCTCCTTGGGTTAGTTATACAGACAGTTATAAAGAACAGCCATGTGGGTGCTGGGAATCAAACCCAGATCCCCCGGAAGAGCAGCCCGTGTTCTTAACCACTGAGCCAGCTCTCCAGCCTCCATACCTTTATTCTCGACACACCCACAGCAACAGGAGTAATGGCAGGTCTGCAGGAAGACTGGGTATCATTTCTCACCCTCTCCTGGAATCTCACGAGACTACAGACAAGAAAAGCAGTGGTAGCCGGCAGGTACCACATCTCACACCAATCAGCCCAGACTCTCTGGTCCCTGCACCAAGCAGCTCTCCCTGTGCCCTGCCAGGGCTGTGTCGCTCACACAGCCTCCAGCAGCTGCCACCGCCCCTCCCGGCGTGGGTCTTATTAATCCATTCCCTAACTGGGAAACAGGGATGGGCCATGTACTAGAGCCTCTCTTGGAGTCTGTGGGCACCAGCACGCTTTCTCCCTAGTTAGAAAACACCCACCACATGGTTTTAACTGGGTCCGGCAAGTGCCGTGATGACACTTCACCAGACAAAGGGAGCAGGTGTGGGTCACACCACCCTCGGCTGTCTTCTCTCCTAGGGCCCCAACCCATCCACCGAAAGCACTCTCTGGGGTGATTTTGCTAGTTGCACATGCCTCGGAGTCTGCGCACAATGTCTGAACTGAGAAACCACATTTTTCTTCTCAATATTGATTGCTACCAATCCCCTCCACACCCTGACGACAACTTATATTCCCTTCTAACGTGGCCAGTCTAAGTTCAGAGGTGTTCAAACCACCCCTGGAAATTCCACTCTGTTTGCTTAAGCACTCTGAAACCAAGAACTGCCAAGTGGGGTAACAAGCAGGCTCAGGACCTCTCCAGCTTCCTGTCTACTACTTCTAAGACGCGGTATAACTATCCTCAGTACCAACACACGCTCTGATGTTTTCCTGATTAGCATGCAGCACTGAATCCATCCAGCATGAACTTGGACGGGTTCCATGGCTGTGATGGCAAGCAGACCCTGCAGGGCCCAGGGCTGCTGTGCAGAGAAACAGACGTGAGTGCTACAGACAGGCACCAGACAGCACAGGCAAGCCAGCATTGTAGGTGACGAGACTGTTACTGTCCGCCTACAGGAAGGGGCAGGGCGGGGGTGGGGGGTGGGGGTGGAGTTGCAGAGCATGCTTCCTTTCTCACATCAACCTTCACTGTTATTCCATTATTCTGTTGTGCTGGCCCCAAACACGTTAATATGTTGCAGAAGTGTGGGGCAGGTGTGCAGATACAGTGGAGAAGTGTGTCTGAAGCAGGCCTGTGTCATGTGTACACACACACACATCATCATCATCATCTCTGATTGTGATCTCAAAAGGACCTTGATGGTGGGAGGTCAAACTGTCCTCAGGCCAGGCCTGTACTGAGGATCCCCCCCTGTAAACCCTAGCCTCTTCAGCCCAGCTTCCCATGGCATTACAATACAGTGCCAGCTGCCCTCACTTCCCAGGACACATGTTTCACATTGACTGCAGGGAAAACTTCTGAGCAGGGCATTCTGTTTTCCCATCACAGATCCCCAAATTGGAGCTCAGTTCTGCAAGAGATGGAATCGAAAACTTGTGGTCAGGAAGTCTGAGTTAATGATCCTACCGACTGGCAGGCCAAGGGGTCGATAGGGAAGGTCTCCAGCATGGAACTAGCCAGGGCTCCCTGACTCTGGGACGCCTCCTCTGTCGCCAGCACCGAGTCTTGCTCCCACCGCCCTCCTGACTCCCATGCACGCAAGGAGCTCACAGGCCTCCTCCTATTGCTGAGCATTCAGAGTGCCAAACAGAGGTGCCCAGTTTATCAATTTATTTAAAGAAGTATTGTTGAGCATGTTTCGGCATGGCACATGTCTCTAATCTCAGCACTAGGGAGGCAGAGAATGATGGGTATTTATGAGTTCGAGGCCAGCCTGGTCTCCTTTTTGAAACAGTGAGACTCTGTTTCAAAAACAAACAAACAAAACAACAATTAAAAAGAAATATTGTTGAACAGAGCATGGTGGTGTATGCCTGTAATCTCAGCTTAGAAATCTGCAGCTATAGATTGTGAGTTTGAGGCTAGTCTGTACTACAGAGAGAGAGTGTGTCTCAAAAACACCACCAAAAAAAAATACCATATGGCTGGAGAGATAGCTTTGCAGTTAGGAGTGCTTACTGTTCTTACAGCAGGCCAGGGTTCGGGTCTCAGCATCCCCAATTGTCAGTAACTCAAGTTCCAGGGGATCACATGCCCTCTGGCCTCCAAGGGAACCTACCCACCTGAGGTGCACACAAACGCATGCAGGCACACACATGCACACTGAAATTAAAATCTTTTCCTAAGTACTGTCAATATTTTACATATGGTAATAGTGTTGTAGTTAATGCGGAGATCCACACAGGATTGTCTGCACATGTAATGAGGTCTGGAATTTGCTTCTAGATAATTGGAGGAGGAGCACATTCTGAACAGCTGGGGCAGGACTGGCCAGGAGGGGATGAAGCTGAGAGTGGGTACAGAGTTCACTGTGCTATCCTCGATTCTCTTGTAGAGGATTTACGTTTCCCTAACAAGTTCAAATAAATGAATATAGACACCCACACCACTGCAGAAATATGAATAAGACATATTCAAAGGAAGACTAATAAAAGCCAAGGTAGTAATACTAGAATATATCTGAGAAAATGAACATTAGTTAAGCATCGAAGAGGTCTAATATGCTCCTACTAAAGTTAAACTGAATGTGGGAGGGTGTGCATGTATGTGCGTGTGCGTGTGCGTGTGCGTGTGCGTGTGCGTGTGTGTGTGTGTGTGTGTGTGTGTGTGTGTGTGTGTGTGTAAACTCATGGGGGCAAAAGGACTAGAAAAACAAAATAGTTGTGACAGTTTTAATTGTCAAGTTAGCACAATGTAGAATCACTTGGGAAAGGATTTGTAATAAGGAGTTTTCTAGATTAGGCTGGCGTGTGGGCATGTCTGGGGGAGAGGAGGTTATCTTAATTATGCTACTTTATATGGGAAGACCCAGCCACCAAGTAGGCGCCACTATTACTCCCTGGGTGTGGGTGTGGATTGTACAGAGTAGAGCATGCCAGCCGAGGAAACATGCGCCATTCCCTCTGCTCATCACTGTGGATGTGACTAGCTGCTTCACATTGCTCTTCGTGTCCTCGAAATGATGGGCTGAAGCCAAATAAATCCCATAAACCCTGTCTCCCCAAAGCTGCTCTGTCAGGGTGTTCATCAGAGAAACGGGGAACAAAACTAAGACACTATTCTAATGGTGAGGCTCGCGCGCTCGCTCTCTCTCTCTCTCTCTCTCATGAAACTGGAAGGAGCAGGCTGTTTAGTTTGATCCCTTACACACTTGCATACAGCTCAACTCTTGTGCAAAACACCTATGTGTCACATGTACTGTTCCTAAAAATTCTAAGAGAAATAGGAAACATTAGAGCAGCATAAAAGATACATTTGGGTTTTGGACTACAGCTCAGTGGTAGAGCACTTGCTTAGCACACAGAAGGCCCTGGCTTCTAATTCAGTTCAGATCCTTACATTTCTTTAAGCAAAATACCATATAAGCAGACAGGCAGTGGTGGTGCACACCTTTAATCCCAGCACTCGCAAGGCAGAGGCAGGTGGATCTCTGAGTTTGAAGTTAGCCTGGTCTACAAAGCCAGTTCCAGAATAGCCAGGGATACACAGAGAAATCCTGTCTCAAAAAACAAAATGAAACAAAATATCATATGAGCAAGCACATCCATGAATTTGGACTTCCAAGATCTAATCTAATCCACCTGCCTTCTAGTTCCAGAGCAGACATCCAGCTCCAGATGATGCTACTGTACACTCCTCCAAACACGCTAGCAAGGACAGAGGATAGAGACTTGGAAACAAGGCTATGACTCCTCCCACACAGAAAGCTACCAAGGCATCAGAGTGAAATGTACGGCAGCCAAGATGGAGGCCTGGTACATGCTGATGAGAACAAGCTCGCCTTCTGGTTCTAACACCCAGGCACCAACTACTAAAACGCCGACCGTCTTCTGCCCATTTGGCCCCTTCTCACATTTAACACTTGATTAAAAATAAAGGTCAGTGTCACCCACAGAGCATACAGCAAGATCCCAGCAGAAGCCAAGTGTCCCATTGGGCATGGTGGCACACGTCTTTAATCCCAGCACTCGGGAGACAGGCAGGCCACGGATCTCTATGAATTTCACAGCCAGCCTGGCTCCAGGCCAGCTGGGTCTACATCGTGAGACTATGAAATTTTTAAGTGAAATGTTCCAAACAGAACAACAGAACCGAGCCTTCCTAAAGCACACCCCAAACAGGAGTGCACCCCAACAGCTCCTCCCTACCCTCAGAACATCAGCAACTATTCGGGCCTCAGCGAGGGTCCTGGGCCCACATACACATAGCCTATTTCATTTTAACGCCGGTGGGAGCAATCATTCCCTTAACATTTATGTGATGTTAGTTCTCTCAGTTCTACAACCTTAGAATTTGGTTATCCTTCTTCTGCCCGTATTCCTCACACATTTCTGCTTTTCTAGGCGTCTATAAGAGCAGCTCGTCAGGAGGCCAGTCAGGGACAGCCTGGGGGAAGTGCTTGTGCAGACTTGTGTGGCCACACTGCCCTCTGTTGGCCACAAGGCTCTCTCTGCCTGTGTGGCAGCCACACTGCCCTCTGTTGTCCACGGGGCTCTCTGTGTGGCAGCCACACTGCCCTCTGTTGTCCACAGGGCTCTCTCTGCCTGTGTGGCAGCCACACTGCCCTCTGTTGTCCACAGGGCTCTCTCTGCCTGTGTGGCAGCCACACTGCCCTCTGTTGGCCACAGGGCTCTCTCTGCCTGTGTGGCAGCCACACTGCCCTCTGTTGGCCACAGGGCTCTCCCCTCTCTCTGTGTGGCAGCCACACTGCCCTCTGTTGGCCACAGGGCTCTCTCTGCCTGTGTGGCAGCCACACTGCCCTCTGTTGGCCACAGGGCTCTCCCCTCTCTCTGTATGGCAGCCACACTGCCCTCTGTTGGCCACAAGGCTCTCCCCTCTCTCTGTGTGGCAGCCACACTGCCCTCTGTTGGCCATGGGGCTCTCTGTGTGGCAGCCACACTGCCCTCTGTTGGCCATGGGGCTCTCTGTGTGGCAGCCACACTGCCCTCTGTTGGTCACAAGGCTCTCTACATTATTATGTGTCTTCCAGACAGAAAATCAAAACTGACTGGAGGCAGCCACTTGAAGCCTAGAAGGTTTAGATCAACCATCTGGGCAGACACATGACACAGTGTATATTTCCACAGATGATAATGTTAGCCTCTGAGAACACAGCTGGTCTCAAGATGAGACCTCTGTCAGTAACACTGATCTCAAGTTCAGCATCATCTAACAAGACTGTGGAATAAATAAAATCTGCTCACACACTCTTACAACACTCCTGTAACCTGAACACTGTCCTGAGCTGGGGCCAAACTTTCTGCTTTCCTCAAAGCTGTGAGCCAAACACTAACAGAGGAGGCAAGCGCAGCACCTCATTCTGGAACTTTCCAGGAGCCTTGGGCTAAAGTGAGTCAACTGATGCATGAAAGGGCAGAGAGGTGTAATGAGTGAGCTCGGCGTCAGGAGCATGACCGCTGGCCACCTCTCCCCACTTTGGCCTGTTTGGGAAGCTTTCCCAGAAAGGAGGAAACATGGGAGAGGTGAGTGGGGATGAGAAGTGAGGTGGAAAAAACAGGGAGAGGAGGGGAGGAACTGGCCGATCAAAACACAGGCAATGATGCCCTGAGCCCCCTGGCTGCCCTCACAGTACAGGCTTCGGGGACCTTTACACATCCACCCTTCTCTCCTCAGGAGCTACAGGACCACTTTTGGCAAGTGACCCCCAATTCAGAAAGCATGGATGGACAACCATTATCCTAATTGGCTTGGGAACTGAATGCTACACTTGAAACTAACACCAGCCCAGACTAGGAAAATAAGAGTTCTTCAAGCTGTCCCAGGACCCCAGCTCCAACAGCTTCCACAGTTTAACAGCTTCCGAATTCCTGTCTTAAGGAGAGAAATGCCTCAGAGGATTTTCTAGTTTAGTAAGCAATTCTGATCGTAAAATATATCCCAGCAGGTTCAGGGACCTAATTCCTTTATCTATCTATCTATCTATCTATCTATCTATCTATCTATCTATCTATCTATTGTAAGACAGGTTTCTCCCTGTGTAGCCCTGGCTATCCTGGAACAGGCCTCAAACTCAAAGATCCGCCTGCCTCTGCCTCCCAAATGCTGGGATTAAAGGTGTGCGCCACCTCACCTGCATCTAGGAACCCAATTTCATGGAAATAAATGATTCCTATTTAACTTACCTAATCCTCAGAAATCCATCATAGGACAGCCTCCCAAATGCTCACCTGTCTCTGGGGACATCCAGGGCAGTGTTGTAGTCTGGGGGACCTCCAGGCAACATGTTGAACAGCAGGTGATTTGTTCCTCGATCCCACCTATTGAGAAAGCAAACAATTAAGAGAGTCCACACTTGAACCCTGAAGAAATGAGGGTATGATGATGCTGGATCACATGTGCAAACAGCCCAAGCCTGCAACAACACCACCTGCTGAGACACAGGTGTAAGTGGCCACAACAGCAAGGCCTCCCAGGTGCAAAGAAACTTCTGAACACCCAAAGGGACAACAGGTTAAAAAAAAAATGGAAAGATGTGTACTTCCAGCTCATCTGCTACATCACCATTTCTGATCATTTAAACATAAAAATAAACCCAAAAACCTGAAACCCACCTAAATGCTCAAGAAGCAAAAGTAGGACTGGAGAGATGGCTCAGTGGTTAGGAACACTGGCTGCTCTTCCAGAAGACCCAGGTTCTAATCCTAGCACCCACATGATGGCTCACAACCATCTATAACTCCAGTTCCAGGGGATCCAATGCTCTCTTCTGGCCTGTAGGACACCAGGCATTCATGTGGTACACAGACATACATACAGGCAAAATATCCATACACATTTAAATAAGTAAAAATTTAAAAGAAACAAACGTAAACAAATTATAGGCAGCTGATTAAATATATACAGAATATCCATAAAATGGAATAGCACACAACCTTCAAAATTATATAAAAAAAGAATGTGAGGGGCTAGGGAGATGACCCAGTCAGCATAGTGCTTGCCGTACAAGCCTGGGGACCTGAGTTCAATTCTCAGCACCTTTATAAAAGCCAGTGCAGAGGAGCATGCCTGTAACCCCACTGCTGGGGAGGCACAGACAGGAAGATCTCCGGGCTCAATGACCAGCCACCTAGCCAAATGGGCAAGCTCCAGGTTCAGTGAGAGACCTGTCTCAAAAAAATAAAAAATATAAATAAATAAATAAATAGATAGATAGATAGATAGATAGATAAAATAAGATGGAGGGTGATAAAGACACCCAACATCAATCTCTGGCCTTTGCATAGACATTGTATGTGTGTGCATTCTAGTGCTCTTATGTGCACGCACACATACATACACACACACACACACACACACACACACACACACACACACCATTAAATTATTTGGAAAGATATTCACAATACATTATGAGAATTGAAGCTTCTTTGGAGTATGATCACATGATGCCATTCCTGGCCAAAAATGTGCATAATTATACACACACAGCAATTTCATACCAGAAACAAAAAAAAAAGACTGAATAAGCCCAGTGAAACAGTAATAGTGGTTACCTCTCAGAGGCAGAGGGTGGAATAAATCTTACATTCCTTTTGCTGAGCTGCCTTTCCAGGCTTTTCACAGCAAACGGGAATGACCTGAGTGCCTGGGGTAGACGGCTGTGCCTTTTAATCTACAAGGAGAAGTCTAGCAGGAGAGCTTCCCTTAGTTCTAAACTCCACGAAGCCACAGGCCGCCACAGCCGCAGGATGACAGCCCCAGGGCCGGCGTTCACAGCACAAACCTCCTGCTACACATCGGTCACTCACACACGTGTGAGCTGAAGCATCTGGGGGGCACATCAACAGGGGACACGCTCCCGTCTCTCCCCTTCCCTCCAGACCATCCCTTGGGCTCTGGCGGCTAGGTGTCAGGTACCTGGAAAGCTGGGCCAGAGCCTGTGCCGTCTCCTTGATGCGAAGGGGGTTCTGGTTCAGCACGTCGATGGAGGGGACGAAGAGGCAGGCCCGGCTGATGTCATCGGTGTAGTAGTCACTGTCTGAGATCGCCGTCAGCAGCTCGTTGTACTCCCGGGAGATGGTGCTGCTCACTGGGACACCCGCGTCGTCCACGTACTTTTTCAGGGGGTAGATATACACCTTGATTTTGTTCTTCGGGTTGAAGCCACAGCGGTAGACATCGAAACACGTGTGCATTCTACAGCTGAGGTCCCCCCGCTCCGGGATGGGGCTGGCAGCTGGCAGCCTGACCACCGGCACTTCCCGGATGCTGCGCTTCTCCACACCCCCGTCGCTGGAGGACTCGATGGAGTGGGGCCAGAACTGGAACACGCCTGTGGCGATGAGGCCCAGGAGGACGATGGAGAAGAGGGTGACGTAGTAGAGCCGGTGCTTGGTCTTCATTCTGGGGATGAGGGCGGGACCCCGGATGTTGTACTTGACTGACGCGCACATGACGACACAGAGAGCCTCTTCCTCACACACCTGGTCAACACAGACAAACGTGGGGAAAAGCAAATGTTTAGGATGGCAAGCAACACCCCGAAAGGATTGGATTGTTCAACTTTTAATACGTTTATTTAATTTCTCTCTCTTTTTTTTTCCCAAAACAAGGTCTCATATAGCGCAGGCTGGCCCTGAACTTGCTACATAGCCCATGATGGTCTTAAACCCCTGATCCTCCTGCCTCTGTGTCCCAAAGACTGTGATTATAAGCACAGGGCATCAAAATGACAAGGATTTTTGACACTGCTAATATATGCAAATATGTATTCTTACATATAGGATAAATTTAATATTTAATGCTATACATAAATATATAATATGTCATACACAATATAAAATTATAGCTATGCCCTATTTGTATTCATCTTTTAAATTTATCCATTTTCTGTATAAGTATTTTTGCCTGTATATATGTGTGTGCCTGGTGCCCATGGAGGCCAGAAAAGGACACTGTCTCCCCTGGAACTAGAGTTCCAGATAGTTGTGAGCTTCCATGTATGTGCTGGGAATGGAACATGGGTCCCCTGGAAGAGCAGCCAGTGCTTTTAACTGCTGAGCCATCTCTCCATCCCCAACCCTATGTATATCACTTTAAACATAAGCCAAAAAATGTTGGGCCCTGGGAAGAAGGTGCTGACCCAAGAAGAAAATTCTAAAACAAAATAACTACAGATACTTATTCTGAAACATTCACCTGACCTACAGTGATAGTTTACCTGGACCAAAATGATGCTTTGTAACTCTAAAATCAGTTTCCATTCACTCACTCACTAGGTACTATGACAGAGACAAGGCTGACCATACCTAGAGGAGCCTCTGGCCTAGCGAGGGAGAGAAGAGGAAGCCAAGGGATGCAGAGTGTGGAGCCGGGTCAAGGGCATCCCAGAAGAGCAGCCTCCATCTTTAAATCTAACGCATGTCGGTATCTTATAATGAAAGCAAAGGCTGGCCCATTTCACTGAAAAGTATACACGTGAACCCAGCAGGAGAACCAGAGTAAGGGAAAGAGGAGGGGGGACAGAAGAAAAGAGTCACTGTGGTCAATCCAGATGCTGAGAGCTCCTCCCATCCATGAATACTCACAGCAGCACTTTGCAACTCAAGAGCAGAAGCCCAGCCCCTTCCCTGCAAGTGCCCAGTCTGGCACTTACATAGAGGACATTCTGAGACTGTAAGCCTGGGTCCCAAGAAACCTCAGTCCTTGGGAACTCTTACTACACAAGAGTTTGAGCAACCAGTGGATGGTACCCTCAGATATCCACACTGTCCCCATCAAAGGCCACATGCTCATTGTCACTCTAAGCCACTGCGTTTTCGTGGTCAGTTACACAGCAGCAGAAAAAAAATCAGTAAACATCATGGGCTGAGACAGAAAAGAAACCGCTCAGTGCTCAGCAAAAAGGCAGGATGCTGGCTAGTCTTAGGTCAACTTGACACAAGCTAGAGTCATCTGAAAAGACAGAACATTAATTGAGAAACTGCCTCCGTAAGAGCCAGCTGTAAGGCATTTTCTAAATTAATGATTGACGGGGTAGGGTCCAGCCCATTCATTGTAGGTGCTGCCATCCCTGGGCTGGTGGTCCTGGGTTCTATAAGAAAGCAGTCTGAGCAAGCCATGGGGAGCAAGCCAGTAAGCAGCATCCTTCATGGCCTCTGCATCAGCTCCTGTCTCCAGATTCCTGTCCTGTTTCAGTTCCTGCCCGCATGGCATTTGATGACAAACTGTCATATGGAACTGTGAGTGAAATAGCCCTTTCCTCTCCAACTTGTGTTTGGTCATGGTGTTCTGTCGCAGCAATAGTAACCCTGACTAAGACAGGCACACTTGCCCTGCAGATCATAACATAAGGTGCTTACCAAGCCAGCTTCCCATAGCTCACGCCCAGGTGCTGTGGGCAGGACACAGCCTAGAGTGTGATGGATGAGCAGGATTGCAATGAGCCACACTGGCATTTCAAGTAGAAGCCCCAAACTACAAAGGGCCCCTTAAATACTGCTTTGCCAGAGTAACTTTGAGCACAGAGGGAAGTTATTGAAAAACCCAGAGGTTCTCAGCGGGCTTATCAGTCATTTTCACTTTGGCTAAATAGAGTGTCCCCCACCCCATCACCGCACACCCTGGAAGACTTTCCAGCCTTGAATATTGCAGTTGCAATCACTGCCAGTCCAGGTGGGAGGGAAATGTGCCACGGTCAAAAGTGATTTCACTCAAATCTCTGAGACCATGAACCAACGTATGCCCAGGAATCGGGACTAACATGCAGAAGTCTATCCACTTACGCTTAAAGATCATCATCTTTGGGATATATGTGTTAACCACTCCATAGATGCTACGTGCCTCCATAGCAGGAATAGGGGCTCCAGAGGCATCACCTCTCTGACACCCTAACAGTCACCGCACTGGCCCCAGGCCCGGTGTGTGCTATGGCTCTGCCTCCCCGGATGGCCCCCAGGGTTTGCAGAGAGGAAGAGTTGAGGCAGACAATGTACCCCACCAGCCCATGTGCAAACTTTCCCAACAAGCTCTCGCCGTCTGCCTCAATTCTAAGTCAGTAGTTACCAAACGCCACAAGGTGAGCACCCCAGGGGGACTCACGGCCCGCCACTGCAGCTCATCCTTGTTGGTCTAAATTAGACTTGGAGAACCCACCACTGAGCAAGGTGGCCAAGGTAGCTTACGGTACAGAGTCAGTCTGAGACCTTTGCTAACTTTAAACCAACTCCCTTCACACAATGGTTTTCCAACCTTTCAATTCACACTATGAAATCCACTTTTTGGCCAGAAGACCAGAGAGGCTGCCCTCGGACCTTCTCCACTCTCTCTGTTCCCCCAAACCCAATTCTCAGGGTCACCCCTAGCACTGCAACGGAACACCAGCTGCAACCTCCCCTCCCTACTGTCCACGCCTCCTGTGGACCCCACAGACCATCTCCCCACCTTGTAGATGCAACCCAGCCCCCAACTCAGGCAGACACTCCCTACTCGACCACAGGCCATGCCCCCCAGAAGACTAGGTAGGCTGTCCGGCCTTCTCCACTCTCTCTGTTACCTCAGTCCCAATTTCCGGGGTTTCCCCTAGCACTGTAACAGACCATCCTCCCCTGGCCTCCCCTTCCCCCGTCTCCAACACCAGCAAGCATTTCCCTTGCATACACCAGGAAAACAGGCAACACACAGCCAATGCGCTCTCTGAAAATCCAGAGAGGAAGCAGAAACCAAGGAATAGAACAGCTACCCAACAAAGACAAACCCAGAAATCAGCAGCTAGGCCTATAATCACCCCAAACCTAAATGCCTAGAAGCAAGAACACAATCAGTAACAGCCAGGGCAATATGTCTCCACCAGAGCCCAGCCATCCTACTACAGCAAGCCCTGATATTCCAACACAGCTGAAGCCCAAGAGGAAGACCTTAAAACCAACTATATGAAGATGACAGAGGTCCTTAAAGAAGAAATGAATAAATCCCTTAAAGAAATCCAGAAAAACACAAACGACTGCAAGAAATGAATAAATCCCTTAAAGCCAAGAAAAAACAAACAGTTGAAGAAAACAAATGAAACTGTTCAAAATCTGAAAATGGAAATAGAATCAATACAGAAATCACAAACTGGGGGAATCTGGAAATGAAAAACTGAGTAATGTGAATAGGAACTACAGAGACAAGTTTCACCAACAGAATCCAAGAGATGGAAGAGAGAATCTTGGACACTGAAGATACCATAGAAGAAATGGATACATCAGTCAAAGAAAATGTTAAATCTAAAAGGTTCCTGACACAAAACAACCAGGAAATCTGGATGAAAGGACCAAACCTAAAAATAATAGGAATAGAAAAAAGGAGAATTTCAGCTCAAGGCCCAAAAAATATTTTCAACAAAATCATAGAAGAAAATTTTCCTAACCTGAAGAAGGACATGCCTATAGCTTACAGAACACTAACACCTACAGACTGGACCAGAAAAGAAAGTCCCCTCACCACATAATAATTAAAACACTAAACATACAGAACAAAGAAAGAACATTAAAAACTGCAAAGGAAAAAGACCAAGTAACATATAAAGGCAGACCTATTAGAATTACACCTGACTTCTCAATGGAGACTCTGAAGGCCAGAAGGGCCTGGACAGATGTGCTGCAGACTCTAAGAAACCAAATATGCCAGCCTAGACTACTATACCCAGCAAAACTTTCAGTCACCACAGATGGAGAAAACAAGGCATTCCATGACAAAGTCAGATTTAAACAATATCTATCTACAGATCCAGCCCTACAGAAGACACTAGAAGGAAAAAAAATCCAAACCCAGGAGGTCAACTACACCCATGAAAACACAGGAAATAAATAATCTCACGCCAGCAAAACCAAAAGAAAGGACACACACAGCAGGCAGTGTCTGAGCTGGCTGACCTTCCACCCTGCTCTAGAACCATGGCCTAGTCACAGCACAGTGGGTCAAGACAGCCTGGTGAGTCCCCGCTTACCATCCGCTATGGGTACCATGTCTGCCTCTCTGTATGCGGCTAAGGACACCACCTGGCCACTGATAGGACAGAACTCTACCTTTCTCAGGAACTTGGGAACCCAGTTCTTTGGTACCATGAAAGCCAATCCCAGCCTGCAGGGGGTCAGTGCTGAGCTTATGTCTCAAAGGTGCCAGCCTCTCCCTGGTCATTCCATATTACCAGAGTGCCAGCCCCTCCCTGACCATTCCATATTACCACAGTGCCAGCCCCTCCATGGTCATTCCATATTACCACAGTGCCAGCCCCTCCCTGGCCATTCCATATCAGCAGAGTGAAGGGAGTGGACTCCCCCAGAGGCTGGCTGAGGAAGCAGTGTTATCTCTAGCCTTGAGTAACAACCTATCTAAGCTATCTGCCTCCCCAAACTTCCAATGGCTTCTTCAACACTGCCACAGCAGTCCTGATGCCTCCCCTCATTTACTGGAGGCCAAAGTCCTGGCTGTGGCTTCTACTAACATTCTGAGTTAGCTAACTCTCTCATTGGGAAACTATTATACAGATCAACTGCTTCAGTAGCACCCTCGGCCTCTACTTGGTGAAAGCCAGATCTCTAATAGTAACCACCAAGAGTATATCCAGACATTGCTAAATACCCCTGAGGACAATGAACTCACCCCAGGATGAGAACCAGTGGTTTAGGTCATGGCTGCATCCAAGCTTCAAGCCTGTCCAGCAGCACGTTAGGACCAGCTCCTGATATCCAGCTGGGTCATTAACTCTGGATCATGAGAAAATGTACCTGCCTCCACACCCTGTACATCCAGTTTTATAGCCCACCACTCCACATATTTCCCCCAGCTGCTGTTAGTCCACACAGCCAGGTCCTGCAGCCACAGACATCTGAAGACTCCCCACTTAGGGGAAGCTGCCATCAGAGAAGGTGGAGGCAGACCCTGAAGCAGACAAGATGTGCCGAGCAAAGCAGCTGCCCCAGGGGTGGCTCTGCACGGGCTAGCCTGGGCAAAGCAGCTGCCTCCAGGGATGGCTCTGCATGGGCTAGCCTGGGCAAAGAAACTCTCCTCTACCTCAAAGACCTGCTGCCAGGCCGGAGATTGGGGAATCCTAAGAATCCAAGTTCTCAGTGTCCCCAGCCTCTCCATCCCAGGATTTCTTCCCACTGTGGCCTTGACCACAGATGCCAAGGCTATGCCTTCATCTCCTCAGCAGTTCCGCCATGATGATGATTCAACTCTAATATGATCATCACATCTGCGTCCAGCTGCAGGACATACTGCCATGGAACCTCCCATGTTTCGTGATGTGCCCTGAGCTGGCATCTGGCTGCCCAGAACCTAGCATTCTCTGCTATGAAGGCTCCTAAGGAAGATGCCAAGAGGCAGCCAATGCCACTACCCTTCCATCACCACAGGCCATACTCTCTCAAGAGCTACAGCCACCATGCTGGGACTGCCTCCCTCCCACCTGAGCTCACCCCAAGCTGCCCCGGTAGGAGGTCCTACAGCTGTTCCGCTAGAGTACAGGGGTTCCTGATGCCTTGCTTTCCACTGCTGGAGGGGTCCTTGCTGCCATCTGAGGGTGAGCAAGAAGGTCTCAGGACATGTTCTCAGGGCTGCTTGCTAGGGCCACTTCTAGACCGACTAGCATGGTCTGCCAAACTGGGAAAAACAACATGAGCATAAGGAGCTGGCAGGAGAAGACTTCAGAAAACCCAGAGCGAAGCCAGAAAAGGGAACGGTGATGATGGAGCTGGCCAGATCACCGAGCTCCGCAAACAACTAAGTTCTGCTAAGAGTTCCGAAGATTCAGACAGAATATACTTCAGAACCAACTGACTGACAGGGAGCTGAGGCACGACAACGCCATACCAGCCTGGGCAGGACACTCTTCCTGGCTTATGGAAGCCTTCACAGGCTGGTTCAACACCCACCATCTACACCAATTCTGAGAAAGAAAGCTGAGGATGTGCAAAAGCACTTGAGTCAGAACAAACACCCAAAATAAAAGAAGTGGGGGCGCATGGCAACAGGGCTACAGCCCAGGGGCAGAGTGCTGGCTGAGCATGGCCTAGGTCCCCAGCAATACAGTAATAATAATAATAATAATAATAATAATAATAATAATAATCAGCATCTACATGGAAGCTCACAGCCATCTCGAACTTCAGTTCCAGGGGCTCTAATGCCCTCTTCTGGCCTCTTCAGGTACTGCATACACATAGTACACATGCATGTATCTAAGCAAAACACTTGCATATAAAATAAAAGTAATAAAGTAATTAATTAAGATTAAGAAAATCCATAACTAATTAATTAGTCCAGGCTGGTCAGAAACTTGTCATCCCACTCTCACCTCCTGAGTGCCAAGACTGCAGGCATGCACCCCCACCCCAGTGTATGGGGCTACTGGAGAGTCAATCCAGGGCCTCATGCATGCTGGGAACTCTACCAGCCGAGCTACATCCTCCACACAGCCCAGCCCTGCTGATAAGCCTGTGCTGAATCCCGCCTAAGGCATCCATCTAGGCTGAAGCCACAGTTCTTCTGTCTGCCCAGTTTCATACCATGACCTGGATCACAAGAAGACTTTCAACACAGACCCTACAAATTATCATCCTTCAAACCCATCAAACTCCTCCCCTCCAAAAAAAAAAAAAAAAAAAAAAAAAATGCTGGGCCCCTTCATCCAGCAGTGGAGACTGAGTCACTGGAAGTGACTGGGACACCCATCATCCACCATCAGGGTGAGACACCAGGTTCCTGGAATTGCTTAGTCCTAACACTGGCCGGAACCACCTTCCTTCCAAGCCCCAGGTTACAGCCAATCCACTCAGCACAACGTTCCAAGTCACAATTTTTTGTCCTCGTAGGCTTTTTGGAGATGTCCTGCCTGCTAAACTCCCACAGCCACCGCTCTTCTGGAAACAAAGTAGGCAAATAGACACAAACTCACAATGCACAACCTTGCCTGGCAGGATAATAATTACCGTTCCAGTGTGGCTAACTACCTCTAAAAACGTAGTCTAGTATAAAGATTTGACTATGGCATTACATCACAGTGAATACATTAAGTACCACTTACTCCACACATCTGCTTTACGCGTATACATTCACTCAGTCTTCATCTTCCTGACAGCGCTGTGTGACAAACTTCTGAACCTCCTGTGGTAGAGAAAAGTCAACAGCAAGGCTAAGAACCTCCAGGGTTCCACAACAGAACCTCAAGGCCGGGGTTCAGGGCCCAGCAGTCTGGTTCTTCAGATGACAACCCATCCACACTGGCTAGCGCAACCAGGAGGCGTCAGTCAGGGAAAGTGATGGCGATGAAAATCAACCGTGTGCTTT
The DNA here is from genome assembly GCF_049852395.1 of Peromyscus maniculatus bairdii. Lineage (NCBI taxonomy): Eukaryota > Metazoa > Chordata > Mammalia > Rodentia > Cricetidae > Peromyscus > Peromyscus maniculatus. The sequence continues at coordinate 70,912,716 of NC_134855.1, forward strand.
ATTACCATGAATAGCCTTGAGCTCCGGAACACACAAAGTTCAGTTCAAGGACTTAGAACATTTGGTCGATTTAAAAAGAATTGAAATGGACATGTCCCAATCTCGACAACATCCACAGACCAGTAAGTGAAAGGGCCCTTCTAGACTGGCACTTCCTAATTAATGACACCAAGCCATTATTTGACTCTCAGAAGTGGACACTGTTGCCACCATCGGGAACGCATCTCCCAACTATCCTGAGCTCCCGGTCCACGCTCAGAGCCAATGGGTCGTGGGCCATCTTCCTCACCACGTCCCTGGAAGCCACCGGCCTGGGAGAGGCAAGGTGCAAGACCTCCCGGGGAAGATTGGAATCCCTCAGCGCCCAGTGAGAGCAGGAAGCGAGGCGCACGGGCCCAGGGGAGAGGGCACAGATGGGGACTCATTGCAAGCGCTCCTGCAGATCCCCGGGTTCCCCGAGCCCAGCCGTGAGGCCCGCCCGCCCGGCCCGCGCTCACCTCGGAACCGGCCGCCTCCCGCTCGGCCCCGCGTTCCGTCACCGGCTCTTGCCGCGGGCCGCGAGCCACGGCCGCCCGTGTCGGGTCGCGTGGAGACGGGAGGCAGCCGCCGGCACCCGGTCCGCGGGAGCCAGACGGGAAAGCGGCGCAGGCCTCTAGCTCCGGGCAGCTGACACGGCGCGCACTGCGCATGCGGAGAGGTCGTGCCGCGCCCCCGGCTGGACAGGAGGAGTCAACGCAGGCGAGCGTCCCTGCCCTCGTTCAAAAGCGTGCCCAGAGGGAGAGCCAAAAGGCAGGCACCGAGCTCCAGGGGTAAAACTGTCAAAAACCGCGAGCATTTTGGTCGGGCATGATGGCTCATACCTGTAATCCCAGCACAACAGGAGGATCACCCACTCGTTCGTGGCTAGCCTGAACTACATAGTGAGACCACCCCCAACTATACAAAGCATTTTCATGCCCACAGGGCAATTTGGCAGTAGCCATCAAGATGTAAAAACGCCCTGGACCCGCAATTCCAACCAATCTTCTATGCAGTTTACCCTTCTTGAAACATTCACCGCACTGTTTCTAGTAATAAGACACTGGGAGCAGTGAAATTAATTAGGAAATAATTTGAGGATGCGTACCTGTCAGCAAAGTAATATCTTCAAGACAGGCTAATAAGGAACCAGTGTCCCTAGCAAGGGGCAAGCTCAATCACTTTTGAATAATATGTGCTTGTGCGAAAACAGGAGAAAATGTGTAAGTGGATGCTTGCGTCCAGGCATAAATATAATATTTTTCTGGAAATAAAATTCAAGAAGCAGTTACAAAAAAAATTGGAATTGTAGCAGCAGAAATGGAGGTTCTTTATCTCATGCATAGTAGCATCTGTCACAAGGCAGCAAGTCTAAAATAGAAAAAAAGTGACTGCTGTTACTGAAAGGTTAATGAAGCCACCCTAGCTGGGCTTGCCTTTGCCGGGCTGTAGTTCTTGGTCTGGCCACAGGATGTGAATATTTTGGTCCTGGTTGTACTTTAGCGCCACCTAGTGGACATTATTACTTATAACTTAAATATCCACTGAGATTACTGCACCTGGAGACCTATGAAGGCTTTCCTCACCAGCAATGATTTCAGTATTTGGGGGGTTAGTGTCTTCTTGTTACAGACCTAGGGGGATTGGAACACGAACAATCTAGGGACAGAAGCTTCTGTCCACATTCTTCTTCCCCCACATCTAACAGAATGTGGCTCTGTTCTCCATAAACACACACACACACACACACACACACACACACTCACACACACACACACACACACACACACACACACACACACACTACTGAACTCAGAATACATACACCCATTTGAGAACTGAATGGGTGACCGCAGGGCCAATGGCCAATATTACCACAGCCAAATTCCTGGAACACTGGCTTATATCTTTTTAAAAAGATAACTTCTATGATTTTATTTTTTATTTTATTTTATTTATTTATTACGTATACAGTATTCTGCCTGCATGTCTGAGGAAGGCACCAGATCTCATTATAGATGGTTGTGAGCCACCATGTGGTTGTTGGGTATTGAACTCAAGACTTCTGAAAGAGCAGCCAGTGTTCTTAACCACTGAGCCATCACTCCAGTCCCACAATTTTATTTTTTATTATGTATTTGTCTGTGTGAGAACATGCATGAACATGCATGCAGAGGCCAGAAGAGGGCGTTGGATCCTCTGGAGTTATGGGGAGTTGTAAAATGCCTGATGGTGCTAGGAATTAAACTCATCTCTCCGATCCAAGGTTTTCCTTCTTAAAAGCAAGTCTACAGTAGCTATCTGCATCAGGAGACTTTGTCCTTTCTCATCTGTTTCCTTTGTATTTATGTGTATTTTAAAACATGTTTTTTTAAAAAAAAAATGATTTATACATTGCGGCATTAAATGAGAATTTACTGTGTTGCATGTTGTCTTAGTTAGGGCTACTAGTGTTGTGAAGAGACACATGACCACAGCAACTCTTAGAAAAAAATTTTTAATTGGGGTGGCTCGCTTACAGTTTCAGAAGCACAGTCCATTTTCATCATGAGGGGGAGCATGGCGGTGTGCAGGCAGACGTGGTGCTGGAGCTGAGAGTCCTACATAGTCCTTGATAGGCAGGCAACAGGAAGTCGACTAACACACTGGGCAGTGTCCTGAATAGGAAACTGTGGTGATATTTTATTTGTGCTGAAACGTGGTGATATTTTATTTGTATGTTAATAAATAAAGTTTGCCTGGAGATCAGAGGAAATAGCAAGCCGTTTTAAGTAAACACAAAAGTCAGGCAGTGGTAGCACATGCCCTTAATCCAATCACTCAGCTGGCAGGGTCTCTGTGTGTTCAAGGCCATACTAGGAAACAGAGTCATGTGTGGTGACACACGCCTTTAATCCCAGTACCAACCTTAGAAACCTGGAGGTCTGTACAGACAGGCAGTGACAAGGAAGTGAGGTAGCTGGGATAAGTGCCAATGAGAGGGCAGAACAGCAAGGCAATAAAAGCCTGCGTAAACAGGAAGTTGTGGCATTTGGAAGCTACAGAGCTGGTGAGATAAGGTTGGTTGGTGGCTCTCACTATTTCCCTGATCTCTAAGGTTTTCACCACTATATTTGGCTCTGTGTTTTTTATTTAATAAGACCGCTTAGAAATTCGGCTATAGGAAACCTCAAAGCCCTCCTCCACAGTCACACACTTCCTCCAACAAGGCCATACCCACTCTACCACTACTAGCTAGCCTCCCTGGAGCTGTGAGTTGCTGTCTGGTTATCCTTTGCTTTACATCTAGTATCCACTTATGAGTGAGTAAATACCATGTTTGTCTTCCTTAGTCTGGGTTACCTCACTCAGGATGATATTTTCTAGTTCCATCCGTTTGCCTGCAAACCTCATGATATCATTGTTTTTCTCTGCTGAGTAGTACTCCATTGTGTATATGTACCACATTTTCTTTATCCATTCTTCAGTTGAAGGGCATCTAGGTTGTTTCCAGGCTCTGGATATTACAAATAATGCTGGTATGAATGTAGTTGAGCATGTGTCCTTATAGTATCATTGAGCATTCCTTGGGTATATGCCCAAGAGTGGTATAGAAGGGTCCTGAGGGAGATTGATTCCCAATTTTCTGAGAAACTGCCATACTGATTTCCAAAGTGGCTGTACAAGTTTTCATTCCCACTAACAGTGTAGAAGTTTTCCCCTTGTTCCACATCCTCTCCAACATAAGCTGTCTTCAGTGTTTTTGATCTTAGCCATTTTGACAGGTGTAAGGTGGTATCTCAGAGTCGTTTTGATTTGCATTTCCCTGATGACTAAGGATGTTGTGCAATTCCTTAAATGTCTTTCAGCCATTTGAGCTTCTTCTGTTGAGAATTCTCTATTTAGCTCTATAGCCCATTTTTTAATTGCCAATGCGTTCAAGACTACTTCCTACTTTCTCTTCTATCAGGTTCAGAGTAACTGGATTTATGTTGAGGTCTTTGATCCACTTGGACTTAAGTTTTGTGCATGGTGACAGATATGGATCTATTTGCAATCTTCTACATGTTGACATCCAGTTATGCCAGCACCATTTGTTGAATATGCTTTCTTTTTTCCATTGTATAGTTTTGGCTTCTTTATCAAAAATTAGGTGTTCATACATGTGTAGATTAATGTCAGCTTCTTCAGTTCAATTCCATTGGTCCACATGTTGGTTTTTATGCCAGCACAAAGCTGTTTTTATTACTGTAGCTCTGTAGTAGAGCTTGAAGTCAGGGATCGTGATGCCTCCAGAGGTTGTTTTATTGTACAGGATTCTTTTGGCTATCCTGGGTTTTTTGTTTTTCCATATGAAGTTGAATATTGGTTTTTCCAGGTCTGTGAAGAATTGTGTTGGGATTTTGATGGGATTACATTGAATCTGTAGATTGCTTTTGGTAAGATTGGCATTTTTACTATGTTAATCCTACCTATCCATGAGCATGGGAGATCTTTCCATTTTCTGGTATCTTCTTCAATTTCTTTCTTCAGGGACTTAAAGTTCTTGTCATACAGGTCTTTCACTTGCTTAGACAGAGTTACCCCAAGGTATTTTATATTATTTATGGCTATTGTAAAGAGTGATGTTTCTCTGATTTCTTTCTCAGCCCATTTATCATTTGTATATAGGAGGGCTTCTGATTTTTTTTTTAGTTAATCTTGTATTCTGCCACATTACTGAATGTGTTTATCAGCTGTAGGAGTTCCTTGGTCGAATTTTGGGGGTCACTTATATATACTATCATGCAATGTGCAAATAGTGAAAGTTTGACTTCTTCCTTTCCAATTTATATCCCCTGGATCTCCTTTTGTTGTCTTATTGCTCTAGCTAGAACTTCAAGTACTATATTGAATAAATATGGGGAGAGCAGACAGCCTTGTCTTGTTCCTGATTTTAGTGGAATCACTTTGAGTTTCTCTCCATTTAATTTGATGTTAGCTTGCTGTAAATTGCTTTTATTATGTTTAGGTATATTCCCTATATTCCTGATCTCTCCAAGACCTTTATCATGAAGGGGTGTTGGATTTTGTCAAAGGTCTTTTCAGCATCTAATGAAATGATCATGTGGGTTTTTTCTTTCAGTTTGTTTATATGGTGTATTACATTGATAGACTTTCATATGTTGAACCAACTTTGCATCTCTGGGATGAAGCCTACTTGATCGTGGTGGCTAGTTGTTTTGATGTGTTCTTGGAGTCTGTTTGCCAGTATTTTATTGAGTATTTTTGCATCAATGTTCATGAGGGAGATTGGTCTGTAATTTTCTTTGTTGCATCTTTGTTTGTCTTGGGAATCAGAGTAACTGCAGCCTCATAGGAGTTTGGTAATGTTCCTTCTGTTTCTATTGTGTGGAACAATTTAAAGAGTATTGGTATTAATTCTTCTTTAAAGATCTGGTAGAATTCTGCATTGAAACCATCTGGTCCTGGGTGTTTTTTTTTTTTTTGTTTTGTTTTGTTTTGTTTTTTTTTTGTTTTTGTTTTTTGGTTGGGAGACTTTTAATGACTGTTTTCATTTTCTTAGGGGTTATTGGTCTACTTAAATAGTTTATCTGGTCTTGATTTAACTTAGGTATGTGGTATTTATCCAGAAAATTGTCCATTTCTTTTAGACTTCCCAATTTTGTGGAGTACAGGTTTTTGAAGTATGACCTGATGATTCTCTGGATTTCCTCATTGTCAGTTGTTATGTCTCCCTTTTCATTTCTGATTTTGCTAATTTGAATGTTCTCTCTCTGCCTTTTGGTTAGTTTGGATAAGGGCTTGTCTATCTTGTTAGTTTTCTCAAAGAACCAAATTCGTTTCATTGATTCTTTGTATTGTTCTCTTTGTTTCTGTTTTATTGATTTCAGATCTCAATTTGATTATCTCCTGGCATCTATTCCTCCTGGGTGACTTTGCTTCCTCTTGTTCTAGAGCTTTCAGGTGTGCTGTTAAGTCAGTAGTGTGGGATTTCTCCAACTTCTTTATGTGGACATTTAGTGCTATGAGTTTTCCTCTTAGCACTGCTTTAATAGTGTCCCCTAAGTTTGGGTATGTAGTATATTCGTTTTCATTGATCTCTAGGAAGTCTTTAATTTCTTTCTTTATTACTTCCTTGACCCACTGCTGATTCAGTTGAGCGTTATTCAGTTTCCATGAGATTGTAGGCTTTCTGTAATTTTTGTTGTTGTTGAAATCTAACTTTAAACCCTGGTGGTCTGACAGAATACAGAAAGTTATTCCAATTTTTTTGCATCTGTTGAGATTTGCTTTGTGACTGAGTATGTGGTTGATTTTAGAGAAGGTTCCATGGGGTGCGGAGAAGAAGGTATATTCTTTTTTGTTAGGATGGAATTAAGTCCATTTGAATCATAACATCAGTTAATCCCCTTATTTCTCTATTAAGTTTCAATTTGGCAGATCTGTCAGTGGTGAGAGTGGGGTGTTGAAGTCTCCCACTATTAATGGACCACAGCAACTCTTAGGAAGGAAAACATTTAATTGAGGTGTTGGCTTACAGTTTCAGAAGTTTAATCCATTATTATCGATTATCAGCTGGTGCAGAGCATGTCAGCATGCAGACAGACACGGTGCTGGCTACATCTTGATAGGTAGGCAACAAGAAGTGGACTCAGACACTGGGGCTATCCTGAACATAGGAAACATCAAAGCCCACCCCCACAGCGACACACTTCCTCCAGCAAGGTCATACCTACTACAACAAAACCACACCTCCTAATAGTGACACTCTCTATGAGCTTATGGAGGTCAATTACATTCAAACTACCACAGAGGGAGAATGGGGAAAAGGCAATATTTGATAATAAAGGCTGAGAACTTTCCAGAACTGATGAAGGAAACCACAGACACAAGAATCACAGTGTATATTAAATGAGATAAGATAAATCATTATCTTGATACACAACAATGACATTATATGTCATAAATGATAAGGATTGTCTTTTAAAATGACCCTGAGAATGTAAGTGTGGGAGATCTGGCCCCACCCCTCATCTGTGGTGTGGGTGAGGGAGGGATGCTCCCCCCACCCCCCGGCCCCTCACCACCTGTGGCAGGTAGGAGAGCTGGCTTTGAGGTCATAAGAGTAGGAAAGCTGTCCCCACCCCTCATCAGCTGCAGCATTCAGGGGAGTGGTCCCTGCATCTCGCCTGGACAACACAGTAGAGATGGCCCTGATGGCCCAGGTGTGGGAGAGCCATCCCTGAGGGCACGAAAGCAGGAGAACTGGCCCCGCCCCTTGCTCATTGCTGCAAGGGTTTGAACTCGCCAGGGCAGTGCTGGAGGGTTCACCGTGGTGGGGAGGACAAGGGAGAGCTGGCGGGATGACCAACCCTGCAACTACCCAGGCCCAGAAGCAGGATTATGAGTTGGCCCACCCCAGTATCCACCCCATCTATGATCTGCTGGAGCACGTGAAGGGGCCAGTCCTGCAGACCCAAAGCTGCAGGATCTCTACAACATAGGGCAACAATAGAATATCCGAGAGGAGCTCCAGTGAGGGCCCAGCATCAATAGTGTAGCAGAAACCAAGGGCCTCAAACCACACCAATGACTTTGCAGTGAACACCTGCAAATAAAGATACATGGATAAAAGGGTATATTGTGTGACTCGCTGTGTCACGCTACAGCTTCCATGATGAGACTGATTTTTTCTTTTTTTTTTTTCTCTTAAATTTTGTTTTATTTTATTTTGGGGGGGAGGTTGCAAGGGCAGATACAAAGGGATGGCAAAATGAATGGGATAAAGATGCATGATGTGAAAAACACAAAGAATAAATAAAAAGAAAATTTACAAGAACAGACCTGCGTTAGAATTCCAACTCAAAAAAAAAAAAAACTAAAAAAGAAATTGTCAAATAACAAAATTAATCAATAAAAAGAAAATAATAATAATAAAAAGAACACCTTTTAAAGGCATGGAAAAACTGGGGTAGGGTGACAGGTCATCTTGGAAGGAGCCTGCTATGGGATAGTACATTGGCTTAATAAAATGCTGATTGGTCAATAGCCAGGCAGGAAATATAGGCGGGACAAGCAGACTAGGAAAATGCTGGAAAGAGGAAGGGCAGAGTCACCAGCCAGACACAGAGGAAGCAAAATGACAAGGCAGAACTGAGAAAAGGTACCAAGACATATGGCTAAACATAAATAAAAATTACGGGTTAATTTAAATATAAGAACTAGTCAGTAATAAGCCTGAGCTAATGACCTAGCAGTTATAATTAATATAAGCCTCTAAATGATTATTTCATAAATGGCTGTAGGACCACGGGGCCAGGTGAGACCAGAGAAACCTTCTGACTACAGGAGCCACAGGAACAACAGAAATCAGAAGATAACTACCGACCCCAGAATTCTATAACCAGTAAAGTTATATTTCTAAAAGGGAGCAAAATAGACATCCTCAGAGAAGCAAAGACTGAAAGTTTGTCACTAGCAGACTCCCCTCCCACCCCACCCTCAGGAGCTGTACTCCAGACAGAAGACACATGACTCCAGATGGAAGCCTCAGATGAACAGGATGCGTATGTGATCACCTGAAGCAAACATCACCTGTGTGAAACAAGACTTTGCAGGGTCAACAGTGAAAGGCAAGAATGAAAATAGACCACACAAATAGTCAGGGCTCACCAGGGAGAAGAGGTCTTCAAGGGCTCTCCTAGGGCTAGCGGGAAAGTCAAGGCCCAAGTGTCTATTAATAAGTTGTTTGTTATAAAGTCTAGGATAACAGCCAGAAGGCAAATAGAGCATATAAATTACAAATGAGTAAAAGATGAAGGAGGGTGTGATGGTTTGAAAGAAAATTGCCCCCACAGGGAGCGGTGCTATTAGAAGTTGTGGCCTTCTTGGAGGAAGTGTGTCACTCTGGAGGCAGGTTTTGAGGTCTTTTTCTCAAGCTTCCCTCACTGTGACAGTCAGTCGACTTCCTGTTGCCTCTGAGTCAAGATGCAGCGCTCTCAGCTCCAGCACCACATCTGCCTGCAGGCCACCATGCTCCCCATCATGATGATAATGGACTGAACCTCTGAAACTGTAAGTGAGCTACCCCAATTCAATGTTTTACTTTATAAGAGTTGCTGTGGTTATGGTCTCTTCACGGCAATAAAAATCCTAACTAAGACAGGAAGAAATCCAGAAAAATCTATAAGAAAAGGGAGAACAATAAACCAGTGACAAGAAAAACCACAAAATGGGCAATTTACAGACCAATCAAGAAAGTAGCAAAAGGCAATACACAAATGAATATACAAATAGTACACATGAGATTCCTTTTTATGATTTTAGTGCGTGTGTGTGTGTGTGTGTGTGTGTGTGTGTGTGTGTGTGTGTTGCTCACAAGGCCAGAAGCAGGAATCAGATCCCTGGAACTGGGGTTACAGACAGTTATAAGCTGCCCACTGGGAACACTGGGAATTCAACCCAGGTCCTCTGAAGAATAGCAAGTGCTCTTACCCACTGACCCATCTCTCTGAACCCCCACATTCAGATTGTGAACCAAACAAACCAGCCTTGGGTCCTGAGGATAGCCTAGGCTATGCTGAGTTCATTGACATACTCATACTGTACTGCCCAGGCTGATCTCAGACTCAGAGGTACAAGTAATCCTCCTGCCTCAGATGCTCTCACTGCTGTGACTATAGGCACTGTATGCGCAGGTCAGCACAGGATCCAAACATTCATTTGGGATCTTTACCAAAGCACCTCTCAAGCTGGAGCAGCCGGGCCCCTTCATAGCCTTTCTTAGCCCAGAAAGACCAATTTCTGCCTGGTCCGCAGACAGCCTTGGTTCTGAAATCCAGCCTCTAATCCTTCCCCACTCCCCAGCCATTGCTAGGCAACAGCTTTGGGAACAACAGTGAAGGCACCTCCTTCCTAGGCAAGAGGAGGTGGGTCCCAGAACTTGAGGGGGCATTTCAGCTCCATTGAGGAGACCCTCCTAACTCCCACCATGGGGTTCTGCTCACAGGCCAAGCTGAGGCCTGTCCTGAGCTCCTAAGACCTGAACAAACAGAATTCATTCCATGCACCTTGGAATGTTATCACTTTGTGTGTGTGTGTGTGTGTGTGTGTGTGTGTGTGTGTGTGCTTTTCCTCTGGCTTGTTTCCCTGGCAACAAGAAAGGCAGGAAGGCACCATCACAAAGAATGAACAGTTGCTTGTTTACTCTTGTGTCCTAGGGAGGAGCTGTGGTGAGAAGCAGTCACGACTTCCCATCCTGTACACTATTCACAGCACGGGTATCTCGCTGGTCCCAATCCCACTGAATAGGGGACAGCAACAGCCCAGAATCAACATCAGTTTAAACCGCCAGCAGGGAGGGCAGGAAACAGTTCTTCAAGGCCAAAGCCAAGTGACAAAATCCTACAGACAAATGGCACATCCACACTCAGTGCTCCGCGGCCCTCCATGTCCAGGTCATGAGGACAGTGGCTACTCATGAGGCAATGGCCTGCTCATAGGGGCTGGGTGCTTGGCTCTTGAGTGTGACAGGGAGAGGTATCTTCTACCACTTGAGATTGCCTTTCAAGCACCTGCCGCATCCTTTGCATCCCTGAGAAGAAGTGAGGAGTGGTCAGCACCGGGGCTGTTGAGGTCAGAAGCAGGGGTCCCCGAAAGGATGCTGTGGGGAGGGGAGGGGAGGAGACTGCTTACCCAGGCGGAGCCGGTTCTCCTTGTCTGAGAAGACCAGCCGGAACCAGCCGGGTTCTTTGCACTCAAAGGCCTTCCCAGAGGACAGCAGCACCTTGTTATCCAAAAACTGGCGCCAGAGCAACACCTCCTCCTCAAATGTGCCTTTGCGAAGGTACTGGAGTGGGTGGGGGGAAGTAGCTCAGAATGCAGGAGACCCTCCAGCGCCTTCACCTGCCAGGTAGGGGCTTGACATTGCCCTGTTCCCATACCTCCACCCTATTTACCTTTCTCAAGTCAACCCAGATGAAGAAGCCTGCCCCACGACTCACGAAGGGGATCCCCAGGGTTCTGAGCTCCTCTGAGACATAGGTATGGGCAGCCTTGAGTCGGGCGTGGTTTTCTGGCAGGTATACCTGGCTGATCCAGTCTAAATGGAAGGGAAGCAAGAATATAAAACTCCCACGGGCCATGGCACTAATCTAAATGCTAGAAGACAAAAGGGCATGGCAGTCAACATCTTGGGAGCCCTTCCTATAACTGGCTTACTGATCACAGGTTCAGCGGGGCTGGGAGCTCTGTGCTCCACACAAAGAGCCCTTGATCCAGGTACACAGCCCTGAGGACGCCAGGTCCTGGACCACATTCAGGAGCCCAGAGTACAAAGTCCCTCAGGATGTGAGCCAAGCCAAAGGTGTCTGCAGTTATAAAGTGATACCTAGAACCACACAGACCAAGGTCCTGATCCCAGTGGGGGGCATCTGGCAAGACAGGAAAAGGCAGACCTCAGCAACTTCACCTCTCTGGACCTCATAGATTCACTGACCTCTTCTGAGGGGTGCACAGCTCTCTGGATTATCACAGGTCCATACACTTATGAAAGCACCACCAAAATCAGGGTTCTGAGTGACCCCAAAGACTATCCTCATGCTATTTAGATTTATACACCCTCTTCCTCGTGACTGATATGTTATACATCATGACGGCTTGGTTCATTCCCAAATGTCACCAAAACCAGCCTCATAGGGCATGAAATCTCTTGACCCTAGCTTCTCTTAATAGCACAGTGTCTTTGGGAGAAATCCACATCGCCATGGGTTTTTATTATATCAGTATTCCACAGTGTGGATGGGACATATTTGTGTCAACTCATCTGTAGAGGTGTACTGTTTGCAGATGTGGGTGATTGTTAAAAAAACAAAAAAAAACAACCCAGCTATCAGCATTCACACAGAGGCTTGTGTGTGACCATCAGGGTTCCACACTGGGGCCTGTGGTCGCTGAGTCATTTGATAGGTATGTTTAGAGGAAACAGCAGAATGGCTTTTCACTGTGGCTGAGTCATCTTCTGTCCCCACCAGTGATGTAAGAGCAAGTATCCCGCTGTCCCACCTCCCTTAGCATCATCTGACATTGCTGGTTCTAAAACTTTTTAGGCTAGTAGACTGGATGTTTAGTATCTGGTCCTCCTTTTCCTCACCTGTAAAACAAAGGGGAACTGCATAGGAATTCTTCCTAGGACCCTAGGGAGGGAAATGAGATGGACCCAAAGAGAATCTATCTGAAAGGCTCAACGAACAGCAACAAATACAAAACAGCTTTGCTATCTGAACTTCTGCTATCTGAGGCAGGAACAGATGCGATTCCTGGAGGCAGAGAGCTCTCCATGATATCGACATTTCCTCCGTAACTTCTGATCTTTGTGCTCAAAGCTAATAAAAGTTCATTTTTGAAGGTGGGATCTTGTTATGTTGTCCAGGCCAGCCTGGAACTCCTGACCTAGAAGGATCCTCCTGCTTCGGCCTCTCAAGTCGCTAGAAGGACAGATGCATAACACTGCCCCTGGCTGGTGAGCTCACATTAGCCAAGAGCCTACTTTATGCCATGTATTGTTCTAATCAAATTATAGGTCATACTCAGCCTGCAAAACCAGCACCATGATCACCCCATTCTACAGATGAGGAGGTGAAGAAATGTGCTACATATGAAGCACACAAGGGACTGGTTACAGTCTGAACCCAGAGATGACACTGTCAGATGTCACCTAAGTTCCTCCAAAGGAGAGGCACCCGTGAGCCCCAACACGTCCCACGCACATTACAACCCCACTCCTCTTTCAAGTCCCTAGCCCCAGACAGTCACCATGGTCCCGGAGCAGCTGTGCCATCTGGTGTTGGACCAGGCCACTGAGGCCATGGTAGCGACAGAGGGAGGCCACGGCAGTAGCCACATGCTGGTTTTCTGTGTACAGTATGCCAAAGCGGAGTCCAGACATCCCGAAGTCCTACAAGAAGCCACATGATAGGCCATAGCCAGCCCACACAGAAGAAATTGACTCCACGCCCTCCCACCCAGGCTAGCCAGGAACTCACCTTGCTAGTGGCCCACATCACATGTGTCCTCTGGGGGTCAGGCAGCCTACAGAGAGGAGAATGTGGAGACATAAGCAACCCAGAGGCAGGGGATCACAGACTTGGGAATGGATATTGGCACCACTTCCTCAAAAGGCTTTTCTGACCAGCCAGGAAATCAGGGCAAAACAGAACCCCTCGTAGCTCCTCGGCCACCTCCATCTTAGTGCTTCTTGCCACTATCATGGAAATTACTGGCTGTGTCTCTAGCTGCTGAGACCTTTTCCTATGTAGAAATATAGATACATGGCTGGATAGGTGGGTGGATAGATAAACAGATGAATGGGTGGATGGAGGGATGGAGGGATGAGTGGGTCAGGGGATAGATGAATGGATGGGTAGAGGGATGGATGGATAGATGGATGCACAGACAGAAGGACTGACGGATGGTTGAAACTGGAGCTACTCTGAGGATGAAGGAAAATATCAAGAGTCCAATTTCCCATAGACCCAATGCTTCTTCACATAATGCCAAGGCCCTCCTTGGAGCTCTTGGGAATGCCATAGAATAATTTGAAGACCCCTGATCTACCTAGTCCTTCCTGGCCTGAGGACCAGTGAGATCAAATAAATATCAGTGGAACTGCCCTGAAGCAGGCCATGCCCTGTCAGCTGACCCAGAAAGAGGCTAGGAAAATGTGGGACAGCCCAAGGGGCTGGTAGAATCTGGTACACTGGGAGCCTCACCTTTCCAGGCTCAGGACACTGCGGTACCCAAGAGATTCTTCAAACACGGACAGCATGTAAACTTCATCCATGATCACATGCAGCTGGTGCCTGCAGTGGGTAGGTGGTGGGAAAGAGGGAGCCAAAATATGTTACCCAGTGTTGAGTATCAGTATGTCAGAAACACAGAGGGCCTCAGACTAGCCCAGGGCACTAGGAAACCAGCTTGTCCCAAGAACACCCCGCTTTGGACTATATTTTTACAAACAGGAAGCTGCACCCATAAAGTAGAGGACTCTTTGGGGTCCTCCATGGTGGGCTGGAGACAAATGGACCCAGATTCATATCTGTTCCCACTCCTGATTGGACCACTCTGAGGCTCTGTTAAGCAGGGATGATGACAGTGTCCATGTTCATGGGGATGTTGTGATGAGGACCACAGACGCAGCACAGGAAGTGCTCACCTGGGAAGATGCCTCAGTCAGTAAAGGGCTGCCTTGCAAACAAGACCCAAGTCTGACGCCCAGAACCCACCAAAAAGGCAGGTCCGGTGACATGTACTTGCAATCCAGGTGCTGGGGGAGTGAAGAGGAGTGGATCCCGGGGGTTCACTGACCAGACAGCCTAGCATATTTGACCAGTGAAACCCTCAGAAACAATTAGAAGGCATCTAAGGAATGACCTCTGTCCTCCATATTCACACACGCACATGAACACAGGTAAACATATAATGTTCAGCATGGTGCCTGGCCCTAGAGTATTATAGCTGGTGTTTTAAGAAGACAGAGAAACACCAAAGCAGGTAGTAGCCCACAGTGGGCTAAGAAGGCTGACGTGCCCCAAGGCTCACATCAGAGCCCTGTCTGCCCACTTTGTGGGGGTAGGCATAGCTCACCTCATGGCGAATCCCAGGAACTCCTGTAGCTCTTCAGGGGAGTAGATGTCACCCAGAGGGTTCTGGGGGTTGATGAGGATGAGGCCTTTGACCTTGACACCCTGAAACCATCCATGGGGGTGTTACAGTGTCCTCCTGACCCCAGAGCCTCACAGTCCCACTGGATGAGACTGAAAGCTGGCTGGCTCACAGGGAAGCATGGCAGGGACACGCTCATGACCCAGCAAGAAGCAAATGACTGGGACTAGAGTTATGTCTGCTGTATCGTGCCAACGAAACAGGGAAACGTGCCCAGCTGCTGGCAGAGAGGCTGCTTGTGTCAAAAGAACTCTAGGTGGGAAAGTCCAGAACTTTCACAGTTCCCACAGTGAGCAATTGACAGCTTGAATGACAAAGGTAAACATCTGTGTGAAGTGCACAGCTGCTGAAAATGGGTGGAAAGCGGGCACAGGAACTTGGGTCTCTGCCTTTATTAGGGAGTCCCTCAAAAAGAGCAGGATCACCCCTCACCGTACTATAGACTCTCATGATCCACATTTGACCCTGAAGCAGAAACAAAGGGACTGGGATGGGGGAGTGCTCTTTTTAATTAGCATAATGTGGTGGTTTGAATTAGAATAGCCCCCATAGGCTCATATGTTTGAATGCTTGGTCTTTAGTGGAACTGTTTGGGAAGGATAGGAGAGGTGTGGCCTTGTTGGAAGAGGCATATCACTTGGGGCAGGCTTTGAGGCTTCAAAAGCCCAGTGTCTCTCTGCCTGCTGCCTACAGATCAGGCCGTAAAGCTCTGAGCTACTGCTACAGTGCCCTGCCTGTCTGCTTGCTGCCATGATGATCATGGACTAACTCTCTAAAATTGCAAGCAAACCCCCAATTAAATGCTTTCTTTTACCTTGGTCATGGTGTCTTTTCACAGCAATAGAACAGTAACTACATTCATTGAAAACAATAATGGGTTTCATTCTTGACATTTTCAGGCACATATATGTATAGTGCTTTGATCATATCCTGCCACCTATTACCCTTTCTTGTGAGGGGAAAGTTGTTAATGAAACTTCCTGGTTCCCTGTACACTGTGGTTTCAGGGTCATTTTCTAATGGGAAGATCCTCCATAGACACTGGATTTTGCCTGACTGCCCCCGCAAGGGTGGTTCTATAACCCCTCCCCATATATCCCTATCAAAGTTACAAGCCCAACTCCCAAGAGATGAAGGGTCCAGCCCCTGTTGAGATCCACCCACTCCCAGCCCTGGATTTAACTGAATCCCCAGACCTCAGAATTAACTCCTTGCAAGGCCATCTCCAGCTTCTCCACTGTGAGCTGGAAGGGACGTGTGTTCAGTCCAGTTACCTGGGAAGAGACCCATCAAAGGCAGGAACCAAATTCAGTGCCCCATCCCCACCCCAAACTTGAACTCTTGGGTCTTTCCTCATCTATCATCTCCAGTCTCCTGGGTACAGCCTTTGGAAAATGAGAGGGGCCACTTCCCCTTCCTGCCATCTGCCCCCCCACTTTACCTCAGGGACATCCCTCATCACTCAGATTTCTGGCAGAGGCAGCAAGGCTTCTCTGATTGGCTCTCACGACTTCCAAGGCCTAAGCTTCCCCCTTGCAGCCCTCTCATTTCTGGGACTAGTTCTTGGCTTCTCTATGGACCCAGGAATCTTAGAGCCTGAGCTTGGAGCTTCCAGGGAACCCAGGCAGAGGAATCCATGTGACAACAGAAGGCTCCACTTCCATTTCACAGAAGCCCTTACATAGGCTTCCTTCAGGTCCACCCACAAATTCAGACCCAGTAAACCCTTGCCTACAGGGATACCCAATGCAAGAACTGGAATGCAGGCACTCTTACCTTGCTGTCCAGGTAGACATAGGCCAGTCGGACGTTGCCATAGAGATAGACATGCTGGGTAATGGCTCCATAATAAGGGGTGGGGATCAAGAGAGCCTCTAGGGGAAGGAGTAGGCAATCCATTGGCCTCTGGCTTGGATACCCCAGACACCCAATATGAGCCCCACTGCCTTTCTAAGCTTCTATCATCCCTGGGGAATATCTGGAGCATATTCTTGCTCCTCTCAACTCCCCATACCTTAAAGCTTGAACCCCCTAAGGTCAGACTTTCTAATATAGATGCTCACTTAAAATGGAGTTACATACAGATAAATCCACTATAAGTTAAAACTATAAAAAATGCATTTGATCCACCTAACCTCCTAAATATTCTAGCTTAGGAATTTGGAACAGGGCAGAGTACTGGCATTGACTCAAGATCTCATGGTCGCCTGCAGGTGGAGTGGGGGAGCTCACTGCCACTGCCCAGCATTGCAAGAAAACAGCACATCACACAGCACTAGCTAGAGAACCTGTCACAATTCAAACTCCAGAGAACCTGGGTTCGATTCCCAGCACCCACAGGATGGCTCACAAGTGGCTGCAACTCCATTTCCAGGGGATCTAACCTCCACAGGCACCAGGCACACACAAAGACACATCCAGGCAAAAACACCCATACACATAAAATAATAAAGTAAAAACTAGTATAAAGATTTATTTGAAAATAAAGAGAGAGAAACCGAAATAGAGTTTCTATTGAGTTTGCATAGTTTTCACACCATTGTAAGCTGAAAGTCCCTGTGAGTTGGGGCCTCTGCTAATACTTACTGACTCCCTCAGCCTGTGCTAAACAGGTTCACCACCATGCTCTGAAGTAAGCACTATCGTCAGCCATACTTTATAGACCAGGATAGTGGAGCTTATAGGGTCCCTGTATTTGACTGTTCCAGAATGGATAAGAAATTGTCTATCATATTCTCACAGCAAATCTTCCTTTAGGGCTTAAGTCCTGGTGACTGCTTCTGTTCCTGTGACTTTGAAAAGTTACTTAACCTCTAGGCCTCAGTCTTCTCACCTGTGAAAGGGTCTAGTCAAAGAATCCATTCCATAGAGGTGTTGTGTAAAGCCACACGACCTAGCCTGGAAAGCTGTATGTGGTGACTGCATGTGACCAGCATTAACCTGTTAGTTAGGCTCAAATGAGCTCTCATGTTCCTTACAACAACTCACCCCTGGCTACAACCAGCTCTTGACACATTGCCTCTTAGAGCAGGCTGTCTCCTCAATAGTCATTCAATCTCCTTCCTTGCTAAGAGAAACTTGTTTATTTGGTTTGTTTGTTGGTTTGTTTGTTTGTTTGTTTGTTTGTTTGTAAGAGGACCGGCAATATGTCCAAGTCAGGCCTTCCCCAGCCATGGCGTGAAGCAGTCTAGTTTAAGTTGACAATGGATCCCTTAAGCACCTTTGCCAGAGACTCCTTTAGGTTTACAAGTAATTTCTATCCGGTAAAAAGGGTCTCACTGGGATCCTTTTGGAAAAGAGAACCCTTGATGCCCTGTCTGAGAGAAGAGGCCAGCTTGTTGTAACTGTCTTGGTCTTCTTGCTATAAGACACAGTGTCACAGAAGACTGTGACAATGACCTGGTGAACAAGAAGAAAAAACTGAGAAACTCAGAGAGAGCAGGAGGACCCTGATCCCATAGAAACCTCCCTGAGAACTGCTGCCTCGGATGTCTGGTCAAGCCACTCACTGAAGGCTCCTGCAATCTCCTATGCTCTACTATAGCTGAAGGCATCCTGATGCAGCTCTGCTGCTAGGCAACTGAGGTCACAGCCAATCATAGCCTTGGTTCAAAGCTGACGGAGTAGGCCTGGGGTTCACTTACCTCCTGCCTCACACAGCACTGTGGCCAGAGCAGAAAAGAGAGAGGCACAGCCATTCAGAACTACCACCTAGGGGTGACAAGAGACAAGGGTGACTCTGTCAGGGGACAGAGAAGAGCAAGGACCAGGGGAAGGGCCACGCCTCTCCCCAGTGTCCTGGGGAATCCATCCTGACGAAGGTCTCCCTTGGCTTCCAGCCAAACTTATTTCTGGGGACCCTGCTCTTGATCAAGTGAACAAGAGACAGAACTGGTCACTCTGAGGGCCTCTCTCAAAGGTGAGGCGGTCAAGAGGGCTACAGGACAGTGGGGTTGGGAGGCAAAACTAAGTGAAAGGCAGACCCCAAGCGTCCCCCCAACCCTCACCCCTAAGGAAGGGGTGACTCACGTTCTCTGGTTTGAGGGGTGCCGGGCTCTTACAGTAGAAAGACAAGAACCTTGCCACTTCTTCCCGGAGGCTAGAAGAACAGACCAACAATGTGCGACACTTGTCCGAGGATTCTCGGCCCAGTCCACTCTGGAGCCCCTCTGGGAACCCACAGGTGGCTAGCTGCCACTGCTCCATCCTCCCCTCCCAGGAGGTGAATAGGCGGGCATTTGTCTCCACTCTGGCACACCCTCCCCCATCTGACCGCAAAGCATTCACCCTGTGTGGTTCTAGGACACCCAGCCCTACCCACCCACCCCCAGTCAGGAAACAGATAAAAACTAACGCTATATAGATCTAGCTGGTGAAAACGATAATAAAAAACATTATCATAATAGGAACTGTTACCACAGTTCTTACTGAGCTTCAGATGTTATTTGGAGAATGTTCCATGGTAACTACTCTTACTATTGTTTCCATTTTACAAAGAAGTTGAGGTTTAAGGGAATTAAAACACTTGCTGGTAAATGGCAGAGTCTATGCCCAAGCTCCATGGCCTGCCCCAAGCTCACCATACTGATGACCATTTTCTAAGAATATGAGCTTTGGAATACACCTTGGGTCAGGTCCTGTCCCTAAGAACAATGCCTGACCTGCAAATCATCAGTATATGGCAGCCTTTCATTCCCTGCCCCATCTTACCACTGGGAGGGAGTCCCAGCCAGCTCCCTAGACACTCACCTGTCATCGCTAAAGCTGCTGGAAAAGCAAGGACAGTCTCCTCCCTCACTTCAGACTAAGGGTCATGGGAACCAAGCCGGGAACTCCGGTGATGGATTTGGGGCTGACCGGACAGCCCCTGGTCACCAGGTCTCTACAACTATTTTCTCAGCTTACCACCAGCTCCCTCACTCTGCCTCTACTGATAACGTGGACAGAAGAATTCTTTGTTGAGAGGCCTCCCTGTGCTTTGTAGGGTTAACAGCACATCCCTGGACTGTAGACCCTTCTCCCAGTTACACGAACCAGAAATGTGCCCAGCCACTACCAGACCTCCCTGGGGTCAACATGTTGAGACCCACCAGCCTGTGGCAACTACTTACAACAGATGCCCCCTCCAGTCGGGGTACTGCAGCAGAGACGGCTCCACATGAAGCATGTCATTCTGTGTCAGCTGGGGGCACGAAGGGAACAGAGCAAGGCTAAGGGCCAGCACTGCCACCTGCGTCCACATGGCACCAGGGCCTTCTCAGGGAATGTGGCAGGAGTGCAGGACAGCCCATTTCACAGATCAGCAAACCAAGGCTCACAAAGTGAAGGCAAGGCTAGCAAATGGCAGAGCTAAAGCCATACCCAGAACTCTTGACTCTAGCTCTCTATACAACAGAATCGGGTGTGGGGGGTGGGGTGGGGGGGGTGCAGAGCAGAGCTGGGAAGGCACACTGCTCAGCTTCCCCAGACGTCAGAGGAGGCTCCAGAGCTGGGTGATGTCAGCTTGGCCTTGGCTCCAACTTTAGAGAGGGGACTCGGGACACTGTCTTCTGCAGGTTCCACTCAATCTCACCCTTTGTGTATGGTGGCAAATTTTAGACCCTCCCTTGTCTCGGCAGGTACTGGATTAGTGACACTAGAGCATCATGGCTATAAGGTCAAAGAGAGCCAATAACATAGTGTCCTCGGGCAGAGGGACCAGAACAATTGGAATCATCTATGCCAGGGCCCAGCCATTTCCCTCCCTCCTGCCGCCCCTTAGAGCAGGTTCAACATGGAAGCCACGGGTATCTGTGGCTACTTAGCACTTACTAGGTTGCTAGTCTGAACTGTAATGACTTTGTAAGAACAAGTATTAATAAATATCAATAACTGTACACTTATTACCAGCTGAAATGGTCATATTTTAGATATAGTAGGTAAATGAAATATTACTGAAGCCAGTTTTAGTTATCTTTACTTTTGGAGACTTGAGACATGCTCTTGCTGTGTAGCCCTGGCTCTCCTGATGCTTACTATGCAGCCCAAGATGGACTCAGACTCACAGCACTCCTCCTGCCTCAGATTCTTGGGTACTGGGTGCAATTCCCAGCACCTACATGACGGCTCACAACCATCTGTAACTACAGTTCCAGGTTATCAGACTCCCTCTTCTGGCCTCAGCAGGTGCCAGGGATGTACCTGGGGCACAGACATATGAAAGCAAAACACCCATACACATAAAATATATTTCAAAAAGAAATCTGATGGCATCTGAAGGAATTTTACAAACTGGATTAGAAACAGCCATGGAAGCTAAACCCGTTGGTACGGGCCTGTGACCCCAGCTACACGGAGGTTAAGGTGGGGGGACTGCAAATCCAAGGCCTGCCTGGCGGAGTAAGTTCAAGATCAGCTTCAGAAACTTAGACCTTGACTTAAAATAAAATGTTAAGACGGTAGAGGGTGTGGTTTAACTTGCCTGGACTGGGTAAGTGCTAGGTTCAATCTCCAGTGAAGAGCAAAAGACTAGAGATGGGTATAGTTCTGTCGGCAGACAGGGGAGGGGAGGAGAAGGAGGGGAGGAGAGGGGAGGGGAGGGAAGGGGAGAAGAGGAGAAGAGAGTGGAGTTGTTCCCAAGGCAGACCTGGAATCCATGTCTCCCCACTCTTACATCAGGGCCACCGAGGCGTGCAGCAAGCTACTGTGGCAAAGGATTCCAGAAGCCCCTGGCCCGGCAGCCCCAGCACTCACCCGCCTGGACAGAAGGTCGAAGCAGAGTTTGTTCTCACTGGTGCCCAGGTTGATGATGCCCTGCACACAAAGTGTAGAGGCAGGGTGAGTATGAGAAAGGAATGTCCGCAAAGAGCCTGGGGAACCCACAGACAGCAAAGTGGGCACCACCCACCCTTCCACCAGCCTCCTTGTCTTTGCTCAAACTGGGTCCTCACAGGGCTCCAAAACCCCATCCCCCATTTCCAATCGTATTATTAAAATAAGAAACACATTTCCAATCGTATTATTAAAATAAGAAACACAGAGCCAAGGTAAAAGAGAAAAGCCGAGAGGTCAGAGCTCAGAGATAAAATCTTACCTCCTGCAGTACTCCTAGCTTCCCCGAGAGAGAGAGAGGTACTTCCTGTGTCCCTGTTTAAATAATCTTTCTGTTCTGCCTTCTCATTGGTTGTAAACCCAACCACATGACTGCCTCATCACTGCCTGTAAGTACCGCCCTCCAGGTCTTAAAGGCGTATGTCTCCAATACTGGCTGTATCCCTGAACACACAGAAATCTACCTAGCTCTTCTAACCACCACGCTCTTACTATGGCTCTAATAGCTCTGACCCCAGGGCAACTTTATTTATTAACATAAAATTAAAATAACATTTCAGTACAAATAAAATATCACCACATTTCCCCTTTTCTATTTTAATAAAAAGAAAAAAGGCAAAAGGTTATAACTAACAAAAGAAAAACTATATACAAAAGTACAATAACTATATACAATATATACAAGTAACAAATACCTAAACGATGTCTAGTCCATTTGTATTTGACAAATCAGAGAAAATAATTCCCTTATCTATCCTATTTTAGTAAGTCCAAAATGTATCTAATTCACTTTCTATCCTAATTAATCTTCAACTATAACTAACTAATCTTCAACTCCCTCAGAGACCCAAGAAGGAAATAATATTAGCTAACAAAAATAAAAACAGGAAGTGCACAAAAGCAACTTCCAAAAATTTTGTGAGTTGACAGAAACAGCCAGCTGCCTGGACAGTCACCTGAGGTTTCTCCACAGTGTTGGGGCATCATCTTCAGCCTATAGGCTTATGGTATCTGACAGACTCATTTGTGAAGTAGGTTGTACACAAGGTCAACAGTTCAACCTCCATTTGGGTGAGAGCAGTCCATGTACCAGAAACACCTGAATTCCACTAGTGTCATGTCATGATTCAGGATTTTAAATTCTGGAAATTGTTGATGGTTTTTGAATTCAGCTGTCCATTCTTCTTGACGGTGTATATATGGCTTCATCTAAGCATGCCCTTCTCCACATCCCTCTATTAAATGCCAGTCTACTATTGAGAGGCGTGAGCTTTCAGTTGCTGTTCCATTGCACAACAGAAGCCATCGGCCCACTGCCTGTTCAGCTGCCTTCAAAGAAAAGGGCACTGTACCTTTTCTAGATTGTGAAGGCCACTTCAGGGATGGTGCCATATTGTCCTGGCCTCAGAAGATGCCGTCTGATAAAGCCATAACCACACTTGTTTTGGCAGGAATCGGTAGTCCTTTGTTTCGTGTTCTGTCTGTCCATTTTGTCCTGTTGATACGAGGATACTTTGTTGTCCAGTGGCTAACTTTTGCCACAATGAAAATTAACTCCATATGCAGTTTCTTCAATGCCCATATTTTCTCTGAAGTAGATTGGTACTGCCAGGAGCCGACATGTCTCAAAAAAGAAAAATTTCTAAGTTATTAAAACATTTTAAATGCCATATTCGGTAGATTTCTGAAGGGTTTGAAGATGACCTGTCTAAAATACATCTGCTCAATTTTTAAAACATATCTAATATGACTACAATTTCTATTGTAATGTCTAACTACTAACTTTCATTTCTTTATATCCTAATAGTTGGTAATAATGTAAAGTATTTAAAACTAGTAATTGTCTTTTTCTTTTCTTTTCTTTCTTTCTTTTTTTTTTTTTTTAAAAAAAAACAAGAACCTTAAATCTAATCTCCTTTGCTTAGCCTTTTTCCTAACCCTTGACAACTTGTAACCTACCCCCTTAAATAATGAAAATTATCCCAGACCCAAAACCCATTAAAAGAACCAAAAAACCACCCGCCCCACACCACTTCTTTGGCAATGTGGGTGTCATATTCTTAAAATTGCTTCCTGCTGGGTATGGGCGAAGTTATCTTTATCCTGAAAGAAAATTTTTTAGGTTAATTGTCAAATTCTAGGAAAGATAACTATATCCTTTATTATTATCCAGTCTATGTATAAAGCCAAAGTTCAGGGTTTATCTCAAGTCCTTATTCAAGTAGTCTTTGAGACTGGATCATCTCAGCTAGTCATCTCAAAATTGCTCTGAGCACCTTGTAGTTCAAAGCTGATCTATAGATGATGTTTGTCAGTTCAGTGATATTATTATTGTCCACGTGGAATTGTTGTTGTTGTGTTTGTTGTTGTGGGGCCCCATCTTCTTCCTGGAGATTTCAGTTGATGTTAGGCCTGGCCATGATTTCCTGCAGAAAACTGATAAGAGACTCGAACACAAAGACATATATATGCAGCTAATTGAAGCCTTTTTTTTTCTAGAATTAGTTAGTACTCTATATGACCATTCATATCTTAACAAAATTTAAAATATATATATATATCAATCTTGTAAATTTTGATATAAAATTTATACTTTAAGAAAAGTTTAAAGAATCAGAATAGAATCAAAGAGTTGAGATTAGTAATAGAATAGTCCCTTAATTAATTTGGCTTTTGTTCTGTCCCATAGCAGAAAATGGCTCTTTCTGGCATGATACAGGGAGTTTGCATTTTCCTTTTAACAACATGCTTGAGTTTAAAGAAGGAGAGAGCCATTCTCCAACTCCAAAGTCAGCTTTAAATTTTAATTGAACTGGGACTATTAGAAAACCAATAGTGTTAAATCTTTAGAGAAAAGCAGAAACAAACATTTAAGAAGACATAAAATTTTTTAGATAATATATACCCATATGCCATATACTCCCATATACTCTGTTTCCTGGGATAGATGATTTGTCCCTTTTCTTCAGTTGTCTCATTTGTCTTGTGTCCTTCAGATTCCTTAACCTTCATTCTCCTAAAAGACAAAAACAAAAACCTTCCCCCAAGACTAATTTTTGGGGATGTTCCTTTTTGGCAAGTTATTATCTGATTAAATGAAAAGACATGTGTTATAGGTACAAGTTAGTTTAAATTGGATGTTCATGCTGGTTGATGAACTATCACCTCCTCTAATTAAGAGGTTTCTCTTGTTCAAATCGAACCTTTATCAATTTTGATGGTACCCACAGCTTATCTTCTCCTATAGAAACAAAAGCAAAACCTCGTCCCCAACGTAATACATACCCTGGCTTCCATTCTGAGGTCAGCACATCCTTAAAGTATATAGGCTGATTTAATTCTGTAGTTTTTTCTATTACCCAATGTCTCTCTGCAGCTGTTGTTCTTTTCTCATTGGCATTCAGAAAATTCAAAGTTAATAGAGCATTATGCAGTCTATTTCTGGGGGTTTTTGTTACTCCTTTCTGTTTATTTAGCATATCCTTTAGAGTTCTGTTTGACCTTTCTATAACTGCTTGACCTGTAGGATTATGTGGTATACCTGTAATATGCTTTATATTGTAATAAGCAAAAAACTGTTTCATTTTAACAGAGACATATGATGGAGCATTGTCAGTTTTGATTTGTGCAGGTATACCCATGATGGCCATAACTTCTAGCAAATGAGTGATTACAGAATCAGCTTTTTCAGAACTCAAAGCAGTTGCCCATTAAAATCCTGAATAAGTATCAATGGTGTGGTGTACATATTTCAGTTTTCCAAATTCTGCAAAGTGAAACACGTCCATCTGCCAGATTTCATTCCTCTGAGTACCCTTTGGGTTACATCCTGCTGGTAATGGCGTTTGATTATAGAAAGAACAAGTAGGACATTTCTTTACTATTTCTTTGGCTTGTTGCCAGGTTATGGAAAAATCCTTTTTTAAACCTTTACTATTGACGTGATGTTTTTTATGAAAGTCTGAGGCCTCCAGCACATTTCCTATCAATAATTTATCAATCTCATCATTGCCTTGTGCTAGAGGGCCTGGCAAACCAGTATGAGATCGGATGTGAGTTATATATAAAGGATGACTCCTTTTCCTGATTGTATCTTGTAATTGAATAAATAGTGAAGTTAATTCTGAAGCATCAGGGATAAATTCTGCAGTCTCAATATGTAACACCACTCTTTCAGCATACTGAGAGTCAGTTACTATGTTGAGAGGTTCTGAAAAATCCATTAATACCAACAGAATAGCATACAATTCTGATTTTTGCACTGAATTATAAGGACTTTGTACCACTTTACTTAAATTTTCTGATTTGTAACCTGCCTTTCCTTGTTTGTTGGCATCTGTATAAAATGTACAAACTCCAGATATGGGTTTTTGCCGTACAATTCGAGGCAAGATCCAATCAGCTCTCTTTATAAAATCAATTCTGTTGCTTTTGGGATATTTGCTGTTAATTTCTCCCAAAAAATTACTGCAAGCTCTTTGCCAAGGTTCACTTTCTGTCCATAATTTTTCAATGTCCTCCTTAGTTAAAGGTACGACAATTTCTGCTGGGTCTATTCCTGCTAATTGACGAAGTCTCAATTTTCCTTTCCAAATCAAGTCAGAGATTTTTTCCCCATAAGTTTTTAATTTTTTATTTGGTTTATTTGGTAAAAATATCCATTCCAATATAATATCTTCCCTCTGCATTAATATTCCAGTAGGGGAATGCCTAGAAGGTAAAATAACCAAAATGCAATCCAGCTTTGGATCAATACGATCCACGTGCCCTTCATGTACTTTCTTTTCTACCAAGGCCAATTCTTTCTCAGCTTCAGGTGATAATTCTCTTGGACTATTTAAGTCCTTGTCACCTTCTAAGGTTTTGAACAAATTAGTCAGTTCATCATTTTTTACCCCAACAATAGTTCGTAGATGAGAAATATCTCCAAATAATCTTTGAAAGTCATTAAGAGTCTGTAGTCTATCTCTCCTAATTTGCACCTTTTGGGGTCTAATTTTTTGTAGCTCTATTTTATATCCTAAATAATTAATAGAATCTCCTCTTTGTATTTTTTCAGGAGCAATTTGTAATCCCCAGCAAGGCAAAATTTTCTTTACTTCTTCAAACATTCTTTCTAAAGTATCTGCATTTGAGTCAGCTAGTAAAATATCATCCATATAATGATAAATTATAGATTTAGGAAATTTTTTACGTATCACTTCCAATGGCTGTTGTACAAAATATTGGCACAGAGTTGGGCTATTTAACATTCCCTGTGGGAGGACCCTCCATTGAAATCTTTTAACCAGTTGAGAATTATTATAAGTAGGCACTGTGAAAGCAAATCTTTCTTTGTCTTTTTCTTGTAAGGGTATTGAAAAGAAACAGTCTTTTAAATCAATAACTATGAGAGGCCATCCTTTTGGTAACAGAGTAGGCAAAGGAATTCCAGATTGTAGAGAGCCCATCGGCTGAATTATTTTGTTAATTGCTCTAAGGTCTGTTACCATTCTCCATTTACCAGATTTCTTTTTAATAACAAATACAGGAGAATTCCAAGGGCTGGTTGACTGTTCAATATGCTGAGCATTTAACTGTTCTTCTACCAGCTCTTCTAAAACCTGGAGTTTCTCTGTTGTTAAAGGCCATTGCTGAACCCATACAGGCTTGTCTGTTAACCATTTTAAAGGTAGAGCTGTTGGTATTTTTGGAAGATTATCAGTTGTTGTGCCCTGTTCTTGTATAATATGGATGGCCGGTGACCACTCAAAATAATGCCTTCTAATATTTCTCTCAGAAACATGTGCTAGTTTATGATTTGTTTCTGAGATTGGAGGGATTTTAATCTGAGTATTCCATTGTTGCAACAAGTCTCGACCCCACAGGTTCATAGCTATGTTAGCGACATATGGTTTTAATTTTCCTCTCTGTCCTTCTGGACCTATACATTCCAGCCATCTTGCACTCTGTTTCACTCCAGATAATGTCCCAATTCCTAACAGTTGAACGTTTACCTCTTGAAGAGGCCAAGCTGGATGCCAAAATTCTGGTGCAATTATGGTAATGTCCGCACCTGTGTCTACCAGACCAGACAACAAAACACCATTTATTTTTATTGTTAATTTTGGTCTCTGTTCATTAATAGAAGTTTGCCAAAAAATTTTCTTTATGTTTTCTCCTGAATTTTCTATTCTCTCTTTTTCATCATCCTGACCAGCATGATTTATTCCAATAGTCATTTGGTTATTTAATCGCTCAGAGCAGGGATTTCCTCTACAGCTGCAGGAAAGGTTTGAACTGGTTTTGCTATGGGGGCCTGCATGAGGCCCCTCCGGGAGTTTCCCGAAAACTGAGGCAAAGGATTACCCTGTCTGTCCTTTGTTGATCTACATTCATTGGTCCAGTGTTTTCCCTTACCACACCTTCTGCATACTCCAGAAGGAAGGGGCATTCTGTTGCCATTGTTCCTTGAAGAAACATTGCTTCTAGGAATGACCTGTTTACAGTCCCTTTTAAAATGTCCTTGCTTTCCACACCCAAAACATCTAACACTCCTCAAACCTTTTGAAATTACTTCTCCTACCCACGTATCATGCTCATCAACCTCAACATTAATTGTTTCTCTAATCCAATCTTCCAAAGGTGCAGATCTTGCCCTTAACGGCCTGATTATTCTTTTGCATGCTGCATTCGCATTCTCAAATGCCAAAGCTTCAATTATTGCCTTACTAGCTTCTGATCCTGAGACCATTCTGTTTACTGCTGAAGCCAGTCTTTCTAAAAAATCTGTGAAAGATTCTTTTGGGCCTTGCATAACCTTTGTGAATGACTCAGGTTTTTTTCCTGGTTCATCAACTCTGTCCCATGCATTCAAGGCTGCCATTCGACATAAAATTACGGTTTGAACATCATATAAACATTGTGTTTGTATTGAAGCATATTGGCCTTCTCCAATAAGCTGATCCTGACAAACTTGTATTCCTTTATCCCTCCATTGTGTTTCTACGTTTCTAGCTTCATCCTTAAACCACGTTAGAAATTGAATTCTCTGGCTGGGTTCCAGAACAGCTTGTGCAAGGTCCCGCCAGTCCTGTGGTATAATCCTATTATATGTTGACCAAGAGTTTAACATTTGCTTTACATATGGGGAATGCATGCCATAAGATACTATTGGCTCCTTAAACCTTTTAAAATCCATCAGTTCAATTGGAGCCCAGATATTTTGTGTAGCCATTTGATCAGGCATCTGCTGTACGGTTACAGGATAAATTAAGGATGACTGTGTGAAAACAGGCTTTCTTTCTGTAACCTTATGATCCAAACTTGAACCAACTTCACTGTTAAAATTAACAGGTTTTTCTAAAGCTGTTATCCTGGCACTTAAATCGACTATCTTTTTAAATAGTAAAATGAGAATAAGCATGGTGATAAACTGCATAATTCCCATAATACTCATCTTTTCATATAGTTGTTCCATTGTCAGACTGCCTAAAATTTCAAACAAAACCCAATTTTCTTCCAATGTACAGAGGAAACCCATTTTTTTAAATGTGGAAAAAATTTGTCTTTTAAATAGTTTCCTTTATGACTTACCAAATCTGCGTAGAACAGTAGAAATCCGAGCGAATTTCAAAACAGCCACCTAGAGTCCTAGGTGTAAATCCAGAGAGAGAGAGAGAGAGAGAGAGAGAGAGAGAGAGAGAGAAACAGAGAGACAGAGAGAAAGCAAAAGTGAAAGTGAAAGTGAAAGCGAAGGGGTAGCCGGCTAAAGCTTAAAGCCAGCCACTTGTTCCCTCTTGAGCTGAGTCAAGGCTTGGCTTTACAGGCAGGGGCCCTGTTTAGCAGGGCAGGCCTGAGCTGTTTGTAGCACTGGCTTTAAGCAAGCAGCTCACAGTCCGGCCTGAGGCCAAGCAGACCTTGGGCAGGGGCTAGGGAGCTGGCTGCTCCGGCTAGGGAGCCGGCTGCTCGGGCTAGGGAGCCGGCCCCAAGCAGTTTTTAATGGATTCTTGTCACGTTGGGCGCCAGATGTAGATGTAACCAATCGTATTATTAAAATAAGAAACACAGAGCCAAGGTAAAAGAGAAAAGCCGAGAGGTCAGAGCTCAGAGATAAAATCTTACCTCCTGCAGTACTCCTAGCTTCCCCGAGAGAGAGAGGTACTTCCTGTGTCCCTGTTTAAATAATCTTTCTGTTCTGCCTTCTCATTGGTTGTAAACCCAACCACATGACTGCCTCATCACTGCCTGTAAGTACCGCCCTCCAGGTCTTAAAGGCGTATGTCTCCAATACTGGCTGTATCCCTGAACACACAGAAATCTACCTAGCTCTTCTAACCACCACGCTCTTACTATGGCTCTAATAGCTCTGACCCCAGGGCAACTTTATTTATTAACATAAAATTAAAATAACATTTCAGTACAAATAAAATATCACCACAGTCTAAACACCACCTCTGGCCAGAAGCCTCCCCACAAGCCCCACCTGGAAGCCCTCTTTGCTTCTTGGAGTCCCACATCTCTATCCACCTCTCCCCTGCCCTGAGAAAACCACTCAACTTCGGTCCCACACCACAGAGATTGGGGCATAGCTCTCTGCTGATAGCTAGCTCCTGAAGGCAAATTCGTGCCCAAGACACCACTATGTCTCTCCAGAAACATTTATAGAATGAAAAAAAAAAAAAAAACCTGCAGACCATAAATTACACTCTGCTAGGACCAGAAACAAAGGTGGTGTGTTCAGTGGACCCCCTAGGTCAGTATAAATTATTCCCTAGGAGACCCAGCTAACAGGACACATTGTCTGATTGCCACCCCATAAGGTGTTAATCCTAATAAGGGGCACCAACTCCTGCTCCTGCCTTATGTCAGGAGTGAAGGAGGCAGGAGAGAAAAAACAATTAAACTTGAATGAGCTGAGAGTTAGACACATAAGAGGCAATGCTCACCACCCCTGGGGAGGAAGCTGTTTCCCCCAGACACAGCCAACCCATCTCCAAATCCCAACAGCTCTCCAGTTACAGCACATTCA
The DNA here is from genome assembly GCF_049852395.1 of Peromyscus maniculatus bairdii. Classification (NCBI taxonomy): domain Eukaryota; kingdom Metazoa; phylum Chordata; class Mammalia; order Rodentia; family Cricetidae; genus Peromyscus; species Peromyscus maniculatus. The sequence goes on from NC_134855.1 coordinate 70,943,257, forward strand.
GCCTTGCCAAGCCCCACTGCTGAGGTCCTAGTGTAAGTCACCGTGGTTCCTGTCCAGATCACTGCCAGAGCTCCCCACCTCCTCTCCTGTCCACTCCCTCACCTGTCATCGGGTCTTCATATGGAAGTCCCAGGTGTCTTTAATAACTGAAATTACATCATGCATACTGTCTTCTGAACATTTCCTACTCAACTCTGGATACAGAAAGAACGTTCGCCATGTCCCATGAGGCCCTACAATACCCATAGCCTTTCTGACCCCATCACCCACCAGTCTGGCTTTACCATAACCCACTGGCTTCCTTGCTGAACCTTGATCTGATCCAGCGTAGTTCCGGCCTGGGGCCTTTGTACTACCTATTCTCTCAGCTGCATGGCTCCTGGTGGTGGGTAGCCTCTACCAGGGCACCCTGCATAGAGACTGATCTGCCAAGTGCTCCCGTTCAAAGGAACATGCAAAAATGATGGGGTGTCACTTGTAAGGTTAGGTCATAAAAGTGGGTGGCTTCTATCTTGGGTATTTACAGTCTCTCATTCTGTCCTGAGTCATCTTCCCTGGAGGGAGCCAGCTGCCATATCTGAGGCAGTCCTGAGGGAAAGTCCGTGTGAAAGGAATAGGTATCCATAAGGAGGAACGGGAGTGAGTCTGGAGAAGAAGCCTCTCACCTGTCCAAGTCCCACCACCCAGTCAAGCTTTCGGATGAGATCACAGCACCAACTTCAGGGTACTGTGTCAGAAACCCTGATCCAAAGATGCCCACCAGGAGTCTGAGCTGCAGCAACTGGGAAATGTTTGCTATGTAAGCTGCTGAGATTTGGGGTGATTTGTTACAGCAATACAACCTCTCTCACTTTTTTTCAAGGCTCTGTTCTAATGACACCTGATTAAAGTAGCCTTCTATGACATCCTATGTCAAACAGCAATATTTCCCAGCTGACCATCCTCCTCTGTCCGCCTCACCCTGTTTTCATTTTCTCTGCAGTACCTACCAGTAAATGTTATATGTATTTTTGATCTGTCGGTCTCAACTAAAATATAAATACATAGGGCAATATTTGAGTTTTGCTCACTGCTATGACACCAGTACCTAGAATGGTTGCTGATACCTGGTGGATGTCCAACAGATCAAAACTATTAATAAGGGTTATTATGTATAATAGGTTATGATAATCTTGGCATATGATAATAATAATAGCAGCTGCATTTATCAAGTTTTTATCAATTTATCAAGTATTTATCAATATGACAAGCACTGTCAATTTCACACTTCTGGTTTCATTTCATGTTGACTCTTCTACAGAGCAGACATTACTAGCCCATCTCAGAGATGACCTATCTACAGAGCAGACATTACTAGCCCATCTCAGACATGAACTGTCTACAGAAGCTGACATTACCAGCCCTCTTGGAGCCAGAGGATCATAACTCCAACCTGACAAGAGCAAGCTGGCTGCTGGCTGCCCTGCAGTTAGCTTGCTCTTGGGTCCCAGTTGGGAGGGGTCTTCACTCACATTGGGGTTCTTGTCCTCATCATACTCATCCATGTGGTAGGTTCTGTAGCCCTCCTCAGCTGAGTCCCAGAACCATTTGATGACTCTTCCTCTAGAGGACAGGCAGGAGCTGTCAGAGGAGAACATGGCCACGGGGTCACCCACTCCATAGAGTTTGGGCTGCTTGCAGTCTGGCTTTCTGAGGCATTCTCCTTGCAGAACATCACCATAGCCATTCTCCATGTCCTGAGAAGAGGTTGAGCCTGAACATGCAGTAGGTGCTGTGGCTTCCCCCTGAGGAAGAGTGAACATCTGCCAAGACACAAATGCATAAGCCCGCTGAAAGGCTTCTGCTCATCCTTCATTTGTGTGTATTTGAGTGTGTGTGTGTGTGTGTGTGTGTCTGTCTGTCTGTCTGTCTACATGTAGGCTCAAGAACAACCCTGGTATCTTTCTGGGAGCTGTTCACTGTGTTTTTTGAGACAGAGTCTCTTCCTAGGACCTGGTATTTACATATTAGATTAAACTGGCTAGCCAGTAAGGCCCAGAGACCTGCCTGTCTCCATCTCCCCAGCTCTGAAATTATGAGGGTGCACATCTGGTTATTTTTAATGTGGGTTCTGGAGATAAAATTCAGACCCTCATGAATACAAGGCAAGAAAAGCATTTTAATGACTGGACACTTGACAGCTAGTGATGGTTGCCCAGCCTTCCTCCCCCCTCCCCCCGCCCCCCTCCCGCCCCCACAGGTTGCCCAACACTGGCCTTGAACTCTTGGGCTCAAGTGATCCTCCTTTCTCAGCCTCCCTAGTAGCTGTAACTAAGGTTATCTCCGCACAGATATCTCCCTCTTCTTGCAAGTTTGTGTGCTCATCCCCCTTGTCCCTATCAAGTTAAACACGTCAACAAATCTGTGGAGGACCTATGAATATCGTACCGTGCTTGCTACGTACAAGTAACTTTAATCTACTGCAGCTTTAGCTTGCTCTATTTCTGCGTCTATTTCTCATTCTGTAGCCTCCAGGGTCACCAACTATCTTTTCCACCTCAAGGATCTTGCTCACCTCAATTTCAAAACATCAGGCTTATTTCCCAAGCAGATCACTGCCACGGTCCTGGACCTCTTGTGTGACAGGTGATCTGGAGCTGGTGGTGGGAACTAGGGGGACGGGAGATTAGGGGTCACAAGTGCAGGCACTCAGGATCCCAGCTCCACTCTCAAAGGAAGCAAGGGCCTCAGAGGAGGGTCTCCTAGCTGCCAACAACATAGAAGCTTCCTAAGCATTTCTCATTCATGTCTCACCTGTGCTGTGGTTGAACCAACACCCACCCCAAAGGGTGATAAAACGGGGATCTAAGGGCGATAAAGCACTCATACCAAATTGTGGCTGGTGGCCAAATGTCTAAAATATGAGTCACCCTATCACAATTGCTCTCTAATTTTCCTGTCTTAAGGTATAAGTCTTACTTGGTAGAAGGGATGGGAACCCAGAAACTGTCCCGAAGTTTTGTTTTGCTTTGTAAATCTCAGGGGCCTCCCCAAGGTGGCGGGACTTCGGAGAAACACACATTCTGCTCCACGAAAGCCCAGGTCGGAGGAAGAGCACTGCCGAGTGCCCGGGCTTGGATGGGCGCAGCCAGAACCCAGCAGGAGCACAAGACAGTATGGGTGGAAGCCGGGCTCAATCCAGCCTAGCGATCTAGCCAGCCCAGTGCTCGCAACCAAGACGGAGTGGTCTGCAGGGCCCGCCCGGGGTTTTCCTGGCCCGCGGAGCCTGTGTGACTGCACTCAGGACTCCAGACCCAAGAGCAGTAGAGTTCAAGAGCACAGGGCAACCAAGCCGCCCCTTTGGTGCACAGCGTGGGGAATCGCACCTACTTTGGGCGTCTGGTTTCGGGGTTTCGCGCGTGATATCCTCTGGGCCGGACTTCCGGGACGCTGGGTCAGCCTGCCCCCTAGCGACCAGGAGGGGATAAAGAGGAAGGAGCCTGCGCCCTCCCTCCAGAGTGCAGACGTGGAAGCTCTGGGCTTCAACACTTCCCTGCCAGCCAGAAACTAAAGTCTGAAATGGAAGAAGAGGTCCGGACTGAGGGGTGGAGATTTTGGCCGAGACAAGACCACGCCCTCCCTATCTCTTCTCTCATTGGCCTGAGCTTAGATTTCTCTAGCATTTGAATACCCTTGGTCAGAGCCATTTGAGCATGGAAGGTTCTTCCCCAGTTAAAGTAGGCATCCTCTTAAAACACCGGCCCTCCTGAGTGTCGCCTGTGCACGTGATCTCCCCGCCATCCATTTGCATAGGCTTTCCTCAACTCCCAAAAATTCTTAGTTGGAAGGAATAAAGATTTACAAAAGGCTGCGGTCACGCCTTTAATCCCAGCCCTCGGTAGGCAGAGCCAGGTGGATCTCTGTGAGTTCAAGGCCAGCCTGGTCTACAGAGCGAGAGCCAGGACAGGCACCAAAAACTACACAGAGAAACCCTGTCTCAAAAAAAAAAAAAAAAAAAAAAAAAAAAAAAAAAAAAAAAAAAAAAAAAAAAAGAAAAGAAAAAGAAAAAAAAAGAAAAGAAAAAGAAAAGAAAAATAGAAAGTTATCGACATGTATTTTTACATGACACGTGGTGAGGACACGCGGGGATGAAAAGCTCTCAAAGGGGGGCTTCTTTGAATTCCAGTTTATACAAAATAGATTTTTAGAGATGCGGGTCGACAAAGGGAAAAGTTCAGTTCCCAGTACAAGCAAGAAGGCAACAAGAAGTCAAAAATGAGCAGATGTCCTTATGTGCCTCCCAGAGGTTTGCTGAGTGTAAATACCAAATCGAATGACTCCACCCCCTATTTATGCAAAGAAACAACCTCTTGTCTATCACAGACCATGAGGCCTAGACTGATAAATAACGTATTTATGCAAATACTATAATATAATACCATCATCTATACACTTCTCAAATTAGAACAGGAACACAGTCAGGCCTAGGTAGTCCAACAAAGTAGTTACACTCTGTCGCTGAAGGTTGGTGGTTTGAATGAGAATGACCCCCATAGGCTCATATATTTGAATATCTGTTCCCTAGTTGGTAGAATATTTAAGGACTAGGAAGTGTGTCTTTGTTGGCAAAGGTGTGTCACTGGGGGTGGCCTTTGTGGTTTCAAAAGCCCAGGTCGGGCCCAGTCTCTTTCTCCTCTGCCTGCTGCCTGAGGATCAGGATATAAGCTCTTAGCTCCAGCACCATGCCTGCCTGCCTGCCATCACCCTCCCCACCATAATGGGAGCAGACTAACATTCTGAAACTGTGAGCAAGCCCCCAATTAAATGCTTCTTTTTATAAGTTGCCTTGGTTATGGTGTCTCTTCACAGCAATAGAACAATAACTAAGACAGAAGTAATCACCATCCAATACACAGTATAGGGTTTCTCCCATAGCCTGGATTCACAGGAATCAAGGAGTGGGAAGGGGAATGGTTCCACTCACTGTCATCCCTAGTGACTAATTTCCACTAGGAAAATTGTTGCTTCCTGTTTCCAAAACCTTGAGCTCTACTGGCCTAGAAGTTTTAGTTTCAGATGGGGGAGTACTCCTGCCTGGAGACACAATAAACATTCCATTGAATTGGAAACTCAGACTTCCTCCTGGCCACTTTGAGCTTCTTAAGCCAACAGGCTAAGAAAGGAATAAGTGTTAGAGGTGATTGACCCAGATTACCATGAGAAATTGGATTGCTTCTCCACAGCAGAGGTAAGAAAGATTATATCTGGAGTGCAGGAGATCCTTGTAATGGTTTTTTAAGAAAAAATGGCCCCCATAAAAGAGTGGCGCTATTAGGAGGTGAGGCTTTGTTGGAATAGGTGTGGCTTTGTTGGAGGAGGTGTGGCTCTGTTGGAATAGGTGTGGCTCTGTTGGAGGAGGTGTGTCACTGTGGGGGCAGGCTTTGAGATCTCCTATGCTGATACTACCCCAGTGTGGCACACAGTTGCATCTACTGGCTGTGAATCAAAATGTAGAACTCTCAGCTCCTTCTCCAGCACCATGTCTGCCTGCACACCACCATGAAGATAATGGGCTAAACCTCTGAGACTATAAGCCAGCCCCAATTAAATGTTTTCCTAAGAGTTGCCGCGATCATGGTGTCTCTTCACAGCAATAAAAACCCTCTGACGATCCTTTAGGGTGTCTTGTGGTGCTACCGTGACTTGATTAAAGTCAATAGGAAACTACAGCAGCCTGATCCACGCAGGCTGACAAAAGGCACAGACCCATCAGGAATGAAGGTGTGGGTCACTCCTCCAGGAAAAGAACCGAGACCGGCTGAGGTGCTCCCTAAGGGGAGAGGAAGTACAGAAGGGGTAGTAGAGAGAGGTAACTATAAATACCAGCTAAGGCCATATAACCACTTGCTGCAATGAGGATTATAATTAACATGAATGTGCCTGTTACACTTTGTTAAGAATGGGTTTGTACAGATATTGGTTTTCTTTAGTCAACTTCTTTATCATGTAATGTAACATCAGTTAAGATAATATCGGTGGTTCTCATATTTAAGTTATGAGATACTAAAAAAATAATGTCCCTCAAGGGATATTGCCACCTATTCTAAAATACATAATGTGTTTGCCGTTGGATGTGGGATAGTTATGTTAGGTGTAATCATGACCTCATTTTCTTTTCACTTGGAAATTAAGCATGACATAAGATATGATGGTGTATCAAGTTGACTTGTAATGGCTATTCTTGTCTGTCAACCTGACTACATTTGGAATTAACTAAAAACGTAAGCAGCTGGACACATCGGTGAGGAATTTTTAGTTAATTGGACCATTTGAGGTAGGAGGACCCACCTGAAGTCTGGGCCACACCTTGTGACAGCCTCTATAGAGGACGTGGAAGAAGGAAGCTTTTGCTTTTGCCTGCTCACCCCCATTCTCGTCTCACTGGCAAGCTCAGAGATCTTGCTGCTGAGGCCCTCCTTCACTGACATTAGAGCCTGCTTCTTGAGGATTCTGAGGTGTACTGAAGCTGAGACATTCAGCCTCGTGGACTGAACAACTATTGGATTCTTGGACTTTCCATCAAGAGACATCCATTGTTGGACTAGCTGAACCACAGCCTGTAAGCCACTCTAAATAAATCATAATATATATATATATGAATATATATAAAATGAAATATATATATGAATATATAATATATATTCTATTAGTTCTGTTCCTCTACCGAACCCTAATACTGAAGGCCTAGAGTTCTGGGAGAGCCACTGGACTTTAGTCCACATTGGAAGGCTGAAGAAGTTTGGCTTTGATGGTAGTGAAGGGTGGCCGTGACGATGGTAGCAGAGGCAACAGCAGAGTAGATGGCTTAAAAATCAAATAAACTCACCAGTGAGGCACAAAGGCAAGCAGGCAAAAGAGCAAAACTCTTCCCTCTGCCTGCCACCAGAGTGTGCCACCCACATTGAGGGTAGATCTTCCCAATTCAATTAACCCAGTCAGGAAAATCTCACTTGCCTCCTGACTGAATCCAGATTTGGTCAATCAATATTAACCATCAAAGCCATGAGCCAAAATTAGCACCGCCCCTCTAAGTCTTTGGAGACAGTGTCTCGCTGTATCACTGTGCAACCATGGCTGGCCTAGCATTTCCTAGATAATTCAGGCTGGCCTCAAACTAGTGTTCATTCTGCCTCTGGGGATTGCAGGCATATGCTACTATACACCACCATGCCTGGCCTTTCTGCTCTCAAGTCGATTTTCTCAGGTATTTTGTCATAGCAATGAAAAAAGCAACGACACAAACACCAAATGTTAACAAGAAAGTGAAATGTCCAGAACATCAATATTTTTTATTACGTTTACTTTGTGCATGTGTCACCGTATGCATATGAAAGTCCAAGCACATCTTACAGAACTCAGTTCTCCCTCCCACCACGGGGAGGGGGGGGCTTGGGCACCACACTCAGGCAGCAGGTGCCTTTACTCACTGAGACATGTCACCAGTGCCACCATCTGAATATTGAGTTGACCGACTTGGAAACAGACTGACGCCTCCATGGAAGGCGTAATTCATTCCTTCCATCCAGTACCAGCAAGACTTCTGTCTTCCTCTACAGAGGTCCTGAGAGTGTTTCTGGTCTCCTGGGCTCTTCTAACAAATTCTCTCTCTGCCTAAGATCTCAGTATATAGCCCAGGCTGGTCTTGAACCCACAATTCTGCCTTAGCCTCTTGAGTACTAGGATTACAGGTATATACCACCATGTCTGTTTCATAATCAGTTTCCAAAGAGCCTTATCTAGTATTGCCTTGAAGATCAGTCCTGATTGAACTGCTCCATGTGGTAGTTAATTTCAATAACCAACTTGACTGGATTTAGAATCACCTAGAATACACAACTCTGGGTGTGTCTATGGGGATTCCTCCAGAGAGGATTAACTTGGGTTAATGTGTGTGGGGTCCCAGGCTGAAGAAGAAAAGAGAAAGTGAGGTGAGCAGCAGCATTTCCCTCTTCTTCCTGGCTGTGGATGCAACTTGCCCAACTGCCTCATGTTCCTGCTCCCACAGCTAGGGCCACACTCGGCACCATGCCTTTGCCTTCTCCACCATGGTGCATGGAAACCTCAAACTGTCAACCAGAAAAACCCACCCTTAAGTTGCTTGAGAAGAGCAATACATTTCCCTTTGTTGGGGGCGGGGGGAGAGGAGGGTAAGGACGAGGAGGACCTAACTGCTCTGATGACACGTACTTGTAATCCTAGCACTGAGGAAGCTGAGGCAAGATGATGGGTTCAAGGCCAGCCTGGGTTGTATTAAAAGCCAGGAAAAGAAGTGGGACAAGTCAGCTCCAGGGGAGAGTGGGTGGGTCAGAAATCCAAGGGACTGATCAAAACTGTCAACATGTACTAGAAGTTTTTCCATCCTCCACAAAAGGGTTTTGAGACAGGGTTTCTCTGTGTAACAGTCCTGGCCATCCTGGAACTCGCTTTGTAGCCCAGGCTGGCCTCTAACTCAGAGATCTACCTGCCTCTGCCTCCCGAGTGCTGGGATTAAAGGCGTGTGCCACCACTGCCTGACTCACAAAAGGTTTTTGACTCCCTGATCTGTGCATTTCACAGTCCCTGATAAGCAAGGGCATCACAGAAACCCCAGTGAGTGCAATCTAAACAGTGGGAAGTGTCAGTTCTGCCAAATGGGATTTGTGCTCCCAAACACCGCAATGCATATGTGAAATCCTCACCCCCTAAAATGATGGCAGTAGCAGGTGGGGCCCTTGGGAAGTGATCAGGTCATGAAAGCAGAGGGAGCCCCAGCCCTCCAGTCATGTAATGTCATAGGGAGAAATAAGATGAGCCTCACCAGACACTTCTCAGGTTCTTGATCTTGGACTTTGCAGCTTCTAGAAATTTTCATTCTTTATAAGTTACTCACTTTTCTGGTATTTTTTTATAGCCAGCAGAACAAAGTAATATTCCAAGATTCATCCTAACGCCTTTAGGAAAGGTCTCTGGCATTTGGATGCGAGAACACCGACAATACACCCATCCAGTCCTTCAGCCACTCATATGGACGGAGAATGTGAGCTTATAAAGATGACACAGTAACACTTAGTGCTTCTTCAGCATCCAGCTATGAGTCACTTCTTCCCTTTACAGCCCTGCCCCAGACAGGGCTACAGATATGTGTTCATGTGTGTGGAGGTGTGGGGGGTGTGTATATGTTCCAGAGTAAGGGTGCCTGTGTCTGTGTGTCGTCTCTGTGTGTGCATCGTCCATCTGTGTGTCCGTCGTCCGTGTGTCCGTCGTCCGTGTGTCCGTCGTCCCTGTGTCCGTCGTCCCTGTGTCCGTCGTCCGTGTGTCCGTCGTCCGTGTGTCCGTCATCCGTGTGTCCATCGTCCATGTGTCCATCGTCCATGTGTCTGTCTCTGTGTGTGTGTTTCCACATGTGCACAGAACTCGAAGTCAGAACAGGACTTCGAGAATCTTCCTGTAAGTGTTTCAACCTTGCACTGAAATGGAATTCTTGCCATTTCAGCCAGACTCAATTGCTAGTGAGATATTATGGTCTGCCTGTCTGTGCCTCGCCACCCAGTGCTAAGGATATGGGTACTAAAAGCCATGGCTAGGTTTTTACATGGGGTGCTGGGGATTTGAACTTAGGTCCTCATGCTTACAGAGCAAAGTACTCTTATCTCAGCTACCACCCCAGATCTCTCCCAGACAGCATTCTTCACTTTTAAGCTTACCAAAGAACTTGGGGGGGGGAATCATCTCCAAAAAGGAATGTGAACCAGAAATAAAGAATCGGAGAGAATAGAGAGTGATATTTATTAAATGCTGAATATAAAACAAAGCCATCTAAAAAGGGATCCAGGGAATTCCCTTTACCCCTCCAGGGCTCTTTAGGCCCTCCCACTCCCATCACCTTAAAAACATTTTTGCATATAAAATAGCTAGCAAAGACTAAAAGAAACAAGCCTTCTAAAATGGCAGATACCAGCTTAGGGGCTTGATGAATGAGGTCAGGCAATACAGCAGCACCAGTTAGTCCTCAGCCTTCTGGGCAAGGGGCGAATATCAGGGCCCCTGAGGATGGACTGCAAGATGGCTGGAGCCACCGGCTGGAGACCCACGGCCCACACCTCAGTTGTCTGCTCCCGTTGTTTCAACGTCTTTTTTGTATTCCTTGAGCACGTGGGAGAACTGATCCATGGCTAGAAGTTCCGAGGGGGAGAGGGGGGAGAGGGGGGGAGAGAGGGGGGAGAGGGGAGGAGAGGGGAGGGGAGAGGGGAGGAGAGGGGAGGAGTGAGGGGGGACAGGGGAGGACGGGGGGAGGGGGAGTGGGGAGGGGAGGGGGGAGGGGGGAGAGAGGGGGAGGAGGGGGAGAGAGGGGGAGTGGGGAGAGAGGGAGAGTGGGGGGGAGAGAGGGAGAGTGGGGGGGGAGAGAGGGGGAGTGGGGGGGAGAGAGGGGGAGTGGGGGGAGAGAGGGGGAATGGGGGGGAGTGGGGGGAGTGGGGGGAGTGGGGGGAGTGGGGGGAGGGGTTGATTCAGACATAGAGACCACAACCACCCGTGATAAAGGGGATCTTCAGCCTCTCCAGCCTCTTAGTGACATAGACATAAGCCTTCTGGAGTGGACTGTGTTTCATAGGCAGGTAGATCCAGTCTATCCATCCTAGATGGGTAGAGAAAGAGCATCACAGATCTTACAGCAGACATCTGCTGGGTAGAGGGTTCTTCCCAAATATACCTTAGCTGGGCTTCATGTGAGCCAGGAACCATTTCTATGCAAGACTGACTCTGTTGTGCCTGAACTGATAATATCCACACAATTCCACATATAGGACTCTGGGGGGAACAATGAGCATCTTAATGGTCCACTGGAATGTTCCCTTTGAGTAGGTAATAGAGGACTGTAACCAAGGCATCCCACAAGGGGGACCGATGCCACTGTCACCTGAGTGACAAGGTTTCTGCTTCTGCTCTTGAACCCCACATATTGTACTGGACTTGGAGGAGCCCAGCTATTCTCTGGGAGGATGCTTTTAGCCCTAGTGTTTTCAGAACTGACAGAAGAAAAGTGACCTGAAGAGGTTGTAGAAAACCTTTACGTCTGCATTGTTATTTTTTTAAGTTTTCATTATGCCAGGTGGTGTGTGCCTTTAGTCCCAGCACTTGGGGGGCAGAGGCAGGCGAAACTGAGTTCAAGGCCAGCCTGTCTACATGGTGAGTTCCAGGCCAAGGCTACATATTGAGACCCCGTCTCAAAGGGGAAAAGCAAGATTGACTGATGCCTGAGTTCTTATTTTCAGGTCTTAGGGAGCCATTCACAAGTGGTGCTTTTCTAAGCAGAACAAAAACTAATAGACTTTAAGAATCAAATCCCAGCCTGGTTTGGAACAGGCTCTCCATCTTCCAGCCATGCCCATGTGCTCACTATCTGAGCTGTATCCTGCCTTCCTCCAAACCTCACATCTCCTCAGTTTAACTTCAGACAGTGAACAGATCCTCAAGTGTATCAAGTTAATGGTAGAGACCCCAGAAAACCCAGCCATCTCCGTGGCCATGAAGTCCGGTCAAGAGGTGCTGCTCATTACCTTTGTCCTGGAGCAGCTGGCACAGCTTGTACTGTGTAATGCCAGAGATACTGTGGAGGTAGCCAAAAGCTCTCCTTGTTGTGTGTATAGAGAACACCAAAGCAGAAGCCAACCATGCCAAAATCCTGGAAGAAGAGAAGTTGGAAAAGGAACATCTAATTTTTCCTGCCTTCTGTTCCTGGCTTCCCTTCCTTCCAGACTCAAAGACAGGTGGCTGGGGCTTACCTTACTGGTGCCCCAGATCATATGGGTCTTGCTAGGGTCAGGCAAGCTGGAAAAGGGATTTAAAAAAAAAATCAAGGTTAGGGGGAAATGGTTGAAGGATGCATAAATGACCTCTGATAGAAAGAAGGAAGTGGACTTTAGGTTCCTCCTAGACAGGGTCTAAGGTGCCCAGTTCCAAGAGATGGGTGGTAGCTAAGCTAGGAAGGCAACACAAGATCTCCCTGAAAAGCCCACGCAGAGCAGTGCTCAATACCCACTGAAGTCCAGAACCCTCAGCCTGACTGTGGCTCTGCTCCGTCTGGTCCGAAACCACCTCCCTGGCAGCCGCCCTTCCAGGTATCAGCTGCCCACTGTCTCTCACATCCTCACTTCTCTCACTGCCCTGCCTCTGGTGAATCTGTTCCTTCTAGCCAGTATGCCTATGTCTTGCTTTGATGAAATCCTATCCCTAGCGTCAAGTCCCACCCTCTCCCCCAAATTTGTGTGGGGCACAATGGGACATACATGTATTCCCAGCACTCGGCAGGGGGAGGCGGGGTGGAGACAGGAGAATTAAAGACTTTGAGGCCTGGTTGGGTTACGCAGCAAGATGCTGTGTGGAGAAGAAGTACCTGCTCTGACCATCCCGGGCCTTTCCCTGATACATACATATGTACACATGTGTGTGCGCACGTTCACATGCACCCATGTGCATGCATGCATACAGGTGTGAAAACCACAGGTTAAAACTGGGTGTCTTCCTAGATCACTCTCCACCTCCCCCACCGCAGACGAGGTCTCTCACTGAGCCTGAAGCTCCTCAAGTCAACCAGGCTGTCTGGCCAGTGAGCTCCAGATCTGCCTCTTAGCCCCTCACCACCTCTAAGGTCACAGATGCACGTTGCCATGCTGGACTTTTACGTAGGTTCTGGGGATTCAAACTCAGATCCTCATGCTTGCACGCCAGGCACTTTACTGACTGACCCACCGCCCCTCGACCTTTAACCATATACTTGCTGCCTTGCTCTAGCATTCACTCATACCCAGAATGGCATCTGGAGTCAGTACTCGGGAGGGCAGAGGACACTTTGTCCATACACACACTTGCCTCATTCCCCAGTACATGGCCAGGCAAGTTCCTACTTCATGAATTCACCTTACAAAGCAGGAACCTCATGATTCTTGCTCCCAACACAACTGGGGACAGATTTACCGTTTCATATTCAGAACACTGCAAAATCTGACGGCTATATCAAACACGGACAGCATGTAAATCTCGTCTACGATCACATGTAGGCTGTGACTGTAGTTGCGTGAGAGAAAAGAATGAATCTAGTTTCTATCTGCAAATCTTTTTTTTAATTTTAATTTTTTATTTATTTATTATGTATACAGCATGTATGACTGCAGACCAGAAGAGGGCACCAGATCTCATTACAGATGGTTGTGAGCCACTATGCGGTTGCTGGGAATTGAACTCAGAACCTCTGGAAGAACAGTCAGTGCTCTTAACCTCTGAGCCATCTCTCCAGCCCTTCTATCTGCAAATCTTTAAGATTATATTTATTTTGTATATGTGTGTACATGTGCTTCATGGGTGGAGGACAGAGAAGGACTTGTTGGAATCAGTTTTGTCCCCGTCGTCGTCCCCCCCCCCACCCCCATCATGTACATCCTAGGGATCAAACTCAGTTCATCAGGCTTGGTAGCAAGTACCATTACCCATTGAGCCGTCTGGTCAGCTCTGTTTTGCTTTGTGTTTGGGTTTTTTTTTTTTTTTTTTCAAGACAAGGTCTCACTATAACAGCTCTGGCTGTTCTGGGCCTCACTCTGTAGACCAGGCTGGCCTCAAACTCAGAGATCTGCCTGCCTCTGCCTCCTGAGTGCTGGGATTAAAGGCGTGCACTACCGCCATGCCCACCTCTCTCTGTAATCTTAACTCATTCTCCTTCCTGTTTTGGATACAGATCATATACTCCTATTATTCCAGTGGCTTACTCTACTTCCCAAGGGGCATTATAATGTACAAAGAGGTGGCACACAAGGTGTCTCTGGCTGGTGGTACAGAGAGGGAACAGGACCTCTGAGAGATCACATCTAACCCTTTAAATATCAAGCAGAGGATGGGAGGAGAGGAAAAGCTATCCAGATGTTTACATCAGTGACAGCAGCTGCTACCCAGGGTCCAAACTTAAGTCACAGCACCAAGTGGGCTTTGAGCACACTCACATCCTCAGGTTTTAAAAACCCTCTGACACAACACCATCACCCCCCAATTCACAGATGGAAGTGAAGGTTCTAAGATGGGAAGTCAGTTCCTTCAACTTAGTAGGGTCCCAGGGCTCAGGTGATACGATGGTTAACACCAATTGTGAACTTCACAGGAATCACCTAAGACACCAGCCTCTGGACTCACTTGTGAGGGATTACCCCATTTAGGTTAATTGAGGTAGGAAGACTCACCCTAAAGCAGGTGGTCCCATTTTCTGGTCTTGAATCCTGAACTACCGGGTTGGGGTGGGAGGTGGAGTCACTAGCCAAGCAGAACCACCCTTGCTCTCTATATCCCACAGATCCCAACATGACCAGCTGCTAGAATCTCCTCCCACCATGTCTTCCTTGACATGATGAGCTGTACCCATGATGGAACCATGAGGCCAAATAATCCTTCCTTCCTTTTCACATGTTATGACAGCAGCAGGAAACAACCAAGGCAGCTGGGATTTGCACTCAGCTCTCGACTCCTGCATCCAGGTTTATCTGTCCTAGCAGGAGTACTGCAGGACTCCGGAGGCAACTGTTGCTATCATGTTCTCAGCAGTGAGCCGTCAAAGTTCTAAGGGAACCTGTCTTTCAGCATCTGTCGTTTTTTGGTACCGCAGTCCAGGTGGTTTGGAAACAGATACTGCGGTAACGTGCTTCTGCTGTGGTGTGAGTGGGAAAGCAACATTCTAATGACTAGGTAAACGTCTGTATGGGGCAAGGCTGGAAAGGAAATGGTAAAACGGAAATGGTGAACACGGGGCTCCTGTCTCCTTCATTTAATGGTCTTTCTGGAACCATGCAACGCGTATTATAGAATGAGTAATCTTGGGTAAGCTATTTCTGCTTCTCATTTCTTGCCTACAAGTGATAGGGTGGAACACACACTTCTTGGCAAGGGCCAGGTAATCTTTCATCATCAATTGGTTGTAGGAATCACCCAGAGGATTCTGGGGGTTGAGTAGCACAAGGCCTTTGACTTCTTTTGACTGAGAAGAAACCCAAACACAAGAGTGAATACAAGTCCTTTATATCTACTCCAAATTCTACCAAGCATCCTTTATGGCTTGGGAGATCTAAGATAAGACACCTGATAAAGCCTAGGTAGGATCTCATTCATGGATGTAATGTTATGCTGCTGGCAAAGGAGGAAAGAAAGTGTTCTGGAAGTTTCCATGGGTGGGACTTACTGCTACAGTGAAGTCAGGTCCTTAGAATTACTTGCTGTCTTTCCCTCTAGAGAAAGCCCCCCCCTCCACATCTTGTATCTAAGTCTTACTACTCAGAATGTTTAGAGCCAACAGTTGCTACCCTGAAATTCAGGCTCCCCTGACCTTACCTTCATCTTAGCCTGAGTCAGGGTAAGTTCCAACTTATCCACCGTGAGTTTGAAAAAATACGAGTTGGCCTCATTGACCTCGGAGACACATGCAGTTTAGAGAGGCTCGTTCCTGAGCCTAGTTTCTCGGCCCACAAGCCCCATACAGTCCTTGGCCTTCAAGTCAGGGTGTTGGTCCACATGCCTCTTTCACCCTGGTATCACCCCACTCCCACCATCACTTAGAGAATAAGGCCCCCCTCTGTCTTCTCAGGGCCCCTAGAACAGTCCTTTGCTAAATGGGCTGAACAGGGAAGGGGCCCGTTCTGACCTGGCTTTCCAAGTGGACAGGAATAAGCTCAACTTTTGAATAAAGGTAGGAGCTAAAGGTGAAGGTACTGTAGTACAGTGTAGGGACCAGAAAAAGAAAGGCATCTAGGAATACAAGGAGACAAGGCTGTCTGGCGGTCAAGATGAGCAGTGAGGCTCCCAATACAAGAGGCCAGGGTAGCAATACCTTCTTTCCCTGTGCTCAAGCTTCATTAAAAAAAAAAGACCCATTTTTTTATACACATTGTTTGGGGACCAAACTTTAGTTTCCTTTTGCAAGCAAGCACACTGAAGGAGGCTAAGAGGGATGATTGTAGTGAACAGCTCAAAGTCCAAGATGTGAATCAAGCACCGTACTTCCCATGACAAAAGTCTTTGCACTGAGCGGCCAGTGTCTGTGTGGGTACATGTGCACTTGTGTGTATGCACATGTGAGGACCAGAGATCAACCCCCGAGTCCTTCCTCTGGAACAATATACCTTGTTTATTAAGATAGTGTCTCTCCATTGACCTAGAGCTAGGCTGGTGGGCAAGCAGTTTTTTGGGACCTGCTTGTCTCAAGTCTCCACAGTCTTGGGATTATAAGCATGTGCCACCCCGCACAGCTTTATGTGGGTTCCAGGTTCAGACTCAGGTCCTTGTGCATGAGTGACAAGGACTTTCCTGACTGAGCAGCTGTCCTCACCAGCAAACTAAAAAAAAAAAAAAAAAAAAGGTCTGTCTGGACCAGGCAGACAGGCCAAAGGCCATGTACAGGAAAGCTTCCTACCACTGGACCTGGTGGGTTTTATTTCCTTTCTATTTTCTTGGCCTCATGAATCTTTTCATCTAGATCACCTCTTTGAGAACTGTCACGTTTCTTCAATATTAAATTAAGACTCTAACCCCCTTGATTGCCCAGAAATGATGCAACGATATCTTTGGCAGGACAGAATGGCCTGCACTTGTGGAAAAGACCTCAAGTCAAGACGATCATCATCTTCTCTGTCAAGGCCCAGTGCCTAGGTACCCCTGCCTACATACCAGAAAGGGCAGGCAGAGCCTGCTGACTTACCACCTGGGTTACACAGAACCATGGCCAGCAAAGACAAGACTGAGCTGCAGTCATTTAGAACCACCACCTCAGGACAAGGTCCAAGAGGCAGAAGCCAAAATCAGTACATGTATAAGAAGGGTGTCTACACACCATCTCCCTCTCCTCCCAAAGGGCAGGTCCCGGGGCCCTCCTTGAACCTTCTCCAGGGTCCTTCTTAACTGGACTGTTCCCTCAGGGACTTCCTTTAGCTGACTTTTACTGTGTCCTGCCACTCTGAGATCTCTCTTCATATTCTATAGATAATTCAGAGGAAACCCAAGAGCACAGCCTTCCACTATACCGACTCACATTTTCTGGATCAAGGGGTGTAGGTGCCTTGCAGTAGTAGTAGTCAAGAAGTTGGCCAGCTCTTCCGAAGGCTGTAGACAGACCTAATGAGACTCTATAGTTTCCGGGTGCCCTTCCTCATTCAGAATCTAGAGGACACTCTTTTTAAAGGACACAGTATCCAGCCTTATAGAGATGTTTGTTATCCAGGCCAACTTCATCTTATAGGGCTATAGACTAAGATGTCACTTCTTCAGGGTCACACAGATGCTGAGAGGTAGGAGAAGCCAGGCTTGAATTATAGATGGATACTATTTCTGCCAGATTAGGCTGCCTCCAGATGGTTTTGTTCTTAAGCAAATCCAACATTTTGGTGTCAAATGCAATATTGTCATCTATACAGTTCATATTCAAGAACCATGGGATCAAGTTTTAAAAAAAACAGCCAACAATTTTCAGTGTTTTAAGTTTTAATGATGTTGTGTAAGGCTGCATTCATAACTATTGTGCCTCAAGTTGGATGTGCTTGCTAGATATTTCCTGGAATTACTAGCCAAAGATATAGGAAGGTAGTCCATCTTAAATATGGTGCATTTTGGAGAAGGGGATTTGGCTCAAGGGTGCTTGCCTTCAGATGCTTGCCTAGAATGCATGCATGGAACCCTAGATTCCATCCTCAGCACCATAATAAAACCAGGCATGATGGTATACACTTATAATCCCCACACCCAGGACATGAAGGTAGGAGGATCAGATTCAAGGTCATCCTCAGCTGTATAGAGAGTTGGAGGCCAGCCTGTGCTATACCAAGATTCTTCAATAATTTATATATATCCAATATGTTGGAGAGGGAGAGAGACTGGAGAGGGAGAGAGAGGGAGACTGGAGAGGGAGACAGAGACAGAGACAGACAGGAGAGGGAGACAGAGACAGGAGAAGGAGACAGAGACAGGAGGAGAGGGAGACAGAGACAGGAGGAGAGGGAGACAGAGACAGGAGGAGAGGGAGACAGAGACAGGAGGAGAGGGAGTGCTGTGGATATCGTTCTATATAAATAAAACACTGATGGCCAGTGACCAGGCAGGAAGTAGGTGGCCAGGCAGGAAGTAGGTGGGACAAGGAGAGAGGAGAATTCTGGGAAGGAGAAGGCTGAGGAGGGAGACACTGCAGCCACTGCCAGGACGAGCAGCATGTAGAGACTCTGGTAAGCCACCAGCCACGTGGCAAGGTATAGATTTATAAAAATGGGTTAATTTAAGATAAAAGAACAGTTAGCAAGAAGCCTGCCATGGCCATACAGTTTATAAGTGATATAAGCGTCTGAGTGATTATTTTATACGTGGATTGTGGGACTGCGGGGCTTGGGGAACCTAGAGAGAAGCCCTCCAGCAACAAATGGCGCCCAATGGCTCGAGTTTCCACCTTAAACCTGAGAATATTTAATAACCAATTCTAAACAGAGCCAAAACCAGGTTCCTGCTTCTTGTCTCAATACGGGCAGCTAGACAGCGCAAAACGCAGGTTTGAACACTGGCGGGTTCCTGGCGTGTGCGTTTGACCCAGTATGGCGGGAATGAGGCGTCTGCCAGCGGCACATTAAGCTGTGTGGTAGATTTAGTCTTTACTAGTATTAAAAAAAAAAAAAAAGGTTTCTGGGCTACACGCTGCTTTGATAAAAGCTTAGACCCACTATTTCTGAGACTTGATGACTCCCAGAGCTGGCGGAAAACGTACCACTGCCATGTTGGGAAGCTGAAGTGGGTGGAGCCAGCAGCCACAGCGCTGTTTCAGGCTTAGAAGGATGCAGTTTAAAGCAATAGGCTCACAAAAAGACTGATTCAGATAACATCGTTTACAATGTGTGTAAAATATACGTAGGCTTGAAAGAGACAAAAAAATTAATGTAAAAAGCCACGTAAAGATGAATATTACACAGACAATCTGGATTGTGTTGTCTTTGGGATTTTTAACTGCAAAAAAACATTTGATCAAAAAAGATGTTGAATTAAACCAATATGTATATTTTAAAGGTAACTTGACTTCAAAATTTAGATTTAAGGATATGTTACTTTGGAAAAGAGGTTTTGCTTTTGTTTCCACAGAAAGCCAGAGACTGTGGATTTGTTCCAGATTAAGATACATCAGGTTTCACCAGCCAAGACCCCCTGAAAGGTCTCAGATGACACCATGGCCCAGATGATCCAACATCCAGAGCGGTTTCAAGGCAACTAGTTCACACAATACAGCACACGGACTACCCCATAGGCCTAAAATTTTCTTTGCGTCCCCATAAGATACAGCGCCCCCCTCCAGCAGGAAGTAGTAAAAGATGCTACGCCCAAATTCCCAAATATACCAAGCTGGCTTTAGAGGTGGAATTGGCTCACTCCCCCTCTAAACCCAGACATATTGCTTTAAAAAAAAAAAAATGGTTAAGAGATTCTTGTGTCCCAAATCAGAAGAGCCCTCTGGTGTGGGACAGAGAAAAACCAATATTTTTATTTAAAACAGGTTGATTATAAATGTGATCTCTTTCTAAAAAAGAAAAGGGGATATCATATAGATATATAGGAGGATATGTAGATGATAAGATAAAAGGGTAGATTAATGAACCTACTTTTAAAAAACAACTTGGTTAAAATGTTTTACATTGGTATAGATTTTAGTTTATGTTTAAAATGTTTTACATTGGTATAAATTTTAGCTCATTGATACAAACTTGAAGTTAATTTTATTATACTGTGTATATATATATTTCTATTCTTGTTTGAGGTATTATGTCTATATAACTCATTTAAAATTGTAATGGATAATTAAAAAATAGATTAATAATTATTCATCTATGATAATCATATCTGTAGCCATGTTAGTTAAGTCTTCTAGGTATACATAGATATATTTCAGATAGATAGGTAATCTTCAAACACTTCATAGACCTAGAGAATATGGCCTTTAAATAACTTAGAATTCTGTTGACATGAGACACAATTGCTCCTGGCTGCACTAATTTGATCCCGAGAGAATGTTGGGCTTCTAAGACATTTCCATTTGGAAGTTTGTCTTCTTGGCACAAAATGGCCTACTGGGCAAAGAACTGCCCTTGCCTTGATGGCTGACAGTACAAATGCAATGCTGTCCTTTCTGGACAAGCGGGACACAAGGAAAGTGACCACTGTACTCTGCCAAGACAGGGTAAGATGGTCTCTTAAAATTCCTGCTTCTAAAAATGGTCTGTCAGATACTCTAGGCCTGTAGCCAATTTGAATGCACCAACAATGCTGAGAAACATTAGGTGACTGTCCAGGCTGCCAGCTGTCTTGGTCTACTCTTGCAAGATTCCCAAAAGTTGCTTACATCCATCTACCATTTCTCAGGTACCATTATGTTCCTTCTCAGGTCTTTGATGTGGTTGAAGACTAGATAGTCGTAATTTCCTCAGTTATGATAAAAGATAAGTTAACTATAAAACCTTAAACTCACAAATATAAGATAGATAGGACATCTTCTTTAATATTATAACTATAATTCTTGCTCGGTAATTGTTTTGTTATATGTAATTTTACCATGTTAAAGTTAAAACCTTACTTTTTAAAAAAAGAAGAAAAGGGGAAATGCTGTGGATATCGTTCTATATAAATAAAACACTGATGGCCAGTGACCAGGCAGGAAGTAGGTGGCCAGGCAGGAAGTAGGTGGGACAAGGAGAGAGGAGAATTCTGGGAAGGAGAAGGCTGAGGAGGGAGACACTGCAGCCACTGCCAGGACGAGCAGCATGTAGAGACTCTGGTAAGCCACCAGCCACGTGGCAAGGTATAGATTTATAAAAATGGGTTAATTTAAGATAAAAGAACAGTTAGCAAGAAGCCTGCCATGGCCATACAGTTTATAAGTGATATAAGCGTCTGAGTGATTATTTTATACGTGGATTGTGGGACTGCGGGGCTTGGGGAACCTAGAGAGAAGCCCTCCAGCAACAAGGGAGACAGAGACAGGAGAGGGAGACAGAGACTGGAGAGGGAGACAGAGACAGAGACAGGAGAGGGAGACAGAGACAGAGACAGGAGAGGGAGACAGAGACAGAGACAGGAGAGGGAGACGGAGACAGAGACAGGAGAGGGGGACAGAGACAGAGACAGGAGAGGGGGACAGAGACAGAGACAGGAGAGGGGGACAGAGACAGAGACTGGAGAGGGAGACAGAGACAGAGACTGGAGAGGGAGACAGAGACTGGAGAGGGAGACAGAGACTGGAGAGGGAGACAGAGAGGCTGGAGGGAGAGAGAGAGAGAGGCTGGAGGCAGAGAGACAGAGAGACAGAGAGGCTGGAGGGAGAGGTGGGGGGAGACAGAGAGTGGTGGGGGGAGACAGAGATGATGATGATGGGGGGAGACAGAGATGATGATGATGGGGGGAGACAGACAGAGATGGGGGGAGACAGACAGAGATGGGGGAGACAGACAGAGATGGGGGGAGACAGACAGAGATGGGGGGAGACAGACAGAGATGGGGGAGACAGAGATGGGGGAGACAGAGATGGGGGAGACAGAGATGGGGAGACAGAGATGGGGAGACAGAGATGGGGAGACAGAGATGGGGAGACAGAGATGGGGGAGACAGAGATGGGGGAGACAGAGATGGGGGAGACAGAGATGGGGGAGACAGAGATGGGGGAGACAGAGATTGGAGGAACATACACATGAGTATATAATCTCCAGTGGATGATGAGAGGCGCCTGTGCACCGAGAGACCCTAGTTCAGAGAGTCACAAGGGCTGTCCTTGCCAGTGGGAGCACTGTGCGTTCTCCTGGAAAACTGACTTTTATGAAGAAAATAAATACAGGTTGAGGTCACTAGGGAATAGACAGCGGGACTCTGCCAAGACTTTTTATATTAGAAACGCTTATTGTAAATGATGCCGTAGGACAAAGACATAGCGCCCCACAGCCTAGCCCTAAACGGTTAGTATTGGGTTTGTGAGTCTCCTCCTTCACACCCCTCCGTAGCTGAAGGTTTCCTGTGCTTGCCGGCACCAAGGACCCCACAGCTGCTTATAAAACAATCACTCAGAAGCTTATATTAATTAAAACTGTTGGCCATCAGCTCAGACTAACTACTGACTAGCTCTTACACTTAAATTAACCCATAATTCTTATTTATGTTTAGCCACGTGGCTTGGTACCTTTTCTCAGTTCTGCCTTCACATCTTGCTTCCTCTGTGTCTGGCTGGCAACTCCTGACTCAGCCTTCCACTTCCCAGAATTCTCTCCTCTGCTTGTCCCACCTATACTTCCTGCCTGGCTACTGGCCCATCAGCACTTTATTAACCAATCGGAGCAACACATTCACCGCATACAGAGCGACATCCACAGCACCCCTCAGCTATATTTTGGCTTCAATGTCCCTAGCCTGCCCTCACCTACCTTCCAATCCACACTCCTCTCCCATGTTGGCTAAAATCAATGTCAGGCTCAGACAAGCTCTGCCAAGAGGACAGCCCTCCTCCGTGAGTTCCAGGGCAGAGCAGTCCTGAGCAGAGGAAATAGGGAAAGAAGGGGCCGTGGGAAGCTGGACAGGAATCGGCTCAGTGCTAGTGTAGGGGCCTCCTAGGCTTCTCCTGGTCTCCCCTTTGAGTTGGTTCCATAAGTCTCACTTTATAGATTAGAAGCCAGAGACGCAAAGGCGTGAACTGATGCTACCAGACCACACAAGTAGGGTGCATTTGTCATGGAAGGTACCGGCTGTGTCAACCTGCCCCAGCACAGCTGTGAATGTAACCCAACACAAGGCCAAAACTTGAAAGACGACGCCATAGCTGTTGCTTTTCTTCTGTAACTTGGTTGCCCAGTTCTCAAGCCCCAACTTTATAGATAACGTTGTGTTACAATGTTAGGTCGAAGCTGGCTGACCATAAACCCCATTGCCTTTTAAGCTCCAGGGGTCTATGGCCTGAAGTCCCTCCCCTCCCCACATGCCAAAGCTTGCCTCACCCCACCAGCTCACCGGCTCTCCTTTCACTCATCTTGGTGCAGTCTGAAATCTTGACGCCTTCTGGAAGTGCCCTTGCTATTTGGGGACAGTCTGCTCCAGCCCCCTTCTCTCTCCCTTTTAAGCATTCAAGAGGAATACGATCCATCTCTCCCCTTCTAGAAAACTCTTCCCAGGAGCTTCCTATTACTTAAAATGACCTTGGCATCATTACAGAGAACTGGCTCCGTGGAGTGTCAGGCTGAAGCAAATCTAAAGAGGATTGGCATCACCTGAAGTGTTGGCAAGCCGTGAGGACCACTGAAGGAGGCTAGAGCCAGGGCCTGTGTGCACAGGCAAAACCCTGGGCAAATGGAGTACTTACCAATTAATTGAGAATCACCAGAACAAATGGGGCCTGTTCAAAACAGCAATGAGCCCGTGGTTCCTCCCCATTTCTATGGAGGTCATAATGTGGGTGCAGGCTGACGTGGAGTTAACCAGGACAGGAGGACCACTGTATAAGGAAGCCGGGGAGGGTGTCCGGGAACCTCAGGCACCATCCCCCCAGGGCCTAGGCCCTCCTGCTTGTGTGGCTTTGGCAAGCCTCCTGTTCTTCTTGTTAAAGAGAGAGGTCAGGAAATCTACCTCCCAGGTGGTGTGGAGACGGAATAGGAGATACACCGGTGCTGATACCACAGGGCAGATAGGGATGTGTAAAGGCTTCTCAGCTGTGCCTGAGCTAGCCTTGACAGTCCAGGAACAGATGTGGACCCAGAGTAGCCTATCCTCCCAGAACACCCAGGGCCCTGTTCTCAAACTTTAAAATTAAAACGAGCCAGGTGTGGTGGCACACACATTTAATCCCAGCACTTGGGAAGCAGAGGCAGGTGGGTCCCCTTGAGTTCAAGTGCAGCCTGGTTTACACAGTGAGACCCCCATCTCAAAAACATATATGTCGGCTACAGTGAGGGGCTCAGGACTCTGGGCTGCTACAGCCCCCCCCCACTTCCTTCCACTACACAATAGCTTTCCTGCCTTGTTCTGACTTCCTTTTTTTTTTTTCAAAGTAGCATTACTTTCTTCCACACTATAAACACCCCTGTGTGTAATTTCTTTGCAGCCCCCCTATCTGGAATAAAAACTGCACAAGGAGAGACACCTTCGATTGTTTCAGTCATTGCTCTTAGTCTGAAGAAGATTGGCCTTGATGGCTGCTTCCTAAAGCAGTGCTGTTGGCCGTGCGTGTGTGCGTGCGTACGTGCGTGCATGCACTGGGAACTTTGTCTCTGTTTTTCCTCTCCACCAGCTCTCCACACCTCCCCCCCCCCCCGTGTGAAATGCTGCTTGGTCACTGGCCCAATATTAAACAGGGCCAAGCACCATGGACTGAAACCTTCAAAACTAGGCATGGAAATAAACCTTGTCTTTTTCCAAAGTTGATTGTCTCAAGGTTCATTCTGGTAATGGAAGCTAGTACCTTGGGAGTAAATGGATGGGTGAGAGGGTAGGTGGACGAGTGGATGCCCTATGGCAATCATCTGAGGTCTGAGCTGTAGGCTTCTCTGCTCTGTGGTTCCAAGGCACAAGAGGATCTTGGTTATGTTTGTCTAACACTTGATTATTATATCATATCATATCATATTATATTGTATTGTATTGTATTGACTAATGAGTGAAGATGATAACTTTAAAATCAAACGATTGTATGGTCTTGATGAATGTTCACAGCACAAAGAAGAGTTTCTTAGAGAAAAATCCCTTGTGTACAAACTGCTGACTGGGAGCCTCCTCTTTTGGGCACGACCTCTAACCACCCAGACATAACCTGACTTTGCCAACAGGGGGCGCTAAATCCTTATTTTCCTGCTGCACGTGGAACTTAATAAGGCCGTCACTGTGCAGGCCTAGAAAGGCCGTGGAGGAATAAAGGAAAGGCCAGGTGACGTCCATAGGCACCACCCTTCAGTCCCCAGGGCATAGTAGGTGACTGCAGAAGGGCTGGGAATTTGAGGTGCTTAGGCCCTACTGCCATATGCCAGGCCTGGCACACTATGCCAACTGCTGTCTCCCTGCACCCCCTGGTGACTCAGAGTCTGCATTTTGAAGAAGGGAGTTGGGATAGGGTGGGTGCCTTGGCTGGTGTCTCATACATAGAAAACACCTCTGGTGCGATTAGAAACCAGGCCATCAATCACTGTTCCCTCGTCTCACCAAGAATCCATGACCAGCATCTGATGGGCCAGCTCAGGCCCTGGGTTTGAAGGTAAGGACAGCAGAGGCAGGCCACAGTGGCTGAGGAGGGCAGATTTCTTCTCCCAGTCGCCCCCACTCTCAGCGTCCTCCAGAGGGGAACCTGGTGGGCCTGGAGATTAAGGCAGGGGCCAAAGCCTGCCAAGAACCACGACACACCTCAGAGAAAGGCCGTGATGATCAGAGGCCCAGAGAGAAGCAGCAAGGTCTCCCTGAAAGGACTTGGCTTGCCGGAGCTGTGGCTACAACCTGGAGTCTGTAATGGGGCTCTCTTTTCTGTCACAGCACCAGAGTCTCACATAAGAGACTCCCCAAAAGTTTAATAAAGAAAGGGTTCAATTTACAAGTAGCCACACGGGGCCCAGCAAGGTTCTTTAACCTCATCCAAGTTCACGCTACTTGCATTAGGGTGTGTGTGGGCCAGTCTGAAGCCAGGACCAGCATGGGCCTCTTCCCAGATTCCTGGGTTGCAGAAACAGTCCCTGAAGAGTCCCCCTGTAGTGCGGCCTTGGGCTGTTTGAGATGATCTGGAGTGTGTGGCTGAAGAGGAGGGGCCACAATGGCCTTGGCTTACCAGTCACCCAGTTGGGTGCCACACAGCAGCTTCCTCAAACCACTCACCCTCTGGGGCCTGTCCTTCAGAGTGGTCCCTTATCTTCAGAAAGTTCCCGCTGCCTGCAGCCCCTGTCCATCCCCCAGGCTTCAACTGTCCCCCATGATTCCGAGTGACTTGGGTCTCAGCACTCAGATGTCACCACTTCAGTTGAAGACCCAGAGAAGGACTAACCCTCTACTTTACATGTT
Organism: Peromyscus maniculatus bairdii; assembly: GCF_049852395.1. NCBI lineage: Eukaryota > Metazoa > Chordata > Mammalia > Rodentia > Cricetidae > Peromyscus > Peromyscus maniculatus. The sequence goes on from NC_134855.1 coordinate 70,969,327, forward strand.
CATCCCCTTAGCCGATGGGGACCAAACATGCAGTAGGTGCCAAGTCAATGCTTTTTGTTTACTTGTCTAGTATTGGCATGGGAAGTCAGACCCCCAAAGCTGCTCTCTCTTTCCAGGGAACAATGACATCTGGCACTACTGGACAGCAGCAGGAGCAAATCAGCCTTGTTTTGTTATTGATTTCCACTCATTCGGCAATTGTCAAACAGCCCATGGGCCACATGTACCTCAGGACCGACCGAAAGCAAGAGAGGGTGCTAGACAAAGACCTTAGCAGGAACCTAAGGAGCAGCCTGCATGTGGGGTGGTCTTCCAGGTAGGGCAGCAACAACTTCAAAGGCCCTGGGGTAGGAATGGCCCCGGGGCTGCTACTTGAGAAATGGGTTTCTTAATTAGCAAACCAAGCTAGGACTTTCTGCTTGTATTCTGAATGTGCTCAAAACAGCCCAGGTTTCCTGGACCTGTCTGTCATGAGTTACTCACTGCCCTGTGGGGTTGAGAGCAGGCAGCCTAGGGCCAGGTCGGGGGTACACCTCAGTTTTGAGCCACTTGGAGAATGCCTTTACTAAGAGGTTATCACCCGGGCTTCTGCGAACCCCAGGGCTGTATTCTCAGCCCTGGCCCTGCTGGAGTTACTGTGGAGGCCACACCTCACCCAGGCTTAATGCCCCAACCCCTGAGGTGGACCCCTGTGCTAGAGGGATAGTGGATGGGTCTCAGTGGCCTCTCGCCCCACCCTAACCTTTATCTTCATGTGCACGTGGTGTTAGAGAAGCCACACTTTCCTCAGACATGCCAGAAGGCTGAGAATCATATTCCAATGCAAAATCAGTGGGTCCTCCACCTGTACACGTACAGGGGAGCCTCTGAGTGCTCCCTGGCCCTCCTCCCTCCTCTGCTCCCTGCCCACCTCCCTGTCTTTTCTCATTAGGCTACTGAGAGATTCTGAGGGTGGCTCCGGCCACCCTCCCAGCTCTTAGCATGACCCAGCCTCCAATCCCTCTTCAGATATGAATAAGTCTGTTCTGGCCAGAGCTCAGTTCTGCCGGGCCTCGAGCCGTCTTCCCTGGGCTCTCTCTCCATTTGCTTCCCCCAAGGTCTTCCTACCCTAGCTAGCAAATTCCCATCCCCCCCATCTGAGGCTGGCACCCTGCTTGGGCACAGAGGTGTTTTATTTTCAATAGATGCTATCTACTGGGCACCCATGTGTCAAAGCCAAGCCTCCTCCCAGGGAAGTCAAGTGACCCCCAATCCTTGGGGTACACTAGAGTGAGGAGCCAGGAGCAGTGGGAGACTGTGCCCTGGGTCCCTGGGAGGGGTGGGGTGTGGGGGGGATGTCTGGTTAGGCAGACACTGAAACTGGGTCATTGTCTAGGCCCACTGGTCAGGGATCCTGGAGATGGTCTCTCTGTGGGGTGTGATATGGAATGTTGAGCTCTGGCAGGTTATTGTCAAGACTTGTGTTCGATTCTCAACTCAGACTTGTAGATACTGTGTGGCTCTGGGTAAGTCACTAGGCGTCTCTGGACAGTATTTTTCTCCATTACAAAGGCAGGTCAGGAGGAGGGGCTGGGAGTGTAAAATGCCCCTCCCCCACCCCGTAGCTCACGCTTCCATTGTTTCTGTCTTTTCTCTTTGAGCCCTACTTAAGTGTAGGCTTGCCTGTCCCCGGAGACCGCAGCTGTCACAGGGAGCATTCCAAAGGGAGCCTTGCTGACTGTTCCTGCTGTCACATCCCACCCCAGCTCTGTCTCCACAGCGAAGTCTCCACCTCCCCTCTCCCCCAAGGGGCCTCTTTCCGTGAAGGACTTGTGACTTTCCGTGGGACTTTCTCTCCCACCATGCCTGTGAGTGCCTTCCCAGTGCTTTCCTGGCAAAATGTCTCCTCTCGGTGTCCAGAGACGCCTCCTCGGGCCATCCGCTTCTGTTGACCAGGATCTGCCCCAGACCCGACTCTGAAACTGCCTCCACTTCCCCCTTCTTCCTGGGCCCATGTGTCCCCTGCTCGTTGCTCCAGCTTTTCAGAGCCAGAAGGAGGACGGATGGACAGATGGCCGCACTCTTTCACTTCCCAGAGGCCTGCACATGATGCACTTTCTGTTCAGCCTTGGAGAACTTACCAGTGTTACAGCTTCATCCCCCATAGCCTGAAACACCAACGGCCTGTAGTGAGCAATGCTCGGTTTGTGCCCTTGGGCACTGGCTTTGGACTTGGCCAAGGGACCTGCCATGGCCAAGGCAACATTAGTTAACACCACAGAAGCAGGAGCTGCACAGGACAGGGATGCCCTCCTGAATGCTGGCCCTTACTGGATGGAAGAAGGCTCAGCCTCGGTGCAATCTACAGGGCGTGAGAGCCCAGGGGGTGTGACGACCCATGTGGCTCTCTACTGAGAGGGTAGAGGCATCTTACAAGTACTAGCCCTGGGGGAGCCCCTTTGGCCACTTCAGCATGAGTAATCCCGGCTCTACCCGAGGAAGTGGAAGCAGCAGCCAGCTGAGCCCCCTCAGCCCGTAGAACTGTGCGGAATAGTAAGTTGACGCGGTCTCAAGTTCAGGGCTGCTCCGCCACACAACTGTAGAAGCTGAAACAAGTTCCTCATCCCAGACACAAGTGTCATTTTTATCACCGCCATTTCCAGATGCCAAGGCTGAGGTTCAAGGAGCTGGAGCGCATTTGCCAGGGTTGCCTGGTGGGCCCATGTGGTGGCTGTGGATGTCCTGCTAGAGAGAGGATGATTGATCGACAGCCCAGTTACTTGGGTTCACTATTGCTGCCCGACCACCAGCAGCCTCAGGTGGTGGACAGCAAGGTGTGACCCTGCCAGCTGGACTGAACCTGGGGTTGTGTAGGAAGGTCCTCCTCAGCTAGCTCAGGCTTCTCCCTTCTCTCCAGGGATCCCAGCCTAGGGACTCTCGCCACCCTGTCTGTTCCATCACCTTCCTCCTCCATGGGTGTTTCCTCCAATAAAGACATTGCATTTCTAAGCCCATGGCGGGCAGGCTGGGCCATGCCTGGGCTTCCCTTCAGATGTTTCTCCTCTCAGAAAGAACTGACATCTTCAGACATCATCCCATCCAGACTCCAACCTAAGGCAGACGTAAAGGAAACCTCCCAGATGAAGAAAAAAAAAAGTCCCAGGTTCCCCCCAACAGACATGTGGGGGCGATGGGGTGCAGGGACTTCACAGGACAGCTGGCTCTCAGGAACTGGTGCCATCCAAGAGAGCCGAGGAAGGAACGGCCGGTGACCAGACGGTGCACGCACCATTCCATGGGATCCTCTCCTATCCTGGAACCAAGGTTTACAACCCCATGCTAAGGACACGAGTCTTCACAAGGTGAAGCAGCTGGTCCTGTGTCATGGTTGTCATGGTTACTATGTGGCGGAGCTGAGACTTATGGGCCCGTGGGTGCTCTGCAGAGCCCTTCATGGTGTTACACCGCACTGTCCCCTGAGCAAAGCACCTGCCGTCTCCATAAAACCGCATGTGTCTGCTTGCAGGAGACCATCACCCTGGCTGATGGTCCTTTGCAGAAGGAGGTTGGGGTGGGGGTCATGGAGCTCCCACCCCACCATGCGTTTGCAGTTCTACCCTGATAGCACATGGCACTGGGCTAAAGTAGAGGGCTGAGGAAGACGAGTGGAAGGGTCGGTCTGCACGGCCATGGGGATGCCATCACCCATGCTGGGTGTAGACCCTCTAGAATGGCTGCTTTTCCTCACACTCCTGCCCCTTTGCCCATGCCAAACTCATTGGTCCCCAGGGCGAACTCTGGTAGAATCAAACTCTAGTTTGTCACCGGGACCTTATAAGAAGGGTATAGACTTTGCTTATCCTTCCCTCACATGCACACAAGGAGAAAATTCTTGCAACACATTGCTCCTGGGAGACCTTGGAGACATTGCCAGGGTGGTCCCCCAGCCTCAATTTTGTCACATGTAAAACTGGGAGACCCTCCCTATGTCATCCTCCTAGGGGCCTTGTAAGTGTGAGTAAGGAGTCTCGTGAGGGCTGTTGAATCTCTGATAGTTCTCTGTAACACGAATCTTAAAAAGTCTTATTAATTAAAAAACAAAAAAAAACAAAAAACGGAGTCAGACATTGGGGTGATAGCTGAGAGATCAGAGAGACAGAACAAGCCACAGCCTACCCCACCTTGCCAACTCCTCAGCTGATCCTGTTTCCATGAATCCTCAGACTGAAAACCTCTGAGTCCTCAGCAGGAAGGGATCTCAGCTGAACTGCTGCTCAAAAACCTAAAAACTTAAAAGCCTCTAGTTCCTGGTCCTCATGCCTTATATACCTTTCTGCTTCCTGCCATCACTTCCTGGGATTAAAGGCATGTGTCACCATGCCTAGCTCTGTTCCCCAGTGTGGACTTGAACTCACAGAGATCCAGAAGGATCTCTCTGCCTCCCAAATGCTAGGATTAAAGGTGTGGGCTACCATTGCCTGACTTTTATGTTTAATATAGTGGCTGGCTTTTCCCTCTGATCCTCAGATAAGCTTTATTAGGGTGCACAATATATTGGGGGACACAATACATCACCACAGCTCTCTTTCTCCACCTCAACCCTGGGATCCTCCTGCCTCTGCCTCCCCAGCACTGAGGTTGCAGGCACACATTGCCACGCTGGCTTTTTATGCATGTGCTTGGGATCTGAACTCAAGTTCTCATACTTGTGCACACAACAGGCACTGTCTACCCAGCTCAGTCCACATTAGCCCTGACCTCCGTTCCCACGTGGAGTTGTTTTCTTCCCACTTTAGATGTATTCAGACCCCAGGCTGACCACCAGCTACTCGAGAGGTGATGAACAGACCCGATTCATAGCTCCATATTGCCTTTATTCCAACAAAACAACATGTCAACAACTAAAACCCCCATAAATCAGTGAGGAACACAAAAATCGAAGGCTCTAATCCAGGACCCAAAAAAATCCCCCGGATTCTTTCCCCATGAGGGGAGGTTTTCCACAGGGACCAGGCTTGGCGGGGACTCACGTGCCTGCTCCTTGAGAAAGCTCCTGGGATAAAAATAGCCAGGCAGCAGGCGGCCCTTCTGGGGCCTGGAGGAGTGAGGGGAGGGGGCCGGCTCTGCAGAGCTCTGTCCCTGAGAAACGGGAATAAGAGCAGGGCTCCATAACCCAGGGTCTGAGGGCCAAGCCCAAAGAGTCTGAGGAGACAGAGGGTGGAGAGCATCCCAGAGAAGAGAAGGAAGACATTGACTGCAAAAAAAAAAAATTAAAAAAAAATAAAATAAAAAACAACAAACAACTTTTACAAGGCCCAGGGGACAATACAGTCTGACTGCTGAAAAGAATCGTAGCCAAAGCAGTCATTTCCCGGAAGCCCTCCTTTTATGGAGACTGTCCCACCCCCCAGGGGATCCAGTTTAGACTTCACCTTTCTCTTTGCTAAGTGACCTCTTGGCCAGTCTCAAGATTAAATTGCTCATGGGGGGGGGGGGGCACCTGAGTGAGCCCTCGGACAATCAGACACGCAGAACCAGGACTTCTAAGGAACTTGGGGCTGTGGGCTCTGAAATGCAAAGGAACCTTCTAGAGTGTCCTGTCCCCAGCCAAGGCCTATGTGCTAGTGAAGGATCTAGGACCAAGGAGGGACAGTAGTGAGCCCGGGTCTCCCAGCAAGTGTCCCGGACCCTCATGCAGGGATGCTGCAGTTGAGTCTCGCCAGGGATCTTATCACTCATCAGTGATGGCCATGCACCTGCTTAACACTGTTAGTTAGGGAAACGCACACTCATCAAAACCCCCGGAGTCGGGGGGAGTGAGACGGCTCAGTGGGTGAAGCAGCTTGCTGCTGAGCCTGGTGACCTCAGTTTGATCCTTGAGACCCGCAAAGTAGAAGGGACAAAGTGACTCTCTCGGGGTCACGTTGTCTTCTGACCTCCACAGGGGAGCCATAGCATGTGTGCTCTACCCTACCCACAGACGCAAAACAAATGTTTTTAAAGTTAAAAAAACAAAGCTCACAAGACCACCAGAGACACCATTTCACTCACCGGAACAGCTAGAGTGGAAGTGACAGACAAGCTGGGTTGGGGGGCCTGGGCTCGTAATCCCAGCCACTCCAGAGGCTGAGGCAGGAGGATTTCAAGTTTGAGGCCAACTGAGCTACATCGCAAGACTCCCTCCCATGCTTTGTTAAAAGGAAGAAAGGGAGGGAGGGAGGGAGGGAGGGAGGAAGGAAGGAAGGAAGGAAGGAAGGAAGGAAGGAAGGAAGGAAGGAAGGAAGGAAGGAAGGAAGGAGAGAGGAAAGAGCCTATAATGTGGGCCAATGGTGCTTTCTGGTCCATTCATTCTCCCCTCACCTCTTGCCAGCCTTTCTCAGCTGCTCCCACACCCTCTCTCCAGGCAGATGTGGTCTGGCCATGTGGTCACCCTTTGCTGTGGAGCTACCCGCCCCCCCAACACACACACACACACACACACACACACACACACACACACACACACAATATCAAGGCATTGACAAGAACAGGAACCATCACACGCTGCTGCCTCTACTGTAAAATGGTGCGGCCACTTTGGAAAACAATTTGGTAGACTTCAAAAAGCTGAACGGAGATTTACATTATTACCCAGGAACTCCACTCCTGGATCTCCACCCGAGAGAACGTAAGACAAATGTGCAGACCGAAAACAGGCACGCCAAGTGTTCACAACACTGCTTGTAACAGACCAAGCGGAAACAACCCAGTCTGTCGGGTAGTGAGCAGTAAGCTGTGCCCTTGCTGTTCAATGGAACCTTCCTCAACAGTAAAAAGAGAGTAAAGCGCTGACACAGAGAACAGCATGGAAACACGGACGTTGTTATGCTAGATGCAGACACCACTTACAGAAGACTCCATTTTATATGCATGCATTTAATGGGCCCCACACCCAGATCTGCCCTGAAATGCCGACTCACCTGCTCTTACCCCTCAACTGCCGTGGTTTACAGGCGTGCACTACCAATTGAACACACACTTCCTTTTTTTTTTTTTTTAAGGAAAAAAAAAAACCAAGTTGCTTTAGTACCCTGCAAAGCCTACATCAAGCATGGCAGAGACAGAAGGGTGAACTTTATATTTTATGGGGTTTTTTTTGTTTTTGTTTTTTGGTTTTTTGTTTGTTTGTTTGTTTGTTTGTTTTTTTGAGACAGGGTTTCTCTGTGTAGCTTTGTGCCTTTCCTGGATCTCACTCTGTAGACCAGGCTGGCCTCGAACTCACAGAGATCTGCCTGGCTCTGCCTCCCGAGTGCTGGGATTAAAGGCGTGCGCCACCACCGCCGGCTTGTTTTTTAGAGTTTTAATGAGAAATTATTTTTTCTTGGTCCTGAGCCTAGAAACCCCTCTAGTATTAATCCCGAGGGTGCTACTGGGTCCAGGCCCAAGGCAAAAAAGGACTCTCAGCTTCTGGCTGCACATGCCAAGGGAAGAAGGAGTAGAACGCTGGCTGCATTCAAGTCTTGAAGGCCAGCTGCAGTCCGGAGGCTCAGGCAGGCTAAGATGTCACGCGTCAGCCCTGCAGTGAGTGGAGGCCTCTGCTACTCAGCTCAATGTTGGCACAGCTAGTGTGGACATGCCAGGCTTAAGGATGGGTAGATCCCCCAGGCCCAAATCCATCCCAACCTGACTGAGCCTCCTGCTCGGGGTCATACTGGTCTCTGAGAAGCCAAACCTCTCCCAAGAACCTGCATCTTCAAACCTCCTGAACAGAAGCTTAAGCCAAGGGACCCGCCACCATGAAGCTCCTTCTCCAGTGGGGACATGGGGTGAGGCAGGGGGTACAGAAGGTCAGACACACCAAATATAGGGAATGGTCCAAGATCCCTGCAGGGTGAGGGAGAAAACTCTGGTCTCCTGGGGCCCTTGCTCCTGTGTTTCAAAAACATTTTCCTAAAACAGTTCTCCCAGGAGACCCTGCTGATGAGCCAGAACCATCTCATCATACAGTTTATGGGAAAATCATTGCAATCTGCTGGTGGCTAATCCCAAGCTCGTCCACGAGCTGTACTGTCCTAGAACCCAGAATCTCCCAGGAAGTCCTCCATCCACCTCCTCCATGCATCCCCTGACGCCAGCCATCCCAACATGTGTCCTTTACCCAGCCAGGAGCTAAATGGTCTACATGTCTGCTTCCATCCTTTTCCCCACACAATGGGACAGGAACTCGCATGATTCAAGGAGGAAACTGAGGCATGGAGTGCTATATCAATTGCCACCACCCATCCCCACATGTGAGTGGTGCCCCCCGGAGTTGTGCAGGGCAGACCCTGCACATTGTATGTGTGAGCTCTGATTCCTCACCAGGCCTCACATGAGGACCCTGCTCTCTGAGTCCCACATGGGTTGCAAGGTCTGGCTCAAGGTCTGCCCTAGCTCTCCGGATCCCCAGAGTTCAGTGGCTCCCAGTGATGCTGGTGGTCACATCTGTGCAGTTTGCCTGTGTACATCTGGATGTTCTAGACAAGCTCTAAGAGGGCAGGGGCTGGCCTGGAAATTACTTTTTTTCTCCTGCTTCACCTGTCAAGATGCCAAGGGCTCTATAAATATTTGTTCGTTGGCCGACCTCCAGGCGGTAGGAGATGAGGCAGAACCTCAGAAGTAAATCAGACTTCCAGAGCCAGAAGGGTCTCGAAAAGAGTGTGTCTCTCTATTTGGTAAGTAGGTAAACTGAGGCATGGGGAGGGGCCTGCCTTGCCCAACATCACAATGTAAGAGCTCTTACCATCAACCACCCTAGGCCTTGGCTTCCGGCCCTGCTTTCCCCCCAGATAGATAGAGCACCCAGTCATGTCTACTTGATTGCTGGGAAGGTCCCCCGTCACAGGGTGCTATAATTTGGGTTTGGAAAGGTGCTTCACAACTGACCCCAATGTTCTTGTGAGGACCACCCACCCTTTGCTGGGAGCTCGTCTGAACCGGCCTCCAACCTAGATCGATCTGATCTTTCTTGGCGTCTCTTAAACCAACTGTTTTGAGTGATCAGGTTACACAGGTCCGATTTCTCCCCCAAAATGACTCAGATGAGAGACCTCAGAGGGGACTTGGGATCCTCTCCAGCTCTGGTGCCCCACCCCACTGCCCCAGCCCTGCCAGCACAGAAACGGCAGCTCCCAAAGGGACCCTTGGTTCGAAGCCAGCGGCATCCCTGGCCTGCACGCGGTGACTAAGCCGAACAGCAGTACTGCAGCAGCCACCACCCAGAAACCTGGGTTTTTTCCACTCTGGAAAATGACTGGCAGGATGTGCCCTGCCCCTGCTCATCAAACCAGCAATGGGCAGAAAATAAGAGGGTCGCTTGGGGGTCTCGTTTCCCCGGGAGCTTCAGATCTGCTCTTATCAAGGCACGCGGCACTGAGTGTTGGGATGGTCTTCGTGGACTGTAAGAAGTGTATGGGGAATGTTAGGGCCACATGGGGAGCAGCCTGACCTGCTGGAGGGAGGATCCATTTCTCAGCCCACGAAGATGAGTTTTAACAGAGGAAGAGCTGGAGTTAAAAGGATGAAGGAAACAGAGAAACGCATGGGGCATAGTGCTTACTGCCTGGGAGGCCTTTTTACTGATTCCTCAGAATTAATTAGAAATTGGCATCATCGTCCTTCTTTACATAGATGGAAACTGAGGCTCAGAAACAGCAAATACTGGCTCAAGGTCACAGAAATGGCATTTGAATGCAGGTCCATGCAAGTCTCCAGACTCTGCCCAGCGTACCAGCCTGCTAAGGTTTGTCTTCAATTGTCCACCGAAGATGAACCAGCCTTTTCTTATGGCAGACTGTGTTAGCACAACTGCTCTCTGACTGGGCCTCGGGGTAGAAGTGGGGGACCATGGGTCCAGCTTTTAAGAGGCTTTGGGTCTGGGCTCTGCCCCCTACCAAGAACTGAATAGACCGTTCATCTGAGATAAGAGGCTATAGCACTTCCTTCTCTCTCTCAGCTCATGGCTCTAGGGACGCCACCCCATGTCCTCAGGATATGCAGGCAACCTGTGGCTCATGTGCTGAAGGACTGGGGTCGCTAGCTGAAGGCTGGGAAACAATTCGGACCCGTCAATGAGTTAGAGTGGGCCCAGAAATGGACCCTGCTCCACACCAGCCATTGCAAGCACAGGCCTGGCCATGGCTGAACATAGAACTGAGAAAGCAGAGCTGGATCCCCATCTAAGCTGTTCTAGAGACTCGGTTTGGGACACTTCACCTAATAGCACTCGTCCACTCCTGCACCCAGGGCCTCAGAACCTTCAGTTCTGTCTCCCTTAGGAAAGGACTGTGTTTCCTCAAGCCTTAGTTGGTCCAGCAGAAAAAGTGGTGCCTGAGAGCCTTGCTCAGGTCCAACATCAAGGCCACTGGATGATTCAGAGCCAGCTGTGGGCTATGGGGCAGGAGGGATGTTTGCAGTCACGAAAACCCACAGTTTGTTTCCAAGAAGACTGATCCACATGGCTGCAGACACTGATTCTTACCTCTGTGTCCTGGGGCAGCCAGGGTAAACCACGCAGCCCTGGCTTGGGTTGGTTTGCTTTTTTTTTAAACTTGCTTATTTGTTTTGATTTGTTTGAAACAGGATCCCACTATATAGGCTGGGCTGGGCTGGGCTGTCTCCTGGGTGCTGGGATTGCAGGTATGAACCAGCATGCTCAGTGAGGTTTCTGTTTTATTGTTAAATTGGGTTTGTGGTGAGGATGGTTCTAAAGAACCAGTTAGAACAGTTCAGAAGCCTACAACATGAAGAACTTTCCATACTCCTTCCCACTCATGGAAATATATGCTTAGACATTGTCTTAGTTAGGGTTTCTATTGCTGTGAAGAGACACCATGATCAGACAACTCTTATGAAGGAAAAATATTTAACTGGAGTGGCTTACAATTTCAGAGGTTTAGTCCATTATCATCATGGTTTGACATGGTGGCATGCAGGCAGACGTGATGCTGGAGAAGGAGCAGAGCGTTGTCCTATATCTTGATCTTGTTGGAGGAAGTGGTCTGTGTCACTGAGTGTAGCTTGAGCATAGGAGACCTCAAAGCCCACCCCCACAGTGATATACTTCCTCCAACAAGGCCATGCCTACTCCAACAAAGCCACACCTCCTAATAGTGCCACTCCCTTTGGGGGCTATTTTCATTCAAACAATCACAGACATTCACATTCTTTCACATACATTCCCTGAATATAGATAAGCAGATTCATTTATTTCTATCTAATTGATCCTCAGTAATAACAATGCTCTCACTGGTCTGAACTTTGCTTATAGTCGTGCATCTTCAGACTCCTTCCTGATGAACACATTGAGATTCTACCTCTTCCTTATAGTCAGTCTTTCTCTGCACTGCCAGTCCCAAATCATGACACAGAGACTTATTCTTAATTATGAAAGCTTGGCCTTAGCTCAGGCTTGTTTCTAACCAGCTCCTATAACTGAACCCATTTCTATTAATCTGCACACTGCCACATGGCTCGTGGCTTTCACCTCTCCTCCTGCATGTCCTGCTTCCTCTCCAACTCCTCTGGCATCTCTCCCCTGCTAGATTCATCTCTTCTTGTCTCTCTGCCCAGAAGTTCCTCCTAACCTCTTCCTGCCTAGCTATTGGCCATTCAGCTCTTTATTAAACTAATCAGAAGGTGCTTTGGCAAAGACACATCTTCACAGTGTACAGAAAGAGTATTCCACAATACTTCCTCTTTCTTTCAATCAGTCAAAGATGATTCATCAAGCCACTACCCTGCCACCAGACCTTGTAATATGCATCCTATGCACTTACTTTGTAAGTATTCCCAGGTATGTGCTCTGCTGCCTGGTGCTGCTGATGCTAAGGACTAGATAATGATGCATGTGTGGAAGATGAATCAGAAAGGGACACAAAGGAGGAATATTCTCAAGTCAGGAAAAAAATCCAGAGAGCATGATCTGCAGACAGACACCATGCAGTTGGATTTCAGTGGACCGGGCCATTTCCTGATGGTCAGACTTTTAATTATTCCAATTCTGTGCTAGCATTAAATAATACCACAAGGGACCTCTTTATGCATTCCTCTCTTCACACGTCTGTAAGTATACCCATTACATAAATTCCTAAAAGATAATTTGCCATATCAAGGATGTGCAACTGTGTCTGTGTATATGGAGAGAGGGGTGGGAAGAGGGCACACATGTGTTCAGGAATGTGGGCATGTGTGTATGCACACGTATGTGGAGGCCTGAAGAAAACCTCAGTTGTCATGCCTCAAGCATTGTCCACTTTCAATTTTTAAAACTGGTGTGCCTATTGACGTTTTGTAAGTTGGCATACAAAGTAAGTTCATCTCTGTCTGTTTGAGACTATCTCTCACTGGCCTGGAATTTTCCAAGTACACTGGGCTGGCTGGCCAGCAAGCCCTAGAATTCTGCCTCTATCTTCCAGCACTGGGATTACAAGCATGTGCCGCCACACTGGCTTTTTTTTTTTTAATTTTTATTTTTTTATTTTTAATGTGAGTTTCAGGGATCAAACTCAGGTCTTCACTTTACCAACTGAGCAATCTCCCCAGTCCTGTCTTTATATTTTTGGTAGATATTGTTAAATTTCCCTTGGAAACGGTTGGTCAAATTTATGCCCCCATAATAAAGAGTAGGCCAGGTATGGTGGTACATCTATCCCAGCTACTCTGGACACTGAGGCAGGAGATTCACAAGTTAGAGCCTGGAAAATGATACTATCTCAGAAAAGTAAAATCAGAAGAATTGGGAGTATAGCTCAGTGGCAGAACACTTGCCTAGCATGTGTGAGGCCCTGGGTTCGATCCCCACTACCATAAGGAAGATGAAGGAGGAAGAAAGAGATGCTTCTCCACATGTAGGATTCCTGGATTTCTGATGAAGGCTGGGTACAAAGGGGATAAGCAAGAGTATTTCTGGCAAGAGCCAACAGACAACTTCTGGGCCATCACCTCCTTAAAGGAGCCCACAGGCTCACACCAGGACCACAGTAGGATAAACATAGAAAAGAGAGGCCTTTCTCTTTTCTACACCTTCTCCAAGCATCACCCATGGCTGATGTCCTCTCCTCTACTGTACCACACAAGCATTCAGAGTACAGTAATCTCTCAGTGCCCAGTGGAGACTAACTTCAGGCCCCTCCATTCAGATACCCAAATCTGCAGATGCTGAAGTCTCTTATATAAACTGACCCACGAGCAGCCTCCTGTATACTTTCAATCACCTCTGGATTGTTCATGATACATAATAAAATGTAAGTGCTGTATAAACAGTCACCATGCTCTGTCATCCCAAGAATGATGACAAGTAAAAATAGTCTGTGTACATTGAGGAGACACAATTTTTTCCTCCAAGGTCTTTTAATCCTTGGCTGGCTGAATTCACAGACATGGAGCCCATGAATGTGGGACCTTAACCATGAGTGTTGACTGTAGGTGTGCAAATAGCCACTCTACAGACGCTTACTATCAGCCCCCAAGACCCTGGGTTGGCAATTCTTGTGTTTTCATAGGTGATCAAATAAAACCTGTATTTTCCTCCTCTTCATACTCTCACCAAGGAATCCTCTCCTCACCTCATCCCTCCTCCTCACCTCAGGCCCTCTCCTCACCTCATCCCCCCTTACACAGACACCCAAGTGTGTCCGAGTCCCTGACACCACACTAGAGCTCCTGCTAGGCCAGTGTGAAGGTGTTCTTCATCCCGTTGTTTGTGGGAGGAAAAGAGATGTCGTGTGTGCACACCTTACTTCTCCTTTTTATCTTCAAAACCTCCCCTCTTTGAGCCACCCAGACGGCTCAGTGGGTGAAGGAAAAGCTTCTTCCTTGCTGTTTGCTAACCACAGGGGACAGAAAGATGAGGAAAGCCAGACTCGGGCCCTGCACTCAAGGGTGCCGTAAAGTGGAGGAAGCAGCCATCACTTCCGCAAGCTCGCCAATAAATCCCCTGTGCCGACTGTGGTAAGTGTCAGGCCAGCCAGGGGTGGATCTGGCCTAACTGGGTGGGGGCTGGGAAGTGGAGGGAGCCAGGATGGTGTGCCAGGCCAGCAGATGTCCAGGTGAGAGGCGATGAGCCAGTGGAGGGTTGGTGACATGAACAGATCTGGGAGACAGTCAGGAAGTAAAATCGCAGTGGGATGAGGAGAGACCAGCATTTGGGACTCGGGTTCTGCTTCACTGTGGAGCCCTTTCCAAAGCTGGGACATGTTGGAAGCGCCCCAGGTTCCAGGCTCTGGATGCAGCTGCTAAGTACCATATTTTAACTTATTTGGACTTTTCTGTCCCAGCTTTTCCAACATGCAGTTTGCTTCACTTGAGTCACCCTCCCTGACCAAGGGTGAAGGTGACTTCCACGGATGTGTTTATAAATTCTTCTTTAAAAGTAGTGTAAACTCCTCGGGGCTGGCTCTCACATTTGCCAAACCTCATCCAGTGGTCCATGCATCTTGTCCTTGTCCCATTTTTCTGTTTTCTTTGCTATTTTCTAGACCAGACACCTCCTCAAAGGGCCCCAGGCAAGGAACCCGGAGTTGGGAGAGCACAGATAGCTGTGCCTGGCCAAGAAGATCCCATGGTACAGTGCTGGCCACCGGGGACAGGAGACCCAAGAGTCGCTGGTGAATACAGTGGAACAAAGCAAAAACAGCTCTGCAGAGAACGTTCAGGAAGCGATGGATGCAAAAAGGAGGATGCAAAGACTCCCTGGAGGCCTAGGGACACAGTGACATTCAATGATGAATGAATGTATCCTCGCAGGCATCCTGGCCCACATGGCTCAGGCTCCTATCCTCACAGGCATCCTGGCCCACATGGCTCAGTCTCCTATCCTCGCAGGCATCCTGGCCCACATGGCTCAGTCTCTGCTTAGCCCCTAAGTGATCCTGGTCTCATCTATGAAATGGCTGTAATTTTGACACAAGTCTTCTGTGTACCTACGTAAACATTTCGTAGGCCTTCCTGCTCACCTTTCTTTTATTCATTTACTTTTGACTTTCCGTAGTGCTGGGAATTGAACCCATGCTAGGCAAGTGCTTTGCTGCTGAACTACCAGCCCTTCCTTGTTCATGTCTTGATGGCTGCTTAAGAGAAACCAGTGTGGAAACTGTGCACTGTTCTTCTGTGCGTCTTTCCTCCTCTCCCACACGCTGCATCCTTGGCTTGCCTCAGCCCACGGCAGCAATCCTTCTGCAGGTCCTGGGCTAGGCCCAAGGAGCTCGAGCTGTCTCCTCCTGCACAGGGGTACAAGGGTGAAACTGAGTCACACCAGAACCCTTATTAGAGGCTGGGGGACAGAGATACTGCATCCTGTTTGGCCAGACTCATCTCACACTGGTGGATCAACAGTCAGTAACATAGACAACATACTGGGGCAGCATTTGCACATGGCAGATGTCTGACCAGGTGGCTTGGACCACATGAGGCAACAGGAGACTTGTGCCGCAATCACAGCCATTTCACAGATGAGGAAACTGAAGCCCAAAGAGGCAGAATAATCTTCCCAGGTTGACAGCACTAACATATGGCAAAGCTACACTTCAATCTCACACATGGCCCCCATGCCTGCCTTCCTAATGCTGTCTCCAGACGAAGAAAGGAGGTTCAGAGGAGCCCGGTGGAGGATGGGGAGAGGGAGGGCTCCGACAGTGACATGCTTACTGCACAGGCAAGCCTGAAGACCCGAGTTCAATCCCTAGCACTCATGTTTAAAAAACAAAACCCAAGCATGGCGTTACATGCTCATAATCCCAGTGCTGTGAGGGCGGAGTCTGGCAGATCCCTGAGCTCACCACAATACTATTCAGCTGGAGAAAAAAAAAAAAAAAAAGAGCAGGTAACTGGATAGAACTAAAAAAAGATCATATTGAGTGAGGTAATCCAGACCCAGAAAGATAATTGTCAAATGCTCTCTCTCCCTGGAGGCTCCTGGCTCTAAATCTTCAGATGTGAGTACACAGCCCGGAGTAGCTGCAGAAACCAGGAAAGTAAAGGGGACCATTTCCAGGATAGGGCTGAGGAGCAATAGAGGGAAATATCAGGGTACGGGTGATCTAATGGGGAAATGGGAAAAGGGGGGCTCTTTAGGGAGAGGAAGGGAGGTAAATACTGAAGCAGGTGGAGGGGAGAGTAAAAGAACAAGAAAGATGTCTAAAAAGGCCACAAGGAATCATGCTATTAACTATTTACATAAAAGACTATAATACACATGATATATATATACATAATGTACATACATGTGCATACACATGCAATATATTAATGAACTTTTCTCATCTGGCTGACAATGCTCCCTCCAAGAGCTAAAGACCACCTAACAAAAACTCCAACACTGGCCATGAGAAGCCCTCTTCTGAGCTGTTGGCCGGGAATATCCAAGAGATCTGAAAACATACAGCTATTGCTCTTGCCCTGGGTTGCCCGCAGAGGTGGGAGTTACATCTCTGTTACTGAAGACACCATGCACTTCTGAAACAGGGCCCAGAGACCCCTGAGCTGGAGCTGACCTGAATACCACCTCCCTGAGGGCAAGCTGGACCCTGCACACTGTTTCTACAAGTTGAGGTAAACCTCCATACATTGTCCAATTCACAAGTATGCTACCTTATGACTAGAGAAGAAGAGATGTACAGAACACCTACTGTGTGTCAGCCCAAAGCTTGGTGAGGTCTCTGTTCTATTGTCTAAGTTAATCCCTACTAGAAACCAGTAAGGCAGATGTGTATTATATTTCCCATTTCCAGACAGGCCTAAGGCTCAGAGAAGTGGCGTTTCAAGTCCAAGGCCACACAGCTCCTTCAAGGCAGAGGCAGGGCTCCAGTAGGGGCCTTTCCTACTGGATTTAGGAGCCTTTTCTTGGTCTAATCCAAGGCCTATCACTGCCCAGACACCCAGAGATGTCTTCCTCAGCATCGTAAAGTTCCAGCCTTTGAGACAATGCTCCTCAGAAGCAATGGCTCCAGGTTCCACGTCCACATCTGTGGGCATCTGTGAAGCTTCTGTCTGGGCTGCCTTCTTGTCAGAGCTCCAGTATGTCGGGCTGGAGTGGGGGTGTGGGCTGCTTTTCTCTTAAAGTGGTTTCACATAAAACTCATTCCCCAGGGAGTCATCCATCTGAGGAAGCCGGATCCAGTGGAATTCCTGGGGTGGCCCTAGGCAGATCTGGCAACACCAGAGCATATCCGAGACGGTGTCTGCCCTACAGCTCTCTGCCTCAAGGGGCTGCCAGGTGGCACGGTTCTGGCCTTGTATGGGCAAATCACCCTGTCAAGCCTGGCTTTGGAGTGAGCTGTCTCTATTTTAGGCCCTGGGGGTAGCATCGGTCTCTGTCCTCAGTTCTCATTGGTACTGTCACCTGCCAAGTTCTTGGATGCAGCCATGGAGTAAGGGGTAGGGGAGTGCTTAGCTTGAGTCCCCAGCCTCAGGGAGGAGGGGAAGGAGGAAGAGGAGGAAGAGGCTAAAAAAAACCCCACAAGAGCAATACAGTAACTAGCTATGATTTCCCTGTAGACACCATGCTAATAAGGGCTTTCAAAGGATGGTCTCTTTCAGGCCTTAGAAAGGGGAACAGCATCCGCATTTGCTTTCATCAAGCAACTTCTGGAAACTAGGTAACTGGCCCAAGGTCACAATAAGGTCAACAAAGAGCTACAAAGGCAGCTGGCTGGCTGTCACTCAAATGAGCCATGTTTAACTGGCACCTGAGTGCAGGGGTGTCAGCCCTCCCTCAAGCTAAGCCTTCCTTCTCCACGAGGGAGCTCGGGCTTCCTTGGCCACCTGAGTGACAGGCTCAGGCCTAGGTCACTCCAAGGCCAGAGCTTGGCCCTTCTACCTTGCCTTAAATGTCCAGCCAGGCCTGGGGCTGCTGAGGGTGGCTCCCTTTGACCTGACTCTGAAAGCAGTCTGGTTCTGGGGTGCAGTCCCTGCAGGGAAACAATGGAGAGATGGCGGTGGGGCAGGGACCTTGGTCTTGTGCTAGCAGCGAGTTGTGGGGAGTGTACTGGACACAGCCTCCCTCCCACTCTTCAGTTGGTCACAGTCCTCTCACTCTAGACCTAGGGGGTTAATAACCTGGGTTCACGGTCAGCAGCGGTCCTCTGTCCCTGTAAAACAAAGGCACAGAGCCCACTCTCTGGTCCAGCTGTTGAGAACATCACATACAGCCACGTGCCCGGGTTTGCCAGAAGCCTGAGGATGTAGGATTTTTCGTGGGAGTGTCCTGGGAAATCAGGACCACTTGGTGGCTCTGTGGGATGTAGTACGCAAAGCGCAAAGCGTGAGCCTGGCTGCCAGGGAGAGGGAGGTGGCACCCTCTCTGCACACAACCCGCCCGTGGCTGTCACAGCCCCCTTCTCAGCGGCAGCTTCCCTTGGATGCTCTGGTCTTCACCACAGGAGGCTTGCCACCCAGAGCCCCCAGCCTGGGAGCGGAGCAAAGCCTGGGGCTGCCCTCACTGCCCCTCCTACAGTGAAGCCCCTTTGTCCTCGGAGCCCTTCCCCCCCCTAGCCTGCCATGCCGGGCTGGGTGCCAGCGGTAATTACAGAATCACTTATTCACAGCGGGCCCGCACGTGCAGCGGTAACTAGGCAGCAGCATGGCAGCCAATCCGGGGGAGGGTGCTGAATGGGACAATCAGCTTCACTAGGTGGGGCCCCCCCCCGAGGACAGGAAAGATGGGGGAAACCATTCAGACAGCTCCCCCCCCTCCCTCTACAGCTGCCGAGCACAATGGGGGATGGGGTGCTCTCTGGGGTGGGTGGGGTGCACTCCAGTGGAGAAAGCATAGGGCAGGCCTACAGAGGAAAACGTTGTGCAGCCAGGGCTTTGAAGATAAGGCCAGCCTCTCCATCAAGACGCCTCCATAAAAACTCCGATGATGGTCTCAGTGTCCTTTGGTGTAGGAAGCCGTCCTTTCCAGGAAGCCTCCCCCTGACAGGAAGCTGCACCCCCTGAACAGGAAAGATTTCTCTAAGTCATGGCTTGTCCCCATGGAAAGCCTTAGCACATTCCCAGAGCTCTCAGTAAAATGTAAGCTCTGTGGGCCCGGGGAGGGGCCAGAAGCTCCCGGGGGCTGCTGATGCTGCCAGATGGGCACCACGACTTGATGAGAAAGATCCCTACCCATCTCTGGGGATAGGGCAGGGATAAGGGAGGACCCCAGGGTCATGTTTCTGTTGTGTGACCTGAGCAAACCTGCCCGCCAATTCTCAGGTCCTCACTGTATTGATACTAAAAAGAGGGGCGTTTCTTCCTGCATCCCAAGACTGGTCTGAGGTGGAATGGGCAAATTACTCTGAACCTGACCCTGTGAGGGGCAGAAGGCAGAGCAACTTTCTCAGGGCGGGTTCCCTTCATCTTGGCTTCATAGGCGCAAGAAACCTGAGAGTGAGGGTAAAGGGCACCTGAGCTCAAATTTCTCACCAAGCTGGTGAAACTGATTTTCTCACCTTTTTTTGTATGTGTGTGTGTGTGTGGGGGGGTGGTACATGTGGGTGTACGGTGCATGTGCGTATGCATGTATATGCTTGTGTGGCGGGAAAGCCAGAGCTCAGCCTTGGGTGTTGTTCATCAGGTACCATCTACCTTGTTGTTTTAGACAGGGTCTCTCACTGGGACCTGGGGCTTTGAGGCTAGGCTGGCTGGCCCAGCAAGCTCCATGGAGCCACCTGCTTCTGCCTCCCAGAGCTGGGATGATCAGCGTGTGGCACCTCACCTGACGTTTTCACGTGGGTGCTGGGGTTAGACTCAGGTCTTCATACTTGCAGAACAAGCACTTTACCCACTGAGCTATCTTCCAGTCCCCAGTTCTCCGACCTGGAATACAATCCACACAATCCTGAGCAATTTGGGACGGGTGGGTAGACACTAGTGAGAGGCCAGCCCAGGTAACCTACCTGCTCCATACTCCGCCCCAGATTGCAGACTGAGCTCTTCGCTCCCGGCTCCCTCACCTGAGTCAAGGTCCGGCCCCTGGCTTCAGGCCCCTTTCCACCCACAGGCTCTGCTCCGCTCCACCCTGGTTAGAGGCTGTAGGTTGCAAGACAGAATTTGCTCAGGGTCTTGGATGCCTGATTCTACTGCCCAGGGCATCTTCTTGGACGGGAGGCCAGCTTTGATCTGCCTGCCCGCAGCCCTTCCAGAAACAGAGCCTCCTCTCCCTCCAGCCCAGAGTGGGAGCAGCTCCCCGCTGTGGGTCCAGCTGAGGTTCTTCCAGGTTTAGCACCCTAAGTCCTACTGCTTTCCAGGTGTCCTCTGCTGGGGGGGGGGGAGGCTGGGGGGCCTGGAGGGGGGGGAGGAGTTGGTCAGGTCCTGTGCTGTTCCTAGCCAGAACCTGAAGTTAAATTAGATACTATGCAAAGGCTGCTGGTAAGGCACCATATGGAGAAGCCACTCCCACCCTCTAAGCAAGAATGGCCACTGTGGACTTCACTCGGTGCTAGGGGAATCTGGAGAGGGGCATTGTGAGGGTGACTCTCGGGAGATAGAAGGGAGAAGGCACCGATAGTTTCCTGTTGAAAGACAGGAAACTTCCCAGTTTCCCTTGCGAACTAAGGAAGCCCTTTCCTCCCCTATTGAATTAAACTTTCAAGCCAAAAGTCACTACTAGATAGGATGGCTATCCCCATTTTATTAGTGAGTACTCTAAAGCTCAGAGAGGTTAATTATTTTGCCTGAGGTCACATAGCATTCAGAACCACAGACGATACCTGCCCTTACCCAGAAGCCAGCAGGGGCCTAGGAGTGCCCCTCCCTCCTGACTGGCAGCTCCCAAGGACCAGTGAGTGATAAACCTTCAAACGGTCACATTGTCCCTCCAATAGTGAAGACCAGCCAACCGAGAACAGAGGATGGCATTCACTGAACTGCCAGAGACCCTCACAGCCATCTGAAGGCTTCTCTAGAAATATTGCCGAGGGCAGATCATTCCTGGGGGGGGTCTCACCACCTACCTGGATGTAAGTGGGCCTGTTGGTACGGGACTGGGGAGGTCTGAAGGAGATGAATCCTTCGGAGCCAGGCACAGAGGGCCTCCCAGAGCACAAGAGGAAGGAAGGCCTCCAAGGCCAGGAGCACTGGGTGGGAAGAGTAGGGCCCTTTCTAGCTCCTTGCTTACAAATGAAGGGCGGGGGGGGGGGGGCGGGGGGGACAAAGGCTGGAATTGGAAACTCATTTCTACCCCTGGCTGGCCACCAAGGCCCCTTTCTGAGCCATTAATCCTTGGAATGAGTCTTCTGCTATGGAGAATGCTTAACACTTAGGGGGCAGAAGATGAGGATGTGCCTGGAGAAGGGGGCTCAGAACCCCCAGCCCTTAGATGCCCCTTGGAGAAGGTGGGGAAAGATTCAGAGGAAGGGCAAGGCTCAGCCTCTTCCCACACATAAATCCACCTGCACACACACACACACACACACACACACACACACACACACACAGAGAGAGAGAGAGAGAGACAGAGACAGAGACAGAGACAGAAGACAGAGAGATCTAACCTATATCACAGAGGAGAAATACAGGGAAAACAGTATGTCCTAAAGTAGCGCTGTGATACCATTTGATCAACAGTGAGCTCATATCGCTGTTCATTGTTGTAACAACACACGTGACATCCTGACATGAACGATGGATTTATTTATTTGAGTTCAGGTTTCAGATGTATCGGTCCACAGTCCTTGGCTCCATTGTTTCTGGGCATCACAGCAGTCGGGGGGGAGTGGGGGTGGCATGGAAGAGTATCAAGGTGAACAGGAAGCAGAGAGAGAGGGGAAGAGACTGGCCGAGCTCTAAGCTCCCAAGACAGTTCTAGTGACCCACTTCCCCGAGCTGGGCTGTACCTCCTCAAGTTTCTACCATCTCCCAGGTAGCAGCACCAGACAGAAACCAAACATTCAACAGCGAGCCTGTGGAGACAGCTATGAGCAACCCATGGCATCCCTCCTTGTTCCCAAAAAGGCCCATCTCAGGCACGATACCTTCAGTTCATCTGCAAGAGCCCCTGAAGTCAACACTGCTCCGAAGTCTAAGGCCAGCGTCTATGATCATGGCATCTCTAACATCCTGCAAACTCCAGTGTATCTTAGGCCTCACTCATACTCTCCTCACACATAGCTATTTCAGGGGCTTCCTACACAGAATTCTGCTCTATTTCACATGGCCTGGATCCAGGCTTTCCTTTGGAATACTGGTAGAGGCCTCAGTGACTCCATAACTTGAATTCTGCATTTGGTGTGGAGGATGCCGCGGTCTGTCACCAGCAAGAACCATAGTTGGGCCATACCCATCACAAGCAGCCTAGGGATGCCTGGAGTCAACACTGAACACAGGGAGATGAGTTCTGGGGGACAACTTCCCAGATTAACACCTAGACAAAGTTTCTTTTCAAAGAAAAGTATTTCAAGTATATTTAGTCTTTGATGAATGGAGCCTGTCCACTTCTTGAGACATTTCAAGGCCTTTTTCCTACTCTCTTATTGTCTGAATGCAAAGCACTGTGTGTGTGTGTGTCTCTGTGTGTGTGTGTGTGTGTGTGTGTGTGTGTGTGTGTGTGTTAGATATTGACTCTAGGGTCTTGTTCTTTCTAGGTTAACTACATCTCTGTGTTTCTTTTTATTTTGAAACCGAGTTCATTAGGCTGCCCAGGCTGGCCTTGAACTCACTCTGTAGCCCAAGAGAGCTTGGCCTTGTGATCCTTCTGCTTCAACCTTCCAAGTAGCTGGATTACAGGCTTTCTCCACTGGGCCTGGATGGCTTCTTTTCAATCTCTTCACAAACCATGCCCCACTAAGCCCCAACTTTACACAGCCTTTTCTCACCCAACCACAGTTGTTGGGGGGGGGGGTTGTTTGTTTGTTTGTTTTGTTTTGTTTTCATCTTTAGTTCCTGAGTCTTATGCAAACCTGGGTAAAGCAGCCATCAATAAGCAAGCCACAGTCTGAGCACTAAGAAGCCTTATCATTTCTTCCATTAGTTCAGCTAGTTCACTATCTTTAAATATGGCCTCCACAAAGTCTCAGGACATGGACAGAATATGGACAAGCCTTTGCCCCATCTAAAAGCTCATGAGCATAGTCCTTGCTATTCACATTTCTACAGGCATTCCAGTCCTCTGAGATTCCACCAGAATCATCCACTGAGCTCTGCTCCTAGCATTTCAGGACTTTATAGTTTACATCTCCCAGCTTCTTCATGTTCCTCCCACAAACTAGTCCCAAAGGCTTAAGAACTATATATTCAGGTTTAGCCACAGCAACGATCCCGCTTATTTGATACCAGTTTTCTATGTCGGCTACTTTTACGCAGCTGTGACTGAAATTCATGGGAGAACAAACTAAAAGATGATTTACTTTGACTCGCGCAGTCTCTGAGATTCTGTGCCACTGTCTTTAGCTCTGTGGTTCTAGGCCCATGATGAGGCAGAACATCATGGAGACACGGCTGTGTGGAGGAGGAGGCTTTTGCCTCACAATATACAAAGCAGAGAGAGATGAGGGGACCAAAGAGCGGACCTCACAAAGCACAGGTGTAATCTTTGTCCTAGTTTATTTTACAGGTGCTATGATAAGGCACCCTGTCAAAAGCAACCTACAGGGAAAGGGTTTGTTCTGGTCACAGTTCCAGAGGGATAATGTCATACTTTGGTTTCTGTTGTGACCAAAAGCAACTTAGAGAAGAAATGGTTTATGTGGCCTGCACTTCCATGTCAGAGTCCATCATTGATAGAAGTCAGGGCAGGAACTCAAGGCAGGAACCTGGAGGCAGGAACCAAAGCAGAGGCCAAGCAGGAACACTGCTTACTGGCTTGCTTCCCATGGCTTGCTCAGTCTACTTTCTTATACAGCCCACAACCTCCTGACCAGGGGTTGCACTGTCCACAGTGGGCTGGGCCCTCCCACATCAATCATTCATCAAGAAAATGTCACACAGAGTTGCCTACCAGCCAATCTGATAGAAGCATTTTCTCAATGGAGGTCCCCTCTTGCCATGTATCAAGTTGACAAAAAATTAACCAGCACATATACAGTCCATGTACAGGGTGTAGAAGACATGACAGCTGGCAGGAACAGAAGACTGGCTGGTCACATTGTGTCCATACTCAGGAAACAGAAAGCAAACAGGGAGTGAGGCTGGGCTAAAGCCTTAATGCTTGCCACCTGCAACCCACTTCCTCCAGTGGGACTCCCCTCCTAACAGCCCCACAGCCCTCCCAAGCATCATCATCAGCTAGTGATGAAGTATTCAAACACACGAACCTATGGGGGACCTTTCGTATTCAAGTGACAACCTTCAAAGCATGTCTCCAGTGACCTACTTCCTCCAGCTAGGCTCCGCCTCGCAAAGCTCAAAGCTCGCTCCCAAAATAGCATCACAGTCGGGGAATTAAGTATTCAACTTCCAAGCTTTGAGGGACGTTTCATATTCAAATCATAGCAACAAAGTAACCATGTAGAGACAGCCGAGAAGCCCCCACTGCCAGCTGCAGTGAAGGGAGCTGCTGAGATTTCTGGTCTGACTGCAATCCTTCGTTTTGCAATGCTTGGCTCAGACAACCTGAACAAATCTATTGCCATGGCTCTTCCTGGCCTACTGGGCAGACAGAGAGCCAGCTATTGGCTAGTGCAGGTTGGGTAGTTTTGTGTAGCTGGTGGGGTTGATTCAATACACTTCTCAGGGGCCTGTAGGCAGCCTCATAAGTTCAGATTCAGGCAGGACGGAGCTCCCTTTCTTTGCTGGGGCAGGGTGGGGAGGTCTTGAGTGACATCTTTGCCTCTCCGATGGTCACGGCTGCTCAGAGACCTAGCTGTGGCCCGAGCTCCATCTCAAGAGCTACAGTGATGCCAGTTTCCACAGCCAGATGCTCCTAGCTGCATTTTGAAAGGGCTCTTTGGAAGCTGAACCTCCCTTTTCTCCCAGCTTGCCGCCACTGTAGGTAGAAGCCAGACCCTTGGCTAACCCTTGCTGGATTGAGCAGCATCATGAAGCCTAAGTAGGCACCCTGGACAGCTCCCCTGACCTGCCCACCCCTCTGCCTGCCCACCCCACTGCTTGTCCACTCCTCCAGTCCTCTGCCTGCTCACTCTCTTCAGCCACGCATCAGTTCTGAGAATCTTGAGAAAAATAAGCAGAAAAGATGTACCACCATCTAGCCTGATAGTCCTGGATGGGGATGGTGCCAGGGGTGGAGGTGGGGGTGGGGATCCTAAGAGGGGAGTTTTGGAGGTGCTTACAGTGATGATCGAGAGAGCTGACATATCATGGACAGAAGTCAAGGCTGCTGCAGATCGAGGCATGCAAGTGGAACTTGCCCATGTGTGGCACAGCCTGTGTGCTTCTGTGTACTCCGGCTGGGTGCTCTTCTCCAGCCAGCCAGTCCCAACAGGTTTACAGTGGCCTGAAGAAACTACAGATCTGAAGTTCTATATTGCTGATCTGGGGAACCACACTTAGAAATGCACTGCCGAGGGAGGGGTCTATTATTAAATATCTGAGCTTAGAATACCCTTCTAGTTTACATCTAAACGTATTTATTGAAAAAAAAATCTGAGACAGCCTTTCTATGAAGCCCAGACTAACATCACAACTTGGGATTCTCCTGCCTCAGTGTTCTGAGTGGGGTGTGGCAGGATGCACCACCACACCGAGCACAGCATTCTTACGCTCCACTTCCCTAGTTTGCAGCAGTGCAGATCAAGCCCTTTGGTCCCCTTAGCAGGAGCTGTTTACCAACCGGAAAACACAGTCAGCCCTCACTGGGAACACAGCTGGGGACACTTGTGCCACCCATTTCCCACTCCGTACTGTCTGCCGGTGGGGCCGGGGTGTTCCTCACAAACGCTCGAGCTCTGCCCAGACTCTGATTGCGGCAGGTCCCCAGGGCAGTCGCATCATCAGTGATAATCTTGAGGTAACTTGAGTGGATTGCCTACTGCCAAGGAGATTAATGAATGGGTCTGGGAGACGTTTCCAGAGATGACTAAGTGGATGTGTGTGCCACCATCCCACAGTCTGGGAGCCTGGAGGACAGACTATAACAGAAAAAGAAGGATGGGGAGATGGCTTATTGAGCTGAGTTCTGGTCCCCAGAACCCACTTAAGCCTGGATTAGTTAGCACGTGTCTATAATTCCAGCGCTCTTACTTCGAGAAGGCAGGCAGACAGGAGAATCCCTAGAGGGTAGCAGGCCAACTAGCCTGGTCTACACAGTGGTGAATGACCAACAGCTCTACTTCGGGTGAGTTGGAAGTTGGAGACTTGCTTCCTGTCAGGGTCGTTTTTAATCACAGCAACAGGAAAGTAACACAGAAAACGACTCAAAATTTTAAGAGGTGGGGTGCCGCTGGAGGAAGTGTGTCACTGGTGGGTTAGATTTAGAGGTTACCCTTGGCCCAGTCCCACCCACCCTCTAAGCTTTCTGACCGCTATGAGGTACCAAGCCTGGCACCTCTGTACCTTCCCATCACTATGCTCTGTCTCACAGTGCCCCCAGAGACGACAGTGCAAGGAGCGTGGACCAGGGTATCGCGTAAATCTCTCCCTTTCCATTTGTCCTTCGGGATGTTTTAGGCATGGATATGCAAAAGTAACTAATACAGATGCTCTCCACAAACCCCAGTGCACAGTCCCCCCCACTAGGCGCCATTTCCCAGGTGGTGTGGGGCCTGTGTAGCCATGCCATGCAGGGCGCAGAACCCAGGCTTTAGGAGCTGCTGTCCATCCTCCACAATCCACTTGCTCTTTCTGCCTCTCCTTGAAGAGGACAGAAGCCTCGGTCACGGGTGCTGCCATGAGATGGAGAGCGGCAGGCTTCTGAAGTCTCTGTGTGAAGGACATCTGCTGTATTAGACCCACTCCTCATTCTGTGATCTCATTACTGAAGCCTAGGCCGACTGACACATTCTAGAGTACCAGCCGGTCGCGACACGCAGGTCCGACCTGATGAAGTAGCAGCAGGGACAACTGGTCAGGTCTTCTCTCTTCCAGTGGAATATGAATAGCTGTTGTTAATCACTCCTTTCGCCTGGGTAACCCGAGGCTGCCCATCAGCTGCATCTCAGCACACACACTGATGCTTAATCACCAACGTCACAGGGATAGAAAACAGAGTCTTCGGAGACGGAGGCAATGAAGACTCCACTTTCTATATCAGATTACTGACCTCTCCAGAACAGACTGGACTGGGGCTCTGCTGTGGTTGGAACAAGAAGTGGCCCCCATGAGCTCATGTGTTTGAGCATTCAGACCCCAGCTGGTGGCACTGGTAACTAGCACAGCATCTTAGGCCCCTTCTTTCACTGGTCCCTTCTGCCATGAAAGGACGCAGTGCTCCTCCTCCCTTTCAGAGGATGCGGCAACCAGGCACCATATTGGAAGCAGAAAGCAAACCCTCAGCAGACACTAAGCTGGTATCTCTCTCCGTCACCCCAGACTCCAGAAGTAAATGACTCACTCATAGGTTATCTGTTGAGATGGTGGCAACAACCAGGACAGAGGGGTCCTACCTTGGCCTTCACTGGCGTTAAACTCGGCAACTCCACTCCAGAGAGCCACAAAGAAGGGTCCTCATCTCTCTTTTACAATTGGGTAAATTGAGGCACAGACTAGCACATAAGGGTTGGTGGGACTCCAAGCCTGGCATGCTGGAGTCAGAGCTCCTGCGGAGAGCGGGGAGGGGAGAACAGACAGGCAAGGAAGCTGTTCCTGTTTCTGGCTGGGTAACAGACAATTCTTGGGGCTTCTGTTTCTCCTTCTGGCCTGGAATCCAGACAAGCCAGACTGCAAGCCAGGGGACAGCCTGACCCTGACCTCCTGGCCCGGCCAGCTTTCTGGGTGGTCTTGTTTCTCTGTGGGAGTTAGGTGAACCGTGAAACACAGCACGCCTGGAATGCAGACAGCTTCTTCCCAGGAACCCCGCTACCTTCATTTCCATATGTCTGACTACTGCCTGGTGATAGGGTGCTGTGCACCCTAGGAGTGCAGGGTGCTGAGCCAGGACAACAAAAGCTGGTGTTACCCACCATTTCTGCTCACTGAGCTTAGCTACCAGCGCCTCATCCCACCCCCTTTAGGTGCCTGACCCTCATCTGGGCTGAATGGGGTGGTGGCGCCAGGGCTTGGAGCCAGGATATGGTGGCTCATGGGGTGCAGACCACAGGGTAGGGGTAGTTTTGCTGAGCCCATCCTGTCAGCAGAGGTCCGTGGCTACCACATGGCCCCAAACAGGAAAGGAAACAGGAGGCCTCTCAAAATAGACCAGCGTGTGGCTGGGCTGCGTCTCCCAGCTCCCACCATCTGGCCAAGCCTGGGCCGGAAGAGAGGCAGGGTAAGGGAGAGCCTGCGTATGGATAGGTTCCCAACGCCTGGGGAGCAGAGCCGAATAGACCGCCCACCGTCCTACCCAGCACCTTCTCCTGCTAGGCATCGGTGAGAGGCAGTATCGTTAACAGATAAGTTAACTGAGGCTCAGAGAAGTCAAGAGACTTGTCCAAAGCTACACAGCTGGGAGAAGACAGAACAGGGTTGGCACGAGTCCAGGGCTGAGTTCTCTCCCACAGCACCTGTAGGCTACCTGCTACTGTTGGCTTGATGCCTTTGGGCTGCCTCTGAGCTTAGACCAGACCCCAGGAGAAGCTGGGGTCTGTGACTCGTCATCCTCACACTACCTGTGATAGCGGCAGCAGGAAGTCTGGATAGGGACTTGTGGGGTGGCTTTACTCCACACAGGCCTTGCCAGGGTACCCCTGGGGGTGTTAGAGTCCTGATAGAAACCCTGCAGACCCCTCAGGCCCATCTTCCAAAGCCAGTCCTAGCCAGACCCCCACTTCCATCCTCACCCACATACCATTGGCATCACCCAGATACCCAACACAATCACCCAAGCATCCTCCATCACCACCCAGGCGCACAGGAGCCTAACTAGCCTTCCAAGTTACCCTGAAGGGATGGTGGTCAGAAGCGTATTCACCATTTCCCCCAAGAGGATCCTGAGGTTCAGGGATCTGAATGTTCTATGTACAGTGGGACAGCCAGCTAGGACACCAGTCCGTTCTTCAGGCAGTCACTCAACAATCATTACAGGGTGGTTGCTGTTCCTGGAACCAGAGCTAGGCCAGCCACATGGGAGTTGTCTCTGTACCCCAAACCCAGTGGTCAGTCCATGTCCTCAGACTTCCTTCATGCAGTCACTGTGGTGACTCTGTTCCCACTGGCTAGCCTCGTTTCCAGTACTGGGACCTTGGGGTGAGGTATAAAGTAAGGTCCTGGGGCTACCCCTACCAGGACACTCACCCCAGGACAATACCAGGGGCCAGGTCCCCAGGGTATCCTGACGGCAGAACTGCCTGGGCACCAGCCATCTATCTGGAGGCTTTCTGAGAGGGAACAAGCCCCTCGTGGACCCAGATCAGAGGCAGGGAAGAAAACAAAGGGAAGGAGAAAGGAGAAGAGAGAGATGAGGAGAAGGAGACAGAGACAAAGGAAAGCCATACAAGAAAAGGGAGCGGGAAAGGGCGGGAACTGGGAGCTTACGCTCTCTGCCCACTGCCAGACCCAGATGGGATCCAGTCTTGGTGGCCTGTCTTCTCCACCCAGCAGCCAGAATAGGGCAGTGCAAGAAGAGGTGACCAGAGCCCACAGGACCCCAACCAGAAGTGGTGCCCTAAGGCCGGGCCAACCCGGGAGAGCTTTGGAAGGGAGAGTGAGAACATGGTGTTTGGGGGTGGGATTGGAGACTGCGGCTTGGCTTCCGTGTGTCCAGCCAGAGCGGCTTCCCCTTCATGAGTGGCCCTGGCCACACAGGAGCCTAGGAAGGGCAGCAGACTTGTGGACACAGGCTGGAAGGGAGCGTCCAGGGAGCTGCGAAGACCGTCTGCACCTGACCAGGCCTGGGCGCCAAGGAGGAGCAGGAGGAGGATGGAAAACGGGGTGTCGGCACTGGACCAAAGCGGGCTGGAGTCTGTTGTTTCAGCGGGTGTACGGAGCACCTGGCTTGCTGCAGAGTCTGGGCATTGTGGAGTGAGGCTGCCTTCCGCGACTTCCAGGAGACTTGATTTTCTCTATAAACAGAGACGAGACAGTACTCACCTTGCAGGGTGAGGTTAGATGAGGTTAGAAAGAGCTCAGCAGACAACGCTATCAATCATTTGCCAAGTAGGGCATTCAGAAGGCAGAGGCAGGAGAATCTTTGTGAGTGCAAGGTCAGCCTGGTCTACAGAGTGAGTTCTAGAATATGTAGAGAGACCAGGGCTAGGTAGAGAGATCCTGCCTCAAACAAACAAAAGCAAGAAATTGTTTGCCATCATTAGCTGATGTTGACACAAGGCCAGGCTTGGTGCCTGTCACTGGGACTGTGTGAGCAATGAAAATACAGCCCAGTGCTTCAGAACGTCATAGCCAAACGCTCAGAGCAAGGCAGGAGCCAAAAGGAGTTGTTTGCACTTTAGGATAAATTATTGTTACATCCTACTGTCCTTAAAAGAAGGGAGGAGACTTCCTTGTAAAAGGGCCACATTTGTATGAGAAAGGGCCTCACACCACGGAAAACTCGTGCTTGGAGGTCACGGTGTCAGGGAATTCACCCATCCTGTTTTGTTTCACTGGGAGGGTGATGGGGAAAGGGTTACAGATCTGACCCCTGAGTTTCCACAGAGACTCTTCCAGAATTCTGGAAATTCCCGGCAGGAGCTGGAGGAAGAAACATCTGTTTAAAGTGCCCATAAGGAAAAGTCTCGCTTGCCCAAAACACGTGCTTCCCACCTTGTCCTGGTTTCCACCTTCTGCAGGGTTTCCATCGGCCCGAGCCTTGAACCCGGGCCTTGAACCCAGCCTTGAACCCAGGCTCGCCTGATCCTTTTCGCTGGGGAGGCCATTTGGGCTGGTTGGGGGAAATTGGCTAGGTCTCTGGGCTTTTCCCTGCTCGCTCCTCCCACAAATCAGAATAGTCCCTGGCCCCGGCCTGGGTGACCTTCCAGTCTCAGAGGGAGGCAGAGGCAGCCAGGGAACAGGGCTGGTGACCCAGATTCCACTTCCTGCCTTGCTTCCCTCCATTCCCAGACACCAGCTGCGGCTGGAACTGACAGGAGGGGGGGGGGAGTGACGGGGGGGGGGGATCGACCCTACATAGACCTTTGCTGGAAGCTGTGGCACCAGCTGCCCGCAGCACTGGCTGGGCACACCTGCAATCCTTCTCCACGGGCGCAGGGTCCAGGCTGGGCCACAGCACAGGGCCAGCCAGACACCACACCTCATCCAGCCACCACTCCCATGCCACGCGACAGACAGACAGAGAGGCCCAGCGTGAAGCCGCAGCTGGCAAAAAGCTAAATATTGGGAGGCTGGCTGACCTCACATTCACCTGGCTGCCACCTCCTGCTCTCAGTCTCGGGCAGTCGCACAGGCTTTAGGGTAGAGATTAGTACCTGGATGGCAGGTAAAGGAAGGAAACTCCTGCTGGGTGTATCCCTACAGGCACTAAGGGACATGAAGTCCATTGTCCCAGCCTCTGCCATGCCCATGGGGCGGCCATAGTTGAGGTGTGGGCATCTCTGGAGTCATACTTTCTCTCGGTCTTACTGGAGCGCTCCCACTTTCTCATCTTCTAGGACAGTGAGGTGAGGGGACGCGCTCTGTTGTTTAGCCACAGGGCTTTGTCATGGCATGTCACGAAATGAATCCATGCTATAGACGTAGACAGGGTTCATGGCACTTGAGAGGGAAAGAGCCAGCCAACGAGCCAACAAAGGAATATAGTACACTAGTCGAGACACCTACATGATGAAGGCAAGCAGAGCTGAGGTGCATCTGGTGGAGAGAAAGGAGGGTGGAGGTGGGGGTCTTCGAGCAGGTGACCTTGAAGCTGAGCCGTGAAAGTAAGACAGGATGAGTGAAGCCTGGGGAAAGAGCCCTTCCAGGCAGCAGCAGGTGCAAAGGCCCTGCAGTAAGCAAGAGTTCAATACCGTCATCTAAGAGAGGCCAGGGGGACAGACCTGCCAGGCCAGCCAGAACTGGTCTCCTCCTGACTGGAGCTTAGACCACATCCTGAAAACACCAGGATGCTGGAGATGTTTGTCTGAGAATTCCTGGGCCTGGTGGTTGGTTGTCTTTAGACTGTGCTTTCCTCTGGATAAAAGGGTGAGTGAGGGCGATGGGAGGCAGAGGCTGGGAGACGCTCGTGGCAGCGTGCGAGCGTGCGTGGTAACTAGAAGCAGGCTACCCGAAGGGAGCTTGGGCTGGTCAGGGTGACCTAGCTTGCCAGAAGAGTTAATGAGGGTGAGAGAGGGATGAACAATGACTCAGGTTGTCCCATGTTAAGAGCTGTGGGATGCCTTTCCCAAGACTGTGGAAAGCGGAATGAAGCCAGCAGCCAGCCTCAGACTACCTGAGTCTGGACTGCTCTGTTCTGCCTGAGGGTCTTGTTGAGTGGGCAGTTAACAACTGTGGCCACTGCATTATTTATGCCTCCCCTGGTTGCTGTGGACCTTCCCCCACTACACTGAGGTGCTGGAGGCCAGGCACCCAGCCTCACTTGGCCCCGGCTCTGTTCTCAGTGTGAATGCTCAGTGCCGAGTCTACTGGGTCTGCTGGAAGGACTTGGAAGTATTTAGGAACAAACAATATGCTCAGAAGCCAGAACCAGAGCGATGTCCACAGCTAGCCCCAGGGCCTGCTCGCTGCCCCTGGGAGACTCCGCCCTGGGACTGCACTTTCCTCTCCTCTGCTCTGCCTTCCTAGCTTCCTGCCAGGAAGCGCGGCCCCCAGGCGTAAATCATTAACTGGAACCACTTCTCACAGCCAGCTCCTGTTTGCAACAAAACTTTGCCTCCATTATCTTGAAGGATGCTCCAGTTCGCCCTGGGTGGCAGACAGACAGAGGCAGAAGGGCGTCGGAGAGGTGCTGGTACAGCAGGAGGGAGCACAGGCCTCCTGTCACCTGCTCCCCAAGGACACACAAGGGTCTGTCTAATCACCACCTGCTCCCCAAGGACACTGCATTTCAAAGAATCCACAGTAAAGCATCTAAGAAGAAATCTGCCTTCATCCATCCAGGCTGCTGAACAAAACACTGTGGGCTAGTGCTGTAAACAACAGTGAGCTATTCCTCACAGGCCCCAAGGCTCCAAGCCTAAGAACCCAGTGGCGGCAGAGGCTGTCTGGCTAGGCCTGCTTTCTGGCATGCATAGATGGGGGGGGGGGTCTTCTTAGGAGACCTCAGACTATGGAAGGAGGGATTCAGGTCTCTTGAGCATCCTGTAAAGACACGGATCCACGCACACGCTCCACCCCTAACCTAACCAGGTCTCGAAAGGCCCTACCTCTTATTCCCACAACCTTAGGGTTAAGGTCCTGATGGATGAATTGGGAAGAGGACAGGGACCGGCCTGGAGCTGAGAGTCAATGGTGACTTGCAGATATTGCAACCTTTGGCCTGAGGAGAGTGCAGGGCTAGGCTGGGAAGGCCAGAGCACCCAGGCCAGGTAAGGAGTGAACTTGAATACACAACCTTCCTCAACCTTTGAATGGGCAACTCTAGGGCGTCAGTTTCCCCATTTGACAAATGGGGAGTTGGATGCCACGTGGCCAGTCCCTTGAAGCTGTACAAGACTGAGTCTCTCTCATCTCTGAAGTCCAGCTCTGAACTCTCCCTAAGAGGATCTGAAGACACGGACATAAGGGGGCTGCAGAGACGGTTCTTGGCAAAGTGCTTGCTATGCCTGAGTAAGGAGCTGAGTTTGGATCCAAGCACCCCACATAAAAGCCTGGCATGGTGGTGTTTGCCTATAATTCTAGCACTGGGAAGGCAGAGATGGGTGGACCCCTGGAGGTCCATAGCCAGTCAGTCTAGATACATGGATGAACACCAGGCTCAGTGAGAGACCCCGCCTCAAAAACAAGGTGGAAAGTAGTTGAGGAAGACACTCAGTATTGGCCTCTGACCTCCACACACATGCATGCACATACACACAGACAGACAGACACGAAGGTCTCCCCTGTTCCTGTCACACCACAGCCATCCAGGGTCTCCAAAGTTGTGGCCTTGAGCCAGGAGACCACTCCAGAGCGCCCAGTCATTTCCCAGCAAAAGCATGCCACCTGCACTCTCCACACAGACCCACAGCCTCATGCCTAGAAGAGTTCCCCTCAGCTGGGCAAGGTTGTTACAGGATCTGCATTTGCTTGGGAAACCCATTGTGTAACTCGGCCCTTCTGTGGAAGGCACGTGGCCACCGGGAAAGGCAGTGTGAAGGAGCCAGGACTTTCTTTGAAATGAATATCTTGGCAAGACCCACCACGAAATGTCCTTTTGAACGTCACTAACTCTAGGTCACCACTAATTTACTCAAAGCTGACAACAGCGTCCTGGTCTAGTATCCCAGGAGACCAAGCCTCACGGGGTCGTTATCAAGTGGACACAGAACTCTGGGACATGACTGTCTGCCCATAAACCTTCTGTTTGGACCTAGAGGGTCGTCTGAGTCTGTGGCCCACCACTGCGTTTCCTCCTAAGACCAGCAAGCCGTGTGCTTTCAGGAACTACTGAAAGATATTTTGAACCAAGTCTAAATAAAGCAGACAGCGAGTGAGCGTGACAGGGAGATGGAGGGGATGGAGAGGCTCTTCAA
The DNA here is from genome assembly GCF_049852395.1 of Peromyscus maniculatus bairdii. Taxonomy (NCBI): domain Eukaryota; kingdom Metazoa; phylum Chordata; class Mammalia; order Rodentia; family Cricetidae; genus Peromyscus; species Peromyscus maniculatus. The sequence goes on from NC_134855.1 coordinate 71,003,916, forward strand.
TAGCAGAGCCACACACAGCCATGCTTCCTTAGGACCCAAGGTGCCCCGAGGACAATGCCATAATCGCATCCTGTCTGGAATGAGTGCTCAGTACGGCCATAGGTGACCTACACCTACTGAGCGCCAGCCAGGATCAGGGGCTGGGAATTCCATGTTTTTTAAGACTTTCATAAACAAGAACGTGAAGGTTCTGAGAGGGGCTGGGAGCAGGGATCCCGTCCAGGACCTGGTGACTCCTTTCCTGCCCCACACCCCATGATATGCTGAGTGAGGACAGTTACAGAACTGACCCAGGCATGACACCTCCATCTGCTCAGCATTCCTTAAAGAGTAACATGTCCTTGTGATCTCAGTCCAAGAGCACGCTGTGATTCCCTTCCCACTGTCGGAGTGGCCATCCTGCCCCTGCCCAGGCCAGCTCCCTCCATCCCTCAGGCTCCCAGAGAGCTGCTCCTGCCCCTCTCCACCCGATACAGCCCCCCAGTGCCCACCACCTTGCCATCCTTCTCTTTCTCCCCGCAGCACTGGCCACCACCCAAGCGCATCTTGAGTCTCTATTCTTCAGGGCTGCCTGTCTCTCAGACCACACTGGACCTCCATGAAGGTCAAAATCACATCTCAGTGCCAAGGAATCTAAGCAAGTATTCCAAATAGATGCAGTGAAATCCTCCCCGCCCCCAGGCTGATCTTGAACTCTCTATGTAGCCAAGGATGACTCCTGCACCCCCTCTCCCCCTCCCAAGTGCTGGGAGCACAGGTGTGTGCCACCAAGCTATGTCAGGGATCAAATCTAGAGCTCCGTGCACAATAAGCAATTATTCTACTAACTGATTACATGCCCAGCCCCTCCCCTGTGAATATATTTTCTGCATCCCCCACTCACCCTATAGCCCGAATAAAGCCAGAGCCCTAAACCCTTGATTCTCAGGCTCAGATTAGAGGGTGGGAGTCTGTATGCCAGGCACAGGTCTGTGATAAGACCCCGCAAAGTGCTCAGCAGATGGCCAGAGTCACACAAACACCATCGAAGAAAGCAAAATGGCCATCCATTATATTTATAAAGGTGCTAAAACCAGAGAAGCTGTCCAGAGGGCCAGGGTCAAAGGATTGGGGGTTACTCTGACAAGTCCTCCATGAAAAGTGAGGAGGAAGGGAACAGGCCAGCTGGGGTCCTGCCAGACTGCAGCTCCCAGGCTTCAGTTAGGCAAGGTGTGAATTAGTAAATTAGGAAGAGGGTTTCTGGGGCCCACACAAGGAGGCAGAACATGTCACTCACATGACGCTCTATCTGTGCTACCTCAGCAGATGGATTTTAGCCACTGAACACTTTCCAAGTCACAAATCATCAAACCCATCCGTGGAGATCCTGTCCATGCTCAGCTACTTGGCAGAGGGAATGTTCTAGATGGAGGTGGAAATTAAAAAGATGAGGGTGTTCAGGACAGGGTACGGGGGGAGAGGAAGAGGCTGGGCATGGGAATGTCCGTCAGCCTCCCTCACAACCTTGTCCAAAACCTGCCATAGGACAGGCACTGTGGCCACATCCTTTCCAGTCTGGGCAGCCTGCCAAGAAATGATGCTAAGGAGGCGGTGAGCAAAGAGCCCCAGAGCTTAGCTCAGGCCAGCCTCCTGGACCTTCCCAGGTACACTTCCGGAAAGCAAAGAGCCAGCTTCCTCCCCCCATTAAACCCACTGTGGGGGAGGAGCTGGAGAAAGTTTTCCTTCTAAGTAAGCACTGCCCACAGGTGCCCACAGCTGGGGTTTCATGGTTCATTTTTCAGGAAGAACTTGGCTATGGTAGCAGGTCCCACCTATATGCATTTTCTGCCCTGGGTCTGAGGGTCTCGGCCCTGGGCTTTCCTCGAGCCATCGAGAGGGCACCTGCCAGTAGATATATCGTATCCGAAGCCCTTTGAGTTCACGTGTCCTCAGACCAGTTCCAGGCACCCATTGGCCAAATCTCCCCACTTCTTGCATTCAGGTAGGACTCAAGAGAGGCATTTACTATCTTGTGTTCCAGAGCTACTACCCCTGCCCCCAGGCAGACCACATGGGTGACTTGCTCATCAGTGCAAACTTGGTTTCTTTCCTGTCTCCATTCTCCACCCATTCACTGCCCTCTGACAGCACATCCAAAAAAAGGTCACCCTCAGATTCCATCTTGGATTGTTGTTGGCACATCTAAAGCATCTGAGGTGTTCAGTGGTGGAGACAGGGAGACCTGGTCTCATGGAATCCTGGTGCCACCCTCTACAAGTCAGGTGACATAAACATCTGAGCCTCAATGTCCCCATGTGTTAAATAGGAGCTAAAATCATAGCACCTCCCTCAAAGTCGTTGCAAGGATGAATGAGATGATTCCAATCAAATTTTTACAGGACCTGATACTTGGCATGCACTCAAAACTGACTAGCTACAATTAATAGCTAGACAGAAAACAGAGCCAAGTGACAAATATCTTAGAGATAATTTAGGAAGGAAATGACAAGCAAAGAGTAATTATCCCCAATAAACAGTGAACTCATAAATTATCAAAAACAAGACAAAACTACCTTAAGGAAGTTTCCAAAAAGGATGCAAATAGGTGATTCTCAAAGAATACAATGTCCAAATTTTATTAGACACTCAAAAATGTTTATCTGGACAGCAGTCATCACAAGTGAAATGCTAAGAAAGCCATACTTCAAACAAAGGGGAAAAAAGCAGTCATAAAAAATGCAGCACACTTTAAAATAATATTCTACAACACCCCTGGCCCAGGAGAGAACAATCTCAGGGTCCCACAAGAGCTACCTTATGTCTTAGCACTTTCCTACTAGATTTCACCTCTTAAAGGTTCTGTCACTTCTTAACACCATCACACTAACAACCAAGATCTGCACTCACACACAGACACACACGCAGAAACATGCATAGACACACACACAGACACAGATACACACAGACACACAGACACACACACACACACACACACACACACACACACACACAGAGGAGGGGGGTAGAGACTCTAGACTCTGATGACTCTCCCAAACCATAACACCATATGATGTCTGCCAACCAATGAAGATAGGCATAAGTGAAGGGCACCATTCCAGGCCTGGCTGCCGGAAGCCACCTACAGATGACATGCCTGCCCTTTGCCTGGAAGAACCAAGGGCCCCCCGCTGGAAAGTGGCAGCACTTCAGGATGGAACTGGAACTCCGGTCACTCCCGGAGGGGAGAGTCATACTGGATGTGGTTTTGACTTAATGTGCCAGGGAGAGAGTTCCATTGTGTCTGCCAAGGAGCTGTGGCTGACTGTTAGCCCAGTTCTCATGATCATAACAGACCCTTAGTCTGCTAGAGCTGGCTAAACTTTCCAAGGTGACTGCTCTTGTGGAGCCAAAGTATGAGCATGCAATGCAAATAGAGAAATGGTACCATTGTTGGTTCAAAGGTACAAACTTCAGTTGTAACACAAAAGGCTTCTAACGTACATCGTGATGACCATAGATAATGCCATACTGTATTTATAAATCTCTCACATAGTGGATCCACCTCATGTGTTCTTATACATACACACATGGTATCATGTGTGGTGACAGATGGTTAATAAGCTTGGGCATATAATAATTGTTTCATCATCTATACATATATCTACTCATTCTGTTGTCAACCCTTAATGTATTTACTATCTAATTGCAATAAATCAAAGAGCTCGGTGTCTTGCATGAGCACTTATCACTTGCATAAGTACTCATGAGGGAATCATCCTCATGCTGGGTCCTTCTGACCCCAGGAAGGACAGGACATGGGTGTTTTGAGTGGAAATGTCTCTGAAAAAAAAAAAAAAAACTGTCCTCACACTATGACCACGCCTCTCCTGTGATTCAGTCTTTTGGACATTTTGGTTAGGATCCCGGTTTCTTTATCCCGACTCAAACACGAAAGTCAGACTCTGGGTCTGGACCTCATAAACATGTTACCTCTCCTAATATGGTGGGCACAAAACTGGTCACAGACACTCTGGGTCATCCAGGTAGACAGAATTGCACAAATGGGCACACACTGTGAGTCTTCTGACCTAAAAGAAGCGGAACTCGTTGGCCTTAGGGAGAACTAAGAGGTAGGGGTGGGGACTAAGAAGTGAGGAGTGGGGCGTGATGGAGAAGACTTGGTCCATGGAGCATGGGTCCATGGAGGGCTTCGCAGTCTCCCATAGACATTTGAACTTTATCCTAAGGGATTGGGGCATCACTGGGGATCTGAAAATGGACCAAAACACTATCTTTGCATTGGTGGAATAGGGATGGATTATAGGGTTATTGGCAAAAGCTGGGGCACCAGTTGGAAACCTTGGATTTCTCTAATTTCCTTTGAGGAGGTGCCTCTTTCACCTCTGTCCTGGAGATCTGGGGGGTAGGGGGTGGGGAGGCTTCTTGGAACCACATGAGATGATGTGACCTGAAATGCCACAGGCTTTGTCAGGGGACCCTCCCTGATGTAACACACTCAAGGAAATGCTAATAAAAGCAATACCTGCAAATGATGACTGCATTGACATAATGTGGTATGTCCATTCAGTGAGACAGTACGCAGCCATAAACAGAAATTCTGAGATGCACTACGAGGCAGATAAATGACCCTGGGCTAGGTGAAAGACATCAATCACACAAGGAATGGGTCCTTTCCTGTGAGGTTCCTAGCATAGCCAAACTCAGGGAGACAGAGAGCAGAATGACAGTTATGGTCCCAGGGGGCTGGGAGGGGGGCGCGGTGAATGGGGAGTCAGTGCTTCATGGTAGAGTTTCAGCTTTGCAGGATGAAAACTGTCTGTGATGGATGGTGAAGATGGCTGCCCAGCGATGGGGATGGACTTGATGTGCTGAGTGATGATCAAGCATGTCTTCAGTGTGCAGACGCCCGTCCAACGTGGGATCATCTCTGGCACAGGCACTCTACCTGCGGCTGTGCCCCAGCCACCTCCACAGTGCCTCAGCCTCTCGTGAGAACACAGATCTGCTCTTCATTCCTGGTTGAGGTTGGGGTGGGTCATAGCGGCCTCCAGGTTGGCAGCCTCTGTTCTCTGTAAAACATGCTGAGACAGGTTAGGCACAGACCAGGGCCTTCCAAACACCACCCATCATCTTCTGCTCAGGCAGTTGACAGCAAGGCCTCTTCACACACACCCCTGCCATCTCCCCGCCCACACTCACACCTGCTTCCCTGGCAGCTGCCACTGGCTGGGGGTGGCTCACTGTGGGGAGAACCCTTCTCTCCTTGAAAGGGATCTAAGGGGCCCAGGAGAGGCCACGTTATTCAGAGGTAACCCTAGTATAAATATTGATGGCCTGGGTCAGATATGATACCACCCTGTACCTCCAAGCTAGAAGAGCATGAGGCATTGGATACTTCTACCACCTTAAACGGTTGCTTCTTACTCTTAATTCTGATTCATTTCAAACTCAGAAAAATCAGAAAACAGTCACCTCTGTCTGTATCCACCACCTGGATTACATGGATTTAATGCTTCATTGTATTTGTTCCAGTTTCTCATATTTCTGTGTGTGTGTGTGTGTGTGTGTGTGTGTGTGTGTGTGTGTGTGTGTGTGTTATACATGTGCTGTAGGTGCACATGCACATGTGTTCATGCATGCATGTGTGTGTGTGTGGAGGCCAGAGGTCAACCTTGGGTATGGTTCCTCAGATACCAACTGGATATTTTGAGCCAGGGTCTCTCACCTGGCTGGAGCTATTCAAGCAGGCTAGGCTGACTGGTCACTGAGCTCCAGGGACCTCCCTGTCTCTGCCTCCTTGGTGCAGGAGTTACAAGAGCATGCTGCTGCCATGTCTGGTTTGTTCACATGGGTGCTGGGGGTGGCACTCAGCTCCTCCTGCTTGCAAGGCAAGCGCTGACATTCCTCCATGTTACTGAACACAGTTGAAAGTGGTTTTTTTAACCTCATGCACCTTCTTCCCAGGCGACTCCCCAGACCCAGTCTCACATGCAACCAGTCCCAGCCTGCGAAATCATGAGCAGCTTGTTCTGTGGCCCTGAGCACCTAGACTTTACTCTAAGCCTCTGGTCGATGTCCGTCTTTTCATCCGATGATATGCCACACCTGCCTCGACCATGTTGATCTGAACAGCAGCTTTACTCATTTTCAGGACTGTTTGTCACACAATTATCACAACTTGCTGTTATCTGAGGATACCAAAGAGGAGGATCCGCTGAGGGCAGGAGGCTGCCTGGCTCCACCTTTTTACTTTGTTTTGTTTTCTTTGTTACTTCTACCGTGTGCAATGAACCTCCCCTTTCACATGTTTTATACACACACACACACACACACACACACACACACACACACACACGTAAAAAATTTTCCCCATGGATCCCAGAGGTAGAAACCCTGGATCATACTATGTGACCATTTCTACATTGTGTGACTATTTCCACATTGACTAGCAAGTGTGATTAGACTTGCTCAATTTTGCCAGATGGAAGGATATGAAGTATTGTTGTTGTAGATATATTGCAGTACTCATGAGGCTCAGCATCTTACCAGCAAGGCAGACCAATAAAATGCAGAGAGTCTGGGGCCTATGTCGGGGAAGGCTGGATTGCCAGGGCCTCCATAAGCTACAAATGTTTGCTCGCCCCCACCCCCACTGCCATCCCTCCCCCACACCCCTGGCCCTGCACTGGGACCTTCTTTAAACTGTTCAAATCCCTTATCCATGTTTCTTGCTGCTTGAGAGATAGCCTTAGTCATTCTGGACATGATTTGCAAGTTCCCAATATTTCTTTGCATATGCCGTGCATCTTGTTATCTGGTATTTGATGTCTCTGTCAAATAGAGAGGCCTTTTGATTGATTGTATTGCAGTGTAATGCAAGAGTCAAGATATAAAGATATCCTGTGTTACCTCCTGCAAAGTTTGTTTTTCCTTTTTCCATTTTCATGTGTATGGAGTTCACATGCGTGTGTGTGTGTGTGTGTGTGTGTGTGTGTGTGTGCGCGTGCGCACGCGCGCGCGCATGTTTGTGGTTTCTTTGTATGTGTGTGTGTGCAGGTTTTGCATGTGTGGGGATGCAAATGTGCGAATGTGGAGGCCCAAGGTGGATGTCAGGAATCATCTCCCATTGATCTTCCAAGTTATTTATTGAGGCAGGGTCTCCCAGTCAAATCCAGAGCTCAACCATGTGACTAGTCTTGCTAGCCAGCTTTCTCTGAAGATCCCTGTCCCTGTTTCCACCTTCTGTGGCTGGAATTACAGACAGATCATCATATCATCCAACAGTAACACAGGTTTCTGTGGATGTGCCCAGTCTCACACTTGTGTGGTGAGTGTTTTAAATATCAAGCCAGGTCCCAAGCCCCTCAAAGGTTTTAAATCTGCCTGGAGTATATAACCAAATGTGATAGATAGTAGGTAGCAACTTGTATTTGTGATTTCCCATCTGGATAGACACTTCTTCCCAACAGGACACAGTATACTTACTGACCATCCCCATCCCCCACCTCCATTATCTGTCTATCCATCCAATCCTCCCACACTTGTGTATATCTGTTTCTAGGGTCTCAACTTGGTCCCCATCTGCTTCCCCCTACTCTGCAATGCTTAAATATTGTTGCAAGTTTAGTAAATACTTGTATCTTGTATGAAGATGTCTCCATTTTCTCCCCATATCACTTCTGCCTTTCCAGGCTGACTGCTCTTCAGTACCATTTTTTTTTCCATATGCTGATACTAGAGATTTATTCAGAGATATAAATTGTCGGCACAGCAGCAAGGCTGGGGCTCCAATCTTGCCTATCCCCTCTCCGGTTCTCTGACGTTGAACTAGTTCCTCCACTTGCTTTTGCCCTGATTTTCAGTTCTTAAAATGGGGACAAAAAATAAAATCTACCTCACAGGGTCACTAGGAGGACTGAGGGGGTTAAGACATGGTAATTTGTCAACACAGAGCTAACGTGACTAAGGGCTTATGCTCTGATGTCAGCTGTCCAGATAACAACACTCTTACCATTCACTCATTGAGACAACAAACCTCCTCGTGATGGAATGTGGCATGGGAGAGGCCAGAAAGCAAAGGCATAGCTTATCCTGCATCCGGCAGCTTGGAAAGCAAAACCGAGACCAACCAGGCTGGCAGCCATCAGGCCACCTGGCTCTCCCGGGCACAGCCTCTGTCTCCCCAGCCTCAGCCAGGGAGAAGCAGCACACAGACTCTCAGAGCAGTCAACATGGTGAGTAAGCTTTGGGAGCTGGTGAGATGGTTCAGCAGGTTAGGAGTACCTCCTGTCAGGTCTGCCATGGTGACCTGAGCTCAATTCCTGGGACCCACATGGTAGAAGAAGAGGACCACCTCCCTCAAGCTGTCCCACACAGGTTCTCTGGTACACCCTCATCCACAACATCCCCCCACATACATAAATGCAATTTAAAATTTTTAATGTTTAGTATTTTTCCATAACCCTCTTATTTCTATCCATATTTCTGTCTTGAATCTGCTTTGTTTAATATTAATATCACTGCCCTATTATTTTATTGTTTAGTATTTGCATGCACTAAGCTTTTCATTCTTTCAAAGTGACTTTACGTTTTAAATTCCTCTCGTGTAAATGGCACACAGTTTGATATTTGAAATCTAGTTTGACCATATTCACTTTTTAATTAGTCTATTGGTTTTGATTGAACTTACCCACATAGTCGGGTTCAAATCTGCCACCTTATGCTGTGTTTTCTGCTTAGTCTATCCATTATATGTTTTGCTTTATTTTATTATTTTTATTTTTATTTTTTGCTGTTGGTGGCAGGGAAAGGTGTATCTTTCCATTCTTCCCACTTTCTTTCTAGTTTATGTGTATGTGTGTGGGCCTGCATGTATGTATGCCATATGTGTGTCTGGTGCCACAGAGACCAGAAAGGGGCGTCAGATTCCTGGGAGCTGGAGTAATGGAGCATTGTGAGCTGCCATGTGGGTGCTGGGAACTGAACCCGGTCCTCTGAAAGAGCTGCAGGTGCTCTTCACTGTGACTCATCTCTAGTCATACCTCCCTTTTTTCTTCCCCATAGTTAGCATTGGACTCATATGTACTTAGTGCATTCTTAAAATTGTTACCCTGGAAGCTGTGTTATGAACCCGAAACTTGCCAGAGCCTCGTGCAACTCAATACCTAATTCTACGCTAGGCCACACAAGGACCCAAGCCATTTACACTCCCTTTTGTCAGTTCCCCAGTCACAGGGCCTTTGCTTGCTCCTGCTACAATTCTAAGAGTTCAGAGGTGGTTTACGATGATTTTGCATAACCAGGGTTCAGTCGGATTTACATTTTCTTCATCTCCTTTTCTTTGATTGTTTTTAGTTTTTCAAGACAAGGGTCTCCTGTAGCTCAAGCTGACCTCAAACTTACTAGGTAGCTGAGGATGACCTTGAACTCCTGACCTTTCTGCCTCCTCCTCTAGGGTGCCACCATGCCCTGCCCACCATTCCTTTTGCATTTTCTGATCTTCCACCCAGGATAATGTCCCTTCAGACTAAGGCTCCCTTAGAATATCCTTGAGTATAAAGAGATTGTCTGAAAACCTCTGTTTGATTCTTTCTATTCGGGCTTTTTATTATGACAAATGTCCGCATGACCAGAAGAAAATAAACTAAAAGAACACCCACCAGTTCCAGCAATTACCTGAGTCCTGGCCAGTGCTGTTCTCTGCATCCGGTGTCCCGGGCCCCTCACGACGAACTGCTCAGCAAATGCCAAGCTGTTGTTCCGTTTCCCCTGCCAATGTATTAGGATTACCTCTTTGAAGCCGAGGACTCTGTCTCTAAACAAGACTGCAGCGTCTACCAGGAAAAAGAAAAACAGCAGTGACTCAGTGTATCGTCATGAGTCTCACCAGCGTCCACATTTCGCCAGCTGCCATCGCTTTTCCTAGGCCTCCCTTGATTGAACTGGAATGCAAACACGTTCTCTGTGTTGGTGCTGCCTCATCTATTGGTTAAGTTTCTATAGAGTTTCTTTTTCATTTCCCCCTTTGCCTTTGTTGCTGTCATTATTGAACAACAGTCAGGGTTTTGCTGTCTGTATCCCCCCCTCCCTCCCCCCTTCCCCTCCCCCTCCCCCACCATGGTCTCTGTGTTCTCTATAAGCCTGTTGATGGATTCAGAGAACTGATCAAATTCAGGTCGGATTCTTTGGGAACATGATTGGTAAGGTGATGTGTTTCCCACCAGGAAGCACATTCGGTCTGCTTCCTGATCTCTGGGTGATACACACACAGACTGAAGGCCACTGCCAAGACCTATGCGTTCATTAGAGGTTGGGAATGGTCATGTTCTGATTCTGACATAGAACTGGAAAAGTTCTATGAAGAGCTGGGCATTAACAGCACAGTGTTGTGATCCCAACCCTCAAGAGGCTGACACAGGTGGATCACGAGTTCAAGCTCAGCCTGGTCTACACAGCGAGACTCTGTCTCAATAAAAACAAAGACAAAAAAAAATTCTATCAAGGGAAACTTTTCCTCACCAGATCATTTGCTGATGCTGAAGCATGGTTTACATAGAGACAGGAGAATTGATCTTTTCCCTCTATTTTGTATTTTCAAGTGCAGGTTGTTCCTTGTTTCTTGGTGCTTTCCAGAGGTGGCTTCCTAGTGTCTTTATGACTTGTGGAATTGAGCATATCTGGTGTGCTTCAGGCCACAGTGTCCTCCCTGGCGCTCTAACTGCCCCACCAGTGACCAGAGAGGCTTACACAAGCTGCCCTTGAGTCCTTCTGACTGACTCTCATAGTTCCTCATAGCTTTCTGGAGAGAGACATCGTCCCAGGCTCACCCACACACTCTACAAATTCCCATGGTAACTGGTAGTGGTAAATAGTATTTGAAGACCACAATCTGGGAACCAGGCTTGTTTCTTATCACTGAGTTAGTTAGTCATTGTCCCCAGACTTTTCAGTGCCCAGAGCTAGGAAATGTATTCTTATTTCTACAAATATACTCATCACGAGAAGACAAGTGCTACTCTTCCACGCTGTTACTTCAGATTCAAATTTACTCAGTCCTGTCAGTCACTCTCCCACACCAAGGAATATAGTTCTCGATGTTTCTGATGTGTTCATACATGGACTTCATCTTACACAGAGAATGTGAGGTGCACAGGGCACAGGCTGTAATACGGCACCACTTCCCTGAAGAGCAGGTGCCTGAGAACCTCCTTGAGTACCTAGCTCTCCCTGCCTCATCTGAGTTCACACCCTGATTCATGCCTGAACACCCAATGCAGACAGTTCTCTCAGGTTTCAGTACTAACAACATGATTTCTAGAAACAGCTTGGGGTGTGATCCTGTTTTTGATGTTTTGGGTACCCCTTATTCCTCTGCAAGCCTCTTACAGTGTGAAAAAACACTGTGTGGTGTGCATGTGAAATAGTTCCTCACTGTTTGCTATGCAGGTGAAATAATTCCTCACTGTGCTGATATGGCCCCAACTTGCTATATGATTGGATCAATGTATTTCACTTTTAATTCTGAGGATTCAGTCTTAATTTTAATTTGGCTTTGGGGGCCAGAGAGATGCCTCAGCAGTTAAGAGCACGTACTGCTCTTGTAGGGGACCCAGGTTTGGTTCCTACTACCCACAGGGTGGCTCACAACCATCTATAATCCAGTTTCAGGGGCTCCAATGTCCTCTTCAGAATCCAGCCATTGCATGCATGTGGTGCACATACATACATAGATACATACACTTAGGCACACACATATACATTAAATAAAGTAAATGTCTAAATGTGTTTGGTTTTATAATTATATGAGATTACATATTTCCAAAGCCAGATGCACAAAACCAACCTATTCAAATATTCTGACCTCTATACACTACTGTTCCTTCTCGCTATTCTCATATCTAACCTTTTTTTTTTTTTTGCAAAAAAAAATTATGGCTTGTACTTTTTTGTGTTGTAAATAAACATATCACGTTCATGATCTCAGATGAAAGGTAACATACCGTCTGTGCCTTTTAAAGTTACTATACCTCAGAATTCCTTCTAGAGAGCAGTGCAGAGGCATTCCTCAGTCCTTACTGCTTTATAATCCTCCATGATGCAACGTGCTGTGGCCCCTTTCCCTGTTGATGGACTTTGCATTCTTTCCAGCGTTTTCTATTACACATAAGTCCATTTAAAAAAAAAAAAACCTTAGTCTATTTGTCTTCTTTCAAAATTTTGCTTGGAGGATTTTGCCTTGATGATTCCAAATAATCTTTTCACAGGAGAGACAATTCTGGGCTGACATCTGAGTTTCACTGCACATCTTAAAGGAGTAATTCAGAGATTCCCCAGCTCTGGTATTGCTGGGGGTCAACCACAGCCTGTCATGCCTTTGAGGGTCACTTGTCTTTCCTCCTTGCCTAATTCCAATGATTTTTCTCTTTTCCAGTGGTTTTTGTATTATGAAATGCCCAGGGATATATTTGGTTTTTATTTGTTTAGGATTAATTTCAGGCTCTGGAAGTCTGTAGATTGCTATCTTTCCTTGATTGCAGAAACATCTCAGCCACTAACTCTTCAACTATCACCTCTGACTCTCTCTCCCCATCCTTGAAGCGCTCTGCTCCTCGCATAGCTCTTGCCGTTGCTTATACGAGACTTTTCCATAGACCACTGATGAGTTCTAGATGTTTCCTTCTGACATATTCATACACTAACTATACAAAGATGCTAATGTTGGAAGATGAAGATTACACATTAGAGGTTGGCTATTATAATCTGCCCCTTTTCTCATTATCTACATGGCTCCTACATGTATGATGCACTTACTCCATCCTGGTACTCCTAAAGTCTTGTCTTACTACAACACCAGCTTGAAGTCCAGAATCTCATCACCTAAGTCAGAGCCAGCGGCAGACGATGCTCTATGGTACCCAAGTATGGCTGCTTGAATACATTCCTTCTCCATCTTAGACCTAAGAACTGCTGAGACAAGTTCTCCTGTCCCCTACGAATAACAAATAACTGTGAAAAAAATCACTGCAGAAACTACTGTTCAAAAGAGGCGAGTGGGAGACAGAAATCACCAAATGGCGATGATACGGCCTAGACTGCAAAGGCAGGCTCCTTAAGACCTTAAGTCTTACTCCTCTCAAGAAACAATTTCCCACAGCAGGGCTGCACCCTCTAGGCACCCTGAGTCACCATTCCATTTCTGTGACAGGCCACACATGGGTATCAATCGGTAGTTTTCTGAACTAGCTTTCTGTAAACATTTGAGGGCTGGAATCATTCTTTTTCATTTCTACCCTTGTCTGTCCTGCTAAGACTGAGCACCCCTCTTTCAGCTGAAGTCCTTTGAAGTTTCCTGGATGTCTTGTGAGTCTTGGAATTTTCTTCACCACACAGAAGTCTCATAGAGATAAACCTCCATTTTGGGCTTCTCGTGAGAGACACCACGAGCTTCTAAAAAGCTTGGCCATTTATAAAATATCTGTTCATTTAGTTTTTCTAGACAGGTTCTCACGCTGTAGATCAAGCTGCCCTTGAACTCATGACATCACCTAGGCTGGCCTCTAGTTCACGGTCTTCACACCTCATTTTCTGAAATGCTAGAATTACAAGCAAGTACAGCCACACTTAGCCTTCTAGATGCCCTATCGTTTGATGGAGTAGATTAGTGAATCATACTCTTGAGACTTGAGAGGGTTCTCTGTGGATGAAGACTATTGACAGAACTCCTTTTATATTTGCCTGAAGTCTTAATAAGTTATCGGACCATGGTACCCTAAACTGTTTCCCCCGATGGCGTAAGGCAGGGGTGGGACTCAGCACCCTGGGTCTCATCTTCCTCAGATGCTTGTCTTATTTTAGTGTTGCTTGCATCTGCAGACACCTAGAATTTTCAAATCTATCAAATTCCCACTTCTTCATGTTTAACAGCTAAAAATGCCTGCCAATGCATTACACGGATTCCCAATTCCCATGCAATATCCCTCTTTTCACCCCTCTCTTCCTCCATTCTCCCCTCCCTCTCCCCCTTCCTTCTTCCCTCTCTCCCCATCCTTCCACTTCTTCCCTCCTCTCTCCCTCCCTTCCTGTCCCCCCCACCCACCCTCCGACAGCCTCCACATGGATCCCATTCTTCCTCCAGAAACTTCTCTGGGACAGTCATCTTCCCACAGCTGTCCTCGGAATCTTTGCAGCATCTTCTGACTGTGTAATTCCAAAATCACCCCTACATTTTAGGTGTTTCTACCACTGAGTACAAAAATCTTGGTTTATAACCTATTGCGTCATGATAAATGTGACGGTTTGAAACAATGAACAGTTAGCACCCCCAGTCTCTGGGCGCAGGGGTTGGGAGCTGCGTAGTGGGAGCCCCTGGCTCAGAGCCTCACCTAAGGCTGCAGTCAGGACACTGGCAACAGCCAGCTGGGGCTAGCCTCAGCTGTGGGAGCTGCCTGGGGTGCATCTTTTTAACGGTGGGCCACAAACTTTTGTGTCCACCACATGAGCCTTTCCGCAGAGCTGCTCGGGACACATACAGATGACACAGATCAGGGTTTGAGCCAGAGAGCTGAGGAAGGGATCCTTGGGGGCGTCTTGGATGGTAGCACAGGCATTGACTTGTACCCTCCCCCAAACAGGTGTATGTTCACCTGTAACTGATTATGAATTTTGGGGAAATATAGGTCTTTAAAAATGTGATTAGGGTATAGAGCAAAGATTAGATTGTACTAATTATTTGGGTAGATCCTAAACCAATGACAATGGTCTCTTTTTAATATTGTGTGTTGGGGGGGGGGGTGTCAGAGGACAATTTGTAAGAATTGGTTCTTTCCTCTTACCATGTGGGCCCAGGAATCAAACTCAGGACTCAGGGTGTGTGTGTGTAGGTCAGAGGACAATTGTAAGAACTGGTTCTCTCCTCTTCCCATGTGGGCCCAGGAATCAAAGTCAGGATGTTAGACTTGGTGGCAAGCTGTTTATCTGCTGAGCCATTATCCTATGTTTTGAGATAGGGTCGTCCACTAAGCACGGAGCTTACCATTTGGGCTAGACTTGCTGGCCAGAGAACTGCCCAGGACCCACCTCTCTATCCCTCGGGCACGATGGCACTTGCTGCCGCGTCCAACTTTTTACACAGGTGTTGGGAATCTGGGCAAGCACTTTATCCACTGAGCCACCTCCTCAGCCCACATGACAAAGGCCTGCAAGAAGAAAAGAGGCTGTGGTGTATAGCACATGGGCAAAGGGCTTGCCCAGAATGCAGAAGGCTCTGGTGTCAAACCCAGTACAAGAGGAAGAGGAGGAGGAAGAGGGGAAGGAGGAGGAGGAGGAGGAGGAGGAGGAAGAGAAGGGCCAAACAAAAGATGTAGATAAAAGAAGACCATATGGAGAGAGAGGTAGAGCAAGGAGTGATGTGTCTGTGTGCCAAGGAATGCCATGGATTCCTGGCAGCCACTAGAAACTGGGAAAGAGGCACAGGGTAGATTTTTCCCTCAGTTGCTCCAGAAGGCACCACCCCTGCCAACCCTCGATTGACAGCAACCATAGCACACTCAGCAGCTGTCTGCCCCCCAAAAATCAGCATCTGTGTGAGTCCCACTGAGTTCACAGATGTGTGTCTTGAGACGAGGTCTCTACTTAGCTTTGCCTTGAGGACACTCAGGATAGCCATTCCACAAATGTTTCCTGGACCCCCCTCCCCCATTTTCCAGGCACTGTTCTCAGTGCTGTGGACCACAGTGAACAGGAGAAACAGAGCTGTGCCTGCAGGAGCACTCATTCCAGTGAATGTCAGTTCTGTATCTTACAATTTCAGCTTCTTCAATTTTTCCATATCACAGGGACCTTGTATATCCACTGCAGAAAAACCAAGGTCGGTTCTGGGGTGGGAGGAGGTTCATTTAGTGAATAAAGAAACACAGACAGTGACTACAGAGTGTGGCACACTGGTGACATGCTTGCCTAGAATGCAGGAGGCCCAGCTTTCAATCCTCAGAACCAAGAAAGATCGGGGTAGGGGTGAGTTATCCTGGGAGATTCTCCCCCAAGTTCCCAGAGACCTCTATAGCATGTGCACATGTGCGTGTGCATGTGCATGTGTGTGTGTGTTATATGTGTGTGATGCATTCAAATAAATAAGTGGGTGCATGCATCCATGCATGTGCTTATGGAGATCAGAGCAAGATGTAAAATATTTTCCTCTGATGGTATCGTATTTCCTTGAGACAGGGTCACTCACTGAACTGGAAGCTCTCTGTTCCAGCCAGGCTGGCTGACTAGCAAGCATTCAGGATCCTCCTGTCTCCTCACCCCAATGCTAGAGTTACAGGCACACACACACACACACACACACACACACACACACACACACACACACACACACACACACTTTTGGCTTTGTATGTGGGTAATGAGGATTTGAACCCAGAGCCTCATCTTGCAAAGTAAGTTTCCCTGCCCACTGGGCCATCTCCCCAGCCCCAAGACCTCATTCTTTAAGAGAAGATGAAACATCTTCCTCCAACATTCCCAGAGATACCTCGGGCTCTGCCTCTTTTTCATTTTCATTAAGTTTCTTTTTTTTTTTCTTAGTCTGGGAGTTCCCTTTACTATCAAATGCAATCAAATTGTCCTACTTTAGCCCACACAGGGGTCAAGGGAAGATGAAAGTAATTTTTAGACTGTTAAAAGCATGGAATTTCATTAAGATTATCACTTGGAAATTATTACTGCACACACCGAGGTTTCTTTCCCAATCTACACATCAAAAGCAACTGAAGAACAGGGTATCGGTGTCTAAAAATACATGGCAGATACATATGGGATCTATAAATGTAACACACGTGTTGAAGCTACTATTTGAGAGTCATACTGTGCACACACACACAAAAAAAAATCATGCAAGTTCTCAGCTGCCTAGGATGAAAAATATCCCCACTGGTAGACTTGGCTCTGGCTTGGCTCCTCCTAGGTTGTGTTATCTAGCCTTTCCTCTACGACATTGATGTCAAGATCTAGTATCATACTTGGAAGACTTTGGATTAGAGTTTATAAGAAAGAGCCGGGTAGTGGTGGCACATACCTTTAAGCCCAGCACTTGAGAGGCAGAGGCAGGTGGGTCTCTGAGCTCGAGGCCAGCCTGGTATACAGAGTAAGATCCAGGACAGCCAGGGCTACCCAGAGAAACCCTGTCTTGAAAAACATAGATAGATAGATAGATAGATAGATAGATAGATAGATAGATAGATAGATAAAAATAATTTATCCTAGAGGTTAGGATTTAGTGTTGCTGGAGTCAGGTTGTGGTCGGCTGAATGTGCTGTCCCCCACAGGCCTCCAGCTGGTGTGGCTGTGTGGGAAGTGGGGTGAGTGAGTCCCTGTGGCGGCCTTGAGGCTTATAGCCTGATCCCACTCCCTGCTTCCTGAGTGTGGATGCAGTGTGACCAGCCAGCTTCCTGAGTGTGGATGCAGTGTGACCAGCCAGCTTCCTGAGTGTGGATGCAGTGTGACCAGCCAGCTTCCTGAGTGTGGATGCAGTGTGACCAGCCAGCTTCCTGACCTTACCGTCATGACTTCTCCAGGAGGGACTGCATCCTTCTTGACTGTAGCCAGAACAAACACTTTCTCCTCTAAGTCAATCGTGTCACAGTACTGTATCACAGCAACAGAAACATAGGAAATGTATCCAAGCCAAGACTCTGCACCTCACCAGCTCAGTCAGCAATCTGGATACAGAGAAACAGCCCTGGATCTTCCCCACCTGGCCCCCAACTCTCTGCTCAGAGTACAAGTAGCCTTTAACTTCTAGTTAATGTTTCGTCACTACTTGTCCCCATGGCGAACCTGATATGGAGACACTTGTCCTATATTGGCCAATCTGACCAAATAGCAAATGACCTGATCCCTAGGTTCTGTCTCCTAATCTACCGGGTTTATCCCTGACACCTGTCATTACAGGTGGGGTTGGCCTTCCCTGGAGGTGGAAGGTGTCTCCTCCAGTTGGCCCCAGGGCTCACAGCCAAGCATGGCTGTCAGTTTGAGCTGCTGCTGAGGCAGCTTCTCCATCAGCAATAACTGAATCTCATAAACCTCAAAGCAAGGACTGAGACATAAGTGACCGTGTTTCCTGTGAACTATTGACCGCCCAAGTGCCCCATTATGGGTTTCCAGAATCCCAGGGCTCTTTTGTGGGGCTGGGGATGTGAACTCTGAGCAAAGGACAGAGAGGGACACAGTTGCATGAAGCTAACCCGGAGAACCAGGCTGGACCCCACTGTTACACTTGGCTGGGGTGGGGGTTGGAACGAGAGCCTTCCTTTTTCTGAGCCACCACCGCGCTGTCCTTTATAGTCGGATACCTCTCGTATGGGACTCCTGGGAAAGTCAGTGTGGGGGACGGAAGAGAAAGCAAAGGTCTGGTGGCTCGCACAAGCAGTGGGTCCCTAGTGAGCACCTGCCTCAAGTCAGACAGATCCAGGAGCTCTGAAAGAACCAATAGCAGACGGCTGTCTGTTTTCACGGACCTCCAAGCCCACCAGGATAGACAGATGGAAACTGAGCAGCCCGGTGAGTAACTGTGGAACTGCAGCAGTGCTAACTTGTAAGGAGAAGGTCAGTGGCCAAAGTCATGGCCAGCAGCCAGGGGCCAACTATTAGGAGCACTCGGGGAGGGGCGTTGTGTCCCTAACCATCAGGAGAATGAAGCCGCCTGGTCAAGGAAGGCCTGGTAGAGGCATGGGTAGAAGGCAGCATGGGGACAGACTATCAAGTTCTGTAGATGTAGCTAGTAGATGATGGGTTGAATTATGGCGATGTCATCAGATGAGATGACACCCAGGGAGCTGCTCAGGGGTCTGGGCCTTCACATCTCATACTCTGCTTTCTGGATTACATCGTGCAGGCTGGGCCCTCTGGGTGCCTTTACATTCCCGACGTATCTTCCCCTTCTCTGTGTTATTATACTCATTACATCGGTCTCCCTCTCAATCACTGTGGAAATTTCTATCATGTTCTTGTCAGTACTCAAGCTCTGGAGCAAATAGATCTGGGTTAAAAATCTGGATCCAGCCGGGCGGTGGTGGCGCACGCCTTTAATCCCAGCACTCGGGAGGCAGAGGCAGGCGGATCTCTGTGAGTTCGAGGCCAGCCTGGTCTCCAAAGCGAGATCCAGGAAAGGTGCAAAGCTACACAGAGAAACCCTGTATCGAAAAAAAAAAAAATCTGGATCCACTGATTATTGCTGGTGTGACTTTATACAAGACATTTCCTCACTCTTGGTCTGTTTCTTTAAAAATTATTTTATGTATATATATATATGTATGTGTGTGTATGTATGTGTGTGTGTGTGTGTGTGTGTGTGTGTGCGCGCGCGCGTGCATGTGTGCACATGTATGCAGGTGACCACAGAAAAGTGTGTCAGATCCCTTGGAGCTGAAGTTACAGGAGGTGATGTGGGTGCTGATGTGGGTGCTGGGGACCAAACTCGGGTCCTCTGCAGGATCAGTATGCACTCTTACCTGCTGAGCCAATCTCTCCAGCCCCTAAACCTATTTCTTCTTCAAAATACAGAAATAACACTAGTTACTGCACAGGCTCAGTGTAATGGACTGATACACATAAGCGTTTTAGAATGGAGCCTGGCACTTACATGGTAAATGGGTAATAAACATTCCTGGTGCCCCAAGGATTTTATATGCACCAGCTCAGTTATTTCCTGCAGAACGCTCTGCTAGTTACCATTATTACCGCCACTTTACAGGCAAGTGTTCACACATTTAAAGAGGGCTAAGGGCTGTGCTAGGAGTGAGGACTTGCAGTTAGGGAGACACAGGCACAGACTCTATTCCCAGTGCAGGAAGAAGTGAGAGCACTTGTGGGCTCCCACTAGGTCCAGAACCCCTTAAGCTCTACGATAAATGGTGATAAGGAGCTGGAGAGATGTCTCTGGTAACACGTTTGCCCCGAAGTTGTGAGGACTTGTGTTCAGATCCCTAGAACCTGTGTGAAAATCTGAGCGTGCCATGTCAATCCTAGGGCTGGGAGGAGCGGGGGCAGGGATGGGCAGATCCCTGGGGCTTGCTGACCTGCCAGTCTAGCAGAAATCAGTGAGCTCCAGGCTTAGTGAGAGATCCTGTCTCAGAAGCTATGGTAAGAAGGCCAGCAAGACAGCTCAATGTGCAGTGGGTAGCTGTTCCAGCTTTGACCTGGAAGTACTACCCCCATTGAGGCTTCGGTAACTGTCACGCCTACAAGGTGGGGCCGAGACAGGAGCCCTTAAGACCCAAAATCCGGATGTGCCAGCTCTCTTGATTCCTGGATCCTGAATGCTGGAGGTAGACCGAGCAGAGTTCTCCAAAGAACACCACTGGACTGCGCTTCACCTTTCCTGAACCCTGAAACCTATCCCTTTACTTGTAAGTTACCCCACAAAATAAACCTCCCTTTTAACTATGTGGAGTTGCCTTAATGCTACAACCAATATCAATGGGTAAAGGCTCTTGCCTTGCAAACCCAGGAACCTGACCCACATAAAGGTAGGAGGAGAGAATCAGCTCCATAAAGGGGTTCATACGCATACAGTGGTACATGTGCTCCCCCAAAACAACACAACACACACAAATCAATAATAGCAACAGTAATATATTAAATAAGCCACGAACTATGAGTCCATAGTGATATAAATAAGCAAATGTACAAATAAACAAATGGACTGTGAGGAATATCCGTCTTCACTACGTCAGAATGCCAACCAGTACATAGAGGAAGTGATGTGGAGTCTTTAAAAGGTCTCTGATTAGGGGCTGGAGTGATAGCTCAGTGGTTAATAGTACTTGCTGCTCTTGCAGAGGACCCATGTTTGGTTCCCAACACCCACATCTGGTGGCTCATAAGTGTCTGTAACTCCAGCTCCAGGGAGTCCAATGCCTTCTTCTGGCCATCAGCGGCACTTGCACACATGGCATGCATATCGACTCATGCAGGCACCCACACACACATCGTAAGGGTCTGATTAGTAAGTCTCATAGAAATAACTGAGTTGAGTGGGGACTGTTGATGGATGCTAAAGCCACAGGGTGAATTTGGGTGAGGACTTGGATCTTTATAGACTCTCCCAAATGCTTATTAATTAAAAATGGACAAAATCTTGACTTCAGAGTAGCAACACGCAGAGGCCACTTTAACTGCAGATGTAAAGCTAGCTGCATCAGCGCTGGATGAAGCAACACCCTGTACTTCCTGCTTCCCCACAATGGTTGTTGCTACAAATACACACCCAAATCTAACTGTCACTAGTTATTATACGCACTGAAATCTGTGACAGGAGCACTCCAAGGCGGGCCCTTTCTACCACATATAACTGGTCCATACTCCTCAAAGACCACAAAGGCCAACTGGGCATTGTTCTATATTAGACACCTGGCAGCTAAGTGATCATGTGATCCTGGGCCAGGAGAAAAATGATTTTTTGCTGTATGAGAACGTGAGTGGAGCAGCTACCTCATGGTGTTAGATTGATGCTAATTTCCTGACTCTTAATGTGGCTATGAAAAACATGTCCTTGTCTTTAGGGGGGAAGTATTGCATCTGCCTCTCCAATGACCCAGAACCAGGAATAGCAATATGTGCCTGTTAAAATAGGTAGATATGTAACGTATGGCGAGCAAGCAAACTAGAGCATGGACATTTGGAGATCTGGTGTAAGGAAGCACACATGGTCTTTGTAGCACTTTTATACCCTTTACAAACAAATCTGGAATTATTTAAAAATTAAAAGCTATTCATAAACCCAATCAAGCCGGGTGGTGGTGGCGCACGCCTTTAATCCCAGCACTCGGGAGGCAGAGGCAGGCGGATCTCTGTGAGTTCGAGGCCAGCCTGGTCTCCAAAGCGAGATCCAGGAAAGGCGCAAAGCTACACAGAGAAACCCTGTCTCGAAAAACCAAAATAAAATAAAATAAAATAAAATAAAATAAAATAAAATAAAATAAAATAAAATAAAATAAAATAAAAAATAAACCCAATCAAAGCAATTTTTTTTCATCCATATTTGCAGAGGGGACAGGAAGAGTGGAAAGAGTGAGAGCCAGAGGACTGGCAGCCCAGCCTCTGTGTGGACAGTTGTGTTTCCAGCAGCCCTGCAGGGCGCTGACAGAGAGAAGCCTTGCATTGCTTCTGGCCCTCTTCCAGTGAGGGAGGAAGCAAGACACAGTGAAAGCCTGTGCAGGGGCCTGCTCCAGGACTGGGACAGGGAAGTGGGCCTGGCTTGAGCAGAAGGGGAGCCTGGAAGGCTGCTGGGATGGGCTTGGCTGACTCCCAACGACCAGGCCCCTCTCTCTCCCACCACAGGGAAAGGAAGCAGGAAGTGACTCAAAACTCAGCTTTGAGTTTCTATTAAGCAAGCACCGTCCTGGGTAATTTACATACGTCACTGTGTAACGCTAACCCACACAACACTCACCTTAGAGATGAGGACACGGGCTTAGCAAGGTGAGGACAGAGGGGCTGTGCATGAAGGAGATTAGCTCCCTGACCATCATGCTCAAAATGCTGGCTGGACTACAAATTTACCAAATTAACCCATGACTATGGAACACTCCCAAACAAA
Organism: Peromyscus maniculatus bairdii; assembly: GCF_049852395.1. NCBI lineage: Eukaryota > Metazoa > Chordata > Mammalia > Rodentia > Cricetidae > Peromyscus > Peromyscus maniculatus. The sequence goes on from NC_134855.1 coordinate 71,026,513, forward strand.
CGCCAAAAGCTAAATGAAAGCAGAAACCCAAAGAGGTGGTGGTGATGGGGGGGTCTACTGTCAGGTCCAAAAGAAACCCGGGACAAATGGTTACCTGTGGTGTCTATTAGAATACCAAAGCAGATGCGGATGCCAGGATTCCTCAGTATCAACTACCAGCGGCCGGCTCCTCTCAGCTCTTCTCACCCCGCCCCCCACCCTAAACTTCTCCGGTTCACGGGCCTCCCTCCCTTCCCCAAGCTTCTCAGGCCTTTATAACCCTGACGTTTTAGCTGTGTGCTGTCTTGGTCCCCTCTCTTTTTTATCTTCCTCCCTTGGCTCCTCTTGGTCTCCTTTGCTCACACTCCTCTGTCTTCCTCTCTCGCTCTCCCCCCACCTCCCCTCCCACGGCCCATCCAGTCTGCTGGCCCTCTTCAGTTCACGACTTTCTCTCGCTGCTCTGGACTCTTCCAGGTGCCTCTGGCTGTTCTCTCCCTCATGTCTACAAGAAAAAGCCTTCCCCTCAACCATGCCTTGGAGCTGTCTTGTCCCCACTTTATACATCTGGTGTCCAAACCCTCAATTCATACACTTGCCGTGCTGAGGATGTCAGCTACACAATGTGAACCCTAGCTTCGCTTCTCGTGGACTTTGTTTTTTGTGGAGATGGGGACACAGCAGCCAACAGCCAGAGAGCCCGTGGGCACTGACAGAAGTTTCCAGCCCTGACACAAAGCTGGGCCTCTCGTGATCTCCACTGCCAGCATAGGGACATACTAAAGTGCAACCCACCTCTGGGCACCGGCCCCACCGAACTCTCCACGGAGATCTCGATTCAGAGCGGAGGTAAAAGCCATTCTCTGGACTTCCTAACCCTGGTGGCTCTCAGGGATTTTGCAGTCTCCGTCCACATTCCTTGGTTAAATTGAACCATCTGAAGTCTTAGGTTTAAACAGCCCTCCAGAGGTTTTGGTAAGCATGTGGAAGGAGCTAGAAGCTAATTCCCTCCTCATTTCCTGGAAGATTAAAATAAGCAAAGGTAAACAGAATGACAAGGCAAGTTCTGTTCTAGAAGCCAGAGGCTCAAACGCAGAAAGACTGGAACAAACAAGATCTCACAGAAAAGACATGAAAATTATCATTCACACAGATAATTATTTGGGGCAGAGAATGAAGGGTGGGGATTGAAGCAAGCTAGCCCAGGAGGGTCCAATTAAAACAAAAACACACAGACAAAAGCCCTCCGGCAAATAGGCCTGCCCTGTGGCTGGGAGCAAGCTTACCAGCGGCTTTGGCACTGGCACCACTGCTGTTTTGATCTCTGTAGTTCCAGGGAGTAGGGGTGGGGTTCTGTGTACTGTAGGTGGTTTATCAGGATAGATGTATGAAGTGTATCCCCGCGGTCAGCTTCACTGGATTTGGAGTCACCTGGGAGACACATCTCTGAATACGTCTATGAGGGCATTTGCAGAGAGGAAAACCCACCCTGAATGTGGGGGGCACCATACCACGGGCTGGGGCCTTGGATCAAATAAAAAGGGACAAAGGAGAAAGCAAGCCAAGCACCAACACTCCTGTTCCCTGACCACAGGTGACACAGCCAGCTGCCTCATAGTCCCACCACCATGCCATCTGCACATTGATGGACTCCATGCCTTCCCAGACAAGCCCTTCCCCTTCCTCAAACTGCCTTTATCTTATAGCAATGAGAAAAGTAACGAATACAAACGTGTTCTACCCACTAGAGACCAGCAGTGCGAGCCCCTAGCCCAAACTGTGGCAAACAAAAAATGACTGTACATTGCCACAAATCTTTTGAGGATAAAGTTTCCCAAGGTTGATAATCCCTGCTGTAAAATAATAATCCAGAAGAGCAGAATTTAGCACTCTGGATGCTTAAGTGAGTGCTTCTATTTAACCCTAAAATTGTTTGAAATTGGGAAAAAATGTAACAGGATACAATTGGGCTAATTATGCAATATTTCATCTTTTCAATTCTCTTAACTCTGTACTGTTCCTAAAATGGAAGAGTGAGTCTCTTTGGTGTTGCCTGCTCAATGTATGGATCTTTGGTAGACATTTCTCATAGTGTGTACTTAAGAAGTGCCTGATATTGATTTGTGTTGATTTCTAAATCCATGTAATAAATGATAACGTGTTTTCTATGGTAAAATAATAATAATAATAATAATAATAATAATAATAATAATCCAGATCCTTTTGTTATGAGATATTGTGGGCTATTTGTACACCACGTGAAGATATATTACTGTGGTTGGCTTAATAGAGAGCTGAGCGGCCAACAGCTAGGCAGGAGGTATAGGTGGGACTTCTGGGCAGGAGACAGAAAGTAAGAAGAGGAATCTAGGCATTCAGGACAGATGCCAGGAGATGGAGAACAAGCAAGACATGCAGGAGGAGAGGTAACAGCCACGAGCTATGTGGCAGCACATAGATTAATAGAAATGGATTAATTTAAGTTATAAGGACTAGTTAGAAACAAACCTAAGCTATAGTCCTAGCCTTTAAATTAATAAGAAGTCTCCATGCCACCATTTGGAAGCTGGCTGGCAGGACAGAAAAAGACTCATTACAATGAGACACACTCCAGATTGGTGAGCACCAGGGAGAGATGGAAAAAAACTCATTTTGGAAGGTAGGTCAAGACCACAAGGGCACAGAGAACAATATCTCTTGGCAACAGATCCCAGAACACACTGGCTGCTCTTGCAGAGGACCCAAGTTCAATTCCCAGCACCCACATGGGGGGCTCACAACCATCTGCAACTCTAGTCCCAGAGGATCCAACTCCCTCTTCTGTTCTCCATGGGTACTGCACACACCTGGTGCACACACCTGAGTTTCCTACAACTAGTGAACTGTGAACACACAACTCACAGGCTTTTAAATTTCTTAAGTGAATTATCCTAGACTAAAGGCAAAGACACTAAAGAAAAGGGGTAGGAAAGGCCACTGAGCTTACCAGCTGGAAAACATTGGCCAGAAAAAAAAAATTGTAACCATGGATTAGATGGAAATTCCAACCAAATAGTGTTCAGTGAAAAAAAAAAATTGGGTCTTAAGAAGACAATTGCTTCTGTGAGGGAGGGCCACAAAGCAGAATTAGAAGCACAGTTAAGGAGAGCAAGCCAATGCAGGGAGATGCCTGAGGTGTGTGTGGTGGGGAGGAGGGGGCCTGGTGGAAGAGATGTGAGGACAGATAATGGCAGTGCTGGGCCGCAGCGGGAAGCAGCGTTTGTTACCACAGCGAAGCAATGGTAACAGGCTCGAAAAAGAGAAGGAAACACAATGGGGCAGAGTGAAGACAGTGGTTGTTTTTCATTCCAGTGAAAATTACACACACAGGAAAAAAAGGACAAAAGAGAGCCAGCATATATATAATTAGAATTCCTAAAGAATAAAAGCCAAACAATGGAACACAATACTTAGAGTGGAAAGAGATGTTCTTGAAACCAAAGATATAAATCTACCTGAAAGGCACTCTGTGTGCCAGGGACTTTGACCTAGAACAGCCAATTCCAAGACTCTTCTAATAAAATTACCAGGCTTAACGGGGAAAAAAAATTATCCTTTGACCAGCCAAGCCAAAAAAATCAAGTGACTCATAAAAGGGATAATAATCAGGCTGGTCTCCCCAACAGTCAATGCTGACCAGAGGCACAAGACTCCCAGGATGTCTTTAACTATTGTATGTCTTCTTTGGATAATGACTGTTTGAGTCCTTTATTTTTTCTTTAACTATTAAAAGAAAAATTGTGTGTATGGGTGTTTTTCCTACATGTCTATATGCCAGGTGTGTGCAGTACCCTTGGAGGCCAGAAGAGGGAGCTGGATTCCCTGGGACTAGAGTTACAGATGGTTGTGAACCCTGGTGTGGACGCTGGGAATCAAGCAGCCAGTGCTGAGCCATCTCTTCAGCCCTCTTTACCCACTTTTACTAGGACTGCTTTTTGCTGTAGAGTTGTAAGAGTTTCCTAAGTATTTTGGACACAATACCTCTTTGGATATATGACTCAGAAATGTATCTTTTCAATTCTATAGATTGTCTACTCATCTTCTTTTTCTTTCTTCCTTCCTTTCTTTCTTCCTTCCTTCCTTCCCTTCCTTCCTTCCTTCCTTCCTTCCTTCCTTCCTTCCTTCCTTCCTTCCTTCTTTCTTTCTTTCTTTCTTTCTTTCTTTCTTTCTTTCTTCCTTTCCTTCTTCCTTCCTTTCTTCTCTCTCTCTCTCTCTCTCTCTTTCTTTCTTTTGGCTTTTTAAGACAGGATTTCTCCATGTAGTTTTGGTACCTGTCCTGGACTAGCTCTGTAGACCAGGCTGGCCTCAAACTCACGGAGATCCTCCTGGCTCTGCCTACTGAGTGCTGGGATTAAAGGTGTGTGATGTAGTAGTTGTTTTGTTTGTTTGTTTGTTTTGTTTTGTTTTTAATCTTTGCTCTTTGGAGGGCCTGCCACTCAGCTCCCAAATAATCACACAGAGACCTATTCTTTCTTATGAATACCAAGCCTTAGCTTGGCTTGTTTCTAGCCACCTTTTCTTAAATTATCCCATCTACCTTTTGCCTCTGGGCTTTTGCCTTTAACTATTTCTGTATACCTTTTCTTTCCTTCTTATTTCGTATCTGGTTGTATGGCTGGGTGGCTGGCCCCTGGCATCCTCCCCTCCTCCTTTTCTCTTTCCATTTATTCTCTCTGCATGTCAGCCCTGCCCATTCCCCTCTCCTGCCTAGCTACTGGCTGTTTAGCTTTTTATTAGACCAATCAGGTATTTAAGACCAGCAAAGTAACGCAGCTTCACAAATGAGACATAAAAGAACGCAACACATCTTTGCATCAATAAACAAATATTCCACAGCATAAATGAATGTAAGACATCTTAAATTAATATTCCACAACAGTGTGCCACCACATTCATTCATTCATTCAGTGTGTGTGTGTGTGTGTGTGTGTGTGTGTGTGTGTGTGTGTAGGTCAGTGTGTGTGTAGCTGTGCAAATCAGTTCTCTCCTTCTACCATGTAGGTCGCAGAGATGGAACTCAAGTCATCAGGCTTAGTGGCAAGAACCTTTATACTCACTGTGCTGTCTTGCTGTAGCCGATTTATTTTCTTGGTGGAGTCTTGCATATATGAAAGCTTTTAATGTTTAAGCCAAGGACCTGCCTCGCAACCTAGGCTGTCCTGAACTAGTCATGTTCCTGTCTCAAACTCTATGATACTGGTATTATAGACACATGTCACCAGGCCTAGCAGAAAGATTTAAATGTTGATTAAATATGACTTGTATATTGTTTTCTTTAACTGTTTGTGCATCTGGCATTACATGTGAAATACCATTAGGCCACAAAGACTTGCTCCTATATTCTTCTAAGCATTTTATTATTTTAGCTCTTATGTTTTGAATTTTTGACCCATTTTGAGTTAGGTTTTGTACATGCTATGAAGCAAGGGCCCACTGTCAAGCTTTGGTTTGTGGGTACCCAGTTGTTCCAGCACCAGTTGGTGAAAACAAACCACCATCTGCCGGCTGTATTAGTTACTGTCTTGTTGCTACAACAAAATACCCATCAAAAGCTTCATAAAGAAGGGAAGGATTTATTCTAGCTCACAGTTCAAAGGGGCAGCATGTCAGGGAGTCGTGGTGGCGGGAGCTTGAGGCAGCTTGTCAAATTTCATCCGTAATCAAGACACAGAGAGCCATGAAAGCTACAGGACTCACTCTCTCCTTATCCAGCCCAGGATCCCAGCCCATGGGACGGTCCTGCCCACTTAGGAGTCTGTCCACTTCAGTTAACCTAGTTTAGAAAATCCCTCACATACATGCCCAGAAATTGTTTCCATGGTGATTCTAAGTCCGGTCACGTTGACAAGTCAAAATGAACCTTCACACCCATCCAATGGCCTTGGCACTTTGGGGAAACAACTGGCCACTGACTACGATTCTGGTTTTGGACCCTCAGTTCTACATCATTATGTTTATCCTACTACCACTCTGGTTAGATTTCTGTAGCTTTTCAGTGCATTTTGAACTTGAGAAGTGTGTCTTGCAACTTGGTTGTTTTTCAAGATGATTCTGTCTACTCCATGCTCCTTGGAATTTACATGAATCATAGAACTAGATTTTCCATTTGTGGGCTGGTATTAGAATGCTTATAGAGGTGCATTGAACCTATAGGTCAATGTGAGAATATTAGACGTTAACAATATTAACTTTTCTAAGTAATGAGCATGGAATATCTTTCCACTTACTTAGTTGTCTTTAATTTCTTTCAGCCATGTTTCACAGTGTTCAGCAATTTATAGTTATGTCTCCCTAGTTAAATTTATTCCTAAGTATTCTATGCCTTTTAAATTTTTTCTATAATAAAATACTATAACTGAAAGCAACCCAAGGAAGAAAGGTTTTTTTGGGCTTACAGTTCCAGAGAGATAGAGTCCATCATGGGCGGGGGTGGGGGCAGCAGGAAGCAGAGATCACATTGCATGTGTACACAGAGAGCAGAGAGACAGAAGAGCCTATTTGATGCTTGTTGGTGCTATCCTAAGTTAGGTTCTTTTCTTGTTTGTTCTCAAATTGTTCTTTGCTAGTGTGTAGAAATACACCCGATTTGGGGATATGGTTCATCTATCTTGAGGAAGTTTCTTTCCATTCTTACTTTGTCCAGTGCTTTGTTTTGTTTCGCTGACACCAGGTGACAGATTCAGTTAAGTGATCTTTCTGGATGAATTGAGAGGTCCAGGTGATTTTTTTCCCCCACCACATTGCTCTATTGCTGGAGTGTAACACACTGGTTGCTTTGTTTTCTATTAAATCACCTTCGCATTCTGACTGGTTGTGCCATGTAATCCATTCAGTATGCCATTGGGTCTGGTTTGCATGTATTTGTTGAGGGTTTTGCATGTAGATGTTGACCTACAGTTTTCTCGTGGTGGTTTGGCTTTGCTATCAGGGTTTTGCTGGCCTCCTGACGTGAGTTGAGACATGTTCTCTGGCATTCTATATTTTGGGGGAAAAGATACAACTTGTTCTTCACATGTTTGGTAGAATTTTCACTGAAGCAGTCTGGTCCTTGACGCTTCTTCGCTGGGACTTTTTCAATTGTTATTTCAATATCTTTACTTGTTGTTATCAGTATACAATTAGGCTGGTTTTTTAAAACATATTTTCAGATTAAATCCAAATTTGTTTTGTTTTCATTTTGTGACACAGAGTCTCACTCTCAAATCCCGCAAATGAAGGTAAGCCACACTGGCTCAAGTACACTTAGAGGCTGAAAATGAAGAGGATGAGCAAAGTCATACCAGACAGATAAGAATAATTAGGATGCCAGAATTTTATTAGCAAACAAATGCAATCCAGGCTAAAGAGCATTAAGCACGATGACAGGGAGCTATGTAATATTTCAGAGTGCCATCCAAATTAAATGCAAATATAGCTAAAACTAATAGCTGTGCCATAGATAACCAAGTTATTCCACTCAACATTAATTTCAGCAATGCATAGAGGTCAGCAGCACACTAGTATCCACCTCTTTCTTGCAGGTCATGTGGAGAGAAAAGCAAAGTTCGTGTGCCTCCAGGGCAATTCTGCAGGGCAAGAGACCTCTGCCACAGTGAAAAACGGTTATCTTTATCCTAAAAGAGCCTGGAAGAGCATGAAGCTTATCTCACTCAGTAGTTCAGGGGCCACATTCCTTCCAGGCTGTGGCTTGGTGAAGCCAGTTTAAATCTGGCTGGGCTTGGTGGTGCATGCCTGTAATCCTAGCACTCAGGATATGACGCAGGATTACCATGAGTTCCAGGCCAGCCTGGATTACAGAATGAGACCCTATCCTTCTCTCTCTCTCTCTCTCTCTCTCTCTCTCTCTCTCTCTCTCTCTCTTTTAATTAAGAAGAAGGAGAAATAGGGATTATGTGTGAAGAAGAAAGAGAAAGGGCAGTTAAATAGGGAAGGGGAAAAGGAGGAAGGAGAAGGAAGGGGAGAATGGCGGTTTGAATAAGAATGGGCCCCATAGGCTCAGGTACTTGAATGTTTGGTCACCAGTTGATGGAACTGTTTGGGAAGGATTAGGAGGTGTGTATGACCTTGTTGGAGGAGGGGTGTCACTGGGTTGGGCTTTGAGGGTTCAAAAGCTCACACCATTCCTTGTAGCATGAATCTTAAAAGTTCTTATTCATAAAGAACAAACTTGAAGCCAGGTATTGGGGTGAACACTGGAAGATCAGAGAGACAGAACAAGCCACAGCTCGCCTCACCTGACCAACTTCTCAGCTGATCTGTTTCCTCAGACTGGAAGCCTCTGTGTCCTCATATCCTAATGGCTCTCAGCTGAACTGCTGCTTAAAAGCCTAAAAGCTTAACCAGCCAAATGCTTAACCAGCCAAATGCTTCTAGTTTCTGGTCCTCATGCCTTATATACCTTTCTGCTTTCTACCATCACTCCCTGGGATTAAAGGCTCGCTTTCTGGGATTAAAGACGAGAGTCACCATGCTTGGCTGTATCCTTAAACACATGGATTTCTGCCTCTGGAATGCTAGGATTAAAGGCGTGTGCTACCACTGCCTATCCTCTTTGTTTAATATTGTGGCTGTTCTGTCTCTGACCTCAGGTAAGTTTATTAGGGTGCACAATATTTCAGGGAACACAATACCACCATAATTCCCAGTTCGTTCCCCCCCTCTCTGTCCCCTACCCTCCCTTTCTCCCCCTCTCTCTTTTGATCTCTCCCACGTGGATCAGGTCTAAGCTCTCAGTTACTGCCCCAGCACCCTGCCTGCCTGCATGTTGTCATGCTTCCTGCCGTGATGCTCATAGACTCTAACTCTGTGCCCATGAGCTCCCAGATTAAATCCCTATCTTTTAGTTGCCTTGGTCTTGCTGTCTCTTCACAGAATAGGACAGAGACCGAAACAAGAAGGAAAAGGAGGAGTGGAAGCAGGGTGGAGAAAGGAGGAAGAGGATGAGCAACCACCAAGTTACCAATGTAGTCCGTTGCTATATTGGTGGAGGAGATCATGGGCCTGTGCGATGGCTATTCTTTGTTGTCAACTTGACTACATCTGGAATGCACTACAATCCAGAAATGGAGGGCACACTTGTGATCTGGACCTTGAGGCTGGAAGATATAGGCTTTTTATCTGGACCTTGAGGTGAGATGAGACATGTCTTTAATCCAGAACTTGAGGCAGGAAGACACACCTTTAATCTGGGCCACACCTTCTGCTGGAAGCCTGTATAAGGACCATGGAAGAAGGAGGAATTGTTAGTTCTTCACCTGCTTGCCCTCGCCTTGCCAGAACATCCATTCCTTCACAGGCATTGGAGCATTCTTCTTCAGGATTCCAGCATATACAGAAGACCAGATGAGACACCCAGCCTTGTGAGACTGAGCAACTACTGGATTCTTGGACTTTCCATTCACAGCTAGTCATTGTTGGACTGTAGCCTGTAAGTCATTCCAATAAATTCCCGTGTGTGTGTGTGTGTGTGTGTGTGTGTGTGTGTGTGTGTGTGTGTAGAGGGGGGAAGGAGGGAGGGAGGGAGGGAGGGAGGGAGGGAGGGAGGGAGAGAGAGAGAGAGAGAGAGAGAGAGAGAGAGAGAGAGATTCAGTCTATAAATTCTATGACTCTAGAAAACCCTGACTAATACAGGCTACATGTCAGTTATTATGAGCCTGGATCCAATGTGGTGATTATTATTTGCATGTATGTTCTATTGCAGAAAATTTGTGGTGGGCTAGGGTGGGCTGGGTGCAGCTTAACTTAATGACTCAGAAAAAGAATGGAAAAGAGTTTAGGAGCCACCACCAGTGTCCACCACAGCCTCTGCCTTGGCCACTGCTTATCTGGGCAAGTTTATTCTCCCACAAATAGGGCACACATCACCCTTCTGTATGGAGGACAAACCAAGGTTCACCCAAAGAGTTAAGTGCAGAGCTCGCCATAGGTTCAGCTATGGTTCTTCATAAGAATGATGACTTATTTCTTTGTTTTATTGTGGTTTGTTTGTTTTTATTGACCTGTTTTTTAAACAGAAAGAGAAAGAAGACATGGAGTTGGATGGGTGGGGAGGTGGGGAAGATCTGGGAGCAGACAAGGGAAGGGGAAACCATGATCAGAATGTACTGTATGAAAAAAAAATATTTCTTTTCAATTCTAAAACAACAACGAAAAGAATGATGACCATCTTAATTAGGTTTTCTATTGCTGTGAAGAGACACCATGACCACAGTAACTCTTATAAAGGAAAAACATTTGATTGGGTGGCTGACTTACAGTTTCAGAGGTTCAGTCCATTATTACCATGGCAGGAAGCATGGCAGCATGCAGGCAGACATGGTGCTGGAGAAGTAGCTGAGAGTCCTACATCTTGCACAACCAGGAAGTCAACTGACACACTGGGCGGTATCCTGAGCATAGGAAACTCAAAGCCTGCCCCCACAGTGACACACTTCTTCCAGCAAGGCCACACCCACTCCAACAAACCTCACCTCCTAATAGTGCCACTCCCTGTGAGATTATGATGACCAATTACAAGCAAAATACCACAAGGACCTATGAACTGAAAGACAATTTGCGGGCCCCACTCACTTGCCAAGTAGACAATGGAGGACAGGGAAAGGAAAATCATGATGAATACTCCCATTCTGAATGGGAGGAAGACATGGATGACACCCAGGATACAGCAGGAATGGTGGGGGGCCCTGCTGTCCTGGTTTTGCCCTCTGGAAGATTCTACCTTGTCTGTCCTGCTCATCTGAAGTAGATATCACGAAGTATGTCTTCCTTAGAAGCTGTTTGGGGACCTGAACAATTAAGAGGCTTTGTAATATAGTTGGGAAAAACAATTGCCTGGACACTGTGCTAGGATTCACTCACATTGTCTTCTAATCAGTCTGTGGGCCAGTAGCCACACGCATGCCTCTTTCTCATGTAACTTTTATGCTGACGTCATTTCTGTGCATCCTTACTTGGCCACACCCTTTCTCCTCTCCTGACAGCTACTTTGAAAGTGCTGGAATAATAGGCTCACATAGGAATGAGCACTCCTGAACCATCCCTTGCTTTGAGGCTGCATCCCTCTCATGCAAAAAAATGGTGGTAAATATCTTTGTCCATGTCACAGATACAGAGGACACTAATAATACCATTTACTAGACAGATGTAGTGTACAAAAATAATAAATATGCCATATTTCTTGTGGCCATAGACCTTTCACCAGGTCACAGAAAATAATCTCAACAACTTTACAGGAAGATAATTGTTATAGAAAACATTATCAGGTCCCAATGGAATTGAAGAAAAAGAAAGTAATAACAGTCTTGTTCTGGTTGTTATTACAATTTTTTTTTGGACAGTTTGACACAGTCCAGGGTCATCTGGGAAGAAAGAACTTCAACTGAGAAGATGTTCCCATCAGATGGCTGATAGGCAAGTCTGTGAGGCATTTTATCGATTAATGATTGACGTGGAGGGCCCAGCCCACTGTGGGTGGTGTCAGTCCTGGGTTTGTAGCCCTAGGTGGTATATGAAAGCTGGTTGAGCAAGCCACAAGGAATAAGCCAGCAGCCGAGTTCCTTCATGGCTTCTGCTTCGGGTCTGATTGTGGGGGCACACGCTGGGAAGATGAGCTGAAGAAGTACAGGCAGGGGGCCTGACTGAAGGCTTGAGGCACGCCTGGAAGCAGGAACAGAGAAGTCACATGTGATCCTCACAGTTCACTAAAGATTAAGTGCAAGAGACGCCAACAGCCACCCTCTCCCCAACGCTATCCCCCACCCCCACCCCAGTCACAGCGGTGGACCGGAATAATAAAGCCACGGGACAAATTCCCATTTGGAACAGGGAATAACAGGACACCGGAGGCGTCACTGGCACAGCCACAGACCAACCTGGCTGCTTCCTGCTCTGAGAAAGAAACTGATGCCCTTTTGGCCAACTCCATTCTGAGACTCTCTCCTTTCTCCGTCATCTTCTGGGGCCACAGCATCAGCAAAGAGAATGTGAGAGGACCTGGCCTCTTTGGGAGTCAGTGGGGGTGGGCAACCATACTAACCACTTCTTAGTCCTTTATTCCTTCTTGGACAATAAAAGTGAACCAATAAAAACTAGTTGGGGCCAATGGAATGGCTCAGTAGGAAAAGTATTTCCCACACTGCAACTTGATAACCTGAGTCCAATCCCTGAGGCTCATATTTGTGTGGGGGGTGGGGGAGGGAGGGGTTGAGGCAGTGGCAAGCATCTGTAATCCCAATACTCCTAAGGGGAGATGGAGGAGGGGCAGGTGTAGGGCGTTTACCCACCACCCCCACAGTTCCCCAGAGTTTTCTTGAGTGCGATCAGCAGGAAATATTAGATAGAAGGATTTATAGCGGAGAATCTTGCAGAGATAAACAGAAAATAAAGGATAGCCTCGAGAGGGCCTGGAACCTATTCCGACGGGCCCCGACTGTCTCTGGCCCAGGGTTTTTATAGAGACGCCAAGGGGTGGAGCAAAAGACCTCCTCCCCCAGCACAGCCAAGTGCAGACCATCCCAGACACCTGCACTCAGGCCCGTGGTCCTGATCATCCTCTATTCGGACCTGCTGGGTAAAGCCACGAGGAACCCAAGAACGGGCTCCCACAGGCAGGGTAGGGATATTGTCCAGAAGCTTGTGGGCCAGCTAGCCTAGGGCATGCAGCATGGCTGAACAGGAGCATGCCTGCCTCGACACAGTGGAAGGAGAGAGCTGATTCCCCAAAGTTGTCCTTGGATCTCCATGCATGTGGCTGCATATGCATGTGTGCCCCCTGTGTGTGTATGTGCATGCACACACATGTGCGCACAAGTTTTAAAAGTTTTAAATCTTAAAAGAACATTCCTCTGATGTTTGCAAGGTTTTTAAGCAACCACACCCAACAATGCCTTTTGGTAGAGTCCTGGAGTCAGCTATCTAACTTGGCTTCCTGCCCTCACCCAGGCTTCTTGTAATTTGGGCTACCTTAGGGTGGTGCCAAACCAGTACATTTGAAGGGAACAGCCTTAATCTAAACCTTGTCTCAGGTCTAAGCCTGTGTTGGATGTCTTGGGTGGCCTCTGAGAAAGGTGCTAAGCAACTGAGTCTGAATTCTTAGTGTGGGGGTTAAAAAGCACCCATGTTTCCAGACACTGTGTGGGTAGTTTGAGTGTAATTGGCCCCCATAAGGGCACAGGCTGTGGCACTACTGGGAGGCGTGGCCTTTTTAAAGTGGGTGTGGCCTTGTTGGAGGAAGTGTGTCACTGTGGGGACAGGCTTTGAGGTCTCTTTTGCTTAAGTTTTGCTCAGTGTCACAGTCCACTTCCTGTTGCCTTCTGATCAAGATGTAGCCAGCACCATGTCTGCCCACATGCCGCCATGCTCCCCACCATGAGGATAATGGACTGAACCTCTGAGCTGTAGACTGCCACCCCAATTAAATGTTTTCCTTTATAAGAGTTGCTGTGGTCATGGTGTCTTCACAGCAATGGAAACCTTAACAAGGACACACTGCCTGTCTTTCTTGAAAGGATCTGCTACAGGGCAGGGGGAATGCATACTACCTGTTGAGCTTTCCCAACATCTAGAGCCATTGGCTTTGTTAGCACCTGATCAGCCTCCCAGATGTCATAGAAGTGATTTTTCTCCAATGCTTTGCCAACAAGTCATCAATTTCCCAGTTGGCATGTGTGCCATCCCTGAGTGCAGCAAAAAATGACCAGGCTGGCATTTCCATTTAGGGAAGGCTGATGTTGCAAGTATGAAGACTCAATGGCTCAAAGAAGACAGTAGCATGTATTGTCATGTGTAAAACTCCGTGGTGATCCCTCCCAATCTAAGGACACTTGTTTAGCTCCACAGGTCATTAGGAGACCTGGGGTTCTTCCCCCTTTGTTTCTTGGTCATTTCCAAGGCCACTGTCCTTGTTGACTCCATTGCCACAGGGTTGCTGCTATTATGTGTCTCCATTTGTGGAAAAGGGAAAGAACGTGATTGCAGTGTGAGAGGAGGTTCACTCACAATCTTAGGGCCACACAAGAAAGTGGGTCATGGGGATTGGCTACATGGCCTAGGGAAGGATGAATGAGCAAGAAGTCATTAGGAATTCCTGTAGTTTTGGGTATAGATAGGTCAGAGACCCAAGGCATGGAGCCGCTGCCCCGACCCCTCCTCCCCTTCATATACACAGGCCACACACTCTCATTCCTACCCGGAAGCCCAAACAAGCCCAATGGATTATCACGATATATCTTAGTATGGTGAGCATTGCCATTTCCCCAAGTTCACCCTAAAATGGTGTCTACCACCCTTTCTGTGCCAAGTGGGGGCCAAGGGGAAGATTTAAAAATACTAGGAACACAATGGATATTGTGAATGAAAGGGTCTGCTAGCCCAGGGTATCCAAGAAGCAGGTATCAACAAGAGATTATGTCAAGAGAAGGCTGTCGTGGTGGCTTAACCGTAAAGGTACTTCTCACCAAGCCAGACAACCTGAGTTTGATTCCCCAGGAAGCACACAGCAGAAGGAGAAAACCAGCTCCTGCAAGTTGTCCTCTGACTTACACACGCACTCCTTGATACACATGCTTATACACACACATACACACACACACACATACACACATACATACACACACATACACATATGCACACACATACACACACACACATACACACACACACACACACACACACACTACATTTTTAAGTGTCAAGATGTGCCTGTGTGGAATGACACAGGGAGGGGCCTAGGAAAGACTGGAGTGGCTGCCAGCTGGGATGTGTGACAGATCCTGAGAGACAAGATGGAGAAGGTTCCCCGCAGAGGCACAGCAGCTATGAAAGCTACAGCAGAGCATTAGCACATGCTGGGGCCCAAGACTCCCAGCTACAAACTCTTCACACCTCCTTGGATCACTAGCCGTGTGCACACTAGTGTCAGCATCATTGAAGGAGGTGAAGGGATTCAAAGGCAGAGCATCCTCTGGTCACTTACATGCCCCACAGGAAGAACTCTGAAAGGCAGCCACCCTCATGGCTGCCCTAGAGGCTTAGAGCAGAAAACTAGGGATCTGTACTCTAGAAACAGCACAGGCTGGGAACTGAAAACATATAATACCAGGTCATAATGCACTAACTATATTTGGGGTGTGTCTGTGTGTGTCTAACAGCAAAGTCTCATGTAGCCCAGGCTAGCCTCAAACTTGCTATGTAGCTGAGGAGGATGACCTTGAACTCTTTCCAGGCACCTTGGAGAAGCCCTGCCCCCAAGCCTACCCCCCTCTTCCACTGTCCCAGGCTTGCTCTCTCAGGCATGGCCACACTGAAACCTCTGTTTCTCTTCCAGCCTCTCTCTGGGCCACTGATTCTACTGCACATCTTTTTCCATCATCTCTCAGAACTGCTACTTAGAGGCCAAACTAAGAACCTGGGACAAAATTGAATATCAATTCTGTGCCTGTAGGTAGGAGCCTTAGCTTCACTGAATAGGTTAGATATCCAATTGGATTTTTATTAAACTATGATGCAGATCCATGTGTACTGACACTAAATGCAGATCCACTCAAGTCAAAATGCAGGATGAAAATAACTTATAGAGCACAGACCAAATATGTACACATAGGCACAGCTTCCAAAATGCCCGCCTGTTCACCCCTGGGCGGTGGGAGGAAGAGGGATGTGCTTTGCACTATAGTGAACAAATATTTCCGGAATGATCAATATAGAAAAATCCAAGTTGGAAGTGGTGAAACTTGCCTATAGCACTTGGGAAGCAGAGGCAGGAAGAACAGGAGTTCAGGGCTGTCTTCAGCTGCATTGAGATCTGGAGGAAAGGATATGGTTCCTACAACAATCCTCCATGTGGGCCAGTACCCTGCATGGAGATTCTCCGGGAAGACCTTCAGTGAGGTAGAGGGATCGTTCAGAAACCTGGGGCATCTGGCTCTTGGGGAGGAAAAGGAGCCAGAGTTGAAGAGCTGAGACAAGAATAAGGGACAGGAAAGTCCTTAGTGAAGCTGTAGCCTTGTGCTCCCAACCCTGGAGCTCAGGCTAGCCCAGCCTGACAGCTGCAGTGACTAGGATCAACCACAGTTGCCTCACAAGAATGAGGTCCTGGCAGCTAAGGGCGTGCTGTTAGGATTCCTGCCACAATGGAGACATTTTGAGTGCCATGGTGCTCTCAGGGGCTGGCATGGGGCTAAGGACCCCAATCGCTAGCACCCTGTGTCTGTCCTCCCATCTCTGAGCCAGTAGGGGAGGCATCCTTTCATATGTTGTGTGTGAATTTTATGTTTGTTTCCTCTGCTCACTGTCTTGCACATAGTATGGCTTCATGAGACAGAGTGAGGAAAAAAGGAGCAATTCAGATCCTAAGTGGGTCATGTGCAGGAAGACAGACAGCTGGACAGACAGCTGGACAGACACACACACACACACACACACACACACACACACACACACACACACACACACACACACACACACACACACACACACACACACACACACACACACACACACACATATATACTAACCCTACCACTAGGGGGCGCCTGAGCACGGAGACTTGGCTACCTCTGAGCAGAGTTTGTATTTGTTCTCGGGTTTAGCAGTCTGGCCCAGGTGAGCCGTAGACTAATTCTGCAGGCTTGGTCGTTCGGGACTGGGTATAAGCACCGGCTCTCCTTAGCAGAATGTTGTTTGTTACCCCGGACGCCACCTGCCGCCCGGCAACACTGCTCCATTCCTAGCCCGGGAGATTTGGGCTGTAGATGTGGGGTGGCCGCTGAAGAGCCCTGGGAAGGGAAAGGAGACCCAGAGTCAGCAGCCCTCGGCTCTCCTTGTGGTTTCTTCCTGGAAGCTGGGCTTGTTTTCTACTCCGTAAACAAAGACCCATGCTGAGAAAGGGTGGGGATGCGGTGGGACCTCGTCGCCCTGCTGACTCTGATCCTCCCTCCGCGGTAGCCTGAGGGAGCCTAGGAGAAGGGAGGGAGGAAGAGACTTGATTCACCCGAAGCACAGGTGCACTGGGCACTGAGCTGAGTCAGCGCAGCGTGAGGGGGCGGGGAAGGGAGGAAGAGTCGCTCACCTGCCGGGACAGCGAATGCGCACCCACACACTCACCCTCCCTCGGCTTAAACGTCCCGGCCCGACTTCCCATTGTTGGTTCGGGATTTGGTCTCCTGCGGTCTCCCAGCACTCCCCACAAAGAAGCCATCGCCAGGAAAGAGCCAGGAAAGGGCAGAGTGGTATCTTGCGTGCTAGGTAACCCGGACCTCCCTGAGAGGTCAACCGCACAGAAGAGAGAGTTCTCCATCCTTAGAACACCACCCTCGCCTCCCAGGCCATGTGGAGGGCAGACCAGAGCGTCAGGGACACCCTGGGCCGGGTGGGGACCCACTTGGGTAGGCAGGTGCACCGGAGGTGTCGCCTCAATCTGGAGACAGAAGTTTTCTAGGTTATCCCCACTTGGCCCTCCCTGCCCCTTCCTCATCCACATTTCCTCCTCCTCTGTCTTCCAAACCGGACCCACTAAAGTTCAAGAAGTCCAAAGCCCGGAGAAGTGCACTGTGTAAATATATTGGCTTTATTTGTGTCCATTCGGACGCCTCACAGACAACATCCAGGTAAAAAGACCGTTAAATAAAACGCCTTCAGCTATTGCAATGCAAAAATAAATATCAATCCTCCGGCTGCAGCAGCAGGCGCGCTGCGCCCCAAGTCCCCTCGGCCAGCCCAACAATTATAAAAGTGTTCAGCGAGAGTGTCGGCGTGAGTGTGAACGGGTGTGCGCTGGGGGTGGGGCACAGTGGAGCGGTGTGCAAAATCGGAGTTGCAAACCAAAAGGCCTTGCAGCGGCGACCCCCGGCCGCGGCGCGCCGACTCAGCGCGGGCCGCCTCCCGCGCACACTCACAGTTCGTACTGGGAAAGAGTTAAAAAATAAACATTTACAAGGGCAAAGAAAGCGGCTCCCCTCCCTGGCGTCCCCGAACTGGCTCCAGGGAGCCGGCGTGTCCGCGGCCCGGCAAGAGTCAGAGCGAGCGAGGGGTGCCGATCCCCAATGGTCGGGGCCGCCTGGGGGCACGGGTCCCCTCCGGGTGCGCCCGCGGCTTCCCGGCGCGTGGCAGCGGAGCGAGTCCCCAAGCTGGCTGTTGCCTCACAGGGCCGAGTCGGAGTCGCTGGAGTCCAGGCTGTTCCTCAGTTTGCAGCTGCCGAGCGGCTCCCTCTGCAGCGACAGGCTCTGCGTGCTGCGGCGCAGGCACTCCAAGCTCTGCAGGAACGACTTCTTGGCCTTCTCCTCCTCCATCGGGGACACCCCCTCCTCCTCCACCTCCTGGATCTCGTCGAAGGTCACCGGCTGCGTCTTGAAGCGGGACTGGCGCGGCCGCCGCAGCCGGCCCTTGCCCTTGGGCAGCTTGGCGGGCCGCACCGGCTGCGGGAACTCGTCGGCCAGGCACACGAAGTGCGGCATCACCGCCTGGTAACTGGAGCAGATGCCCATGAGCTCGCCGGGCTTGGCGGCCGCCATGGCGCCGTCGGTGGCTGCGGGGCCGGGGGGCGGCGGTGCGCCCGGGCTCTCCGGGGGCGGCCGCGGCTCCGGGGTCCCCCGGGAGGCGGCAGCCTGAGGCTCTCCGGGCGGGGGATCCAAATCTGCTGCGGGGTGGCGGCGGGCCTCGTTGGCCCGAGCCGGCGCTGCTGGGGAGGGATGGCGGGCGGGCGGGCCCGTCGAGGGGCGCGGGGCTGTGCTGCGCTGCTCCGCGGCGCTCTGAGAGGCTCCCTGCCGCCGCTGTCGCTGTCGCCGTGTGCCCCGCGGCAGCCCGCCTCGCTGCTTATATAGCCCGCCTCTGCCCACACGACTGCAAGCTCGGATGACAGCGAATGCCATTTAAAGCGTGCGCGCCCCGCGCCCTTCCGCCTGACGTCGCCCTCCCCGCCACTCTGGGAAAGTAACGGCCCCTTCCCCGGCCCCGCCCGCCAGGCCCCGCCAGCCACGATCCGGAAGGCGCGCCCCGCCTGCCGCGGTCCATCCAGCGAAAGTACCCGCTGCTCCAGGACCCTGCTACCCGGACCCAGAGAACCGGGCCACCAATGTCGGTCCTGGGACACCCTCAGCCCCAAGTCTGCACCGATCTGAGTGGCCGGGGTTTCAGGTCGCTTCCCCCGTCCCCAGCTCCAGTCATTCCAGGGCGGCGCAGGCTCTTCTGCCAGGTACCGCGCCAGGCGCACTGACCACAGGGTGGCTGCTGGCTCTCCTGTGGGTCTCCACAGCCAGGGCGCCCAGCTCCCCGGACCCTGAGCTCAGAGAAATGGGCGGATTTCTGAAGCCATCCCTCCCCAGGCGCCTTACGGTACACACACACACACACACACACACACACACACACACACACACACACACGCTTACGCACGAATACAAACACACCCCATTATTCCATCCCAGTTCTTCCTTCCCTACATGCTTATCTCCTCACTCTCCCCACCCCAAGTCCCTCTGGCACCCCCATTCATGAACCGCAGAGTGGCACTTGGATAGGGCACTAACAACAATAATAATAGCTCCCATCTGGAGCACTCTATCAGAGCCAGCCAGAGAGCTCCCTGTACATACATTATCTTGTTCATCCTCCTAACAGCCGGGTGGGATAATTAGTATTCCTTCAATTTCACATGAGAAAACGGAGGCGCGGAAGAAATAATTAACTACTCCACTAGAAACTGATGGAAACAGGCGGGGTGGACTCCAGAACCCAACACTAAGGGTAGCATTCTCAAGACAAATCCCACCAGTGAGTGACCCAAGACCTTGGCAAGAAGGTTCACAGCCCTTGCTCATGTCCCAGGGTCCCAGGAGGTAACTCTGTGAGTCCTGCCTTAACCTGGATGCTCATGGCCTCTAGCAATGGAGGCTATCAGTGGGGTTTGACCTCCATATATACCCACTCACCAGAGGCCTATTAGGAATTTGTGTGGGAGCTTGAGAACTAAATGGGAGCCCTGGTGAAAGAGTCCTGAGTACAGGGTATTGGCAAACACCTGTAATCTCAGCCCTTGGGAGATGGAGGACAGAGGATCTGGAGTTCAAAGCCAGCCTGGGCTACATGAGAACTTGTCAAGAGAGGGAGAGAGAGAAAAAGGAGCCCATAGCTTCCATCATAAAAGTTCATTCTAATTGGGGGGTGGGACATAAAAATATCAACAAGAACAGGTGGCTTGATGGAAATGCAGAGGGAGAGGTGGGCAGAGCTGTTACCGGGAGAGGCTTCTCCAGGGGCGTGGCACTTCGCCGGCACCTGATAGACAATGACAGCACTGCTAAGCGCTCCAAATGCACCGGGGCAAGTCGGGTTACGCATCAACTCGTGCTATCCTCTCAGCAACCTTGGGGAGCCAGAGCCCCGCCCCGCTGGGCATACCCGAGGGAAACAGAGGCACAGGAGAGCTGAGCGACTTGTCCTGTAGCTGGTCAGCGGCAGAGGTGAGATCCAGGTGCCCTGGCTCGAAAGCCCTTACTGTTACCCACCACACTGGGGGGGCGCGGGGGTGGGGGGATGCCAAGGCAGGAAGAAAGTGAGTGAGTGTCAGGACCTTTGTCACAAGGCACTAAGGCAGCAGTAGGATCAGTGAGTACAGTGACCACGGGGCAGCCTGTGTGACCGCGTAGGAGAGGAGGACGAGAAGTGGGGACCGTTTCTTAAGGTCTTGAGGCCGTGCCATAGAATGGAATTTCATCATGAGGGCATCGGTAAGGTATTGACGGGGATTTCCTCTGATTGATGTTTTTCAAAACTCACTGTGGCTACTGTGAGTGAGAAGTGTGGGCACCAGGGAAGCCACCTAGATGACTGCCACATGACCTCGTTCAGGCCACTAAAGCCTTGCATCAGGGCCGAGGCCATAGAGATGTAGGAAAATGTTTTGATGTGTGTTTGTCTGGGGACAGGGTATGGGGCAGGCCTCAGGGATCCAGGCTAACTTCTAAGCATTTGGCTCCAGCAAGTGTCCAAGGGTGCTTACTGTTGACGATCAGGGGAAGGGGAGTGCCATGGTAGATTCTGCCAGCTGTCCATCAAAACTCATTTTCTGTCTAGGTGAGACTTGAAATTATATTAGATTAGATAAGAATTAGATCAGGTGAAAAGAAGAAAATCAGTTTGCATAATCTTAAAACTTGAGGCCGCTGTGCTTTGCATTGCTTTTAACAGCCATCTAGCAATGCTCAAATATCAGTGTGGGTACCAGGAAGGGAAAGCTGTCCCAGATGGATCCGTTCAAATCAGAGTACTAGCTTAAGCAGCTACTGGGGAGCAGAAAGCTGGGGACCTCTGTTACGATGGAGTGCAGTGCTTATCACTGACATCACGTGTGGTAATTTGGAAGTCAGGCCAAATGCCTACTGTGCCTATGCAGTTCTAGAAAGATGGCTGAGAAAAGCGCACACACAAAAAGTCATTTGCGTATGTTGGCTGCCTGGTGCTGCTTTTAGCAAGATATTACAAGAAAGAGATTGGCCGGCTTGCAAAAAGAGACAGGCAGAAATAGAGTCCAGAAAACTGATGGCCTTGGGGTTGGAAAAGCTACTTAGATATCCAAAGGGGTGGTGATTAGGCCATGGCCCAGAACCTCTTACAGCCTGCCTGTTATGCCAAAGATTAAGGTTTCAAAACTGCCTCTGGGGCCAAGTATTACATTAAAGGTGTCATCCAAGCCTGTCATTTCAGATGTCCAGGGGGTGACTTTTATTGTAAAATAGTGAAAAGTGATGGTTTGGGTCAGAAAGTCTGTAACTGTCAGTAACTGGGTGTGGTTAATGGTCACACGAAACTTTCTAGAACCAGATAACCCTGAAGCCAGCTAAGGTTCGGGAGGAGTATCACCAACAGAGTTGCAAGGCTGGTCTATAGGAGCCCAGGATGGATCATTCTGTATGGAGAGTGCACGGCAATCCACTGCCAGTTTGGCCAATGGTCAGCGATACAGAGGTCAGTGAGGTCATCCACACAGAGCTTCCTCCAATGATTTCAGAGAGTAGGCTTGGGCAGAGCCCTCTAGCTATCCACACAGCTAGGTCACATTCCTCAATGTCCCCGATAGCAGGGGGTCATTCAGCTGAGCTGCCATTTGTAGAATGTGGGCAGTAACAGTATGTCACTTCTACCTCATCTATCTAAGAGGAAATACCTTCTGTGATCTCTCTATCTGTCTCTGTCTCTGTCTCTGTCTCTGTCTCTGTCTCTGTCTCTCTCTCTCTCTCTCTCTCTCTCTCTCTCGCTCTGTCTCTCTGTCTCCCCCCACCCTCCGAACAGCAATAAAGAGACTATGGCAACCACCATTAATCTGGGTCCCTCAAAGGTCACATGGAGCTGAGCTAACTACAAGCTCGAACTCTTCTCAGAGCTATAAGGAAATAACTGCACATTTTAAAGCTTTTCTAACTTGGAGTCTTTACATTGACATGACATTGTGCTAAGGGAGTCGTGAAATGTCCAAGTGGAGATGTCAAGCAGGGATGGAGCTTAGGAGAGGCCTGTGGGGTTGGGGTGGAGGTTTTGGGATTCATCAAGGCCATCAACACTGGAGGTGTGGGAAAAGACCCACTTTTCAGCCAAAGGGCCCGGACAGGTCTACTAGGAAAAAGGTTGGGGTGACGGGTGGGTCAGGCAAGCATGAAGCTCTGAGTTGGATCCACAGAACTCATGTCAAAAGGCTGGATGTGGTAGCATATGCTTGTCATCTCGGGACTAGGGAGGCAGAGACAGGCAGGTGCCTAGGGCTCCCTGGCCAGTCAGCCCTAGGGGACTGTCAGGTCAACGAGAGATCCTGTTTAAAAAATAAACTAAAACAAAAGAAGTGGATGGCTCCCGAGTAACCAGTCTAGGCTACCGATGAGCTCCAGGCCAATGAGAGAGACCAAGAGCAAATGTCAGAATCTAAGAGAAGGGTTCTCACAGGATGAGAGTCCAGAGGCCCATCCTAGCCTGACCCCACCAGAACCCACTGTGTGGCCTTAGCCAAGCCACCTGGTGGTCTACTCAGAGCTCCAGTGCCACCTCCACAGTGTGAAGCAAGCCTGCCCTGCCCACCTTCCTCAAGGCAGCCCTTCAGTCTCCCCACCCCCTTTTACTTTACAACGGACCCATCTCCACCTTGGAACTCTTCCCGTGTGTTGTCTGCGATGCTTCTCTTTCTCACTGGACTTTCAGCGCTGGTCACTGCCTTTCTCTAGCACCCGGGTTGGAGCTGGCACACACAAGGGCACATAGGTCTTTTTTTTTTTTTTTTTTTTTTTCAATGGACAACACCATGCTCACCATTTCCTGCAGCTCCCAGCAGGCCACACTGTCTCTGCCAAGCCTTCCTTTCTAACAGGAAGCTCTCCTGGCTCCAAGTTCCCAGTCAGGGGCAGCTGCCCTGGACTGCCCCCCTTTACCCTCAGATGGGGATTTCCTGAGCCTGGCGCAGGGCAGTGAAATAGGGGGGGGAGAGATTTGTGCTTCACTGTAAGCGGCCCGAATTAGCCACGAGGTCATCCTCCTTGCCTGCGGGACTGCTCAAATAAGCCTCTAGGAATAACAGAGAGGGTGGAGAGATGGAATTTTCCCTCAAAAAAACGAGGGCTGGAGCGTGGCTCAGTGGCAGGTTTTGCCCAGCATGCTGGAGTGACTGAGCTCCAGCACACCTCTAACCAAACAGCAACAGCAAGGTAAGCAGCCATCCGAGCTCCCACACTGCCTGCTCCTCTGTCCTGCACTACCCCAACTCATCCACAACTACCTCCACCTCTGGATGGCATGAGAACCAGCCTCCCCATAGGCGGCCTTTCCGCACCTCTGCCCCACCCACAAGATCCAGCCAAGGGCTACAGTCAGCTTTGAAGGTCACGAAGCTTTATTCCAGATCCTGCTATGCCACAGACTTGTTCTGTGACCTGGAGCTGGTCACCCTGATTCTTGGCTTCTCACCTGGAAAGTCTGAGTAAAGTCTGGGGGCCAATGGCCTAAGTGTGGTCAGCTTCTCAGAGAGCCCAGCACGGGTTAGCATGAAGCTAAAGCCCTCTTTGCCCTTATGATCTCATGTTTGAGTCTTCCCAGCTCCCCAACTTGGTGGAAGATATGTCAGGGATATGGGAACCCCCAACTCCACAAGACATCTAGGACTCAGTGTTCAGTGTCTGTATCTCTCTGCCTGACTCACAGCTTAGAAGTCATAAGCCATGGTGAGTTGAAGTCAGGTTTCTAGGTGGAATCCTGGTGTTGGACTGTACATTGAGTGCTGCTGCCCATGCCCAAAGGAGGGCCCAAGGGACTCTGGGGACATTAACCCTTTATTTAATGTATCCCACACTATACAATGTTCTGTCTGCATGTATGCCTGCAGGCCAGAAGAGGAACCCAGATCTCATTAGGGACAGTTGTGAGCCACCATGTGGTTGCTGGGAATTGAACTCAGGACCTCTGGGAGAGCAGCCACCTTAACTGCCAAGCCATTTCTCCAGCCTTCCACTTAGTTTTGAGACAAGGTCTCTTACTGGGACCTGGCGTTTTCTCAGGCTGACTGCTCAGAAAGCCCCAGGGATCTTTTTTTCTCCACCTGCCCTGCCCTGGAATTACACCAGGTACCTCCGTGCCCAGGATTTTTTTTTTTTACATGAATGTTAAGGACCAACCTCAGCTTCTCATCTTGTGTGGCCAGCACTTCACTGGCTGAGCTCTCTCTCCAGACCATTCTGGTTTTTCGATACAGGATCTCATGCAGCCTAGACTGGCTCAGAGCCTGCTGCAGCCAAGGATGACCTTGACGTCCTGATCCTCCAGCCTCTGATTCTCAAGTGCTAGAATCACAGGGATGTGCCCCCATATCCAGCAAGACCTTCTGTTCTGTCATGAGCATGGCGGGGCCGGCAAACCTGGGGGTGAAGGCTGAATACTGGAGCTGCTCAAGCACTGGATTCCTGCTGCCCACTGGGCTGAGTTTGTGGGTGCTGGGAGCTTTGGTAGGGGACATTGTTCAATTTTACACATGGCCTTGCTTGGATACTCTGGGGTGGGAGGGTAGCCATTAAAGAGGATGCAGGATAGTCATCTTGTCAGGGCTACAGCCCTGGGCATGCAGAGGGTCATAGCAATGTGCTCAGTTGGGCATTTACCATGTGCAGACTCTGGGCCAGCTGTGTTCAGAGCATCACCTCACCTAAATCACCCTCTGGACTCCTCTGAGGCTCCTAGCACCATACCTGCTTTACAAGCGGGACCAGGGGAGCTTGGTATGTTGCCAGGGCCACCCGAGTCCTGGAGCAGGAACGCAAAGCCAGATAGGTCGGCCTGACTCAGGAACATGTTCAGTTTGCCCCAGTCCATCCTATCCCGCTGTCCTCTGCTGACAGAAACAACACCAGACCAGAAGTCAGACGTCTGGGCTGTGGCGCCGAACCTGTTGTACTTCTTAGCACCTGTCTGTAAGCTGCAGTGTCCCATCTACGAGGTGAAGCAGCCACTCCTGGATTCTCTGATCCCCCCTAGGTTTGGAATCTTTGAGGGCGGGTACAGCGATAAGGAGAAGCCATTCGCCAGAAGCACGTGCTTTCTCTCAGGCCAGAGTGGCCAACAGGCCAGGCTGCGGCTGAGGGAGAAGGCCCCGTCCATCTACAGAGAGCAGATGGAGGTAGAAGTCGGCAGCACACAGGGAGAAGCTCCTGTCGCCATGTCCTCCACTGTCCCCACCCTCACGTGGCTTTCGGGCAGAGCCAAGCTTTCAAAAGCTGGCATCAGTGCTCCATCTATGCTCGTCTCTCTGCTTCCAAGGAGGCCCTAGCATGCTGCCCGGGGGTGGTAGAGAGCAGGAGGTGAGGGATCTCAGGAACCCAAAGCTTTCCAGGTCCTGAAGGACACATCGCAGCCGGAGGAGGGTCAGGGTGACAGCTCCTGGTCCCTCCTCTGCTTTCTGCAGGTTCGAGTATGAGAGTCAGGTCCCTCCCAGTGGCTCCTGAACTACTCTGGCACAGACCTGCTGTGAGCCATAGCCTTGGTAAGCTGCTATATTCCCCCACAACTTACCCTGATATCTTCCCAGAACGGGTCTCAGGGACCTAGGTACTCAGTGAGAGGTGGTATTTCAGATGGGTTGTATGGGTCAGTGTCCTTTGGGATTTTTCTAACCCAGCCACTGTGTGTGTGTGTGTGTGTGTGTGTGTGTGTGTGTGTGTGTGTGTGTGTGTCTAGGTGCCTATGTGTATATGGGCTTGTGTGTGTCTCTATGTATATATGTATTTGTGTGTCTCCGTGTATATGTACTTGTGTGTGTGTGTGCACATGCATGTGTTTGTGTTTGTCTGTATAATATGAATGGGACATAAGAGGAGGGGAAGGGAGCAGACAAGGCGCAGACAGGCTGTTTGGGATGGCTGTGCCTCCCCTGGTCACACCCCCCTCTCCCACCGCTGCTCACTCCACCCTGCAGCAGGCCCTTGGCACAAAGCCCAGGACCTCAGCATCCTACCAACGGCTTCTCTCTTTGCTCAGAATTAGCACTTATCTGGAACAATTGGGAGCATAAAAAGTGCTTCGATAATTTGGCTAGAGGGTTGCCATGACGATACTCAGCAAGCTCCAAGAGGGGGTGTCAGTGTGCACTGAGTGGGGAACAGGCAAAAGGGAGAGGGCAGAGAAGCACAGAGGTTCAGAACAGTGGGGAGGAGCTGGGGGGGGGGGCCCAGGGAAGGCCTCAAGTCCACCCTCAGCCTCCAGGGCTCCTCTGCAAGCAGCGATGAGCTCTCAAATCTGGGCTGCCCTGTCCCTTGAGCAAGGGGACACCCGCTGCTGACAGGCTGCAGGACTAGCCTGGCTGGGCTGCTCCCAACAGGAGGAGTCCCCAGGAACACCAGACTGGGGTTGAGAGTTGGACATTCTTGGGAATCCTGGGAGTGAGCCCGGGAGACCCTCCTGAAAATCCTGTCCAGCCTGCGGTCCAGCAGCGCTTGTGGGAGAAATGAGAGTCCATGTCCCTGCTAAGGGCCTCTTCGCCCCACCGTTCTCCAGCTCAGGTCCAGCTCTCCATCCTTCCCACAGGCCCGAGAATCCGGGTCAGGGATGAAGTGCTGCACATGCCTGAACTTTGCAACATGGTTTCTCCGCTGCCACCTTAGCAGGGCAAGGGAATCTTTGCTATCTTCTGAAATGCAGCGGAGAAGCCCAGGGAGGAGAGGGGAGGAGATCAAGGCCAAATAGCACACAGCGGGCAGGGCAGAGTGAGGGTGGAGCCTCGCCCTGGACTCTACCCCAAACCACACTGCTTCCTGGGAGCACAGGCTGTCTGGATTAGGTCCATCCAGCTCCCCCATCTATACAGATGGGGAAACTTGGGCCCTAGGATATGCCCCAGCCTCCTAAGGCATTTCTCTGCCACTGTTGGACTGTGAGCCACAAATACGTATTCAATAAAGCAAGCCCTGGTGACACTTTTATGTCCCCAGATGAAAGGAAATACAAGTGTCCACTAAGGAGGCTGAGACAGAGGCAGAAGAATCACTCCCACCCATGAGGTTGGGAAACATGACCAGACACAACTGCAAGGAGAGAGGAGGGACATAGGAGAGAAGAAGCAGGCCTTGCTTTGGAAGTCCCTTGGCTGGCGGCAAACTAAACAGAAGTCAGCTGGAGCCAGGACCACAAAGGCAGACTGTCAGAGGCTCTCCCGGGCAGAATCAAGTCGCTGTTGTCCACGACAGCCTTGAAAAGGGCCTCCACTGTCCACACAGTGGGGCTTGGCAAGTCACCTGGGCTCGCAGAGCCCCAAGCCCTGCAGCTGTCAGAAGCATGTCTTATGAATATGGCTATTAATCCAGGAGCCCAGGAGGGGACCACCTTCCAAGGTCTGGAGAGGGCAGGCCTGGTCCAACGGTCTCTTGATGACAGAGGTGTCCTCGGCCCACAGCTGTCTCTAGCATGGAGAAGGAGGCACAGAGGGTCTTGTAGACACCAGTGAACAGGACTTTCATGTGGCCTTGGTACTGGGTCCCAGCACAGGGATGAGCAGCAGCAGCTCAAGACCACCTCCCTGCAGGTCCTGATTCTGGTGCTGGCTAGAAGGTTCTTCTCACTACCCCGAGTTTATGAAGCCTCATGCCTGTTCCATCCTTGTTGAGGGGGGCATTTATGGAGATCAAATTAGGTAATTTATAAGAACACACTGTAGTGAAACCTGGGCCCTTATCAAGGGTGCACATCTTAATGGAGTCCACAAATTGGGGTTGGAAAGATGCTCTGCTACATGATGTGCTAGACTGACCCTGAGAGGAGGCACTTGGTCAGCGTTGTACTCAGCTGCTGGCACATCTTGGGGGCCCAGAGCACCTGCTCCCCGCCCCCACCCAGCCCTCAGACTGTGGGCACCAGAAGAGTCTGCTGTGGCCAGGCCTCGGAACTTTCAGGATGTAGGGTGTGTTTGGGGATGGGGCCACTCTTAGAGCACCCAGCTGGAGATGGCCACTGCTGGAGCAGAGGACATTTTCATTCTCCTCCCATTCTCCAAGCAGGAGCAGCTGCCAATGCTCTAGCCAGTCCTTTGGAAGGAAGCAGAAACGGGGTTTTCCTGAGTATTGATCTCAGGTCCGATGCCAGTGCAGAGCAGTGTGTGCCTGTCATGCCCCCAGAAATCTATCCTCCCAGGTGAGGAATATTACCCCAGGTTTTTGTTAAAACAAAATCAGAGATGGAGCAAACTTCCCAGATGCCACATAGCCAGGCAGAGGTGGGGCTGGGGTTTGAAAATGGGTCTGTAAGTTCCAAAGGTCCTATCCACATGGTGACAGCTGGGCCTGCCTCGGGTGGGTGTCCGTGGAAGGTGAGGAGGAAAAGGACGGGGCTGGGCCTAGGGGAGGATCTAGAATCTCAACTGTCAATCAACTGACACTAATTTTCTCATATTGAGAACGAGCGCTCACAGGTGCAGTCTATAGACTCTTGAGAGGAGAGGAGAGGGGGTATACAGACAACATCCATGCCCACTCCTGCTTTCCCACGGTAACAGGAAAGGCACAGGGTTCCTCAACAGTGGCAAGCAGCCACCTGGTAGATAGCCCTGGGGACATCAGACAACCAATTCAGGTGGGAGAGTAGGCTCTTGGGGGTAGTGTACCTGCAGCTACTCTATATGGGGAAACTGAGACCCAAGATAAGAAAAAGCTATGCTTAGAGCCAGAGATGGGAGATCACAGAGCCAGTTTCTGCAGCTGGGTCACAGGCCTGATTTCTGTCTGTTCAGTAGACACTATCTACTCCATTAACTTTGGCACTGTGTTCCCGACCTTCATGGGGACGAACGTAGTCTTGGGCTGGATTAAGGACAAGGTGGGAGAGAGCTCTGGCTGCTGTGACAGAATGTTCTCGAGCATCTTCCTATCAGGACTGTTCCTTCCCAATCTCTGCTTTTCCTCCTCCTCGTGGGAACACTTGGGTTTAATCCTCTCTTCACTCTCCCTCTATTGATGTCCATGATGTACCCTCCTCCCTCCTGTGGCCACCCCAAACTCTTTTCAACAGACTGGGTCCTTGCTCCCCCAGGCCTCTCCTAGAGTTGCTTCTATAGCAACTCTCCTAGGAAGATGAGCCCTCCCCAGAGCCCCACAAGCTCCGCCCACCCTGCCCAGGTGTGGGGGCGGGGCATCCTTTTCTCCATATCACTCATTGGTCCACAGAAGCTAGAGCTGCTGGCACTAGACGGTCATTGTTTCTCTCTGGTCTTGCAACAAACCTGGCTCACAGGTAGAGAGGCCACAAAGTCCTAAGGGGAGCAGCTGAGACTAGATCCCAGGCTGCTGAATACTGACCTCTTCACCATAGGGCCACTCTGCCTGTCCTTTGCTGGCAGTCTATCCTCCCAGGCTTTGTGATTACAGAGGACAGTTTGTGGGGGGCCTAACTCCTACCTTAACACTGTAATGAGGAAAGACCCCTCATTTTCAGGACTTTATTGGAATTCTACCTGCTAGTAGAATTCCCGCTAGTAGGCACTCTGTGGGGTATTGGGAACCTGCCCCTTCTGCCCACCTCTACTCCACAGAGAGTATGAACCACTCAGTTCCCACAAGTCCTCTGAGGGAGAGTTGCCTGGAAGGAGCTGTCATCTACCTTCTAGAAGCAGGCCTTAAGGTACCTCCCAGCCAAGGACTTGGTGGGGTGGCCGGTGATCCTCCTGTGGCTGGTAGACCCTGCTTGATTGCAGAGTGGCCTCAGTGAGGGAGGATGAAGCTTGCCTGGCCATGGGTGGACTCTGGGGTCCCCACCCAAATGCTTTCAGGGTTAACACTGATGTTCTTCTCTCACAGTGGGAGTCCCATGTCTGCTTTTTCTCTTGCTCCATAGAAAGGATGCCTGGCACCTCTCCATCCATCCCCAGGGGCCACACAGATGCGGAGTTCTGCATGTCACAGTCTCCACAGGTCTTCTTACATGTTGCCCTATTCCCGCCTCACTGGATCTTTACATTAGTGACCTCTGCTATCCTGCCATTGAAATACCTGACAACTCAGGAGAAGAAAGATTTATTTGGGGTCCTGGTGTCAGAGGGATGGCAGTCCATCACAGTGAGGAAGGCAGGGTGGAGTTCTTGGTGGCTGGAGGGTGCGGTAGAAACAGCTTACATCACAGCAGACCAGGAAGCACAAAGGGGCGGGTCTAGCCTTAGCAGGTTGACCCCAGTAACTCCTTCGGCTTGACCCACCTCCTAGGTGTTCCACAGCCTCCCAAAACAATGCTGGGCAGCTCGCAAACAAGCATAGCCTGTGGGGGGCTCTTAGAGCCAAATCACATCAATCCTGATAAGAATGCATTCCTAAAATGCCCCCAAGTCCCCAGAGGCTCCCCATCAGCAAGCACCTACCCAAGTCAGCCCTCTGCCCTCTGCAGGCCCATCACGCTCTCTCTCATCATCTCACCCAGCGCGACACTCCCCAAACATGAGTCTTCTAGACACAAGCTACCTAGAGCTTTTCCCTGCTTTTTTCTACTGTACTTTGCAGATGCTACCTCCCCATTCTCCAAGCGCCTCCTCCACCAGAAAGCTCCCCTTGACCACCACCCCACAGCTGGAAGTTACTTCCTCAGACAGGCTCAGATCCTGGGACAGAGGACAAGCAGGTAGATAAACCTTTCTGGAAACTACTTGCATCATATATTCAGAGCCTTAGAAATACACAGCCTTCCATGTCTAGGCAGCGACCCCATTAAAAAAAAAAATCATTCAGCCGGGCAATGGTGCTGCACGCCTTTAATCCCAGCACTCCAGGAGGCAGAGGCAGGTGGATCTCTGTGAGTTCAAGGCCAGCCTGGTCTACAGAGCGAGATCCAGGACAGGCACCAAAACTACACAGAAAAACCCTGTCTCGAAAAACCAATAAACAAACAACAAATAAATAATAAAAAATTTCATTCTAAGAAGCGATTGCAGATATGCTCAAAGGTTTGGTTGCGGTCAGGCTGCACAACCATGATACTAAGGGTAACGGCTGTGCCAGATTTCTTCAGTTGTGACGTGGTGATAAAAATAGCAGCTTGGGTTCTGGGGAGATGGCTCGGTGCATGAGGCAAAGGGCACCCAGCCTGGTCTAATCAGCAAGCTTCAGGCCAACCAATGACAGACCTTGTTAAAAAAAAAAATCAAGGACTCATGAGGAATGAAGTTGACCTCTAGCCTTCGCATGTATGTATGTTCAAGTGCACCTACACGAACACACACACACACACACACACACACACACACACACACACACAACAGCACCTCATGGCTACTGTAAGGATGAGTCAAGGGTTAACGTGTGTAAAGCACGTGACCCACAGAACACATACACAGACACTAGCACCTCATCTATGGAAGTGAGGCATTAACACATGCAAGGCACTTCACAGGCGCCTGGTGTGCCTGCCCTCTCCGTGGAAGTGTCCCCTGCCACTGTGTTTGAATGAGGTCTCAATGAGGCCAACATGCGGGCTGCTGGCTCTGCCACCACCCTGCTTCCCGATGTCCATCCTCACCACGTCCAAGCCAGAGGTGACCAATCGTAAAGAGGGCACCAATATCTCCCGGGATCTATGTATTCCATACATTGCTACTGTATGAGAACCACAGATCCCACATGCTACCATCCCCCACACTGTGCGACCACTGGACAACGCTGGAGAGAACTAACATCTCACAGCCAGAGGGCGAGGCTAAATTCACTGTAAAGTACACAGACGTGCAGAAAAACAAACCAAAAAAACCCTGTGAAATGCGGGCTTGCCTTCTCCAGCTTATGAAGTTACAAAGTGATTTTCTTTTATCTTTTTAATCTCTTACAAAGAACACACACTCCTTTTGAGGTAAGGAGGCAGAAAAAAAAAAAAACCAATGAATTTTGCAGAAGAAAAAGCAAGCCACCTTGGTTTGCTTCCATTTGGAGTGGAAGAGATTGTGTCTCCCTTTTGTCTGTCCACCACTGCGTCTGGACATGAAAGCCCAATCGTGAACGGAGGGAGCTCCGGCCAGGCGGTCTTGTGGCATCTGCCAGGCCAAGGCATTCAGTATACGGTGTAGAAGAGGCCAGCCAGCAAGGGAAACAACAGGGGTTGGGGGACATTTGTTCACAGCTTCGTCAGTGGGTGACCCGTTGGCCAGGCTGGCAGATGTCAGAGTGACCTTATAAGGGGAGAAGGCAGTGGGGATCCTGGGCTCCAGCCACAGGTGTGCCGTAGGTCAATTACCTGGGGAGCATGTGGTAGGGCGGCCAAGGGCCAGCTGAGCATCAGCGCTAGGCCACTTTGGCACCTGAGAGCTGTCTTCTGCTTAACCGTCTGAGGGGGGTTTAAGTGCAGTTAGATCTTAATATGATTAGCCCCTCAATTTTCATTCTGGCCATTCTCTGGAAAACCTCCCCACCCCCCACCTCGATGACTCCACCAGCAGCACACGCTGAGTCAGGGGACACCAGGGAATGGGCCAGGTCAGAGGGCCATGGATCAGTCAGAAAAGGACCGCCCACCCAACGCAAGGGCCAAGGCTAGGGTTAGGAGGGCATGTGAAATGTACTTAAGAGAATGTATTACTAAACATGCTACTATTAGGCATGGAACATGTCTGATGTCGAGGCCCTTTCAAGACCCCTAAGAGGAGACTGTGTGTGTGTCCATCTCATAGCTGAGGAGACTGAGGCATGAAGGTCAATTAGCTAGCTGCTCCTAGGAAACTCTGGAAGGGCTGAGCTGGAACACAAGCTCAGGCTGGTGTGAGTCGGGCTCTCTCCCTCACTCCTCACAAGAGCTCTGCAGCGGTTGGTTCTATCAAGATGTGGATGTTGGAGTGGGGCTGGGGTATCAAGTTGCTCCCTAATTCTGTCCTTGCAGGCCGCACTGTGGCTGAGAGACATGTTACCTTGCAAGGTGAAATGGAGTCACCTTGTTGCTGCAGTGTGCAGACCATCAGCACCAATCCTTGCTGGGCTGCCTCATAGGCTGAGCCCCGTGGGAGCTGTGGCGGGTGCCTTCACTAGGTTACTGGGAGTGGCGGATGAAACCCACCACATCCTGTGCTGCCTCATTCCCTGGGTGGCTTTGGAGATGGTGTGCTTTATGAATCAATCTACTCAGTGGGGACAGTAGTCTCA
The DNA here is from genome assembly GCF_049852395.1 of Peromyscus maniculatus bairdii. Lineage (NCBI taxonomy): Eukaryota > Metazoa > Chordata > Mammalia > Rodentia > Cricetidae > Peromyscus > Peromyscus maniculatus. The sequence goes on from NC_134855.1 coordinate 71,060,136, forward strand.
AACCTATACTGGCAAGATGGGCGCCACCAGGGGAATGCATACACAAGGCTCACTTCCCAGCAGCCTCTGTGGCTTGGAGTTTCTCCGTCCCTCTCCCTGACAGTGAACGGAGGCTGAAGGCTAAGGTTCTGGGGGATGGGGGAAACTGAAGGCCAAGAGGCAGCACCCCATGAGGCTCCTAAGGGAGCCCCTAGCCTCTGTGAGGCTCTGCTCCTCTCCAGTCTTGCCTGGGTGGTCCTGTGGTAGGAATATCCCTGGGTCGAGTTTGCGGAGCCCTAGGATCCTCTCCACAAACCATCCCACGGTCACTCCTCAGGCAGGGAGAATACAACCTTCTTCTCGGAAGGGCTCCGGCAGGGGCTTTTCTTCCGGCAGGCACAAGTGTGAAGCTGGTGGTGAGGCTGGCGCCGGATGAAACCCGGGAAAGGTGGAGCACCTCCCCGCCGCAGTCTCTGGGAAGGGCGAGGTATTGCGTGCTCGGGTTGGGGACCCTGGCGGGCGGCGAGCTAGTCACCGCACGCCCACGGCCTTCCTGCGGTGGGAGGCTAATTGCATCCCCGGTCACGCGGCCCTCCAGCGCTCGCGTGGCCCACCGCTTCCTCCTGCCTGCGCCCAGAGTCTTCACAGCATGCCGATGGCAAGGACCAGTGACCCCGGGAGCTCGGCTGTCACCTCCCTCTGCCATTGCAGCACCTCACTTTCCCAGGGCAGTTACAAGGAATGAACAGCTCATGGGATTGCTTTTCCTCGAGTCTGACGGAACGTGCCAGCTGCACACTCACTCTCGGGGCTCCCTTCCCGCTTCAGACCACAGGATTTGTCTACAGATCCAAACCAATGGGTCGGACTGAGGACCAAAGCCCTGCTTGAACAGTGACAAATCCATACTCCTAGAGGACACATGCGAAAGGGACTGTCCCTACGCTGAGTGACATCATCATTCCCCTGTGGGGGAGAGACAGCACAAAAGCCATCCTTGTAATGATGCCACACACAGGCACACGCACATTCTGCAAGCTCACAGGGGGGCTGACTGGAGAAGTCTGGCTTCTGGTGTGCTGGCTACAAGTGCTGCCTGCCTTACCGGCTTCCTAGTTGGGTTCTCTCAAACTGCCCAACCCCCAAATTATACAAGAACAGCCTAGCCCAACCCTGGGTTCTGATCCCAGGCAGGGAAATGCGTTTGTAACAGCCCAGGCGTGGGACTACCAACCCAGCTGGGGCAGCACAATTAGCGTTCTGCCCTGATAAACATCAGAGTCATTTGCCTACCAGATCCAGGGCTATTATCTAATAATGGGTTCTAGTAGCTCAAATCTGACGGGCGTGTGTGTGTGTGTGTGTGTGTGTGTGTGTGTGTGTGTGTGTGTGTGTGTGTTTCAGAAGAGAAAATGGGAACCTAGGGGAAAAGGGCAGTTGTGAACTAGTCCTTTGGTGGGAGCTTGTGGGTGGAATCATGTATAAGGATTTAAACAAACAGAATGCATCACTATGGAAACAACCGGTTTTTTTTTCAAAGGAACCGTTAAAAAATAAAGTAATCAAGACTTCAGATTCAACACTCCAAGTGTTTATGACCAGAAAAGGCAAAGTGGGTCTTAGATACTCTGCCGCCAAGAAAAAGCTGCCAGAACTCAAGGAAGAAATATTCCCAGCAGAGCAGGAACCCATCATCTGTCAGGCTTTCCCCTGAAGCCCTCACAGGCCAGCATTCTGCTCACTGCAGGCCGACTTAACTCTTTCAGGGTTGCTGTGACATGGCTCAGCAGCCTGGGCGCTTTCCCGATGGGATCCAGACAGACCTGCTGTGCACCAGAGCTGAGCCAAGGCAGCCGAGGTAGCAAAAAGGGAGTCTAAGGGACATTCCTGGATGAGCTGTGACCCAAATGTGCTAGAGACCACCAGCTGGGCTAGTGGACCTGGACCAGAGCAGACTCCCATTTCTGCACCGTGTCACACTGTTCGCTCGCGTGCCTGGAGGCTCGTTCCATTTCTGGGGTAAAGCCCGGCGCACCCGTCTGCTGACTGGAGCGGTGATGCTGTTACGACGCCTCACACTTAGTTTGGACATCACCAGGGTTCCCGCATGTCCTCAAAGATGACAGGACAAACAGTAGGGGAAAATTCACCCATCTGTGAAAGTTCTGAGGCACATCTGCTTAGATGTGGTTAGGAGCCACTTGCTAGGGACGTTGCCCAAGCCTGTTTCTAAATTCACCGCACCCAACCCCCGCCAAAATGAGTTTCCCCAGTTTAATGGCACTGAGTTTAGTGAGCCACAGCTTCTGACAAGATGCTCGTGTTAGCTAAGGAGAAATGTGATGCAGGCATCTGCCCTGATGCACAAAGAAATCAGGGGACACAAAGGCCCCTGCAGCTGGCTCTGGTCAGCTCTGCTGGAGCGATGGCCTCAGAGGATTCCACCTCAGTTCAGCATGGAGGAGAAAGGGGAAACCAGCTTTGGAATTAGCCTTTGAAATTTGTCTCTGCCAGCACAAGTGCTACTAAAATACTTCTTAGGGACTCAGCTTCTTGTCTCCACAGCAAAATCAGTCTGAGGAAGAAGAGACGGCAACTAGAAACTCGTAGGACGGCCTGCAGGCAACCAAAGCTCACAGAGGGCAACTAAAACGAAACCTGCGTCTCATGCTCAGCTGCATACTGGCTGTCTGGCGTGCTTTGTGCCAGCAAACAGCTTTGTCTCAGTTCCTGGGAGCTGCAAATGGCTGGTGTGGTGAGTGCACATCAACATTCCTATCCACACCAGAACTCTCTAGTTCTGGTCTATGGCAAGAACCTGCGTGACACTTCAGAAGGCATGGGTCCTAATGGTGGAAATAGCGGGTACTGGTCACACATGGGAGTCTCCGGGAAGGGCAAGAAGCAGCAGCGGTGACTTGTGCTCTTTGCCCAGGAAACCCAGGTGGAGCCCCGGCCTGTGTGGTCAGACAGGGCTGGGTCGAGTGCAGAGAGTGAAGGCTGCCCTAAAGCAGGAAGAGAGAAGCCCCAGCAGTGAGGATGGGGTGCTGGAAGACCTGGAGCCGCCGGCCAGTCTTTTTATTTATAAGGAAGCGGGGAGGAATTCCAGCATCAGTCATCAAGCTCCTAATCCAAGCTGACCATACCAGGTTTTCTTGGCTTGAACTGGTCAACAGCTGGGAATTAAACAGAGGGCTTATGCTCCTGGTGATTCATACCTTCTTCCTAGGAAGGCTTAGTACGATGCTCAAATTCTAATACAGTATTTAGAATTTCTTACAAATGGATCTATATACATTAAAAAAAAACAGACTCTGATACAAGGAACCAGGGAGCTTGTGGGAGCAGAGTCTGGCCAGGGTAGTTCTATCTGAGCCCTGAGTAAGCTTGCCCAGCCTCTGGCACCCTTCCATGTCATGGGGATCATCCATGGAATGGAGACAGGATAATAACCAAGACAGGAAATTTTCCTCCCAGGACGAGAAAGAGAAACTCTAACCGGTGTCCTACTTTCATCCATTAACGCTCACTCTTCCTCTGGGTTTGAGTTAATCGGGTACATTGCTCCTGAGCCAAGGTCAAGGAGTCATGTGTTTTTATGATGCAACAAGGGGCAGCTACCCCATTCTGTTTTGGAAACCTTGGTGACATCACAGCTAACCCCTGATCTTGGACACCCAGTAAAAGGGAACACTGAGTCAGAAGAGCCTTAGTCACAGGCTTCTGAAATCTAAGGTAGAAGAGCCATGAGGTCATCCAGACTATTCCCTGCAGGGCTGATCTGATTCTCTCTGGCTTGGGTTTAAATGACTCAAGGAATTCTCTAGAGGAAGCTAATCTATTGGAACAGCTGTTACCAACAGGGCATTTGCTGTTCTTCAACCAAAATTTCAGCCTGCTTTCCTGACATCCAGTTATTTCTTGCTTCTAGGAGACAGCCCTGTCTTCCCAGGTAGGACTGCCTGGGGTGGAGACAGGAGCACGCCGCCTTCTCTCTATTCAGAGGCCTGTAGCCCCAGTGTGCCCCAGGAAGACTGACAGCTGGGAGGTTCAGCTGAATAAACAGTGTCCCTGAACATGCAGCTTTCCATTACAATAACACACAAACCAAGATGTTAAGGAGTCAAGGAAGACTTCAACAAAGCCCAGAGAAGCCACCTCTGTTTGGGTTTCAGCAGCTGTCTGCCTGTGGAAGGCTCCAGAGTCACTGACATGTATTTATATCTCCATTTTGCTAACGTCATAAGGAACAAACATGTTCAGATCTTCCTCAGAGGCACAAGGCCATTTGTATTTCTTCAAATTAAAGGGGGGAGGGCAGGAGGAAAAGAGCTGATGGACCGAATCATCTGTGAGCACAGTCATAGCAGTGTTTAATTTGCCTAATGATAACCCTTGATTTAGAGATTTGTCTCGAAGTAGACATGCTGGCAACAGGAAGCGCTGGTGGCTCTCCTTCAGAAGGACAAGGACCTGCCTGTGAGGCAAACACCACAGTCTCCCAACAGCCACAGGACGACGAGAGTGCAGAGCTGTTTCTGAAAGTGCTTCCAGGAGCGGGGGAGGGGGTGCACAGCCCCCACCTCAGTGGCTGGCAACTTTGCAGACGTTGCCCATCACCAGGCTGCTCCTCTGGGCTCTGGATAAATGGTCCGAAAGGTTAGGTTTACTCTCCGTTCTCTGGAATGGTATTCCTTGGGCACTCGGTGCTAAATGGAAATATTAATAGTTGTCCGGCATAAATATACATGCATTTTTTAGTTCACCGTGATTTACGACTTACGTCTGAAGCTATGGAAACAGTCTCATTTTATCCCTGTCTAAGTGAGCAGCACTAGGTGTTCTACAGTCCTGTAGAAAAAGGTCTCCTCCTCTGAAACAAAACTCCCTGACCCCAGTAGGCTGTGGCATTGCCCTGGCAGTGCCCTGGCAGCGAGGCACCTTACCTTTTCCAGCTGTTGCTTCTACTCTGGATGTCTGCATCTAACGTGACCACACCCACAGTGACCTAGAAGAGCTGTGGGGTTGTGAGGCCCAAGATGGCAGCCACTGAGATCTTCACAAGTAAATTAGTGTGAGTCATGGCTGAAGTGGTCGGTGGGCACAGTGGCTAGCGGCTGCCATGGCCGCACAGACATGGACCCCTCCATCACTACAGAAACTTCAACCAGAAGCCTCTGCTGAGAGGGCCGTTTTGACTGACTCGGGGTGTGACATCACTTTATTGCTGCTCGCTCAGTATAAGCATTGCTCCCCTCCATCTGCGCACTTTGAAAGGACTACTCCTCAGCCCGGGCAGAAGCCGTCTCCAGAGAGTCAACTGCTGGTACTTTCCAGTCCTCACCTGCCAGTCAGCTTGCGTGGCTCCTTCCATGATTAGCAAGGTCCCGTGATCAAGTGGTATCTTCACTCTTTCCACGTACGTATAGTCTCCATTCTCTTCCTAGAAGACAGCAGCCATCCCACTGAGGCTTTTGTTCATATGGCCAAGCAGTAAGAGAGCCTGCAGGCCGTGACTCCTCGGCCAGGCTGGGGGCGCCTGCATAATGCGCTCTCCCTTGGCGGCTTCTTGGCCTAAAGCCAGCTGTTTCCCCTCTCTATTCCTCAATACACTTACTTGTGACATGGGGAGAAAGATAAAGTAGTATCTGCTACAAAGGGCCAATCTGTGCCTCAAATGATGTGTGTAAATGACTCGGGGACCAGCAACAGGAAGAACTGTCTAAGACTTAGTTGTGGTCACTGTTCTTTAGAGAAGTCCACCCTGACCTAAGAGGGAGGTTAAGATTCACCTACCTCTGCTATCCAGTGCTATGGTCCAACATAATGGGAGGAAAATGGCCTTTGACCACGGCATGGTAATTGCTTTAAAACAATGTTTCTCAACTTTCCTCATGCTGTGACCCTCATGTTGTGGTGACCCCCAACCATAAAATTATTTTTGTTGTTATTTCTTAACTGTCATTTTGCTACTGTTATGAATAATAAAATAAGTATCCGTGTTTTCTGATGGTCTTAGGCGACCCCTATGAAAGGGTCATTTGACTCCCAAAGGGTCATGACCCACAGGTGGAGAGCTTTAGAACTAATCCCAGCTCTCCCCTTGGCTGCTCTAGGTGTTTGGGAGATGTATTCCTGCTCGTTCCAAACAGGAATTCTCTCAATAGCAGGAATTTCTCAAAGCTTTCTTTGAGCTCTGGCTTGACTAGATCAGTGTTGTCAAGGAAGCCTGGCTGTTTGATGGTGGTGCTTTTGAGAATGGATCAAGAATCCCCAACATCGGGAGCATGCTGGCTAGCTCTCAGCTTCAGTGCCTGGCAGTCCCCACAGCACACTACAAAGAAGTCAACAGGTGGTTTGCTCCCCTTCAAAGCTGCTGCTACAGGGAACAGCCTCTTGGCTTCCTGGCTCAGCCACAAAGAGCTCCCTGGGTGAGAATGGGACAGACCTGAGCTTCCCGATTTCTTCTCTTCCACTGTGGGCAGAGACAATGGGCCCACCCGTTCATCTGCCCCTTCCCATGCAACGGTTACCTTTGGGTTACTGCTGGATTTACTGTAGTGCAAGTCTGTTTATGTTTATTACTGCAGGGGTCTTTCTGAGAACCTAACTGTTTACAATGATTTCCCCAGGAAAATCTAAAATCAAAACAATACTGAACTTGTATAAACAGTCTACGTTCCAGGGCCTAACCCTTGGCAGGGGCTTTGTCAAGGACAGCCAGAATTTTTACAGACAGAAGACATAAGCAATGTTTGAAACAGCTTTTGATTGGTTGGCTGGTTTTGTTTTGTGTCTGTCACCTTTTCTCTTCCAGGAATAAGTAAGCAGCAAACCCTGACCTCTAGCTGCTCGGCCGACCGGAGAGCACGCTGGGAAGTGACCCTGGAGGGTCATGAGGGCCCATGCTCACCCCCACCTACCTGCACTTCAGAAGGCAAAAGTTGGTGCTTGGAAAAAGCATGCCAGGCCTCTGATGAATGCCTTGCTAGAAGAAAGACCGCAAAAGAGCGTGTCCATCCTCCATGCCATCAGAGGGCTATCAAAGCTTGACACAGACTGAAAGGCAGGTCGGCTCAAGTTAAAACCTGGCTGGAGGCAGAAGGAGCTCTCCTACTCTCTCCAGAATCATGGAGGACAACACAAGTCTGTAAATTGTACAGACACTCTGATGAGAGTGAAATGATGCTCAGAGGAAAGTCTCCACTACAACACAAAGGCAATTTTGAGATCCTTTAGAACATCCATGACAGTGTGGGGAGGTAGAGGTGCTGAAAGCGGGGGTGGGGGGGTGAATCAGGTGGGGGCGGGGGTGAGCGCTATCATTCCATCTGGAACTATGAAGCAGGAAGCCTCTGAGGGGCAAAAGAGAATTCCACATGCAAGAGGCTAGTGTCAGCATTGACAGAAACGAAGTTTAACAGATGCACTCTCCACTTGATACTCTTCTCAATTTTTCAAGTGGAAGAAAATTTCAGGCATAGTTTGAACACATACTAGTCAGCACAGCCACTAGCCACACCAAAAGGCAGACCCTGCTGTGGGACGGTCTATATGTCAAATTGCTCTGATTGGTGAATAAATAAAACACTGATTGGCCAGTGGCCAGGCAGGAAGTAGGTGGGACAAGGAGAGAGGAGAATTCTGGGAAGCGGAAGGCTGAGGTAGAGAGACACTGCAGCCACCGCCATGACCAGCAGCATGTGAAGACGCCGGTAAGCCACCAGCCACGTGGCAAGGTATAGATTTATGGAAATGGATTAATTTAAGATATAAGAACAGTTAGCAAGAAGCCTGCCATGGCCATACAGTTTGTATGCAATATAAGTCTCTGTGTTTACTTGGTTGGGTCTGAGCGGCTGTGGGACTGGCGGGTGACAAAGATTTGTCCTGACTGTGGGCAAGGCAGGAAAACTCTAGCTACAAGACCCTCAAGTTCATGTGGTCCCCAGGGAGAGAGAGTATTAGTACTGCTCACTTCAGCATGTGGTATGAGGGGTGATTATTGTTTCTTCCCTGCTTGTAATCTATTTCTCCTAACACCAGTGACTTAGAAAACGCGTTCCTGATTGCAGGAGATGGACAGTAATGAAGGCAAATGTGGTGGTTTGAAAGAAAACCGCCCCTAAAGGGAGAGGCACTATTAGAGGGCATGGCCTTGCCAGAGGAAGTGTGTCACTGTAGGGGTGGGCTTTGAGGTCTCTTCTGCTCAAGCTTCCCTCAGTGTGACTGTCAGTCAACTTCCTATTGCCTGCAAGATGTAGCACTCTCAGCCCCGGCACCATGCCTGCCTGCCTCCAGGCTTCCCATCATGATGATAATGGACTGAACCTCTGAAGCTGTAAGGGAGCCACCCCACTTAAATGTTTTCTTGATAAGAGTTGTCAGGGTCATGGTATCTGTTCACAGCGATAGAGAATCCTAAATAAGACAGCAAGGGAGCCCCCCAATGGCAGAGCTCCTCAGTGGCTCTCAAGGCAGAACAACTCGGGGGAAGCAGATGAAGGCCAGGGGAAACTCATGCTATGTGCAAAGACTGGGTGATGTGGGGAGCAGGGGCCACAATGTCAGAGAAGCTCGTTCATGGCTACCAATGGGTACACTACCTCTGTGATCATCTGCTGTACTCAGGCAAGGCAACACACACACACACACACACACACACACACACACACACACACACACACACACACACACACACAGAGCTTAAGATAAAAATGTCTATCCCTGCTATCAGCTAAAATAAGCTTCTAGGCTAACAGTCAACCTCTGAGGAGTGAGTGATGATTGTAGATGTTCTAGAATTTTCCACATATTGAAATCTGGAAGAAAAAAAGAAGCCACAAATGGCTTATTTTTCTATCTGTGCTGAAGATAACTCTCATTCTCCAAGTATAACGGTCCATCTGGATGCTTAGGTAATCTTTCCTAAGGAATGCTGGGGCTCTGCACACTCTTGCCTCAAGCCCACCAAGGTATTGCTGTATTTAGTTTCCATAGAAAGATGGTACTTGGGGGAAATCCTGGGTGTATTTATGTCACTATTGACCACTACAGACAGGAAACTAGGCAATTTCCTTCCCATTAAAAAGGTAATGCATATTATGAAATTTGAATTTTTCAGGTAATCACTTCTTTCTTGTCCTAAAAGGGTGTTAGAAGTTTCAGCCATCATTACTTCAAAACCTTCCTATTTTCTTTCTAGAACCCATCATAATTCGTGTTAGGGATACAGTTCTAACTCTCGGTGTCAGCTTTGCCGCTCAGTCGGGGGAAGGGCTGTAGGTTGCTGCTCGTCAGAAGCACTCGTGACTAGGGCACATCAGCAGACAGATGCTAAGCGACTGAGGAAAGTTCCAGTAATACACAGAAGCCCCCTCTCCCTCCCTTCCAGAGTTCACATGCAGTATTCCATCTACATGACCATTTTTAATGTATGAACTGTCTTTAAATATATAACAATTCAAAAATATTGTAATGTAATATTGCTTTGTGGGGCTGGAGAGATGGCTTAATGGTTAAGAGCATTAGCTGCTCTTCCACAGGTCCTGAGTTCAATTCCCAGCAACCACATGGTGGCTCACAACCATCCATAATGAGATCTGGTGCCCTCTTCTGGCCTTCAGGCATACACACAGGCAGAACACTGTACATATAATAAATAAATCTTTAAAAGAATATTGCTTTGCACAAGCATATTCTTTTTTCTTTAAGCTCGCAGATACGTTTGACTAGTTTGACTACCTGTGTGTCAGGCATTGTACCAGTGCTGAGGTACAGTGAAGAGTAAGTACATTGTGAGGCTGAGATTTTAATACACCAGTGCCACTGATTTGCTGGTGGTGTTGTTTTTAAAGGAATAAGAAAAGGTTACTGCAAGAAGACTTGAGGTGAAGCATTACTAAACATATAAATCTTGGATAGAGTATAAAGATGGAACTCCTGGGCAAGGGTATGACCTTTAAGGTGCTTGATTATAGTGCCAAACTGCTTCCTCACAAAGCTTCCGGCAATTGGTACTTCCATGAGGAAAACATGGCAGTACCGATCCAGCTGAACACTAGCCATTGCTGGTGGTGGGAAATGGAAGGACAATACACATAACCCACCCAGTTCCACGATTCCCCACGTGCACATCTGCTGCTGTTTGTCCTCCACTGGAATCTCTGTGTCCGTGGTCTCCGTCCACTGTGCTGTGAGTTAACACTTTCCTAACTCATTGGTGACCGCAGACATGGTCGGGCAGGCCAGTCACCTCGGCCTAAGTCTCGCAGGTCCTGTTCTTGTTTCTATCTGCCCTTTAACTGTTGTTTGATGTTGGATGGCTCAAGAATTTCTGGACGTGATTCCAGTGACCTTTCTTTGACCTCTTTCATGGGTTTTATGCTTAGAAAGGCTTTTCCCATCCTGAGGAAAGTTAAATATACAACTGCATTTCCTTTAGTTAGAACAAAAAAAAAAAAGTTCACATTTTTCAGATTTAACTCTTTAGTCTACACTGCATTTTTGCTTTGTTTTAGGAGCTTTTGTTTGTTTTCTATGCCTTTAGGGGTGGGGGAAGGGGAACTAGGTTTCATGCATGGTAGGTAAGCAAACTAAGACTGAGTTACCCACTAGATCCAATGTTTCTCTCATAACAATATCCAAGTACTGAATGGAAGGTTTCCTGCTAGACTTGTAGCCAGGCTTAACCATGCTGGTACCATGGTGGAGGTGGGCATGTTGGGCACTCCATACATCACACCCACATGGCTTCCAGGGCAAGGTGAACTCCAGTCCTCAAGTCCCGTCACTCTGCCCCCTCGTGACATAGCGCATTCATCTTACTGAAGGAACCAGCCACCTCCGAGGAGAGAGATGCAGCAGGAACACCAGGCCGGCAGTGGGGATCCTGAGGAGCCAAGTGTCTGCACAGAGGGGTGAATGCTACTGAGAAGCAGCCTCTCACGGCTGCCCACTGTCGTCTCATCCTCTGGCTTTTCTGAGGAAGAAGCTAAGTGGGGCTTTTATACGAAATCTCCAGTTATAAGTGTGGGTAGCTAATTTAGTCTCTTCAAAAACACAGGCGGCCACACCTAGCTCCAGGGCTTCTCAGCAGTGTGGCTGCAGGACCCCAACAAAACTGTCCTGCTCCTACAGCAGCTGCCCCAGCTAGCCTGTAACCTCCCGGGGCCAGCGGTCATCGCTGTTCTTCCTCGACCCCGTCCACTGCACCAGATGAAGCCACTCTAGCTTCAGACAGCGTATCTTTGCCTCCCCACAGCAGAAAAGGCTGTTCAAACAAACTATGCTTCCCAGTGTGGGCTGGGTTAACAGCAGAGCGTTTGGTCTTCTACATCTCTCTGAGCCTCCGAAGAGCGATTTAAGAAAACTCCCGTCTTGTTACTAGGATCCTAATAAAAACAACACAAATAAGCAGAAAGGGAAAGGAAACAAAGTGAGCGCCCGCTACCTCCTCCTCCTCCTCCTTTCCCCAGCTCACAGGAAGCGCTGGGCATATGGCAATTGCTAGTTTCCAGGCTGAGGCATCAGAGGAGACTCAGAGGCTACAGAAGCCCAGACAGTACTTAACAAGGAGGCGTCAAGCATGTCCGATAGGCAGAGATAATTCAGGAGAATAGAGCAACCACACAAAGAATAGTGGGAACCCCATGCAGGCCAGGCAGAGATAACATGCATGCCTGACAATCTGGTTATGGGTTCCATCCTGCCCACTGTTCCAGCTGCAGCAGTGGACTTTTCTGAGCTATTGTCAATTGGTTTAATAGCTCAGAAAAGTCCAGAAACAGCTCAAGGTTGGTTCTGTGCCCCTTTCCCTCTGTTCTCTTGTCCTGGATAAGACAAAGCCCTCTGCTTTACATAGTACTCATTAATAAATTATTAAAGATCAACAAATAGCCTCTAAGCATCCTCTGCAATGAGGTGACGCTGTCTGTTATTACCCTATCTGTACAACGAGGACAGTAACAGCATTAACTCAAGATTCAGGACAGATTAAGGATAAAACCTTTAGGATGTAGACAGGCAACACCATATGACTGGCGTCTGTTATCGGTGCTTTACCTGGTGGGACTCTCATAACCTGGATGGTGTCTCTGGCAACTGAAGCCAAGGCTTTCACAGTTAACGGCCCACTTTACACGTGTAAGTTCCAGGCATCTAAACCTAGCATGCAGGAAAAGAATTCCTGGGGCTAGAGAGACGGCTCAGAGGTTAAGAGCATTGATAGTCTTGCAGAGAACCTGGGTTGGGTTCCCCACACCCGCAGGGTGGCCCACAACTGTCTGAACTCGTTTCATTGGTCCTATGCCCTCTTCCGGCCTATGTGGGCACCTGGAAGTATGCGCACATGCAGACAAATGCTCAACACATAAAAATAAATCTGGAGAGAAAGAAAGGACCTCTTTACAAGAGGACGGAATCAAATAAAGGAATCCCTTTACTACACCGTGAGTTTAACAGCATCTCCATCCACCATGCGAGAAAGCCCACAATGTGGGAGCCATCCCTGCTTCCTGCGCCCACATCTTTAACACTGGCAAGTTCTGCTGCTTCATCTCTCCAAACAGACCTCAGATCTACTCTCTCCTCTTCCTCCCACGGCATCTGGTTCACGGCAGCAGCCTCCCACTGAGTCTGCCGCGCCCCAGGTCGTCTCCTGCTCTTGCCTGTCCCGCTGCTATCCACACAGGGCCACAGTTATCCTTAAACATGGGAAGGATCACGTCCCAGCCTGCACCAATTCCCACTGTGCACAGAGCGCACACCCACACTCCTTCCTATTGTACAGCTCCTGGGACTAGCATCTTCTTCCCGCTCAATGTCCCATCCCCAGAGCTAAGCACAGTATCTGACGCACAGTAGGTACTAAGTTAACATCTGGTGGGTGGCGAGGAGAAAGGCTGGAAGTGCCGCTCTTAAAAGTACTACCTGGTGCCGGGCGGTGGTGGCGCACGCCTTTAATCCCAGCACTCGGGAGGCAGAGCCAAGTGGATCTCTGTGAGTTCGAGGCCAGCCTGGACTATCAAGTGAGTCCCAGGAAAAGCGCAAAGCTACACAGAGAAACCCTGTCTCGAAAAACCAAAAAAAAAAAAAAAAAAAAAAAAAAAAAAAAAAAAAAGTACTACCTGGTACTGGGCAATGGACAGAGGGTGGCACACAACGGGTCTGAGGGCACCCCGGGAAAAGGCAGGTTTGGCATTTGGATTTGTGGTAAAGGAGCCTGGGATGAAGAGGTCACTGAGAGATAGCTGAAATCTTTAGTCATTTCAATGAAGAACTAGCAGCAAGATAGGGCAGGGCATGGTGCATGCCAATGTTCTTGAGACAAGAAGATCACAAGTTCAAGACCCTCTTGGGCTACATAGCAAGAGCATGTTTTATGAAAGAAAGGAAAAGGAAGGGGGAGAGTGACAGAAGAAAAGGATGGAAAAAAGAAGGCAAAGAGAAGAATCAGGGAGCCAGGACAGTGGTATAGCAGCTATAATCTTAACAGTCCAAGAAGCTGAAGAAAGGGGTTGCGAGTTCAAGGCCAACTTGGACAAAATTTTATCAAAAGAGAAATATAAGAATTCAGATCATTTAGACACTGATTTGGTGAGAAACAGGGAATAAAGAACTGAAAACAGCATTAACCTGACCAAGAAAATAGTGATACAATCATCAGAAATGGATTTATATGCAGTGGGATGGTGGCATTTTTTGGAAAAAATAATGACTCAAACTTTAAAGCTGAGTTTGGAACTTCCATGTGCTATTATGAAGTAGAAGCAGCTCATGAATGCAAAGTGACACTAGAAGCTGGATAAGAGACCGAGAAGTCATCCACCAGAGCACAGGGAGGCGCGAGGTCTGAGGAGCTCCTATTTGCTTGCCTAGCTGCTTAATCAAATCAGGGCTGTGCAAGGGGACACAGAACAAGACAGGCCTTCCCATGCGGTGTTTACAATCTAGGAGCTCACAACCTTCTGAAGAATAAGAGAAAGATAACAGAATCAAAGATAAGCATCCATATTTAATCCATCTTTGAATGTCAAGAAAAAACTCAAAGGAGATTAGTAACAAGGAAAGCACGTGAAAAATCCAGATAAGACAGGATTTCAGAAGCCTTACCTAAGAGAAAGATGGCGTTTCATACCTGCAAGGTGGACACTGGTGAGCAATGTGCAGGAAGAGATGATGGCTGAGGAGAAGCAGTGTTTTTGATCTTAGATAACGGCATCCATACACGTCTAACAGACTAGGGCGGGAGGAGCGGATGTTTCAAGAGGAGCTAAGATGTAAAGGAGACTGCAGACAGCTCATTCCAACCAACCCTCCTCACTTCTTCTTTTCCCCCTCCCTTCTTCCTTTTACCCCTTCCTCCACTTCCTCGTTTTAAAATTTTCTTTGAGTGTGTGTGTATATGTACACACAGACGGACGGATGAACGCACGCACGCACGCACGCACGCACGCACACACAGGCATACGTGGAAGTCAGAGGTCAGCTGTCAGCTTTCCACCGCATTGAGGCAGTCTCCGCCTCTGTCTGTAGTTTCTGCCATCTCACTCCACGTTAGCTGGCACATGAGCTTACCCCCCACCTCGCAGTAGGAATCTTGAGATTACAGATGTGCATCACTAGATCCTGAATTTTTTCCAGAGACCAACCTCAAGTTGTCGGGTTGGCATAGAAAGTGCAGGATGGAATAGAAAGTGCTTTTCTCTGCTGGGCCATCGCCCTGATTGGTTGCACTTGCACATTTATTTGCTCTTATGCTCCCCTCCCCAAGAGCCATCCTCCCAACCAGGGAAGCCATGTTGGGGAATTAACCCCAGGGCCCTGAAGTACCCTACCACTCAGCTACACCTCCATCCCCAAATCTGTGCTTCACAATCAAGAACAGAGCCAAGATGCTGGAACATGGGCAGGAGGAAGTAGAGCTTCCTTAACATAGTAGATATAATGAAGGATCCCTGACTCCCCAGCTCTCTGGTCCAGGGATCAGACAACTGGTTAAACTGCTTCCTAAGTACACTAAAAACTTACTTTTTTTTCAGTATGCAATGATATTTTAAAAAATAAACGCAGCTACCTATGGGCTTAGGTAACACCTCCCCTTGTTGCCCTACCTCCCAGTGCATGGCTATGCCAATAATATTCCTTTGGTCAACAGTACCATTTCCTGGCAGCTGGTTTCCCCTGTGGTGTTTGTATTCCCCGGGAGCACCTGGCTGGGCTTGACACTGCTCCACAGGTCAGGCACAGCTGCAGGAGCCTCTGGCTTGAGGAGGTCACTACAGCACTGGATACGGTAGGAATTTGTGCACAGTGGTGAAAAGGGACCCCCCAAAGTCATCTCTGCTGTTACTCTGCTGACTCAGCCCACCATGCAGTGACAGCATCCTGGGCATTGATCTGAAGCACATTAACAACAGAAGCAGCTGCCTCTGAAATGAGATCCGGAAAAGCAGAACTTTGGACCACAGAGCTCAGTGGTTCAAAACCAACAGCCTGAAATCCTCCTGCCACACACACACAACCCTTCGGACTTTTAGCAAAATTCTTCCTGTTTTTTTGGCATTCATTGGGTTTGAAAGGTTCTGGTGAGTAAGTGAGAAAAGCAAGCAGGAAGGGCAGGTGGGTGCCACCCGTCACCCCCTCCAGGCACACTCACTGATCCTGCGGGGTGACACCACCTGCCTCGGTGGCTCACAAGGGGGTCTGGAGGCCTGAGGACCCTTGGCTGCAGCACGGTTCTCTGCAGGCACCAATGCGGAGCCCTGCGGCCTACACTAAGCAGAGTCCTGCCTTCCTCCTCCACCAGACATGCTAGAAGAGAACAGAATCCAGAGGGAAGCACTTGCTGACGGGGTTTACTGTTCAGATTTATTGTTGGTACAGTCCCGGGGCCTGGATGGGGCAGGGGGTTACTGAACTGAAGCAACAACAAGCCCAGCTTTTTCACTCACAGCTGCAGCCACTTCAGCTACCCTGGATGTCGCCTTGCAATCTGAAGTCAGTGATGAGGATGATGTTTTCAGTTAAACACACTTCCTGGAAATGTAGCTTAGAGGAAGTGCTATCTTGACAGAGCTTCCTCCAAGAGTGCAGCACCAGAAACACCCTTCGTCCTCTAAGAGCAAGCAGGAAAGCACATCCAGCCATGCCTGGCATCCAGCTGACCACAGTCACTACAGACGTGAACCATCAATAGCAGAGCTCTCCTTCCCAGGCCATTCCTGGACATGATCTGACCACACACAGCCCACTGCCTCCTGTACCTTCCACCACACCCTTTGGCATTCCTGTTCAGAAAGAGAAAGGCTGCCTACATCCACAACCCGAAGGGACCCTCTTCCTTCTCATCCTAACTGAAACCTAGTTGTCTCCACAAGCTTGAACATCCCCTGAAGCCCTCTCATGCAGAAGATGGCCACCTCTCAATCTAGTAAGGGCAGAATACCCACCACCACCCCCCATCACCCCAACACCTGTGGGCCACTGTTGCGATGCCTCCTTGACAATTTCTGCTCCCTCCAGCTCTGGTGATCAAGCTTGCTTTCCTCTTGTCCCTTGGCCCCAGGTGTAGACAATGTCTAATACGCTCCTCACTGGCCTGGCTCTGCCCTTGCTCCTTTCTAGCCTAGGCTCCACACAGGAGCAACACTGACCATTTACAGCAGTCTCCCAGGCCAAGCCCTATCTGCTCCACACATTCAGTGGCTTCTTCAGGTTCTGAAATGCTCCTCCTTGAAGTGCCCACGTGTCTGCAGGATCCAGCTTTGCCCATCTTCCATCTCTTCACCTGCCGTGTTCCTCATGCTGGCTCACTGTGCCCTACAATGGGACTTCCGACCTCTTCAAAACACTAAGTCCTTTTCTGCCTGACCTATGCAGCCATCCTCCAAGAAAGACCACAGAATCACCAGGACCCTCAGGAGCAGTCTTAGAGTACCGCAAAGGGGAGGGAAAACCTTCTGCTCTGCAGAGGCTTTATGGTCAAGTTTGCCAGCAAACCCCATACTTAACAATGGCCTATATGGAAAAATGTGGCCTTAAATCCAGAAGCAGAGAAGAAGAGATGGTTGGTAAAGCGTGAGATCCCGAGTTCAGATCTGCATTATCCATATAAAAAGCTGGGCATGGCACCATGTGACTGCAGCCTCAGCACTGGGGAGGCAGAGACAGGGGGATTCCCCCAGGTCTTGCTAATCACTCAGTCTGGCCAAATCAGTGAGTTCTGTGTTCAGTGGAAAACACTGTCTCAAGTCATCCAGAGTCAACGTCTGAGTTCCACACACATACATACACACACACACACACACCCTTCCCCAACACTAGAAACAAAACAAAACCACTAAATCTAAGGTTGGCAAGATGGCTCAGCAGGAAAAGGCTCCTATCACCCATCCTGATGATGTGAGTTTGGTCCCCAGGACCCACGGGGTGGAAAGGAGAGAACCAACAAACTCCTACAAGTTGCCTCTGATCTCACATGTATGATGTGGCACATGAGTACCCTGACACATATACATATTACACACACACACACACACACACACACTGTAAATGAAAAGAAAAACCCTAAATCACTTTACTGGGCATGCTGGCATACTTATAATCAAACCTACAGAAAGCTGAGGCAGGAAGATCCAAAATTCCAGGCCTACCTGGGTTACACAGTGAGACTCTTCACAATATACAAGCAAACCAAAAACTTGGGAACTAGTTATTTCCAGAACATATCAAGGCACAAATTCTGGTTGAGACAAGGTCCCAAGGAAGCAAATGCCAATTCCAAGTCTTCCAGAGTTTCAAGTCTGAAGGTAATTCAAGTCCCACAGGACAGTGTTATCTTTATTTACTCACCCCCCAGGTACGTTTATTTTCCCACTCACACCCCTGCCCTCCAAGGAGTTCAAAATCTCCTCACTATTTCTGAACCAGTGGCTGCCCCTGTCCCAGGGGTCCCACAATACTCTCATCATATTTACTTCCTTTTTAGCTCCTGATTAAGTCACCAATGGGATAGTGCAGATCTACTGATTACTCCAACAACCGTCTTGGATAAGCATTTCAATGATTCCCTTGAAGTCACTACAAAGACCATTTCACTTTATGAGAAAAGAGTAAGCATAGAGAGTATCAGTAAGTGCTGCTTCCCAGTCCAGGGGCAGAATCAGGAAGCGGGGCTGATCTTCCGACCTTCACTGGAGGGTGTCTGAGAAGAACAGGGTCATCAAGAACTTCTCTCAAGTGTTTCTTGTAAGCTCTCAGTGCAGATGCTGTGATCAAACGGCCTAAGGAAAAGGAGGGAGCCTGGTTGGTGGTCAACTGCAATGCCAGCCTGAGGAGGCTAACTGTGAGCCTGAGGCCAGGGTGGTTAAGACAAACAAGACCCTGTCTCAAAACAGTTAAAAGGGCGGCTGATGATAACTTAAAACTGTAGCAGAGGGGACACTGTCTATGGTGGAGGCTCAGTCACCAACTCTGAATGCCACACACACACAGTTCCAGTCTGTCCAGCCTCCAAGGTTAAGCCACTCTGTGCCATAACATTTTAGAGCTCAGTATTTTCCTTCTTTCTAAAGTCCTGGGGGAAAAAAATCAATATTTATGATCAAGATGACTTTTTAGTACTCCAGTATTCCCAGGAGTGTGTAACAAATCATTTAGTGAAGTGTGTTCTCAGAGACTCTACCATTAGTCTTGCTTTTACAGCCGCCTCCTCTGTGTGCTGCACATCCTCCATAAGGTGCTAGGGAGAGGAACAGCCAGAGAGAAGCCTCTTTTGCCTCAACTCAATCATCGGGAGGTGAAGGGAAGCCCCTCCCACAGGCACGATTCAGCTGATCAGGAAAAGAGCTCATCCAAGGTAATTTGCTACAAAAACAAGGCTTTTGGCATCTAACCCTCCAGTGCATCACAAACTTCCTGCTATTATCTAATAACCCCCCAGCCATCACTGTTTCCACGGTAACCGACAGAGAAATAGCAGCCTGCCAAGCGGCTTTTGTAGTTCCTTTTCTAGTTTGCTCTTCTGCATAGAATTAGAGTTAGATGGGGAAAAGAACCAGGCTAATCTTTGCAAACAGGAACACGATGTAGTTTGGGAAGTACAACCAGGCTCGGGATAAGGAGTGCAGAAAAGCTTTCACGAACCCTCTCAGGGTACAAAAGGTCTGCTGACGTGTATTTGGTAAGCCGTCCCTTGTCTTTGGGCAGGACAGGCTGGCACTGGCCAGTTTCTGATGTGACCCACACAAAGGAAGGGACAGGGTGCAAACAAGACCAAAGAAGACTACTGTGCCCTTTGGACTCTAAAATCAAACTTGGGGCAAGACTCCACAGGCTTGGAGCAGAGGACAGTGAAGGAAGGTTGGCACCTTGTTCCGTGTGTAATCCTGATGGCATGGGCTGCCCAAAGCAGAGGTCGTGTGGGTCTCCTTCCATGTCAGCAAGGGAGAGACTGTTGGAAATAGTGTATACGACATGGCGCAGCTTTCAGATCAGCAGCTGGACTGATCGAGGTGCCAGACTGCAGAGCAAGCAGCCGCTACAGGGGTGGGAGAGTGTGAATTTGTAAAAAAAAAAAAAAGGGGGGGGGGCGAGAGCAAGACTTTCTCTTGCTGGGCACGGCAGTGAATGCATTTCCAGCACTCGGGGAGATAGAGGCAGGAGGATCAAAAGTTCAAGGCCAGCTTTGCTACAAGAGATCCTGTCT
The DNA here is from genome assembly GCF_049852395.1 of Peromyscus maniculatus bairdii. Lineage (NCBI taxonomy): Eukaryota > Metazoa > Chordata > Mammalia > Rodentia > Cricetidae > Peromyscus > Peromyscus maniculatus. The sequence continues at coordinate 71,079,823 of NC_134855.1, forward strand.
CAAAAACCAAAAAGTCTTTGAAAGTAGCCCCCAAAGGCCTCTGTCTCAAAACTCCATAGCTATGTGAAACCGAAGAAATCTCTTGGCCTTTATCTGCTTCAGCCGAGAAACCAAGTCAATCAGACAGGTGACAGCTCTCACCTGATAGGGCAAAGCTAACGGGGACGTAGAAGACTCCCTCCCACAACACTAACTAACTCAAATGTCTTGTTGGCAGACAGGAAAATTACAGCCAGTAGTGACATTCAGAGACAGGCCCTAAGAGTACCGAGAGTCAGACCTCCGAGTGCCACACAGAAGAGTGATTTATCCTGTTTACTTCGGGTTATGAGTCACGAGTCTTATTCTCTGAGCCACACCTGAATTTAGACAGAAAAGTAGACGAAGATTTGAACAGCTGATTCCCTTGAATCCTTCAGGGAAGGCCCATTCGCAATAAGATGTATGCCCCGAGAAATAGTTCCATGGCTGTCAACTCAAAGAAAAGCTTCTGCATTTGGTTATATTTATGGGGCTCCAGAGTTTTGGAATCTGTTAATGAAGTCTGAGTGAGTCCTCAAAAGTTTAAACATGTGCTGTGTTTACTCAAGAGTGGAACTTCTAAGCTGTAATCACCAATGTGTGATTATAATCTCAAACACAATAACATTCAGTTTCTCCATCTTAAACAAAAGTCAAAATTGAGATTATGCACAAGAATTGTGCCAATTCAACCCCAGTTAAAATGAGGCCAGAAGCCAAAACTTACTAGAGCCAGTAACCTGGGGGTACTGATTGTTTATGTTTCTTCCCAAACTCATTTCCGCAGCCAACTTTATTTCAAGACCTCAGATAAATTTTCTCACTTCAGAGATGTATTATGTTCCATTAAGTCAGCTGGCACAGTTGTAGTCCAGGGCCACAGAGGGGACTTGACCTCTTCCACTACTCCATGACCTATGCTTTCACCAGGTTCCTGAAAACAGACTTCAGGAAGCCTGAGGAGAGACAGCCTCGGTGTGGGCAGTCTCTCTCTTAAATAGAGCTTTCTTCCACAAGGTCACACCCAGAAACAATGCTGCATGTATTTGTTGTGTTTGCCGACCACACACCAACCTACAACACACCAAGTTATTACCAAGAAATAGTTCTTATCCACCATGTGCTGGGCTCTTGTTTGGTTTGTCTGTGGTGCTGATAGAACCAGGGCCTTGCACATGCGCTCTGAGCTGTAGCCCTAGTCCCCGAGACAGGTCTTTCTACGAGAGAATGAAGAGCTGGGTGCTGGGAGGGGAGATGGTCAGGGTATTTCTGGGCACCAACGCACCGCTAATGTTTAGCAGTTGGGAACGCATGTAATTGAAACTATCTACCCAGAAGGCATACTTTGGGAATTCTTAAGTTCCCATCTATAAATAGGCCCCCAATTTTTTCATAAGGGGGTGGTGTTGAATGTACGTGGGTAAAGAGACAGTCACTGAAGACTTAAACACTTGGCATCAAAGCAAATCAATGTGAAGAACCAAAGAGAGGGTGATACCCACGCTTACAGTCCGAGAGCTGGAGGAGCGGCCTGCTTACTCACAGCTAAGCTGCAGCCCCAGGACCTGCCTGGAAAGGGCTGGTGTCCCACTGTCAGCTCGAGAAGAGGGTCTGAAAAGCCATCAGGCACAGTGCTCCTCCACTATCTCTAATACAGGAGTCTTACAAAGGCAAGAAGAGCGCTTCATATGTGTGGCCTAGGATCCAACAGCAGGCCTAGGGAGAGAAGTGTGATCACGCCTAAAAGACACCAGCAAAGGCCCGGCAGTTTGGCGCTCAACTCCTTCTTCCTAGTCCCCAAGAAGGCTGCTGGAGATACGGTCATGGTTCTTACACTGGTGACTGAGAATGCTCTACCAACAACAACCAAAGTTTAGGTGGAAACAAAACCAAAGCAAACTTGATCAGTGGAAATTATACCAACAGATGGAGTTTGAAGTCATCTGTGTCAAATACCTCAAAGTGCTATAAAACAGCATCACCCATGGAAATACAATGGCACCGTCACCTGCAGAGGCCTGTTAACTGCACTCTCACAGAGTATCTGATGTAGGAGAGACAGGAGCTCTGAGCGAGTCAGGAGGCCGGAATTATGAAACAGGTCATCATCAAAACACAAGCTGCTGGCCCTCCACACTGACGGGCCTGGTTTATCGGTGCAAGCTGAATAACCGGAACTCGGAAATCGGGATGACTTAGTGAATTCCCTCTCCAGGTTTCTTCTAGCTTTGTTCTAAGGTTCACTTTTGATTCAGAACATAAGGGCTGGACTTGGGTGTGGTGGTATTCTAATTGTACTGAAATGTGATTTTGATTGTATGTTAATAAATAAAGTTGCCCGGGGGTCAGAGCTATTAGAGCCATAGACAGAGTGTGGTGGTGGTGGTGGTGGTGGTGGTGGTGGTGGTGGTGGTGGTGGTGGTGGTGGTGGTGGTGGTGGCACACGCCTTTAATCCCATAGATCTCTGTGTGTTCAGGGATACAGCCAGCATTGGAGACATATGCCTTTAAGACCTGGGGGGCTGTACATACAGACAGTGATGAGGCAGTCACGTGTTTGGGTTTACAACCAATGAGAAGGCAGAATGACTATGAACCGACTTACACACAGGGAAATAGCTCTCTTTCAGGAAGCTAGGACCACCGCAGGAAGAAGGGTGAGATTTTAGCTCTGAGCTCTGACCTCTTGGCTTTCTCTTTTACATTGGTTCTGTGTTTCTTATTTAATAAGACGGTTGGTTACATCAACACTTGGGGTCAACAGTCCCAAATCTTTCAAATGCATGTAATCTACACAAGAGCTGGGGTGAAAACGGAACTTGAAGTCCGTTTACCCACTGCTCCCCAACCTCAACTTAGGCACACTATGGCCTGGTAACCTGGCTTGAGCTTCCTCTTAGGAGTCAGAGGCTCACACATCTTTCAGAAGAAGACTAAGAAGGCAGTGAGGATTGGCATGATGCTCCCTCACAGAACAGTGGCCTGGCACACAGGAGCACAGGAAATGACAGGCACTTCAGGGGCATCTTTCTTGAGTTTCTGGAATCTCCCTAACTCTGAGTCACCCTTCTGGAACTCTTCAGTCACAGTGTGCATCACAACTGCAATCATTTCAATGCTTTGCCTAGTAGATGCTTTGCATAGGACAAGGACTCTGTCACTCCTTTCCATCAGTGGGGATGGGCCCACGGGACCAGGCATAGGGAAGACAATTCCTGTTGGGTAAGCAAATGCCTGAGCGGGCACTTTGGAAGCCACATGTTTCCTACAGAGGAAGCAATCAGCTGAAAAATATTTCACCAATACCACGAACTCCTGGAAACAGTGGCTTTTAGAGATCCGTGTTCTTCACTGATTAGGAGGTAAGAGAAAGCACATGTTTACGGCAGAGAATACTTACAGGCGGAGGTTTCTTCCTCATCTCAAAAGTCCGAGTGGCACCAAAACTAAGTGAGGCAATGACGGGGCAGCTCCCCAGCGAGGGCTCATCGTCACTGTGCCAGTCCACGCTGTCCTTCTCGTCCCGGTACAGATTGCAGAGCAAGGAGTTGAAGGTGTGGCCAGTGTTCTCCTCAACACGGCTCTTCAGAGTGCAGAGCACGGGATGCCACTGCCAGCGAGCCGAAGCAGGTGCAGGGGCAGGCACACAAGACACAGTAGGCCGCCATGGAAAAACAGGAGGAAAAGGCAAAATCAACCGAGTTCTGAGCAGGGCAATGCAATGAACAGAAGGCCAGAGGAGTAGCTTCGTCTCCTCCCTCCATCTCTGTGCTGAAGCCAGCCAGCCTCCTCCACTCTAGGAAAGCACTAAGTGGCAAGGCTGGAGTCTGTCTACCATCTCGTTTCTCCTGCAGTGCACATCCCCACCAAGAAGCCAATGCCACTCCGCTGAGGGTGGTCTGGAAAGGCAGTGCTGGGCTAAGTGGAGCGGAGATGCTGACGTAGCCAGTCAGTCCACACACTCAGGCTCAAGTGAAGAGCAAGAGAACTCTCAATGGGGTGCCTTCCATTCATCCTGTCCCTAGTTTATTCTCAACAACAGACTTGCTTTCCTGAAAAGTATGTAATATTTAGAGTAGCTAACTTCCTACAGTCAGAACCCGAAGCCTGGCAGAGTGGTGCGTGCCAGTAATCCTAGCACTTGGGAGGCTGAGGCTGAGGCCAGCCTGGTCTATACTATGTCAACAAACACATGCGCTCTTTTTCTGTCCTATAGAATGGGACCCAGAGCACATTCTTAGAGCCATAAAATTACAGACTTACACTGCACAGCACCGCTTGCTGTCCATGCCCAGTTCAGGGATGCAGTTTGCACCGTGTGGCCATGTACTCGGGGAGCTATGTACATCAGTCATAGGCTGTGCACTGGCTTTCACTAGAGTTCTGTGTCTCACTCAAAGTCTCAAGAGCCCAGCATACGCTTTAGGACAGTGCTTTTCAAACTTTACACTACCAAAATTACTAATGTCCTCAAAAAACCTCTGTTGAATTTTACTGTTGTTGTTTGAGACAGGGTCTCAGTATGTAGCCCTGGTTGGCCTGGAACTTGCTATGTAGATCAGGCTGATCTTGAACTCACAGAGATCTGCCTGCCTCTTCCTCCCAAGTGCTGAAACTAAAGGTGTGCACCACCATGCCCAGCTCGAACCTTTGTTCTTTTAGGTTATAGTTATTGATATTTACTATATTAAAATTAAAGCTGAACTGAGAGGGGTGGTACATGCTATAATGCCAGGAGGCTGAGGCAGGAGGACAAAGTTCAAAACAAGCCTGGGCTACAGCAAGACTTTGTGTCAAGATAAATACAACATTGGTAGTTCATTCAAAAGGCAACAACAAATCCATGTAACTTTGTATGAAAAAATGTCTGTAATTTCAATAGAAAAACATGGGGAGAGTGGCTCCGCTTTGCAAATGCAATGTCTGTCTTCACAGGAGGCAGTCAGCTCTTCTGCTTCTGCATTTACTCTGCTAAAATTAGAATTAGTGCACAGTCCTGTCGGAGAGCGGGTTCTGTGACTGCATCCAAAGCTCAGCCTGTGAGGACTTCTTGAGTTAGCCGCAATCCGGAATCTGACACTATCTCAAACTTGTCTTGTTCTTTTACATTTCAATTTGAATGGACCTTTACCCTTCTGTGGTTTTGGTAAGATATACTCTTCGTCACCTGGGAAACACCGGTCTCTGGGTTATACAGTTCTTCTAAACATTCACATATTTCATTTACACAGTAATGAAACTGTAAATATTGACACTAATTTCATCAGACAAGTCTAGGTCATGGGAAGAAGCCAGGCTCAAAGTGATGGATGCTAGTTTCCCCCAAAGTCTGGTTTTTTTGCTTGAAAATTCAACTTTTATCATTGAAACAAACCCTGTCCACTCTTTTCACTGAAGTGAAACTAATTTCATTTGTTGATGAGGACATATTAGTCAGGTTCTCAGATCTGAATAAGAGTCTGTATGCCAGTTGTTTTATATAAAACTAATCTATGGGGGGGAACAGCTTACATCTCAATCACACTCAGTTTTTAGGAGACATGCTTTATGTATTCTTTCAATATCATCAAATGAACTATTCAGATGTACTTGAATTCCAGGATTTAATAAAACTTAGGTTACTGTTTTCGTAAGGTTAGTCTTCAATGAAATTAGCTCTTTTGTTTTTTGAGACAGGGTCTCTCTAGATAGCCCTGGTTAGCCTGGAACTCACTTTGTAGACCAGGCTGGCAGATCTCTGAGTAAAAGCATTCACCACTTATGCCTGACTTAGCATTTTTATTTTTAATTGGAAAAAATTTAGATTTATTTTTACTTTATGTGCATGTATTTTTATTTTATGAGTACAAGTGTTTTGCCTGCAGGTATGTATTTATACTATATGTGTGCCTGGTGCTCACAGAGGTCAGAAGAGGGCATCAGATCTCTGGTAACTGGAGTTACAGACAGTTGTGTATGGGGAACTGAATCCAAGTCATCTACCAGTAGCATCACGTGCTCCTAACCTCTGAGGTGTCTCTAGAGCCCCCCATTTTTACCTTTTCAAATTCCATTACTTTAGTGTGTGTGCACATGTGCCCACGTGTACACAGCACATATGTGGCAGTCAGGGGACAATTTGCAGGATTAGTGCTCCACTTTCACCATGTGGGGTCATGGGACTGAACTCAGGTCATCAAGCTTGGGGGCCAGTGCCTTTACCCACTGAGCCACCTCATGGGCACTAAACTCAGCATTTTGAAAGCTGTAGGCGGGAGTGAGCAGTGGTGGGGAGCACAGTGACCACTGGCAGTTCGTTGGTGCCGAGGTGCTCCCTGGTCATCCACAGGCATTTCTGTAGCATCAGAGCAGATGCTACAGTTACAAACGCACCCTCTTGCATTGTTGTGAAAACATAGCGCAGTCCCTACAGAGGCTTCCTGGGCCCGTGGGTTGCGCTTCCGCAATGGCTGTGTCCCACCTGGTAGTGACAGGATGGGTGCTCAGAGGGACAGTGCAGCACTGAGTCTAGCCCCGCTCCTGCCACAGAAGCACTGGAGCGGCACTGCAGTGTGACACCGGAATGAACGCTGGGCCTCTCTGTGCCTACCAGCATCACATCAGCAGAGGACTTAGAAACGGAACGGCAACAGCAAACAGAACTTAGGTCAGCACAGCAAAACAAAAATGTTACTAAGCCGGCCCTCGTTCAAGAGAACAAATTCTAAAATGAAATCCCGGCTACCACATGGGCAAGCTGAGCTGCCTGCCCATCTCCCAGCTGTAATCTACCTTCACAGAGAGATTGGATGCTAGAATTACACACTTAACAAGAAAACAAGAATGGAAAGAAGATGGCTTTTCTAGACTGTGACGGAGAATCTCATTAGCACTTGCCTGACTCGTTTGGGACTCAACACCGTGGCAACATATTAAGTTTGCATTACGTTTCTAAGTGGTATATGGTTTTCTCCCGGCTATTTTTGGTAGTGAAGTATAGAGAAAGGGGGATATGCAGAGGGTAACGGAGGATTAATTTAGGCTCTTTAACCAATTCTCTAAATAGAGATCCCTTAGAACTGAATGTCTAAATTAAAATTCAGCGTCATCTTGCTGCTCAGGGAAGGCATTCTATCCTTAAAGGACATCAGAGGAAAGTGTGAGAACACAGAAGACGAAAACCGGCTTCCGACAGTTTTCAGAGTGACCGCCGGGCCACAGAGGTGGGTCTGGGTCTACAGAAAGAAGAGGTCTCGTTGGTGGGGCTTGCAGCTGACTAAGTTTTAATCTATTTTCTTCACTGGGCCCGTTATCATTCAGTTTGTACAAAGACAAACAAGCTTCAAAACCCAGGGCTGAAGCTGGGCGGGTGGACATGCCTCTGACACCACTCTGGGAGGCTAGAGCAGCAGGAGTTTGAGTTGAAAGCGATCCTTAGCTATAGAAAGTTGGAGCCAGCCTATCTATCTAATGAGGACTTGTCTCAAAAGAAATGTGTGTATACTAAATATATCAGCAATAAACACACAAAATTCCACAATAGGACTTATAATTTGAGAATCTTTTTTTTTTTTTAAATTGGTTTTTTGAGACAGGGTTTCTCTGTGTAGCTTTGCGCCTTTCCTGGAACTCGCTTTGTAGACCAGGCTGGCCTCGAACTTACAGAGATCCGCCTGGCTCTGTCTCCCGAGTGCTGGGATTAAAGGCGTGCGCCACCTTTTGTGTAAATGTGTTCCCGCATGTATAACACTTGAGACCAGAAGATAACGTCTAATATCATCCGAATAGGTGCGGTCTGGTTCGTTCTTTCTTTCCCTTTCTCTCTCTTTCTTTCCTCTCTCTCTTTCTTCTTCTTTCTCTCTCTTTCTCTCTTTCCTTTCTTTCTTTCTCTCTCTCTCTCTCTCCTCTTCCTTCCTTCCTCTTCCTTTCTTTCTCTCTCTCTCTCCTTCCTTCCTTCCTCTTCCTTTCTTTCTCTCTCTCTCTCTCTCTCCTTCCTTCCTTCCTCTTCCTTTCTTTCTCCTTTCTCTTTCTTTCTCCTTTCTCTCTCTCTCTCTCTTTCTTCCTTTCTTTCTTCCTTTCTTTCTTTCTCCTTTCTCTCTCTCTCTCTTTCTTCCTTTCTTCCTTCCTTCCTTCCTTCCTTCCTTTCTTTCTTTCTTTCTTTCTTTCTTTCTTTCTTTCTTTCTTTCTTTCTTTTTTTCTTTCTCTTTCTTTCTTTATTTTGATACAGGATCTTTACTTGCCTGGAATTCACCAAGTAGGCTAGACTAATGGGCCAGCACTTCTCAGCACTGGGATTCCAAACATGCACTCCTACGCTCTTTCCCCTGGGTTTGGAAGGTGGGGGTCAAACTCAGGTCCTCACGCCTGTGCGGCAGGCACTCAGTGGCTGAGCAATCTCTCTAGCCCTATTTTGACAATCTTAATGTCCAACAAGAGGCTTGCTTGAATAAATTACTGTATTTAAAGACTATGAAATATTATACAGGTATTAAATCCATATAGCATATTTACGGATTCTAAGATTTGTTAATGATATATAGGTAAGAGAAACACATAGATAATTTTTCAGTCTTATTCATTGAAGGGGGTTTTGTTTGGTTTGGTTGGTTTACGTTTTGTGGTGCTAAGAACAAGACCCAGGGCCTTGTGCACAGTAGGTAAGTGCTGTTCAACTAAGGCACATGCCCAAGCCACTTACGATTTTCCAGGGAAGGATCTAACTATCTCAGACCTAGAGCTCTCTTTCCTCTTCATAAGTGCGGAGACTACAATTTCAATAAGAGTCAAAAAGGCTTGTCATTAAAAAAAAATTCTCTTGGAAAGATGTTTTAAAAATGCCTCCTAAGTGAAAGACGGTATGAAGCAAGGCTGTGTGGTGTGGCTTCTGCGCACTCTAAAATGGTGGGTTTTCAGCCAGGAACTGCCCCAACCGATGCCCAGCAACGTCTGCCGAGAAAGCTGACTGAAGGACAAGCTGGAATGAATGAAGAAGGACCTGCCCAAGCCTGCCTGGCCCCCAGCTTCGCCACTGTGGATAAGCAGGTAAACGGCTGTGACCAAGTGGGGACAGCTTTTGTTCCTCACTGTCTCCAAATCTACTTCAGAGAAAAGGAGTCTCCACAACTCTAAAGGCACAGTCTTCATCCAGCCCTGGGAAACAGCCCATCAAAGCAGCAGCGTCCTCCTGTGACAGCCACACTGTGTCCATATCGTCCCTGGGTGCCTCAGCACACAGGGGCTTTGTGCTTACATGTTGCCAGGGCTCTAAAACATGTCACACTTCTGTGTGTCCAGATGAATAAGCAAAACTCCATTTCTTCAAAGTCTCTTTCAAGAAAGCACAACATTTTTGTCAAAGGCACGAGTCCAAGAACTAAACAGGGAGCTATTTCTTGGACCTCAACTCTAGCCTTTGGACAAGCTTATTTATATACCAAAATATCTTTGTCTGCTGTCATGGAATTTTTTTTAAGAGATAGGGTTTTACTGTGCTGCTCAGGCTGGCCTTGAACTTATGATGCCCCTGCCTTAGCTTCCTGAGTTGTAGGATTATAGGCATGTACTACCAAAAGAAGCAGTAGATACAAGCCCAAGTGGCAGTAAGTTGGAAGTCTGGAAACGGTACCCACAGAACAAACATAAAGTTAACAAAACCCAGGTTTTTTCACAAGTCACAACAGAGCTGAGAAACGGAAGGGCGCCCTACCCTCACTGGCCGGCTGCAGGGGTGTGCCACACAGCAGGACACAAGCAGCGTTCACGGAGGAGGGGTCGGGAGAGACAGCTCCTTCCCCTGGGAGCCCACACTCCAGTCCCGATTCACTGTTCCAGTTTCCGCCCATCCTCTGAGCTCATTTACAAGTCATGAGCTCACAGAGGACAAGAAGTGGGAGGTTTCTGAACCCAGAGGACTTTCTGAAGCAGGAACCATCACGTGCCTCTCTGAGGACTTACTTTTGGTACTCAACACTTAGACCAGCAAACCACACCAGTGACATCATTTCAACATACGTGAGGATTTGGTTCCATAGTGATTCTTGAGTAAGTGTAAGGAAGCTCTCCATACCATGCTGTAAGTCTTGGTTGCGGATAAGTTATATCTAAGAAAGAAAATACAGGGCTCTTGAGACAGTTGCTGCTGGTAAGGTGTGTCTGCTGCCAGCCAATCCATGCCTGCACTGTGCAAGAAGCGTGAGGAACACGAAGGAAGAGGAAGGCGACCCAGTCCCTTCCTCAGACAGGATGTGGGAGGGGGCTAGTGGAAGCTGGACGGGCTACACAGGAAAGAAGACATGCTGGCAGGGATAGCCTGGGCAAAGGCTCTGGGGAGGGAGGGATAGCCTGGGCAAAGGCTCTGGGGAGGGAATGTGTATCATCTGTTTGTTTCAGTCACAGCAAAAAAAAAAAAAAAAAAAAAAAGTCTCAAAAAGCAGAATATGGAGCCTGGACCTTGGGTAAAGGAATCTGTGGTACCAATAATCCATTTGAAAAACAAGAGAACCTATGTGTCCTAGCAACACTGTACATGCCCCTCTGATCTAAAAAGTGTAAGCAACCGTAGCACACACCTGCCTGTCACAAATGTATGGTATCTAGACTATTTTAGAGAGGTTAGGGGGTTACCATCTCTCCCCAGCAGACATCGGCCACAACAACAAGATTAAGTACAGGGCTGGGTACATGTAGCTCAGTGGTAGAGCTTTCTAAGCCTGCCTAAGACCCTAGGTTTGAACCCAGAACTGCCAAAAAGGGGTGGGAGGAGCCAATGTTCATTAAAGCCCACACACACACACACACACACACACACACACACACACACACACACACCCCAGTCAGCATTCTATTAAGCAGATATCATGCATCATTTGAATTTAATTAACACATGAATTTTATAATTTATGTACTACTAGATAAATTTTAAAGATAAGAAAACCTAAAATTATAGAGTCACGACTGTAATTTGCTCAAAATTAACCATTATTTGGAATGCTAAAGCCAGCAACCAAAAGCCACACTGTGAAAACTCCTGGAATAGGGAGAAGGCTTCCCTAAGAAGGCTGGCTCATATTCTGACACCCGAGATAAAAAAATAATAATAATAATTAAAAAAAAGAAGCCAGTTTACACACACTTTGTCTCTTTTTTCACAAGCAATTCAAACTCACTCCACAGCCTACTGGAGTCTATGCTAGAGCACAGACGCCGCCTAGTGGCCACGCGTGGTATGCTGGTGCAGGGAGCGCAACAGAAAAGGCAGATAACATCTTGACATGCGAGCGGACATTGAAACTGAGAGAGACTGGCCGACTCCAGCGACAGGAAAGAGAACACAAAGTCAGTAAGAAGGACTTGAGAAAAATGTGTGCCAAATGGATTAGCACAAAGAAAGCTCTGGAAACTTCTATGAAGAAGAACTGAGCACCATCAGAACTAAACAGAGGAAGCAGATAAAGTGAAAGGGAGAGCGGGTCAGCCGCGGGTCAGCCAGGCAGGTTTTCCTGGCTCTCTGAGCTCTTGCTTCTCTCTTGTCCACTCTCCCTGACCTCTGGGACTCTGCTGGCTGTGGCTTCTGCCTGGAATACTCCTTCCTTCCTGTCTGTCCCTTAGGGAGTTCTAGGTTTGAACCTGCTTGAGACCAGCTGTGTGAAGCAGATGTAGGGAACTGGAAAACATCTGAATGGGGACTATGCAGCCTGGAGGCCTACTTACCCTCTCTGATGCCCATCCGCTGTTTCCAGGGGACATCCCGACAAAGGCGCTCCAATATCCAGTCAGCTTCCTTCAGGTCCACAAAGCCAGGATATAAACGCACCCTTCATGCAGAAAGAACTGTCATTAGCTAAACTGCACAGAAGAGGCGGACAGAGTAACGACTGGGGGATCACTTGATTGACCTTCACTTGAAAGGGAAGAGGAAACCGTCTCACCACTTCCCTCCCACGTGATCTTCATGTAAAATAAACTCCATTCACGGTACCACTAAAGACACAGGGAAGTACCAGGGATGCACGAGGTCTTTTTAGATTTCTGCTTCAAACAACATTCAAGATACTGCCCAGGAGATAAAGGACAGAGATTACTAGCATGGCTTAGTTTCAAAACCTTGGGTAGGCACTCAATGTCCCTCAGTTTCCAAAAGTGTAACCTAAGGATGACATCCATTTCATAAGGCCACTATGAAGAGTTACCAGTAAAACGCGGGGGTCAAAAGATAATTTTTTTAAAACTACATCCATTAGAAGACAGAGACTATCACAGCTATCAAAACAAACACATCCAAATGAGGTCTCCCTTTTACTAAATAAGTTCTCATCCTATTACAGACTCAGCTGAAAAGGTCACTTTGTATCTCTTTCCTAAGAAAAGTCTGGACATGCACTCTCTTTCAGTCTTGACAGCAGCAAGCCCTCAGAAGGTTCATGTGATTTAGAAGACCCAGAGGTCATCTAGGGCTACCCAGTTAACACAAGACATGGCTGACCAAGACAAGACAGCTGGTTCTGCACACTGGCTGTTAAAGTTTGGCTTTAAAGGAGTGTCCCGGTTGGAGGGCTGGTTTGTTTTGCTGTTGCTGTTGTTTTTATTTCTTGTCAACCTGACACAAGCCTGGGTCATATGGGAAGAAGGAATCTCAACTGAGGAATTGTCTCTATCAGACTGGCCTATAGGTAAGTCTGTAGGAGTTTGCCTTGATTGACGATTGAGGTGGGAAGGCCCAGCTTACTGTGGGAATACCATCCCTCGTCAGATGGTCCTGGGATGTTTAAGCACACAGATTAACCTAGGAAGAGCAAGCCAGTAAGCAGCACTCCTCCACGGTCTCTGCTTCCGTTCCTGCCCTGACTTCCCTCAGTGATGGACTGTGACCTGAGAGTTGTAAGATGAAATAAACCCTTTCCTTCCCACATTGCTTTTGGTCACTGTCTTTATCACAGCAATAGAAAACAAACTAAGACAGGGAGGTTCCAAAAGGGATTAAAACAGTAGCCATTCCAGCCAATTTTACAGGGTGCTCCACATCCAGCAGAGGCTCCTGTTAATCAATTTTCATTTGTCATTTCTGATGCATTTGTTTATCTCACTGGTTTATGGTGATAGTTAATATACTTGTGCATTAAGTTATTTTCAAAATATTTTAAAATAGTGACTGCACTTAATATGATTTAACTTTACCTTCAATTCACCTTGATGTGGCAATATAATACTATATAATGAATACATACATAGTTCCTGAAGTGCAGTAATAATAAGGAAGCACTCACAGAAGACTTGAGCCAGTGCTGGCACTAAGTTACTGTGAGTGGGGGTGCAGAAAAAGGACAGTCTCTCTGGGCCTTGCTTCCTCACAAAACTGTAGTCATGATAGTTACTGTAACAGGGAGAAGCTGTACCAATGTTTTGATACTAGAAACATTTTGTAAAAAGGAGGTATTACCCAAGTCTTGCTCCTTAACAAGGAGAAGACAATTCAAGAGGTGATAACTCAATGACAGCTGCACTCACGTTCCAATGAGGAGTCACCTACCTAGACACACCTGTGGGGGACAGGCTGATTTCATACACACCTTCCCTGCTAAAGAAGCAGAGGAAAAGCACGTGTTAGTGTGAGGCAAAAGAATCCACCCTGTTTCCGTCTTCCCAAGGTCCTGGTTCACTAGGATTGGTTACTGATAGAGAACACTATGAGGGAGGCTAAGTTACACCCTCCTTAACTGCTGGACAAGGGCAAAATGGTGGTGCATCATTAATGGTGCTGGGAACAGAACCCTGACAGGATCAGGCCACGGAGACAAAAGTGGGAGAAAGTAAGCTCCATTCCACCCCTTAGGTTTTGCCCGTAATTATGATATAATCTAAGAATCTATCACCCAAGGAAAGTTTGGAATGAGGCGAACAACCCAGGGGGCAAGTGCATGCATCTCAAGACCTAGAGCTTCTGATACTTGTAAAGTAAATGTCTAGTGAGTTCTTCCTCTGAGTAAAAAGCCTTCAGTGTTCCCATAACTGCATCCGCGGTCCTTGAGACCTAGACCCCTCTTCTGACGACTCCCCAGAGTTACCATCTCCAGCATCAACTGCTTGCATTCCCTTAACACAGCACTGTGGGTGTTTCTGGCCCATGTTTCTGTATGCTGGAATACCTCCCTACCAGTAAGCAGCGCCTATCCAACTTACCTCCCAGTCTGGCCCAGTGAAAACTTCTGACTTCCCCTACAAAAATCTCACTTAGGCCCACTTCTAAACCTTCCCTGACCATTAATTTGTGCCAGTAACATCACCCATCTCACCCTGTGCCAGTATTAGATCTTACGCACAAAATTACAACTTGTTTACATGTGTATTTTATTCACTAGAGTGGCTTATTTTCACAGCTTACACACACTGGATGGTGAGAAAAGTTCACTGAATTTAATCAAATGTAGAAAGGTATGAAACACAGATATGCAGCTGTAAGGTTCATGGCAGAAGTGCAAGAGAGCAGACACTACTTTAAAGGTTTTCATATCCCCTCTCTCCAGGGGGTCAGTGGTTCATGACCTCTGAGCTAGGCTCTAGGAAGCTGAATGACCATAGCTGGCATATAGTTCACAACGACCACATCTACAGAAGTTGTCTACAGAGGTTCTGAGGCATGAATACTGTGTTTTAATGAGGCATACCGAACTGTATCTAGACACTGTCTCACTTCAAACATGAAACACATTTCTGGGAACTGACAAACAAAGCCTAGGAGAGTTAACTTTAGATACAGCAAGGCTGAACCCCAAACAAACAGGGGTAGATGCTGTGACTTCTCTTGACTTGCAAACTTACAATTGCATCCCTCCCATTTCAGCCTGACTGTCATGGTTTCATGGCTTTGTTCATTTTATCACTGATGGAGGAGATATCGCACAGCTACTATACAAACAGTCAAAGACTAGTAGACCTAGACTGGGATTAAGTAAATGGAATACTAATCCTTAACATACAAAGAAGAAAATCAAACTACACATGTGGAAAGAACTCAGGACTAGTTATATAGCTAACTAGTTGCAAAGATGTGACTAGATATTTTTTTAAATTATGTTGACATTTGTGTTAGTTTCAAATCCTTGTAAAAAACCAATCTAAAATATCTATAAAGCAAAACAGACTGCTCATGGGCAAGAACATCCATCTGATGCTAACTGCTAACATAAAAGGATGGTTCATACTGATAATTTATTTACATCAGGTGGAGAGTGGGAGGCAGGAGAAAAGAAGCCAAAATATCTATCAGCTTTGGAGAACATTTCAGACACAGATCAATACAAGAGGAACATTTAGCATTGCTTAAATTGCTCAGGAACAACCCCGTGGTTTTAAGAAATGGGCTGTAGGGTCATCTAGGTTAGAGAAGCTTTCATAAGGACTGTTAGTAAAATGGTACTTACAGGTTTCTCAACAAACCAAGCTGCCAGGATTTAGGAAAAAGCCTTTTCTGTCTCCAGCCTACTCTAACACCAATGAGACGGGGCCAGGAAATTTTCCCCAGAGGCAGAACTCAATGTGCAGAGATCTTGCTGTGTTTTCTATACCATCAGCAACCCCAGAAAGTCTCTTCGAAAGATCAAGTTCAAAGATTGAGGTAGAACTATTCCTTCCAGCTAAAAATTTAGAGATAATGAGCCATTCTCTTTTTAATGGGAAAATCACGGAGGGAAAGATTCTGGCCACCCACTTCACCGCCGACAATGCTTACTTACTCAATCACTCTGGGTTCTGGGGCTGTACGTACAACCTGCAAGGAAACAGGCAGATCTGAGTTCTGGGATGGTTCCCAAGGGTCAAGAATAACCCCATACCTCTCATTTCCAGCCAAAACCAAGCCAGGTTTACAGCTAGCCTTTTTCCATCCCCATGCCCACTACCCCAACAGAGCATTGTTTCTGCAATTCCTACAACTCTGTCACACTGGCCAGCTGACAGAAAGCGTGATACAATTAGAACGCATCAACTTTCCTGTTGGCCAGAAACTGAAGAAACCTTTTATTAATACAGAAGACTTTTTTTTTTTTTTTTTTTTTTTTAGGAGAAGATACATTCTAAGAGGAGTTTTGATAATTATTTATATCACCTATGGGCCACAACTTCTTTAGGAGTTGAACAACTCTTTCATAGGGGTCGCCTAAGACCATCGGAAAACACACACATTTACATTTTGATTCAGAACAGTAGCAAAATTATGAAGTAGCAATGAAATAATGTTATGGTTGAGGTCATCATACATGAACTGTGAAAGGGCTGCAGCATTAGGAAGGTTGAGAACCACTGATTTATAAGGTTGTTATTATACTAAGGTGCCTAATTTTCAAACTGTATTTTTTTCCGTTTTATTATTAACTCTTGTAAGTGAGGGAGGTGAGGAGCTGGCTCAGTTGATAAAGCACTTGCTACAAAAGCATGAGAGGCTCAGTTCAAATCCTCCACACCATGTAAATGCGGAGAGGGTGCAGAGGCTTCTCTGCAATGCCAGAGCTCGGGAGGTGGAGACAGGGAACTCCCAGGGCAAACTGGCTCGTTAGACCAGCTGAATCAGAAAGTTCTATATTCAGCTGGGAGACCCTGACTCGATATAAGGTGGGGAGCAACTGAGGAAGATACGTGATGTCAACCTCTGGCCTCTGCACACACATCTACGGGCACATACACATGCACACCCATGTAGATGAACGTGCATTTGCATAACACACACATGAAAATAAAAGAGGAACTGGTCTAGCATATATAAGACTCTGAGCTTGACCCCCAGTCCTGCAACACCCTTGTCCCCCCAAAACTGAATCGTCTGTGGGTTTTATACTTATTTTCCATGGGAGGTAGGGGGCTAAAAAATCAGGCATTTTGCTATAATCACTGAACTTTTAGAAGGATTTTCTGTAACAGTTCTGAAGAGAGCATCATTACAGAACTGTTAGGTCTTAGTCCACACAAGCACTAGTCACAGTATAGCCCTTAAAGTGGTTGTCATGGTACAGCTTCCCCGTCCCCACCCCCCCAAAAAAGGGCCGAATACAAAGAATCTTCAGACATATAAGAACACTAAAATAGTTCATATTTCATTATTATTAGAATCCTGTTGTTCGGCTACTCCTAAGCAAATTTATTCAGCCCCTGTTGGAGTCCCTGCTACAGAAACAGCTTTTCTAAGCACGCCTCTGTTACTGCTGAAGGAGAAACAACCATTTACCAGCTGAGGTTCTTGGAACACAAACGCTCTCTCAGGCAGCTGCTGCTCCTTGTTCTTCCAGGCCTGCCCCGGCGTTTGGGAAAGGCGGCTCCTAGCAGCAGCAGCTGAAATGGCAGAGAAGAGTCTCAAACAGGAGCCAATAAACCTCCTTGAAGATGACGTACGATCTCAAATCATAATGGGCAGAGGCACCGAACAGCCGCAACACACTCTGAGGGGACTGACTAAACAGGAGGAACCGAGTTCAAGTCCTTAGCTCACCATGAATAAGATCAGACAAAACGCCAGTCACAGTTAAAGAAAACCGTTACCAACTCAAGTGGGAGTTCATTATAGAGCAAAGGATATAAACGAGATGGTGGCAGCTGTCCACATCCACACACCCAGTCCCTGCAGGTTCTTGCCTGGCTGGGCAGTAGCCTGGCTCTTGGCAGGAGCAGCCCAGGCTCCCTGCACTCGGGCTCGCCGTCTTTTGTCCTCCATGTTGAACAAAAAGCTTTCTGTTCTGAGATTCCAGAAGATCTCATTCCCGATTCAGACCATGGAATGGTTACCTGCTTTCAAAAAAGAAACGAGTGCTTTGTTAAAGGCCGCGAGGGCCAGGCCCCTTAAAGGATGTACTGAATTTCCTCAGAAGCTTTAAAAGCACCACGACAGAGGAATCTGAAGGACTTTGGCCACATGTAGGAAAAGCACAGAGAGACAAATGTTACATGACCTCACACATCAAGACTTTGGAAAGCTGAACCCCTCAGAGTAGAATGTGATTGCTTGTGATTAGGGAAAGGGGACTAGATGGGGAATAGGACGAAAGTACAAAGTTTCACTTGGACAAAGATAAGCTTTACTGTTCTCCTGCACAGAACAATGACCATAAATACCAAATCCCTGGATATTTCTAAGTTACTAAGAGTCGATTTTAAATATTCCCATCACAAAAAGGTATGTGAAGTAATAGATGTATTAATTTGATGCACTCATTATATATCACAAGTATATATCAAAACGTCACAGTATCCCATAAATACATACAATAATTTGTCAACTAAATTAAATTTAAAATGAAAATCTAAAATATTCATGTACCACTTTCAAAACTACGATTTAGGAACGATTCCATTTCTATGCTTATAACAAGCAGTGAAAGGTAAGATATGCTAATATGTATGGGGATCAGAAGGGTTAGCGATTTACAAAGTCACTCAGGAAATCAATATCAACTGAAAATTCAACTTTTATCAAGTCCCAGGCTTTAAGCTAATCAAACCCCCTACATTTTTGGCCAAAAATTATACCCTATAGCAAATACAGAATCCAGGAGGGTTGGGCCATATGTTCTGAATTTAGAGCCACTTATTTTGGGGTCTAGGAAAGCTTCAAGTTTCCAAAGAGAGCATACTTACATTAATGCTCAGCCTACAGATTCCCAGGCCCCATCTCCTAGACCTTCTGGTCCAACAGCTCTGGGCTCAGGACTCTATGCTTAAATTTCCAATCTTAAATTTCCTTAGGTGGTAAGAATTATGGTTTACCAGCACGCTCCTGTAATCCCAGCGTTCGGGAAGCCTGAGCTAAATATTGGGACGCTGCCTCATCAACAGCAACCGATCCCGTGCTTATCATTTATCAGGTAGGGACATGCAGAGGCTGTCACCTGCCCCAAAGACTTAAGGAAACAAGCAAATCCAGCTCTCCAGCCTGGAGATGTGTGAAAGAAGTCTTAAAGTGTGGGAGGTCCTAAAGGACTCAGACGAGGGCAGGCGGTGGTCCCCGAAGGCCTCCGACCCGCCCACCTTGCTGCTCACTCACCCGGGAGCGATGTCCCTCGTCTAGGACAACTAATGAAAATAAAAATTCTAGAGTGCCGAGTGAGACTTAGTTTGTGGAGTCCTAGAATTTATCTACTAACCAAGGTCCCCGCCACCCTGACACTCAAAGCTTGAAAACCTTAAAAAGAACAAGGGCTCTGGCGGTAGCGGGAACCTGCTTGGAATGCAGGTCTGTCCCTGTCCCACCTGCAACACGGGTTACGGTCTGAGTCCCAGCCTCTCCCCCACAAGCAGAGGAGTCAGTGCTGCCCTCAGGGTAAAGCAGGGAGCAGCCTGCTGCTGTGATGGGCAGAGCTGGGTTCCTCACACGCCCCGCAAGCCAGGCGCTGAGCGAGCTGCACCCACCTGGCTCGACTTGAGGAAACTTCCCGGCGCTCTCAACCGGCTCAGCTCTCTGGACGCTGGGGAACCTTCAGACTGGGGCACCCTCTCCTGTACCGCCCAACCACAGGCCGTCACTTCCTCCTACGTCACAGACCGACACCGCTTCCGGTGTGTACCCCGGAGTCCGGGTCGCCCCACATCCCTGGTGCCTACAGGGCCGGGTCGAGAAGCTGGAGGGAACAGGATCAGAACTGTGGACAGGGGCAGGGGGGCTAAGGTGGCCCTGGTGAGGCGGAGATGGGAATGCAGATGAGTCTTCTAAGGCCTAGATTCCCCAAGATGTAAGCGCCACGAAACTAGTGCTGGCATCTTTGGTCTGTCGTGCAAAGGGCAACCGCAGTACCCCGGAACTTGGTGGACCGATCTGGGAGTTGGAAGGTCATGGTGTGTTCAGCCATAAAATTCGCATGTCATCTTGAAAACCACGAGGAGCCTAGGATATGCCTTGTTTCCACGGTTGCCTGCTCAACTTTGGTTCATAGCATTTAAGGCGGAGCATGGGATCATGTTTAATTTGTCTGGGTTACCCAGTGCAAAGTAAATTTTACTTGAGTCCACAGATCTGTCTAAATTTCATCTAGTAACACCATTGATGGCAAGTGCTCCGTTTTCTTTTTAAATGATCATAGCTCCTGTTAACAGGATTAAATGAGATCACAATGTCTGGAACACTATATAAATTTAATAATTCAAGATAGCCCAAAGTGTCTTCTCACCCATCCGACCTCTTGAGAAGCATCTTTAAAGTGACCAGGTTAAGCCTATGTATCTTACAATATGACTGTTCTAAATGTAGCACTGATTCAAATATTTTTCTGCAAATTATTCTCTAAAATTTACCCAAACATGATTATTGTGAAATCTTTCAAATAAGCCTGATACTGTAAGAGTAGCAATAAAGACCTTTTAGGAAAATCCGTTTCTGATTCAGAGGCCAGAGTCTCTGTCCTGGGGAGACATAGCAACGCTGTTGGTCCGTGTCAATCACCTGGCCAAAGGACTACCCCTAGAAGGTAGGCTTACCTTAAGCAGCACTAAAGAGATAAGCGGACTAATTAGTCCTTTAATGGGATACTATACTTTCCTTCTCTGAATCCCCACCCTCTACCACGGTCTCTTACGGGACATGGCCAGACTGGTTCCTAAGTTTTCCTGCTTTTCTGAAAGATCCAGAAAAAAACAAACAAATACAGCTTTTCTTTTCTCACCATCTCAGCTCTAAGCATGCAGCGCCTAACACTTGAGGCTTCCCTCAACATTCTGGGCTTCTGCACTCTTTCTCTGATGCTTCCCTGCCTGCCATGTGGCTGCTTGTCCACCCCATGTCTGACCTCCGTGCCCACTTAAACAGCACAGCTTCCCCTACCTCTCCATTCTCTTCCTCTGACAGCTGATGAGATTTACAGCTTACCTGCCTTCGGATGTTTGGGGGTGTTTTTTTTTTTTTAAACTAATACAATTGTTCTTGAACTTCTATTTGGGTCCGTTCTTAATGAGACTAAGACCACCAGGCAGCAACCCCAATTTCCCTGGTATTGAGACTGAATAGTGCTCGGCTGTAGCGAGCTCAATGTTCCTGACCAATGTTCTGATATTTGCTGCCACTTTCAAGTCCAATTTTCACGGCATCTATTTTTTGTTATACTTTGTGACATTGAAGGAAAAATGATTTATCCCAGAACTGAAAAGAGAGACAGCTGGATTGTAATTTTTACCTTTTTTTTTTTCTTTACCACCTAGTAATTGTTCAATGTCTGCTTCTGGCTCAGGAACATTTGATACATCTCCTAAAGGGTGTTATTTCTTTCTTTTTGATGATTATAGTTTGAAACAGCGATAGAGATGCCTGGAGTGAAGTGTTCCTAAAAGCAGTGATTAACACCTAGCCAGCCTCAATAGAAGGCTTCAAAGAAATCAGCCTGAGATCACAGCACTTTCTTTTCTTTTTTATAGTATTTTTTATTTAAGACAATTTTTAAATTTCAATTTCAAATATATTATGATCCTATTCTTCCCCTCTCCCAAGTTCTTCCAGATCCTTTCCCCATCTCTACCCATCCAGCTTTAAGTTCTCTCTCAAAAAACCCAACACAACAAAACAAAAGCAAAAATAAAGCAACACTAACAAAACAAAACAAAAAACCAAAACCACCCAACTGTAACCAAATAAAAGCAAAAAAAAAAAAAACAAAAAAAAAAAAACGTGTGGGGCCCATTATATATTGGTTGACTATTCCTGAACATGAGGCCTGCCCTGAGTGTTTGATATACCCATGGAGAAAATTGACTTTCTCTCTCCTAGCAGATATAATTGATAGTTCAGTTGTTAACCTTTATCTTAGTGGTTAGGTTTCATTCATTCATTCATTCATTCATTCATTCATTCATTCATTCATTCTTTTCTTAGGGGGTTGAGACATATAACAAAATGAAATATAATAAAACCAAAACTATTACATGGAAGTTGGACAAGACAAACCAACAGAAGGAAAGGGGCCTAAAAGAAGGCACAAGAATCATTCACCCACTCAGGAATCCCATAACACTAAACTGGAAGCCATAATATGCATACAGAGGACCTGATTCAGACCCGGACAGTCCCTGTACATGCTGCTTCAGTCTCTCTGAGTTCAGATGAGCTTTGCTTATGTTGATTTAGAGGGCCTTGTTTTCTTGTCCTCCGTCCCCTCTGGCTATTACTCTCTTTCTACCTCCTCTTCCAAGGGGTTCCCTGAGGTATTCAGGGAAGGATTTGATGGGAGATATCCCATTTAGAGTTGAGTGTTCCAAAGTCCCCCACTCTCTTCACAATGTCTGTCTGTGGGTCTCCATATTTGTTCCCATCTGCTGCAGGAGGAAGCTTCTCTGGTGATGGCTGACCAAAGCACTGATCTACGAGTACAGCAGAATATCATGAGTCATTTTATCACTACATTTATTTTATTCTCTTAGACCAGTATTGTCTGGTTTCACCAGAGGTCCCTGGGCTATCTAGTCTCAGGTTCTTGACCACTCAAGCAGTGATCCATCTTGTGGGGTGGGCCTTAATTCAGGCATTGGTTAGTTGCTCCCACAAGCATCTGCCCCACCACTGCCCTAGGGTATCTGCTCAGCAGTACACCATTGCAGAAAAAAGGTTTGGGGCTGGCTTGATGTTTACCTTTCTCTTTTGATAGCCTGCGGAGTACCTTTCTGTACCAGAGATGCTGGAATGTAGGAGTGAAGGCTCTCTGTAGGCACCAGATCAACATCTCCATTGGATATAGGAAAAACCTATAGTGTTGACAACAGCCTGGGTTGTTTGGGGATTCTCATGGGGCCTTACTGGCCAATAACACAATTAGATGTACTTCCCAGTACTGGAAGCTTTGTTTGGTGACAAGAGATTGCCAGTGGGGGGGGGGGGGTTCTCTCTCCCCTATTATTTGGAAATTTCATTAAGATCACCTCCATGTATGTATATATTTTAGGAAGTTTTTACTGTATTAGGTCCTCATATTACCCCTCAAATGCCCCATAATATTTCACCATCTCTCCCCATGTTCTCTTCCACAACCAGAAATACACACTGGAAAAAAGCATCTTCAACAAACGGTACTTTTCAAATTTTATTGCTTCATATAGGAGAATCCAAATAGATCCATACTTATCACCCTGCACAAAACTCAACTACAAATGGATCAAAGACCTTAACATAAAGCTCAGATACACTGAGCCTGATAGGAGAGAAAGTGGTGAATAGCCTTGAACTCAATGGAACAGGAAAAAGACTTTTTGAACAGAACATCATTAGCATAGGCACTAAGATCAACAATAAACTGAGAAGCTTCTGCATGGCTTCTGCTCTCCCCACTTGATCCTCACGTTCCAGCCCCCTCCCATGCATCCATAATGCTCTATCTAGTCTATTTCTCTTTCCCAATGAGGTCTATCTGTTCCTTCCAGTCCCTTGTTCTATACTCTCCATCTGTGGTTCTATGCTTATCTTGCTTGGTTATCATTGACTTAACAGTTAATAGCCACACAGAAGTGAATACATACCATATTTGTCTTTCTGGGTTTAGGATAACTCACTCAGGATGATTTTTTTCGAGTTTCATTCATTTGCCCGCAAATTTCATGATGTCATTTTTATGACGTCATTTTTAATGGTTGAGTAATACTCCATTGTGTAAATGTACCACATTTTCTTAATCTATTTTTCTGTTGAGGGACATTTAGGTTGTTTCTAGTTTTTGGCTGCTATGAATACAGTAGCAATAAACATGGTTGAGCAAGTGTCTTTGTGGTAGGAAGAAGTATCCTTTAGTTATATGCCCAAGAGTGGTACAGCTGGGTCTTTTTTTTTTTTTTTTTTAATTTAGATTTCTAGTCAGGATACTTTTTTTTTTTTAAAGATTTTATTTTTTTATTATGTATACAGCATATATGACAGCAGGCCAGAAGAGGGCACCAGATCTCATTACAGATGGTTGTGAGCCACCATGTGGGTGCTGGGAATTGAACTCAGGACCTCTGGAAGAGCAGTCAGTGCTCTTAACCTCTGAGCCATCTCTCCAGGCCCAGCTGGGTCTTGAGGTAGATCAATTCTCATCTTCCTAAGGAGTCACCACACTGATTACATAGTGGTTTATGAGTTTGCACTCCCACCAGCAATGGATGACTGTCCTTCTTACTCCGTATCTTCAACAGCATGAACTATCACTTGTTTTATTGATCTTAGCCATTCTGACGGGTATAAGAGGAAATCTCAAAGTAGTTTTGATTGTATTTCCCTTATAGTTAAGAATGTTAAACATTTATTTGCTTTTCAGCCATTTGAGTTTCCTCTATTGAGAATTCTGTTTAGCTCTGTACCCCCATTTTAAAAATTGGCTTGTTTTCTTGATATCTAGTTTCTTTGGTTCTTTAAAGTACTTGCTGTGCAAGATTGATGACCTGAGTTCGATCCCCAGAACCAACATAAAGGTGGAAGACAGAACAATTTCCACAAAATTGTCTTCTGATCTCCATATACATACCTCCACATTCACTCACATCACACACACATCCATACAGGACTTTAAAAACAAAAAAAACTAAAGTTATTTCCTCAAAACCTAAAATATCACTGTTGTCCATTAATAAAAGTTAGTGAAAGTGAGAGGTTGTGGTGCTCATGTGAGAAATGACTTACAATAGGCTCAGATGGTTCATAATCCACCTCAGCTACCATCAAAGACTTGCAAGAATTGGATGATGATGCCTAACTCATTCCCATTTAAATCATTATTGACTGACCACTCTGTGGTGAGAGATCGATAGACTGAGTCATGAGGAGTGGGTATTGGGTTCCCTGGATAGTCAAAAGACACTTGATCAAGAATGGGAAAGCTGTGACCATGAAGTCTGGGAGAAAGTGAAGCAGGTAGACAATGAAGATGTTTGTGTACAGTATGAAGGCATTCCCACCCCCTGTAGAGGGTTTTAGAACCACTCGATGCAGTGACATGCTCTATCAATGCCAGCCTCTTCTCAAGGCCTGCCCGCCCAATTAGTTGTCAAAACATAGCTACTACCACAAGGATGGAGGATATGTATGAGCTCAATGACATGAATTCCCCCTGCCAAAGCTGAATTGGCTACTGCTACTACTTCAGACCTAATCTGCAAATGTTGTAACCCATTATGGAGTCCTCCATATGTTACCATGCCTCAGGCAGTCACCGAGTCACTTGGTGACAGAATGACTACATGGCCCCTTTCCATCCTGGCGAGGGCAGACTCCTCATTCTCCCTGGAGTGTAAACACACTCTGGATACCTTCCTGGCCCATACTGCTTTGGCCAGTGAGACCATCTGTGAACTCCCAAATGTCTTATTCACCAATGGCATCCCCAAGGGTATTTACAGCTCCTGATCAAGGAAATGACTTCATAGCAAAGGGAATACACCAGTGGACTCAAGCCCATGGAATTAAATCCCCACCACCTGGAAACAGTTGGCCTATCTGTAAGAAGGTGGTGTGGGGGAGTAAAACAGTATTCCCACTGAGTTGGGATAGAAGACTGCCACCTGGCCCTCTTGGGTTCTCTATGTCACTGAACTGAAATGAGAGAAAAAGCTT
Organism: Peromyscus maniculatus bairdii; assembly: GCF_049852395.1. NCBI lineage: Eukaryota > Metazoa > Chordata > Mammalia > Rodentia > Cricetidae > Peromyscus > Peromyscus maniculatus. Next base: position 71,105,354 of record NC_134855.1, read on the forward strand.
GGTTCTTTCATCTGAGGTGATTGATCTCAATTATTAGAGAATTATTTGAGTAGCTGGTATATAATGGAGGCAATAACTGTGTCCAGAACCAAGGGCATTGCTTCAGGTGCCTCTTAGTTCTTAGTGCCCACAGTAAGTGGTACCAGGAAACAGCACCAGCAACAGTGACAAGACAGCATAATTAATAGCTTGCATCTTTAGGAATGAGGATCTGGGTCACTCTGCTAATAAAAGAAACCAGGATGCCAAGGTTCTTGGCTAAAGGCAAGGGGAACATGGAAGGGACAGCAGAATAAGCAGCCATAAATGTAGACTCTGGTTTCACCGCCAATGGCGGGAATGAAGGCTCCAGCCTAACCTGTGTTCTCTGCTTGTTATATGTGTGTGCCTATCGGTGGATGAGAACCACCGTGTGTGTCCTGGGAGTTACCTCTGCAATTTAGGTTTTAGTTAACAGATTCTCCAGTAGGATTATGATTGCACTGGGAAGTCATTACAGTAGACCAAGTTTTGGGATTTCGTTTTATTTCATTCATGCAGAAATGATGAGAACTCGACCAGTTACACAAGAGTCTTATGCCTCTCCAGGTGGAAGCAGAGCTGTACTGCTCTACATAAACATGACTGTGTAGAGGGTGCAGATGTCAACTGACCAAAGGGCTGGGCTGTGCTAATTGTCAACCCCCTTGCCTCTCAGCTCCAAAGCCACCCATTCACTGTCCTGTGTGCACACTTCAGTAGTTCTTCCTGCTGCCTGGCCTAGGACTGGAGCATCACTAGTAGAGAAGAGACTTGTTAAAGTTCAAATGTGAAATGTCCCGACCAATGGAGGTTCATGTGTTTGCAAACAAGGGCCCCACTGGGGGTGCTGTTTGAGAAGGTGTGAACCTTTGGAAAGTGGATGCCTAGCCAGGAGACACAGGCCACGAGGGGAGGTCCTTTGAAGGTTATTCCCACCTCCAAACACGCTCCCACCACTGTGGAAGTGTTTTAGTGGTCATGCCTTACCTGCCATGCTGGACTGAAACCCTGTGGACCAGAAAACTGTGAGCCAGAAAACCTCTTCTCCCTCGAGTCCTTTCTGTCAGGCATTTGGTCTCCGAGTGAGAAAACTAGCTAACATAGGGCTCTCCTCCCTGGTTCCTGGGGGCTCCTCTGTCCTTGGTTGAAGATTGTCCCTTAAATTCACGTTCACTCAAACTGTGTGAGCTTATCTCAGAACACGATCTTTACAGAAGTGAGGGGTTTAATATGAGGGCCTACGGGATCGGGGTGGGTCTTCCTCCACCGACTGACGTTCCTTTAAGAGGAGACAGAAGAACAGAGACAAAAGAGAGAAGCCATATATCTTAGGGTTGCCAACGCTGTGAGAAAACACGATGACCAAAAACAACCTGGAGAAGAAAGTGTTTATTTTGACTACATTTCCACACCACAGTCCGTCATCAAGGAAATCAGGGCAGGAACTCAAGGCACGATCCTGGAGACAGGAGCTGATGCAGAGGCTGTGGTAGAATGCTGCTCAGTGGCTTGTTCCTCATGGCTTGCTCAGTCTGCTTCCTTGTACACCCCAGGACCGCTTGCCCAGGTATGGTATCACTCACGCTGAGCAGGACCATCCCACATCAATCACAAATTAAGACAATATTCCCACGGACTTACCTATGGGCCAATCTTATGGAAGTGTTTTTGCAACTTGTTCTGCCTGTTTTGGCCCCGTGTGCCTGAGTCCTCGGAGCTAGTTCTTCTTTCACCCTGCTCATTAAGAATTACTGCTCTTGCAGAGGCCCTTGGGTGGTTCCCAGTACTCACATCAGATGGCTCACGACTGGCTATAACTCTAATTCCAGAAAATCCAGCACCTCTTCAGATCCCTGCACACATACACGTGCACATGTAGGCATGCACACATACATATAAATAAATATTTTTGAAAGAAAAAGAGAGGCGAGTGGATCTATATAAGTTCAAGGCTAGCCCAGTCTACATAGTGAGTTCCAATCAGGGCTACACTGAGAAACCTTGTTTAAAAAAAGAAAAGGAAAAAAAAAGGACATGAAGTTGGGAAGTAGTAGATAAGAGTGGAGTTAGGGGCGGGGTGAGAGGTGGATATAATTAACATACATTGTATACATGTATGAAATCCTTTTTCAAATAACAAATTTTTAAAACTTCAGAAAAATTGTATAATCCAAGCCCTATCACAATTTTGGTCAGTAGTTCTGGGGAGTACCCAGCAATCTGCATTCATGACACCTCATGTCAGTTCGCAAGCACCTGCAGAGTGCTCTGTCCATTCTGCAGCTGCTTGGTTTCTGCAGGAGACCAGTCTTCATTCAATGGTTATCCCGGCCCCTGGCTGGAAAACCAATAGATGTTTTAAGGGCTGCTGGCTCTTACATATGGTGTAGAGTGAGCTACATACGAGCCTATTTTCAGAGGCTGATTTTCACACTAGAGTCTTGCCAAACCTCCCTGTTTCAATCACATGTAGCATGTGGAGTGCCGGCTGCTGTACTCCTGAGGAAGTCCAAACCAAGGAAAATAATGGCACACTATGTTCATAGCTGCCAGGGATGCCGCTGCATGGAGAGAGACCCAGCTTGAGTCCCACCACCTGGGACTCAGCAGTTCCTAGCTTGAAAGATTGTAAGAAGGGGTCCTGCTAACTCTGGAGCATGCTCGCTGTGAGCTTTCCAAGTCTCCACCAACTCCAAGCAGCCTTGAGGGACTGAAGGTGCTTCCCCAGACGCCAGCAGGGAATTGGACTTGGAAGTGCTAACATGACTGTAAATGCTGAAAAGACACAGCCCCAAGCTGTAGGGAGCAGTTAACAGTCTCACTGGATGTGGAACTGCAGAGAGCAGACAAAAATCCAGGGAACGGGAGATTCTGAGAGGTAACAGTGTTCACAAAGGCTCGGTGGAGGTTTTATTTATTTTTACTCTACTTATTCATTCATTCATTTTACTCCACTTGTGTGTGTGTGCACACACATGTGGACGTCAGAGGACAACTTGTGGCTGTCAGTTCCCTCCTTTCACCATGTGGGTCCCTGGGATCACGCTCAGGTCATCAGGCTTGGCAACAAGCACCTTTATCCACGGAGTCATCTCACCAGTCCCAAGAAGGTTCTAGAATATGTGTCCCTAAGATGACTCCGAAAAAAGGCCCGGAGACCTCAGGCCACTGGTCTAACTTTAGCAGGCTTGGGGACTGAACTAGCATTAGTAACAACATCAGTCCCTCATTCCCCACTCTAACCCAACCACTGTACTAAGAATTTTAACTGAAGGCAGATCAAAGTCGGTACTCCTATGTCTGAATATAGTTAATACAGCCTTAAATAATCTTTATTTGCAAATCAGTGATTCATTAAAATTCTTTGACTTGAGAATGGTGCAAAACTGGTACGAATAAAGAATGAATGATACCTTGGGTTCTGAATTTTTATCCTTTTCAGCACTAGTGAATGTCGTATAGGATGTCATGAGGTTAAGCAGGGGGCATGATCCACAGCCATGTGATTCCAAGGGCAAACAACCCACAGTTGATCGTACCCAGGTCAGGAGCAATCAAGATGTCCTTCAGTAGGTGGATGACTAATACACAGTGGGGCATCCAGAGAGTGCAACACTATTCTGTGATGCAAAGCACAGCCTCAAAAGACACGAAGCTTCAATGCAGGTGGACAAAGTAAAGCCAGGTTGAAAGGCCGCACACGTAACACCCCAGGAAGGGCAAAATTCTAAAGACAGTAAAAGGGTCAGAGCCAAAAGGTTGAGGTAGAGGAGGGGACAGATCCTTAGGTGAGCCACAAGGGATGTTCAGGGAATGGAAGCCATCGAGGATGACATGACAGTGGGGAATGTATGCCACATTTAGCTAAAATCCATAGAAAAGGGTGAACCTGATGTTAGTCCTTTAATATAATAACGGAACATTGCCAGTTGTCAAACACAGTACATCAACTGAAATACGATGCTAGAACAGGTAGGAGGGAGGGGCTTTATGGGACCTCTTCTTTCTGCTTATTTTCTTGTAAGACTAAACCAGATCTAAGATATAGCCCAGTCATTTGTGGGAATGGGAACCTGCTGTATGTTGGGTAAGTGTCCCCCAAAAGCTTAAAGGCTCTGGTACTCTTGAGAGCTGGGGGAGCATCTAGGAGGTGGGCCTGGTTGTAAGTTTTCAGTAACATGGGGATGAGATCTTGGTGGGGAGCACATGGGCCACCCTGGCACCTACTCTTTCTCTTCCTGCTCCCTGACTTTTTAAGGTAAGCCAATTCCTCTCTACACTCCACACCCTCATGATAGCTGCTCATTTCAAAAGCAATGGAGCCAACCTCACAGACTGAAACCTCTAGAGCTGTGAACCAGGAACTGGAGAGGAGTTCAGTAAGTAGACTGCTTGGCTAGCATGCTCAAAGCCCCTGGCTTAAATTCCCAGAACCATCTGAAAGAGAAAATCTGGCATGGTGGTACACATCTGGAATTCTACCAGTGGGAGGCAGAGGCAGGAGGATTTTAAGTTCAAAGCTATTCAGAAATTCAAGATCATCCTCACCTACACAGCAAGTTCTAGAGAAACCTGAGCAACATGATACCTGCCCTACACCCAAAAAAGAAAAGCAATACATAAATAAATTGTCGACTTGGGAATATAGCTCAGGTGATGGAGTATCTGCCTGGTATGCACCAAAGCCTGGGTTCTATCCCCTATACCTGTAATCCTAACACTTGGGAGGTCAAGAGAGGATCAGAACTTTGAAAATTAAAATAAGAAATTTTGGAGGCTGGAGAGATGGCTTCAAGTTAAGAGCCCTTGGCTGCTCATGCAGAAGACCCAGGGTTCCATGTTCTACAAACACATGGCTCCCATTCCAGATGATTGGATGCCCTCCTCTGGCCTCCTCAGGCACTGATGTACTGTTCTACATGCAGGCAAAACATTCATACACATAAAATAAATATTAAAAATTAAAATTGTGAGCCGGGCGGTGGTGGCGCACGCCTTTAATCCCAGCACTCGGGAGGCAGAGGCAGGCGGATCTCTGTGAGTTCAAGGCCAGCCTGGTCTACAAAGCGAGTTCCAGGAAAGGCACAAAACTATACAGAGAAACCCTGTCTCGAAAAAAAAAAAAAAAAAAAAAATTAAAATTGTGAATGAAAATAGAAAATATTCTTAAAAAATGGGATGAGGCGGGACTTCCCCCCACCTTTTAAAAATGTTTCTAGAGCTACTAAAAAACTCGCATTTACAAAATAGTTGATAAAAATATTCCTCTGGATTGTACAAGAAGGGAGGCGGGGACACTGACAGACACGATGGATGGTTAGTCGGACTTGGCTTCTTTCTCTTCCACTTCAGAGGCTGGACTCTGGTTCTCAGCCTCTCCATTTTCTGCAGGCACATCTGTGGTTTGCTGGTCAGCCACCTCCGCCTGTTTGCCCTTTGCTCCCCTCTTCCCTTTTGTTTGCACTTTTTTGTCTGATGGTTTATCCTTCCCCGCGGCCTTCTTCGGCTTCGCGTCCACCTTGGCAGGGGCGGGCTTGGCCGACAGCCTCGCCGAGCGCCGCTTGGGCTCCGCCTTGGCCGCTCCGTCCGCGCTAACCTTCCTCTTGGGCATCGTGGCGGCGCTGGGTGGGAGGCGCGTGCGAGGCCGAACCCGTCACGGAGCTACACCGCCTCGGCCGCCACCGCACGAACTGCTGCGACCCGCCGCGAGGGCGGTGGGAGAACCGGATCTAAAATTGTGAATGAAAATAAACTTTTCCTCTTTTTAAGTTAATTGCTTTATGTACTTAAAAAGAGTTTTACAATAATAGAGAGTAGCTAGCAAAAATCTAAACTATAAAAAAATGGGGAGGGAGAGAGAGAGACAAGAGAGGAAGAACTCAGGAAGCTTCCAGCAGGAGTAGCAGGACATCTGCAGTAAAGTTAGGTAAGAAGAACTGAGGGAGGGGCTGAAGACCCTGGGAATGCCAGATGAAAGCTGTTTCTGTCCCCATTTGGCTGCTGTAGATGTCTAGTTTCCACAATGCTGTTTTTATTCTATCTCATTGCTTGTATCAGACGAAATCCCCACCAATTAAAACACAAAACAAATAATTAGTCCAGACCCAAATTCCTGCAAAACGAATTCGTTAACACTCTGAGTATTTTGCTGCAAGGCTAGATTTACAAGAAACCAGTCAGCTCTCTAAGGGCCAGAAAACTCACTAAAGCAAAAGGAGAAAAACATATTAGAGCTGAAATCAGTAAGCAGCGAGAACAGGAAACCAGCCGTTTCCCCTGAGAATAATGCCGAAACCCAATGTGGGGACAGAAGACTAATTACAGAAATCTCTAGAAAGCATAAGAGCTGAGCCGAGACAGATGCCTTACACAGGATGGAGTGGTGCCAGGTTGTCAGAGGCCCCAGGCTCAGGAAAGGAGAAAGGAAGCTTAGATCTGCAGAGGAACATCCCTCAGAGCTGTCCTAGAATACAGTAAGCCAAACAGGACTTTGGAACAGAAACACAAAGTGACAGCGCCTGGAAGACTATGGCTTTTCCACTAAGGGTGTCTGCTGCTCTTGCCCAGGACCTCAGTTCCATTCCCAGCACTCACACCAAGGGGCTCACAGTTACATATAACCAACTCCTCCTCTGGCCCCTGAGAGCACGCCTGCACATGTGGTGTGTGTACATGTGCATGCATGCATGCATGCATGCATGTGTGCGCCCCCCTCCTTCCTTACCCCCACAAGAAAGACTAAACAACAGGATCGTCAAGACAGCTCAGCAGGTAAACACTACTGAGCTCAGCAGATCTGGTGACCAGAGTTCAACCTCAAAATTGTCCTCTGACCGCCACACACACAGGAGCATGCACACCCTTACATATTTAAAAATGTTTTAAAAGAAAGCGCGCGCACACACACACACACACGCACGCACGCACGCACGCACACACACACACACACACACACACACACACACACACACAACAAAGAAAATAAACCATGAGAACTACAAATACTGTATTTAGATTCTGAAGAATTAAAGCCATTGGACCTGGCAGGGTGGTGCATGTCTGTAAAATTCCAGATTTACATGAAATTCACAACCACAACGAACACTTGACAAATTCTTTCATCTAGATTCTCCACATATTAACGCCGAGCTTTGCACTATCACTCCCTTTGCATGTGTTTTAGTAGGTTTTTTTGGAGACCCAGTTGCACATACCATGTTCTATTCTCCCTGAAAAATATAACAGCACACACACAGGGTGGTGGTGTTTCTATCAAGTTATCAGAGTATAATTATCCAAACTCAGGAAGCTAATTTACTGACCTTTACTTAAATTTTACCAGGGGTCCAGTGTTAGAACTGGATCCAACACAGGACTATTCTATGCTGCACTCAGTTGTCACATCTCTTTAAGTCTCATTTGAAATGTGTTCTGATGAGTATAGGCTCATGAGATATGATGATCTCTGAATATAGTCCAGGCTGGCCTTGAAATTGAGAGACTCTTGCCTCAGCATCCCATGTGCAGGGATTACAGGTGTACAACACCATGCCCAGCAAGGCTCAGAATTTTGGGGAATATTCCTTGACTTAATAGTTTTTCTTGCTACTTCTTGACTAGCTCTAGATTATACATTGTGGTTGGGATGTTGTGTAGGGCTAAATGTCTTTGTGCACAACAGGATACACAAATAGGAAATTGTCTTAATGGGGGCCGGAGAGATGGCTCAGCAGTTAAGAGCAATGGCTGCTCTCCCAGAGGACCTAGGTCCAATACCCAGCACCCATATAGCAGCTCATAACTGTTCAAAACTCCAGTTCCATAGGATCTGATACCTTCTTCCAGCCTCACACACACATGATACACTGACATGCATGTAGGCAAAACATCCATACTCATAAAACAAAAAAGTCAAAAACTGTCTTAAAAATGGCAATATTAGGGAGTGTTCTCTCTCTCTGGAGAGACCTTGAAAAAGTAAAAACAAAGTTGGGAGTGGGGTGTGTTGGGAGAATACTGGGAAACTTGGAAAGCAGCAATAGGGGGCAGATTGGATATTTCATTGACTGTTTGTGTGAAATTCTCAAAAAAAAAAAAAAAAGAAAGAAAAAAGAAAAAGAAAAAAAAAAAAAAAGCAATCTTGCTATATAGCCCAGCTGGCATTAAACAGCTGATGCTAGTGATTCTGTTCAGTGGTAAAATATTTGCCTAGAACGCATGAGGTCCTGAGTTTAATCTCCAGTACCATCAAGAGCAAAACTATAAAAATTAACATAAAAGAAAACCAGGTATGGTAGTGCACACCCATAATCCCAGCACTCGTGAGGCAGAGGCAGGAGGATTCAAAGACCAAGGCCATCCTCAGCTACAAAGTGAGTTTGAGGCCAGCATGGGATGCATGAGACCCGGCACATGTGAGAATACAGAGAGTATGAAGTTGTCAATGGAAAGCTGAATACTGTGACTACAAAATATGCTGCATTGATTGAACGGCTTCGAGTATACAGTTTTAGTAAAACTTTTCTTTTCAAAGCCCTTACTTCAAATTTACCCTTTCCTGTCATTACTTTCATCCTTGAGTGTTGAACACAGGAGAGCACCTGACACACTGAAGCAGCTAAAGCCAGAACAGGAGAGTTTTGAAGCTGCTGATGGACTTCCCAGCTGGGACTACAGCTACCATCTAACTGGTTCCAGGAAACAGAGTTTGCAGCTGCAGCTTACCATGCTTGTAGACCAGTCCTTCTCTCGGCCTACAGGTGCAAATCTGCCACCTCTCAACCCAAACCACCAGACCAAAGTGGAAGCGCACAGAAAACAGCACCCAGGCTGCCAGTTCTATAGCAAAATGATGGGGAACAGAATGAAGATGTGCTTTTCATTAAGCTAAATGCCCTATTTAAATGGTTATCCTATATTCCGAGATTATGTGTTCCTAATTGGTGACTATTAGAATATCTTACATAACGATTTTAAGAGCAGATAGCATTTTGTGTGTGTATGTTGGTGGGGTGGGGTGTTTTCCTGGTTGGTCAAACTAAAAGTTCGAAATATTTAAACACTTCAATAAATTTTTTAAAAATAGATTTGCTGGTCTTTTAAACTATAATTGCAGCCTATGCACACATTGACAGTCCTTGCATATTTCACAGTACTGAATCCTTCCTGGTGACATCCTTGTGTATACTTTGACACTTAGAGTCAGCCTTAGCTTACTTTAAGGCAATGTAACTGGGGCTTTAGTTTCCATCATCAAAAATATACTTTCATTCAACACCATGGTTACATCACTTTTTATTAAAAGCATATATATGAATTCTAATAGGACACCAACTTAGAACGATGCCATTTCTATGACCCATCACTACCACAGAAGGAGTATGTCAGGGTGCAATGCAGACATAAAGAAAGCTGGGTGTCTACACGGGTTGTTTTCCTGGATCCCAGTGGTACCACATGATGCTGTTGGTCTTGACGTACATTTTGGTCCACTTGCCTTTACATTTCAATCATACTATACAGTGTTCAGTACTTACATACATTTGAACAGAAAAGACATAATATGTGTTACAAGGATAACATTTGTGGAGCCATGTGTCAGAAAGAACTCTGTATTTTAATTCTCTTTATGTTATTAGCTACTTTTGAGAAGAATGGTTCCATATAAATACGTAAGCTGGAATATACATTTAGAAAATCTTAATCTATGTAAACTGCATTGCATCCACCCATAACAAATCAACTAAGCCCTGTTCCTTCTAATGTTAACCAACAGAAGAAGTAGCTAGACATTACACTTTATAGTAGGCTCCAGACAATATATTCTGGGATTTGTTCCTTTCTGTCAAAGTAGTCTCAGACTTTTGGCAAGAGCATTTACATTCAAATTACTTCAAATTACTCCTGTTGTATCCAGAATATATGTTAAAAGCCTCTAAAAGGAGTTTATTTTCCTAAAATTATGCCAACATTTGGCCGTGTTAGTAATTACTGAAATAACAGTGGAGACTCTAGGGACAGGCTGGTACCCTGGGTGAACGCGTACAGGTCCAGGCATCAGGTACCCTGGGTGAACGTGAACGTGTACAGGTCCAGGCATCTGGCCACGGGGCTCACTGACTCATCAACACTTAGTTCTTCTTAGTTTTCTTCAGATAGCGAGTCCGCAAGGACTTGTTGAAACCCATGGTTATTTTAAAATAAATCCAACGAGGCAAGATTGAGTTTATTGAACCCTAGGGAAAGAAATTGGGGAGATACATAAGCACAGCCCACAACTGAGCTAAACTGAAGTGAAGCCTATCAGCCATCTTCCATTTCTCATCACTATTACTTACAGAGATTTTACAGTTCTTAAGTATACAGTTTGAAATAAAATACAAATGTCTTTTTTAGGATTAATGATATATACCACTTTGTCCGGCAAAGTATACATTTTGATCCTATGAGATAATATAGAAAGAAATGCCCAAACTGGAAAATATAGTAAGATTTAGAACTATACATACCATGAGAGCATGGATCACATATCCAGTGGTTCGGGACTGCAAACCTACTGTTTTAATTGCAGACTTCACAAACGTCTCTGCAGAGGGCTTATCCAAAGTTGGCTTCCGTATTTTTGCCAGTTTTGTAGCTACAAAGTATGGCAGGACACTCTAGAAAGGATCCAAACACACATACAAAGAGAGAAAAAGACAAAACAAAACATGCCATCAATTAGGAAGGCTACCAACTCCAAACTGTGCATGATGCCTGACTGTTTGTCCGGCAGTCGAAGCATCCTCATGAAATCTAGAGTCTGTATCTTTAGATAGCAGCCATGCTGCTATCTAAAGCTGACTTCACTGAACATATAACAGCAAAGCCATGAACTGTACTACAATGACCTTTGGGTAAAACAAAATTGGAGGCTGGGAAATATGAAAAATAAGCAGAAGCAACCATTTCTGAACCTTTCAAAGGAAAGCAGTGGGCAGACATCTGGGGAGCTGAGGCTCAGGCTGTTCTTCCTGTTCTGGTGAAGCAGGAGACTCTGGTGTCCGATGGGGAGCACCGCTTTGCCCCAGCCCTCCTGGTGAATTAAGTGTGTCCTATCACTGCAGCCCTTCTCAAAGATACATTTCACTCCCCCAGCCTTAGCTCACCACTCTCTTCCCTCATGTCCTCACGTCCTGCTCCTCAAGTTTTACAAGCTGCTATTGTTAAGACAGGACCACATCTTCTGTTTTGGGAAGAGCTGGTGTAACAAGAAGAAAATAGCCCGGGTGACAGAAGTCACGTGGCAGGGCAGGTATAGGGTTGGGAATGCAAACCTGAGCTTTCTCAGGCACTTCACAAATGCTAGGTTCTCCACTGCATATGCACCCAGTGTTTTGGGTGTGACAGAACACAAGGAACCTCCACCATAATGAGTCTGGGAGACTGAGGAGAGAGGTTCCTTCTGTGAGGCAAAAAGACCTCATGTTTACAGTAGCTCACCAAACACTTGTTCCCCTCACAAGTGTAGAAGAAAGAAAGGATGAGGTCTGTTGGTATTGCTATTTAAGAAAAGGATCAGTTCAATATGTGGTTGAAGTGAAAATGTACATTACAAATAAAGCTGAGGTCTCTCCACACTTTGGATATCTTTTCTGCTGAGAGTGGAAGGAACAGCCCCACATCTCTTTGGGGGTTTGCATATTCATGCATTGTTTATAATTTTGTATTCTTCTCACTCCCAAGTATAAGTCCAAGAATAGCTCATGGTCCTTAATGTGTGAGTTAAATTTCAACCCATGTATTAAGACATCTAACTGGTCTGACTCTCCATCTCTCTCACCCTTGAAGACAGGCCCTGCACTAAGGAACTATCACTAGAGCACATCAACGGGGAATGACTTTGATTATGTAACTTGACTTCTGAGGATTTCTTTATTGGGATTATTAATACACCTTCATCTCTCTTTTTTTTAATGAGCAAAATGTTTTGTCCATTTTGTGCCATCAGTATGAGGACAGACCAGGGAAGGGTCATGTTGACAGGCTGTGAACTGCGGGGTCCAGTTGTTAAGCTGTTTGCTCACTACCTGGAATAGTGAAGCAGGGCAGACCCATGTGTAAACAAACTCTGACAGCAGGTAACAACAGGCATGTGCACAGCCGTCCTCATCTTTTTGCCTCAGGCTTCCTGGTTATAATAAGACTGAGAAGACCTTTCCAGAGGACACAGTCTACAAGGGGTGCTGGGAAGTCTTGAGCTCTAGAGATAAAGCCAGCCTGAAACTATGTCTTTCACCTGTGCATAATGCTCTGCACCTTTCTTTCCTCCATTTTTCTCTTTCAGAAGATGTAAGTGGCATAAATTGGATGATTTTGATATTGCAGGAGAATTCAGTTGCACTCCCTAACTGAACCACATGGTGGCACCACAAGATAACGCATGGCTTTAGGGTTCAGCTAGCCTGTGGTGGGATTCTGAAGGAGCCTCCAGCTATGGTGGGGGGTGGGGGTAGGAAAAAACATGTGTACTTGGGAATTCCTGGTCAAGTTAGATTTTTCCAACTAAGAAAGGGAAATTCTACACTGGAAGGCTTGGGTACTTCCACCCTGGAAGTCAAGGTGGCTAACAGTGGCCTTCTGAAGTATGAAGGGTTCAGAGATAAAATAGCTTTGGGGCTAAGCCCTAAAGGAAATAGAGGACTCAGCCCGGTAAAGAGATAAAGGAACAATAGGAGCAGAGAAGAGCTGTGAAGAGCAAGGCATCCTCAGGGAACTGGAAGGAGTTTGGTACAGCCGAAAGAAAGCAAATCCAAGTGCTGGGCAAGCTCCCGAACTCGACCAAGAAGACAAGTTGTACCCACCTCCATTCTCAGTGCTGAAAGCAGCACTCGGTACACAGGCAGGCAGTGACAGTCTACTGAAGGCAGTATGGAATTGTACTTCATATGCACATAGTCACTGAACAATACCGAGGCTCTTTCCACCCAGCCAGCATTTTAAATATTCTGAACCTTAAGAAAGATCATCTGTCTCAACAAAGGCAAGTCTACTGATCTAGCTGCGAAGGATATTAAAAGGAGTATGTAAAAGTATAAAAATGGAAAGTATAGAAATGTTTATACCAAAAAGCTATGAAGGTAAACAAATGCCCAAGAAACAATAATTCATCCATCCTCTGCCTATGCAGGAAAGAATTATGGGAAACAAAATCAGAAATACACCTATACTGTATCAGGAAGTTTTTCAACAGAGTAACACTGAAAAGTCACTTAAGCTCAACAAATCACCATTACAAATTGTGCCCCCTCAAAAAGAGCCTGACCCTGACAGCCACAGCTGTGGGCAAGTACCCTAGTTTCCAAATTTAGAATATCAAACTGGAAATATTAGTTAGGCCATAAGGCAGAGCTGATGATGCTGTGTCTCTGCTCAGCTTATTAAAATAAAAAGTCCCTGGAGACCACAATTTGGTATATTATTCTCCCCTTAATCCCTGGATTAGATTGCTTAGACTATGGTCTTCATAGAGCACATGCTCTGGACGCCATGGGAAGTGGGAAGAAGGAAGCCGGAAGCCACATGGCAGATGTGCGAGAATCTAACACTGAGCCTTGGAACTTCACATGGCAGAGCCAACTGTGAACTAAGAAAGACTTCTCAAACCTAAAAACGATCAGAACTTTCTGTGATGATGCTTTGGGGAAATGTGAAGCAAGGAGTAGCAGACTTGGCTCCTTTGAACAGGATTCTCCGTGTGGCACCTAATCTGCGTTAATGTGCCTTCTCTAGATTCACGTGGTCCCTCCCTCCCTGCTTCCTCACCTTTCTTCTGGTCCAGTAAAGGAAGAGCATAGTTAAGCCAGCTCCAGGACAACTTCAGCATTAGGCTGACAATAGTCAGCACACAGTCTTCTGTTGTTTTCTTTCTTTTCCAAGTCGTACGTGATGTGTGTACGTGTCAGAAGGATGTGCGTTCAGATCTCTTTCTTTTTTCTTGGGGGCAGGGTCTCTTGTCGAGCCTGAAGCTGGCCACTGGTTTCAGGAATCTGCCTGCACCACCCCACCCCCACCCCGAGCACCAGCCATCACGTCCAGCTTTACTCCACTCCTACTGACTGAGCTCGCTCTCCAGCCTGTACAGTCTTAAAGCAGAGGCTGGGGTTCCTGTGAGTTCAGGGATGCTTCACTTCTTTTTTAAATCTGTGTCTTCACTTATCGAAACCTCAGGATCTGAAGTCCCCCAGAACACCCGAACGACCAAACACGTATTTATAGCTTAGCTGTCTGCATTTCTCTACTTGCAGACTATGAGTTTTCCATAAAAGCCCTCTTGACTAACTCAGTGGTTACAAAGAACTTAGACAATCCAGAAAATGTGAGGTAAAGGAATCTTTCTGATGATAGATACGTCTGCAACAAGAATAAATTCTAGCATTTCTTAGGTACACTCTGGGTGACTACTGGTCCTACAAAGAACCTGCCTTCAAACATGTGGAATATGTATGTTAATTGTACAAAAAACAGAGCCCCCAATTTTACAGAGGGATGTGGGCAAAAAGCATTGATGGTGGAGGCCATATCTGCAGTTAGGTTATCAAGAAAGGCCTCTCAGATAGGGTCATATTTGAGTGATGTTCTGATGCTCCAAGGGCAGAGGCTAGCCTGCGTGATCTGACTGCAGGGCCTTTAAACAGAGGTGAGCAAGCCAAGGGTGCTACTCTCTGGGTCCCAAAACTCAGAATTTTACTCTAAAGGACATGAGCAGCTTTGGTGGAATTTTAAGCAGGGAAGTGATATGACTGGATTTTGCTTCACCAACTCTGGCTACAGTGAGCAGACAAAAAGGACTATCTGCAAGGACAGCGGTAGAGGGGGTATTTTAGTTAGTGTTGCCATTGCTGGGATAAAACACCATGACCATAAGCAACCTGGGGAAGAAATGGCTTATTTCAGTCTAGTTATAGTCAGTCCATCATCCAGGGAAGTCAGGATAGGAACTCAAGAAGGGTAGGAACTTGGAGGAAGGAGAAGCCATGGGGGAACACTGCTTACTGGCTTGCTTCTCATATCTTGCTCAGCCTGCTTTCTTACAGCACCAAAGACCATCAGCCCAGAGACAGCACTGCCCACAGTGAGGTGTTCCCCTCTTTACCCCCCATCAATCATCAATCAAAAAAATGCCCTACAGGCCAATGGGGGGGCATTTTCTCAAGTGAGGTTCCCTCTTCCCAAATGACTCTAGCTTATGTCAAGCTAACTATCCAGCACAGGAGGCCACATAGGGAGACAGTCCCAGGGTAAGACACAATGGTACCCGACATTAAAGTAGTGGCAATGATGTCACGAGAAGTAGCCAGACTGGACACATCTCCAGAACAGACTTGGTTTGGTACTCAGTGATCTGATGGACTGTACTTTGGAGAAAGAAAGAGGCAGAAGGAAAATAGGGGAAGACCATGAGCTCTGGTTGAAATCAGACCAACCTGAACTAAATCTGGCTTGCTATATACATACAACCTATACTACTGATCCAAACCTTTAATCCCCGTGCAAGTGGGAACAACTGCAATCTTTACTATGTTAGGAACAATATCAAACAGGCTCAGTGTGAGAGTTGAGCCCTAGCATGTACTAGCAGTTCTCTTCTAAGTTTTCTAATGCTTGTATGATCACAAGCAATGAGAAAAGAACCCATCTCCATCTCTACACCCTGTGAGAGGTATAGAAACATCAAGTTCCAGAGAGAATCTGCCAGTGGAGAAAGGACCTTCATTCTCTGGACACACAGTACTCCATCTAGACTTTAGTTATGTAGATCTTCTGGCACAGGATTATAGCAAAAGGGTCAAGAAAAAAACTACATCACTGGCACCAACTGAGATTCACCTGGTTGGAGTCCATTTTCTCAAAGTTGGTACAGCTGTATTTCCAGTAAGGATCCTACATCACTTTATATTTCTATTTGGACTCC
This sequence comes from Peromyscus maniculatus bairdii, assembly GCF_049852395.1. Taxonomy (NCBI): domain Eukaryota; kingdom Metazoa; phylum Chordata; class Mammalia; order Rodentia; family Cricetidae; genus Peromyscus; species Peromyscus maniculatus. The sequence goes on from NC_134855.1 coordinate 71,121,327, forward strand.
ATGTGCACTAAAAGGCACTCCATTACCTCTTCTACTGTTGGTAGTAATTAACAAGAAAAATGGATAGGGATTTCTGTTTCCAATTTTGGTAGCCATTTCTTAACATTTAGATTTCTTTGAAGCCTAACAGATTTGTGATTACTACAAGCAACAACATTATAACAAAACATTTTTTTTAATCTTAATTTGTCCTATTTGCCTTCTAAATCTCACAGAAGCCAAATCCTTTCTGATTAAAAACACATTTTAAACTGAATTAATGATCAGCTCTTATCACAAAGCACTAGAAGGCAGCAGCTTCATGAAATGGAGGCCACAGGTTTCCTCACGGTGTTAAGTGTAGATTTAAATGCTGTATTCTTTGGTCTTGCTAAGGATGAGAAAATCCACTTCCACTTCAGGGCAGCTGAAACCTACAACTGGGTTCACGCAATCTCATCCTGCTTCCTCACATACAGGGTCAGGCAATGTCAACCCTAGGGGTCAATTTTAGCTGGCAACTGATCTCTTGGTTTATAACACTTTAGGACCATTTCCCCAGGTTTAGGGAGAAAACTGCATGGTGCAGACACCACCAACACCGAGAACCAAGGCCTGCAGACCCACAGCCTTGGGGTCCCATAAGCCTGGATGAGTAACTCCTACACTTTCTCCACCTGCAGACATGCACAGCCTCCATGAGTTTCCACAGCACTCTGACGCTAGAGAACCATCACAATCCCTGTTTTCTTGTTCACTGTCTTTCTTGCTACTATATCCCCAACTGCCACACCAAAATTTACACTCTACATACATACTTCCTGACTGAAGAAAAATAAAGCATAATACACATACCTCTTGTTTTAGGTCTACTGATGGGTAATGTGTTGAAATAGTCTTCTTCCTCTGTGTGCCTTGAGGCAGGAATTTTGAGTCTGACTTACCTTGTTACCTCACTGACAAACAGCAGACACCCACTGACTTTAGACAAGTCATACAACTGTTAATTTTTATTTTCCAATCTGTGACATGAGGTAGGGTTAATATCAAGCTCAAATGAGGCAATAATGAGTGAGCATGGGGTATATTGTAGGTGCTCCATAAATGCATGCTTCTTCTTCTCTCTCTCCTCTATACTTACTATTACTTCCCAGTTTTTGATGTCTTTGTATGTCACCTCTTTCATCCCATTTACCTTCAGAAGTCAGAAATTAAGGCTCAAAGCAATACAGAAATTTTGCCTAGGTCAGATGACCACTGAGTGGTAACAGCAGAACCATATCTTGGTCTGCTGACTTTGTGCTTGGTGTCTTTTCCTCCCTCTAAGTACACAAGTAATAAATGGAGTTTGCATAAAGCTAGACTGGACCTAGGGATCACCAAAGTCACCATGCTTTCATTTTGAGTATGGATTGAAATGATTAAAATCCAAACAGAGTATCTCTTCATAAGGCAAGTTTGGAAGAAAGAGTATAAGATGCTAAATCTAAGGTAAACTGTCTAAGGAAGTAGGATATTTGCATGTTTTAATGAGTCTCTACACTGATGGCTTATTAGTGCAACAGACAGACTCCCATCTTCCCATGTGATATCCTAGGAAGGACACAGCAGTATGCTCCTCCTGTTGTGGATAGAAAAGTATATCCTGAATCTAGCCACACGTATGTATCAGATAAGCCCCTAATGAGGGCTGTTCAAGACAGAAGAGTGGCGGGGGGTGGGGGGGGAGAGTGCTGTGCTGTTCCAAAGTGTCAGTGGCATCAAAGAGAGACAGAGTCCAGATTGAAGGAAACACAAGAAATAGGAGAACGGAATACCTAATTCTAGACTGAGTGCTTTGCTAGAGACTAAAACATTACCAGAACGATGGCTGAGGGCATAGCTCAGTGGCAGAGCACTTGTCTAGCACTTGCCTCTAGGTTCTACATTCTACCCAGCACCAGCAAAACAAAAGGAAACTGTCAAGAGGATTAGAGTGATGATGCATGCTTGCAATCCCAGTACCCCAGAGGCAAAGGCAGGAGGTCTGAGTTCAAGGCCAGCCTGGTCTATACTGCAAGACACTGTTTCAACAAACAGGCAGCCACTTTGGTGAGCAGGCCAAGGAAAGTCCATTGAGCAGCAGATAAGAGACATGTGAGGCCCAGGGAAGCAGAAGGGAAATTTAAATCGAGCGTCTAGGCATGAGATAAAGACTAAGGGAAGATGAACTATGATCTGAGCCTTGACAATGGATGGACTTCCAGGGCTCAGGGACAAAGGCCACTTGGAGGAAATTTGGAACAGATCTAAAGAGGAGTCAGTCATAGTTCAAAGGGCAGATCATGAAGACGACACTACAAGGTCTATTTTAGCCTGAACATAGCTGGCAAGAATGCTAACAGCCTTATGGGGTCTGAATTCAATATTAAACTTCAGGTACAGGCACCTGAGGCCAGTGAGAGAAGCCACCAGTACCTGATCTGTGTGTGAATGAGATCACCCAAGAAACATGGGATAGAATAGAAGGTAGAACAAGCCATCCAATCCCCCAAGTCTCCAATCTGGAAAACAGAAACACCACCCAGAGAAAAACCGGTATGTTTCAGCTGACAAGGGGCTCTTTTTGCTCCCCTCAGTGCCCTGGGATTTATTCCCACAGTAAGACAGCCACACTTTTCTTCATAAATATGAATTTTCCTTTTCTTAGTAAATTCATTCTAAATTTAGACCTCAAGTGAATCTTAGGAAGAAAGACAATGATGGATAAAATTAAATAATTTAAAATTCATTAATGGGAACAATACAAGCTCATCAAAATATGATATTTCAGAAGGCAAACACCAATGTACTTTGGGTGGTTGCTGGTTATATCAGGTTAATATTAGGCAGATTATCCAAGGAAACTACCTTTGAGGAAAACAGGCTGTGGAAACGAGAGAAGGGACAGCCTCAGCTACTCCCAGGACTGCTTTCTGTGTTCTCAAGGCAATGCTACTTCACGTCTCTGGAGCCTTCAGGGTACCAGTCAGGGGACCTTTAGAGTTCCCGCAGGGTCTCAGTGGGGCTTAAAAAGGACTAAATTCAGTAGAAAGACAACAATGTCACACCAAGAGGCATAGGAGCCTCACCTTTTTCCAAAGTTACTGGCTTCCTTGCTATCAAAATACAATCTACAAGGCAATTCCAGTTATCAGCATTACAAATGGTATCATCATGGAAAGGCATAAAATTCAGGATTCTACTAAACCTTGTCCTCCCCAGTGCAGCCTATTAATACAGGGAGCTGAAAATTAAACAATACCAAGTCAGTGGTCAGTAGATAGCCCTAGCAAGTAAGCTAAGGAAACGGCTTGGACGAAGCAGGCTTTTAGTGGACCCTAAAGATGAGGGAACATTTGCTTCACCCTTCCTCATGATGGGTGACTTAGCTCCAATATTACTGAAAACAAAACGGCTTAGAAAGTACAGCTAGATGACTCTTAGGCCCAGCTTGATTATCTGACAGCAAGCAGCCTACACTTTGTGGTTTCACCATTTCCTGAGCACAGATGGGTCCCATAACCTAGTGGTAGGAACAAGGGCTCCAATAGCAAACAGACCTGGCTGTGAGGCCTAGGTCAACAGGGAACATAGGTTAACTGTCTTAGCTCCAATCCCCACACTGTGCCGTGTGAAATGAGCAGAAGTTGCTATGCTAAGTGATCTGATCACAGAAGACCAAACACTGAACCATTCTAGTCGCAGGATGGACTAAGAACAGGTAGTGCCAGGGAGACAGAAGGTAGAATGGTGGTTGACAGGGGCCGGGGGAGAGGGAAAGGAAAGTTAGTGGTCAATGGTATACAATTTCAGTTTGGAGAGACAAAGAAAAGTTCCAGAAGAATGGTGGCGGTGACTGTTCGACAGTGTGAATAGACTCATGCCGCGGAACTGCATGCCTACAGATCTTGTTATGTTATTGTTATTTTCTACTGAAAGACCCCCGCTCCATTATGAGGACATGGGGCTTTGGGCCAATGAAATGCTCCCCCCCATAACTTAGCCTAAGAAACGCCATTCTGCAGGAATCAGAAAAACAGGAGTTCACAGCCATAGCCAGCTACCCGGCCTTGACAGAGATAGCTATGGCCAGCCTTAAAAAAGATAACTGTGGTCAGCAGCCTTGGGAATAAGACAGTTGATATTTTATGGCGGGCCCCTGGCCTTGAAGAATAAGCAGCTGGCCTGGACAAGGCCAAATCAGCCACACACATGCGACCCCAAGTTCACCCTGGCCTTCTTTGAAACAACCAATAGGGACCCTGTAACTATGCTTCTCGCTTCTGTAACCGCGCCTCTGCCCCTGGGATCCCATAAAAAGTCCCCCTTGCCCTAAGAAGGTGCGCAAGTCCTCCAAGAGACTTCGCCCCAGGTACCTGGTCTAAATAAACCCTCTTGCTTTTGCATCTGATCTGTGGTTTCGGTGTGTTCCTTGGGTTTGGGGTCTCTCCCGGAGAAAGATCTCAGCCGGGGGTCTTTCATTTGGTGGCCCGTACGGGGATTGAGACCCCTCCCTGGGACCACCGACCCACCATCAGGAGGTAAGCCGGCCGGCCTTGATTTATGTCATCCCTGTCCAGTCTGAGGGTTGTCTGTTTGTCTGAGTGTTAAATGTTGTTTGTTTGTCTCCGCGCCTGCGTCTGATAATCTGTCTGTGTCAGTGGATCTGAAAGGGGGGACCGACGGGTCTGGACTTCGCCACTGAACCCTGGGAGACGTCCTAGGGGAATCTGGGAACCTGGAAGACGTTCCACGGTTCATCTGAAGACCCCTCCGGGGGCACGGTTTAAAGACCCCTCTGGGGGCACGGTTTTTCTGGTTTTGCTTTCGGTTTGGAACCGAAGCCGCGCAGCGAGTGTTAGTCTTATTTATATTGGTCTGTCGTTTTTTGTTTTCTGTTTAACCGTTCTCCTCCTAGAAACAGCCATAGGACAGACTGTCACCACCCCCTTGAGCCTCATGCTTAAACACTGGTCAGACGTAAAGACACGAGCCAACAACGAAGGAGTCGTAATAAAGAAAAAAAAAAAAAATAGATATAAGATGGCCTCATCAGGGAACCTTTAACCTCAGTCTTATTTCACAGGTGGAGAAAAAAAGTTTTTGCTTCCAGTCCCCATGGCCACCCGGACCAGGTCCCATACATTGCCATGTAGAGACTCCTGACAACAGAACCTCCCCCATGGGTTAAGCCGTTTCTCTTCCCCTCTGCCCCCCCGGCGGCAGCAGCGCTCGCCGAATCCCGGGGCCGAGGAAGCCAGATCGGCGGATCCCTCCCACTCCCTGTTCCTCCCTAACCCCACACCAGCAAGTCTTTTCCTCTCCCCGCAGGCCGCTGCTCCGACGCGCAGGCGGGTGCGCAGGTGGCAGCAGGTTATGGCGCCGACGCGCAGGCGGGGCCGCCGGGAAGCTAGGGCGCCGGGACGCCCCCTGCCCAGTCCCCGCAGGCCGTCAGCGGTGATGGCGGTGGCGGCGGCGGGTGCCGGAGCTCCCCACGCCTCCTCCCGTCCGCGCGGCCGCGGTGCGGTCGCGGGGGTCCGGGGCGGCGCTGGGGGGGGCTCCCCTCACTCCCCGCTCTCCCCGGCTGTCCATGTCTCCCGTGCGGGCGGAGGAGTCCGCCCCGCCGGGCCGTGGTTTTCCGCGTGGCGCCTAACAGCCGACTTAGAGCTGGTGCAGACCAGGGGCGGGGCCGGCGACCAGCCGCCATGGAGCGCGGCGGCCCCCGGCGCGGCTGGCCGGACCCGGGCGGCGGAGGCCCGCGGCGGCACAGGCGGGGCCAGGGGCGGGGCCGGCGACCAGCCGGACCCGGGTGGCGGGGAGCCTGCGGCGGCGCAGGCGGCCTCGGTCCCGGCAACGCCCCACAGCCGCTCGCTCGGAGGGGCGGTGGATAGCGCGGAGGGCGGCCGAGCGGCGCAGTCGGCAGCGGCGGCGCAGGCGGACATGGGATGTAGCAGGGGCACGCAGGCGGGGCCGGGGATGGGGTCGGCGAGGGACCGCCCCCTGGCCGGCGACCCGCAGCGATGTGCCACGACCGGCTCCGGCCCAATATGAAAAAGGTGACTAGGGGGCGGCGTCACCCATGGACGCCGAGTCACCCCGCCCCGAGTGTTACAACCCCCCCGACAGCGCCGGAGGGACCGGCGGCTCCTGCAGCGGCCCCCAAACAGCGGAGGATGAGTTCCTGCTTCCTCCCCAATTGCTGGTCGCCTACGAGGAAGGCGGGACAAAGGAAGGCGGGACAAAGCAGCGAAGGTAGAGAACGCCTACATCTCTATGGCCAGTTGCTCTTAGCGGGTCTCCAGGGGCTCTAACCCCCTACCTATTGGGCTCAGGTTACCAGAAAGAGACGCCGGCAGCGCGTTTTTAAAAAAAAGACTTAGAGAGACATGGAGGGAGAGGAAAAACAAACAAAAAAGTCCTGGCCACTGTAATGTCTCAGGGACAGGTCAGAGAGGGAGTTAGAAAGTTAGGACGAGAGATCAAAAAAAAGGACACTGCTTGACAAAGACAAAGTGCTTACTGTAAACAGGGAGGACATTAGGCTCGTGACTGATCAAAAAAAAGCCTCAAGGGTCTCGGAGACCTAAGTCAAGGGTCCTCAATCTGGAAGATTGAGAAGGTCAGGGCCAGGAGCGCCCCCCCCCCAGCCCAGGCTAACTCTCAAGATGGGGGGGCAGCCAGTGACCTTCCTAGTGGACACCGGGGCTCAACATTCAGTCCTGACCCATACCGGAAGCTCTCTCAGTGACCGCACAGCTTTGGTCCAGGGGGCCACAGGTAACAGGAGGTATCAAAGGACCACCGAGAAAAAGGTTCAGCTGGCATCTGGACAGGACCCAAAGGGACCCCCCTACAAGTCCTAGCCCTTTGAACTGTTCGTGGACGAGAACTCAGGCTTTGCAAAAGGAATGCTGGTACAGAGATTGGGGCCATAAAAGCCCGGTAGCTGCAGGATGGCCCGCCCCCCTGTCTGCGTGGGGAAGCCGCTATTGCTGTTTTGCTCAAGGATGCAGGGAAACTGACTTTGGGACAGCCATTAACTGTGTTATCCTCCCATGCGGTGGAAGCTCTGGTCCAGCAGCCCCCAGATCGAGTGGTGTGCAGACCAGCTGTCTCCCTCAACCCCGCAACCCTGCTGCCTGGTACACGGATGGGAGCAGCTTCCTCCAAGAAGAAGAACGGAGGGCCGGAGCAGCCGTCACCACCGAATCGGAGATAGTTTGGACCTCACCACTGCCACCTGGAACATCGGCCCAAAAGGCAGAGCTGATCGCGCTGACCCAGGCCCTCCGGATGGCGGAAGCCCGGAGGACCAGGAACTAACAAAAGAAAATGGGGGCGAAATGGAGCCCCGAGCGACAAGCTTACATCATAGATGGACAGCTAACGTGGTAACCAAAAAAACTCCTAGATGACATCTTTCCCAGGTATGAAATACCCCAGATATTGGGGTCAGACAATGGGCCCGCCTTCGTCTCCCAGGTAAGTCAGGAGGTGGCCAGGCTACTGGGGATCGATTGGAAACTTCATTGTGCATTCAGCCCCCAGAGCTCAGGACAGGTAAAACGTACAAATAAAACCATTAAGGAGACTTTAACCAAATTAACGCTTGCAACTGGCACTAGAGATTGGGTGCTCCTACTCCCCCTAGCCCTTTACCGAGCCCGGAACACTCCTGGGCCTCATGGCCTAACCCCGTTCGAGATCATGTATGGGGCTCCCCCACCAATTGTAAATTTCCTTTACTCTGATATCTCCTCTTTTGCCACTAGCCCTCCAACTGATGCAAAAGACGGTGTGAAAACCCCTGCCTGCCGGGAACAACTGAACCGCCCGGTGGTGCCTCACCCATTCAAGATTGGGGACTCTGTCTGGGTCCGACGCCATCAATCTAGGAACCTAGAGCCGAGGTTGACGGGACAGCGGCTTGGGTCCACACGTCGCATGTAAAGGCTGCCAAGGAACCCGACGAAGCTGAGGGCACCGAGACATCTAGTTCAACGCTCTCCAAACCCACTAAAGATAAAACTCACCCGGGGGTCCCCTTGATCCCCCTAATAGTCCTCCTGACATTGGGAGGGGCATCACCAGAGAGCCTGTTTCCCTGACGCTGGCCCTGTTACTGAAAAAAATTACCATGGGCGGAATAGCTGCTGGGGTAGATACAAGACTGCAGCCCTTATAGAGACCGGCCAATTCAGACAGCTCCAAGTAGCCATGCTCAACAGAAAAGATTTAAAAGATAGTTCCAAAGGTCACCATGGTTTACGACCCTTGTCTCCACCATTATGGGCCCCCTAATCGTCCTCCTGCTCATTTTATTGTTTGGGTCATACATCCTCAACAGATTGGTGCAATTCATCAAGGATAAGGTTTCTGTTGCCCAGGCTTTGATCCTAACCCAGCAATATCAGAGGCTCAGACAGTCAGAGATAGAGTTAACCCCTTATTCTCCATCCTAAAATGAAAGATTTCATTTGGTACAAAAGAAAATGGGGGAATGAAAGACCCCCGCTCCATTATGAGGACATGGGGCTTTGGGCCAATGAAATGCTCCCCCCCATAACTTAGCCTAAGAAACGCCATTCTGCAGGAATCAGAAAAACAGGAGTTCACAGCCATAGCCAGCTACCCGGCCTTGACAGAGATAGCTATGGCCAGCCTTAAAAAAGATAACTGTGGTCAGCAGCCTTGGGAATAAGACAGTTGATATTTTATGGCGGGCCCCTGGCCTTGAAGAATAAGCAGCTGGCCTGGACAAGGCCAAATCAGCCACACACATGCGACCCCAAGTTCACCCTGGCCTTCTTTGAAACAACCAATAGGGACCCTGTAACTATGCTTCTCGCTTCTGTAACCGCGCCTCTGCCCCTGGGATCCCATAAAAAGTCCCCCTTGCCCTAAGAAGGTGCGCAAGTCCTCCAAGAGACTTCGCCCCAGGTACCTGGTCTAAATAAACCCTCTTGCTTTTGCATCTGATCTGTGGTTTCGGTGTGTTCCTTGGGTTTGGGGTCTCTCCCGGAGAAAGATCTCAGCCGGGGGTCTTTCACTACCACAATTTCAAAGAGTCAGGTTGTTTAAAAAAAAAAACGTGAGAATAATAATAATAATCACTCACATAATGATGCTTCAATTGTTTACATTTAGTTCTAGTTTGGATATCCTAGTTAAAAATTTGAAAGGCTAATTTTTAAAAACCTAGACCTAAGAGCATAAGGGAAAAGAAACCATGTCTCTAAGGGAGTGCTCACGTCACAATCGCTTACTGAGGAATGTGATTTTCTTTCGTTGCCAAGACAGCAACTGTTGCTGTGGAAACCATACAAAAACAGGGATACTTAACTGAAACAAACTCCACTTACCTGCACAAAGATGCCCTTGCTCTTATACTCCTCATGGAGGCACTGAGAGAAGAAATCTACAAAAGCCTAGGAGGGAGGTGGGAGTGAGAAAGAAAACACGTATATTACATCAATCTGCCTGGAGTGTAGCCATGGAAACAACAAAATAATAAATTAACCATTTAACACTACTGTTTCTAGTCATTCCTTTCACTTCAAACACAGAAGAGATAAAAATACCTTAAAACCTCAAGAGGTTTTTCTACCATAAATGACATTATCTTACCAAATTTAATATTTAACCAATTTTGACTTAATTAGAAAAGGTTTCCCCCCCACAGAAAATTATTTCCCCTCAAAAAGAAAAAAAAAATTCATTATGTAACAAAGGATTTACTTCCCCTTTCTACTTGCCACTCTAGCAGAAACCCAGAGTGGATTCCGTTCAGCTCTGTTTTGCTGCTGGGTCCTGTGACACAGCATGATTTGAGATGTGAAGGCAAGAGCCTTCCGATAATGCAACTCTAAACCCATCTGTAAACTGTGCAAACCATTTTTCAAATGTGGACTCAGTATCAGGCTTAAAATGCCAAGTTTAATGACAAATCCATGAAGGTCCCCATTGGCAACAGTCTACCTCTATGGAGAACACACCAGATACTGGAATTCTAACACAAGGTGTCATGTAAACATGTTGACAGTATGTTCCAGCCACAAAGAAAGTAGGTAGTTCAGGGGGCTGTGGAGCTGTGCCAGGACTCAGAAGACAGTAATGACTGATTTTTCTCAAGTGAAAAGGTATGTTTTGTGTTTTTCCTTCTCTGACATACTGTAAGTTCTTATTATGTATTATGATTTGCTTATTTTCCCCTAAAGGGAGAATACTAAATGGCTGTTCTTTTCCCTTCAGAAATGTTTTCCATGCCTCAGTGAAGTATCTGAAGTTGGGGCTATTGGCCTATAGGCAGGAGAAGATAAGAGTCTAAATTATTACCCTAGTAGTAATATAAGGAAGTGAATGACAATTCTGTATGATGACACAGAGTATAGACTTCTGGAAAATTCCTGTCACACTCTAGGAGTGACAGTCTCTATGAATTCTGGATGATGTGGCAGAATATTCACACTGCTATTGGTCTATTTCTTGTCTGTTGAGTATATGTGTGGTGCTGGCAGGATGCATGTCCTTGCTGTGTGAAGTTGACTTGTTCATGTCACCAACACTGACTTTAGACTCATTAGTATATCAGGTTCTATCAACTGGGCAGACTGGCTTAGGCTAGGTCTCTATGGAAAGCATAAGTGTCCCCGTTAAAATCACCCAACTACCAGGGAACAAAATCAGTGGCTGTGACACACTGATACTCTGATTTTAAGCCGATATCCATCTGTGGTATTCCAGAAGCCCATGTGGGGCATCTTCCTGTCCTTCTTGAATCACTGGAAAACTAGCAAGCATAGCATTTCAACAAAGCTGAAGCTATGTTAACTGCTCAGACTAAAAATCAGCCCTCAGTCCTCTACTGACATAATTTACTGCAATGCTTTTCACCTTGGTTGCAGAGTAGATGGTCAACAGTGGAACCGGGAGCATGCCACTGGCAGATGAGATGTTGAGAATCACCCCTTTAGATCTAGAATTGAAAACACACCACATAAACAGAGGGAAATTATATGCCCATTTGCTTGTGAATTACAGTCAAGAGAGAAACAGAGCAACAAGGCTGCTGCTCTAACACACGTCTCTCTGCCTCTCATGAGCATGTGGTATGTCTGGCCGGTGAATGAAGCATAATTCAATGAACTAAAAATAGCTCTTCTTTACGATGAGCTCACTTCCCAGTCTTAGTAATCCAAAGCAAGGCTGGATCAGCTAGATGGTCTCCTTTAGTTGTCTCTATACTTTCTGGAGTCCTCTGTGGCCACAGTATCAAACATTCTCACTTATTAGTGGGGATATATTTCAGTGGTAGAATGCTTGCCAGGCATGTGCAAGGCAGTGCAGTCAATCCAGCAGAGGAAAAGCAAACTCACACCCACACAGACACCTCTGCTTCACATACTGGCATACCGCATACTGCAGCAGTCCATTGTGTATGTGTGAACACTGTCCTCTTAACAAAGTCTTGAGCTTCTAGACACCAAAGCCCACTTTTGTTCACGCACAAGTATTTCATAAACCTTTATAGCAATGGGTGACGACAACTTTATAACTTCCCAAAGTTACTGTGAATATTTGGGCAATGAACTAACTTGAAAATTACCTTTCTGTATTTTATTAACTATATTATATTGCCAAAAGACAAAGTTCAACTTTTTCCTGTTGAAAGTTAAGTCAAGCAACTACCAGGAATTTCTATTTCCACAAATAAATGAAATCAGTTTGTGAAAAGCAATGCTGTAAATACCCCAGTTGTTAGAAGCATATAATGGTTCAGCAAAGTATGGAATTATTACTTTAAATAAGAAAACTAGCTACCAACTTGTTCTCTGAAATCCCTGCTTCTCCAAGGCACACTGAGAATGGAAGCCAGGGTCTTATGCATGCCAGGCAAGTGCTCTACCAACTGACCTCCACCTCAGCCCAGCCTCTCTTCTCTGGCTACTGCAATGTCACCCCACCCACCTCTGGTTCACACCTCAGCTTCCTTCCCTTCTACATAGCCTGTTCTCTGTCTGGATTTCTATTCCTAAGTCCTGTTTTTTCACTATTTCAGCGAGGGAGGAGAATTCTAGACCCGTTTTATGTAAAACAGCACAGGAAACATGATTAAACGGCATATACGAGTTATTTTAGACATAACTCTGGAAAGAAATAATCCCCAAAGGTCACCATTCCATCTGCCAGCCTTTAGGCAAGATGCCAGTGCAGCCGTCAAAGGGCAGTCTGGGCCCTCTGCTTCATGTGTCACCAGAGACTAGTCAGTTGTTTATAAAGCACAAGTCCTTATTAGTAGCACACATTGTCCTAAGCAGTGAAACCCACTAACATCCCGGTGATAAAAATCAAATTTCAAATTTAGGAATGATATTAAGGTTGTTTTAAGTTAGAAGTGTCTAACGTATTAGTTACATTATCCTTATATTGGTATCCTTTTTTTTTTTAAGGCAAAAAAAAAATATTTTTTTTTAATCAGGAGTTAGATCTCAGCCTTTTAGGTTTAAAAAAAAGATTAATTAGCAATAAACACCTAGTCATTTCATTTTATACACTTAAAAGAAATTCCTCTGATGATAGGGGAACAAAAGAATCTTTTATTATAATCAGATTGTTCCTCTGATAAAAATGGAACAAGAACTACATCTTCCAAATGATGATTTTCAGTGTTGAAAATATTCTCAGATTAGAGTGTGGTGACAGCTGTCCAGCTCAGAATACGCTGAAAATGACTGGACTGCACAATTTAGACAGATGTGTAGTTTCCATGTAAAAGAAGCCACAAGGAATCTGTTTACAGCAGAATACATATCCTTTAGGATGGGTGGGCTTCCAATGAGGTGGACACACAGGCTGCGGCGACTCAGGCAACCATGCTTCCTGAGGAGCAACTCCAACCTCACAATCACTCCACATTAACCTTTAACCAGGAACTGCTCTATCCTCAACCACCCACTGGAAGGGGAGAGAAAGCCTGTCTGAAGCACATGCAGGCGATGCTGTCCCTGAAGCTGCAGTCTGCCACTGCTGCTTAGAGCCAGGTTGTTCTGTTCCAACAGTGCTAGCTGGGGCGGCTGCATATACCCTGAACAAAAGTCACATTTTTCATTCGGTTACTCACAAATTATATAGAAAGTTGAAGGTAAAGGTTAAAGTTTAATGCTGTGACTTCAACAGAGGAAAAGTCATTTAAAGATAATAAAAGCTCTTTTCCCATTTTATAAAATCATATCAACAATCCAACATGTCACAATGTTGCAGTCATTCTTTTACTTACTTCTTGAGGTAACTAAGATCTTTGATTCTCAAATATTCTACTCTGATTGAAAATTTCTAGGAGCTGGAGAGATGACTTGGCACATTGGACATTATTGCAAAGACCTGGGTTCAGTTCCCAGAACCCACATGGCAGCTCACAGCTATCTGTAACCCCAGAGCTGTGGAGGTTCTGTGGGTTTTTTCTGGCCACATGTGGTATAAAGACCTACATGGAGGAAACATACAAATTAAAAATAAATAAAAACCCAAAAGAGGAAAGAAAAAGGAGAGAGGGAGAAAAAAAAGGAAATTACTAGTGGGTAGAGCTACTAAGTCAAAAATTTCAAGTACTCTATAAAAAACAAAGTATTTATATTTCAAAATACATCAAAACATATTTAAGACTGTCAAAGTACTATATAAAATGAGAACACACTAGATGTGAGTAAATAAATACACAGCCAACTTGTAATTGTATCTAAATGACAACAGAGAAAGCCCCCACCTACCTATCTGTCACACTGTTGAGAATATGCATATTTGTCTATCAAAGACCTTCCTATGACCCTCAATAACAGCATTCAAATCTCTCTCCTCCAAGGAAAAAATATTCTATTTCAAATCGAACACTGGGATGCCCTGTCACAATTTCTATAATGTATCTCCTTATGCAGAAATAGGGGTGAACATTTGGGACTGGGGGATACAAAGGACTCATCTTTACAATCAACTACTCTGTCTAATTCTAATCCTCCATTTAAGCAGAATTAGTGACGTCAAACCAGTTTCCATGGCACAGCCGGGCTCATGACAACTCTGTTATATCAAGCAGAAGGGCAAAATAGGCTACGCTTAATTGCACACAGAGACAAACATAAGCCAAGCTGGTTAATCTCTCATTTTCTGGAGGCTTGGGAACAATGGCAGCACATTAAGAACTTCTGCTGAAGTTCTATTACTGAAGACCTGTATTGCCCCTACTTCAACACATTTCCTAGTTTGCTGTGACATCAGATAAGTAAATAAAGCAACATTTTCTGTGATACAAATATTCATAATTGATCACACTGCTTACTTGCTAGCCATCATGTGATGGTGACTTGGAGGATCTACAAGAACTAAAACGCTGCAGAAACAAAGCAGAACCATCAATTCCACTTAAGGACACACCTCTTCACCTCCACAGTCACCTCCTTTATTAGTCCTCTCAGAAGCCAATGCATAGGCTTGTCCAGTCCTGTAAAGTTCAGCAGCTTGCATTTACAGCTTCTTTACAGCTGTGCTCTCTAGGATTCCCTTAGACTTGGGCAGCCCCCAGGAGACTCCATTTAATTGTCACTTGGATATTTAAAACACTGCCAAGCTTTTATTCTCCAAATACCTCAGTATTCCGCCAGGATCTTGTAGCATCCCTGTCCTCAACTCTATAAAAAATACTGTGCTGTGGAGGTTTAGTCTCTTTTGAAAGAAGTCACTAATTCTGGCCTGACTCAGGAAACCTCAGCATTGCCCCACCCTGCAGCAGAGAGAAGAAGGGAGAGGAGCCAGAAGGTCAGTCAGTGTAGATTGCTAACCAGACACAGCATTGTGAAATACAGACTCCATCTCAATTCTTTACATTTCCACTACACACGAGAGAAGGTAGACGTGTACTCTTGCACAGTCATTAAAGAGTTTTCTAAGCTTAGATGAAAAATGGAAATTGGTGTAGACAGTTCTCTAATTGACTCCTAAGAACACAGAGAAACTATCAAAACAGAGCTCAATGTCAGAAAAGAATCGTGGAACATGGGGTCAGGCATACAATTAGAACCAGCAATCAAATGCTCATACTATACAAATATTGCTTTGTTGAAGAAAGTTTGCAAACATTTAGCACATGAAAGAGAATTACCTGCCCTAAAACACCATAACATGTCATAATTCCACCTTAAGCAGTACAATATGAAAGAGGCTATTTTTAGCCTTTCCATGGTTGTTATGGCAACCACCTCTCTGCTCCAGCTGTACACAATGTTTATAATTCCGGGGAAGTAGAGAGAGCAAGTTTCCCGATAATGTAATTATGCACTTTCTATGTGCATGGTGATAATACCTTGGTCTGATTATTGATACTTGTTTAGTGATAGTTGGTTGGCTATAGTTCTAGAAGGTTTGGCAAAAATCTCATACAGCAGAGATAGAATCACTGAAAGGGAAGAGGGCAGAGAAACCAATAACAAAGGGCTTCTTCTAAAGGACAGTGCTTCATTCTAGCTGCTCTTCACACCTCCCCAAGTGGCTAGGTAGAGAAATAAGGGGAAAATAAATCTTTACCCTGATAAGCCATGAAGTTAGGCATTAATCTGTTACTGTAGTCAGCACATATTGACTAATACACCTATTAACTCCTGAAACTCCACTGGGCATAGATGTCCCTTCTAACACAAAGTACTGATTAACAAACTCTACACACATGTCTAACTAGTCCTTAGCAAGCAACATAAAAACCATCCCTGCTTGATTCCAGCTTTCCATAGCTTCTCTTGGCTTTCTACCAGGTCATTTCTCAACCTCAGTTTAAAATCAACTTGATTTCTTGAAAGGCAAGGATTGAACTCATCTGGATTCCCCAAGCTAAGCTCTGCTGGATGGCCATGAATTCCCTCCCCTCTTCATGCTGTTCCTCCATATGCAGTGTCAGCTATAAATGGTGGCACTGCCAGGTCTAGAGATGGCCCTGAGTCTATACATCATGTATTTCATGGCACCCCATCTCATTGAGTCTCCATCTTCTGCTGACCCAAACAGGGTAGAGTTACTTTAAATTAATGCAATGCACTGGGCTTGTCATTCTATGGATCCAGTACTTTCTGCTTCAGGAAGTGACTTCATAACCATTATTCCTTTTATATAGCTTTCACCAATACCCTTTCAAATTTCCTTCATAACGTTTCTATGGCATACAACTTTGATTTTCCCTTCCTTCCTTCCTTCCTTCCTTCCTTCCTTCCTTCCTTCCTTCCTTCCTTCCTTCCTTCCTTCCTTCCTCCCTCCCTCCCTCCCTCCCTCCCTCCCTCCCTCCCTCCCTTTTTTTGATTTTTTGGTGTTGGAGATGGAACCCAAGGCATGCTAGGCAAATGCTGTAATACTGAGCCCCTACTCCAAGTCCAAACATTTCTTTATAATGCCATTTGCAGATGTCAAAAAACTCAGGCTAAGACAGTGGCCCAAATTTCATCCTTATTGGATTCTACTCTGTCTTTTCTAGAGTGCTGGTATGGTTTGCTCACTGCCATTTTCGTGTCTTCTCTTTGGAAGCATACCCCACTGTCAGTCAATAATCAGCTTGAAGGCCTTAAAGGGAAACTTTACTAAAATAAGGCAATTAGAATATACAAATCAGTACATGTAAAACAGAATTACAACAAACTTTGCTGAGAAGCAGTTTCTCAATCAGTCATTGCACACGATCAACACATGGACGTCTAAGCCCCGTTTCCCACCCACAGGGTAGAATGAGGCACAACTTATGGAGGGATTTGATATGCATAAACTGCAAGCCTTGCTGATCTTTCAACAGAAGTGGATCCTTGATTCCTCCCCTGTCAAAGCTTTGATGGAGTGCTAAATTAAAATGACAAAATGGTCCAACATTCAAATCCAGCTCTTTTCAGCAGGTTTTCTTTGAATGCCTAGGCAACATTTAGATTCTTCTGAGACAAAAACAGAGTTTAGTTAAATTTTACACTCGTGCTATCTCACATGTGGAAATGCAACCACATACTTCTCAAAAATGAAGACATTTAGGGTATTCTACTGGCACCCAATTCCAAATGGAACACTGATAAGCCTGGTGGACTGCCTTCCCTCCAAGAGTCAGTCTGACATCTGGTCACTTCACACTATGCTTTAGTCCCTCATGCATCCATCCCCCAGCAAGAATGAAAATACCAGAGGAATGCCTCTCACTTCAGGACACTCTACCAATTTAGGCTTGAAGTGGCTACAGCTTTAAGGAGGCATTCCCAGGAATATCCCAGGAACTCTATCCACCCCCTCAGAATAGCAGGCAATTGAGTTAGCGATGGTGACTCAGGCTGGCTTTTTAATCCTGATCTAAAGGAACCACCACAACCCTAGAGAGGGAAATAAAAAAGTCTAGTGAAAAGGCCTCCTCCACCAATGACTCATGCTCCACTGTGTGACTGGCCTGGTGCTAAGACACAGTTAGGTTCATTAGTCACTTTAATGAAATTCTCAAAGAAAGGATTCTCCCTATAAATAATAATGAGCTCTGCATCCACAGTGCTTGTGTGTGAGCGTGTGACTCACCTTTCTACCATGCCAGGCAGCACCAAGCGTGTCACCTGCAAGAAAAAACAAAACACTCATGATGGCTGAGGACACAGGCAACAGAAGAGTTGAAGGACACCCACCCACCCTGGAGAGAAGGGGTTGGGATCCACTCACCACTCTACAGAGAGACACTTATTTTACACATGCTGTAGAATTTGACTACACTAGGAGTACATGAGGAGAGCACACTGGGAAAGTTTTCAGTGAACATGGCTAAGATTAGCCTTGTCTGAAAAGTAAGGCTCGCATGGGCACCTTCAAACAACAAAGGCTCTCGGGCCATTACTCCAGCCCTTCTTTTTTTTTTTTTTTGGTTTTTCGAGACAGGGTTTCTCTGTGTAGCTTTGCGCCTTTCCTGGGACTCACTTGGTAGTCCAGGCTGGCCTCGAACTCACAGAGATCCACCTGGCTCTGCCTCCCGAGTGCTGGGATTAAAGGCGTGCGCCACCACCGCCCGGCTACAGCCCTTCTTATGATAGTGTGACTCGGAGCTAGGTTCTTCTTCTCTGAAGTCCTAATGTGTTAAATGAAGATTTAAATACATTACCTGTTACTACATTCTCAACTTGGAATAAAGATGTGTGTGTGTGTGTGTGTGTGTGTGTGTGTGTGTGTGTGTGTGTGTGTGTTTGCAAGTGTGTGTGTACGCACACACATGAGAGAGACTCTACAAACAGCACAGAACAGAGACCTCTGAAGGGACACTAGTATCCCCCACAATCACACCCTTTTAGCACCCAAATGCTACCCTTAAGCATAATATGTACCATAGTTTAGAACCAAGAACAGTAACGTACTTCAAGATCATCCATTTCAACTGACCATACAGAAGTTTCTGGATAATTCTTTTAGTATTTTAAAATATTTCATTTGGGAATCTCCTTGGGAAAGTGGAATAATTCTAAGATTAGGTTAAAATGACGATTAAAACTCTCTATAGCCGGGTGGCAATGGTGCATGCCTTTAATCCCAGCAATTGGGAGGCAGAGAGTTCGAGGATAGCCTGGTCTACAGAGTGAGAGCCAGGACAGGCACCAAAAACTACACAGAGAAACCCTGTCTCAAAAAACCAAAACCAACCAACCAACCAAACAACTCTTTATATTTACCCCAAACAAACAAACAAACAAACAAAACTTGAACACTCAAAGCAGAAGAATTTTATGAATTCATAAAGTTTTAGGAAACCTCTATAATTATGTGGCTAAGAATCAAGGAACTGAAATCACAAAGTACTCTTGATGTGACTTTACCAAACTCAGGAGGTAAGGACACTCAGAATACTCTCTGCATAACAACTGAGAGCCAGGAACAACACCACAGAGTAAGGAGCCATCCTTCTGTTTGATCTGCAGCTACCAGAATAGGTGGGAAGAACTCAGGACTCACAACAGGATACTCCTATGAGCAGACGGAGGGCACTGGTGCTTAGAAAAAGGAGCCGTTATAGCTAGGAACCAGGCAGAACTTCATAGATTATGTTTATAAAAGCAAAAATATGAGATCACTGGGCAAAAATAAATGCCAGAAGGAACAGAATGCAAAAAAAAAGCAAACTGTGAGAAAATAGGATGCATACTATTGAATTTCCAGACTTGTTTGATGGATTTAAAAAGGAACAAAACATAAAGAGATGTAAAATACATGTACAACTGATTGGACGTGTCATGTAGCTTACATCTGTGTGGCACAGGGTCATATACTCAGGTAAGTAAAACAGGTGTGCTGTGGAATATCTCATTGTAAAGATGGTTTCCTTTTATGAGCGCCACACTAACAAACTGAGCTAACAGGTAAGCAACAGTATCTGAAAGGGGTTTTTATTTAGCACATTTCATTGTGGACCATAATACTCAGCTACTATATTAGAAAGAGGTCTCCAAGCACTTTCACAGAAGTTATTATTCAGTTCCCCCAAATCCTGAGTTCACCAGAAACAGAAATGAGAAAGATAAAAAAGACTAGTTTAAAAGTGTTCTTGTTTGTGTGTGTGCATTCGTCCACACTCATGTATACATGTGCTTACACATGTATGAAGGAAATGAGACCTGTTACTTGCACAGTAGCTAAGTGGAGTCCAGAGGGCAGCTGGTTGATGCCTATAGTAGCTTTCCTGCATGGAGTTGGGGTGGGAAGGAATGAATGAGATTTGTAGGCACCAATTAACCTGGAGAATTACCAGGCAAGCTCAACCAGAGTTTAACTTTTGGTTGAAATATTGGGGAACTATAAATCAGAAGCTTTATTTTTCCTTTGTGCCATACCATGTTTCTGTTCTGAATGAAAAATTATCCAGAAGATTGTCAGAGACAATGTGAAACTTCGTATGATATAATCATACTTACAAAATTGTATCAATAGCAAGCTAAGAATTAAATGCCTTTTTGATGACCTTATCTGTACTGACATGACCAAATATATTCCTTATAAATGTAAATTAAGATGAGAAGTTTGAGTAACTCAACACAAAAGAATAACAACACTTTGGGTGGCTGGTTGCTAAAGAGCCAAAAGTATGCACTGACTACTCAGAACCCACCAGCAAAGACACAAGTCCTCACAGGTAAGAGGGACAGGCTTTCCAGGGCTCATCAGCTTCTCCTTTTTACTTCTGTGTGCCATAAAATGGAAGCTCATTAAAAACAAACAAAAAAAGTCAAACAGCAATAACACTGGAAAGCTCCAGAGAAGTTAATCTGAATACTTCATGCTTTTATAAAACCAACTAAAGCTCTGATATTACCTTTCCTGCCAATCAGATTTGAAGTCATAAATCCAACTCCAGCCCTTCTTTATTTGGGCACATGTATACATATTATTTAAAAATATTCAGTATATAAGTAGATAGACTTTACTGTGTTCACATTAAATTCTCTCTAACATGACATTTACATAGGACATTTTAAGTTGTTAAGGCTCATTTTATTTTGCATTTATTGACTAGTATCTTAATGTATGGGTATCTATACCACATACCAAGTATTGTTACGAAATTTCATTGTGCATCTGCACTCCCTTTCACAGCTCACATGGTGTTTCTGTAGCTAATTCAATATGCTAATTTCAGACCATCTGCAGGTAATAATTACAGTGCCAGGAAGTTTGTTGTTTCCTCTTTACAGATTTCTAAAATGATGTTATCACAATTGTGAGTTTGGTGGTTAAGAATATTAGGTACATAGTAATAATAAGCGTGACTTCTAGACATTTTTCTTTTCACTTGAGGTTGCCTCGACAAGTACACTGCAAGCAATTTTAATTCCATTCTGTGGCAGTTTGAATGAGAATGTCCCCCCATAGGCCCCTGCATTTGGACACTTGCTCCCTGGCTGGTGAGCTGTTTGAGGAGGCTTGCTTAGGCAGTAGGGCCTTGTCAGAGGAGGCATGTCACAGGAAGCAGCTCTGAGGGTTAAATACTATGTCATTTCCAGTTTGCACTGGGTATGGCTTAAAATGAGAACTCCTAGGCTAAGAATTCGCTGCTCCAGCCCTAGGCCTGCAGCTTGAAGACACACTTTCCCACCATGATGGACTCTTACTCCTCTGAAACCATAAGCCCAAATAAATTCCTTCTTCTATATGCTGCCTTGATCATGGTGTTTATCACACCACAGAAGAGTATCTAATACAGTTTTCCCCAAAGTAGATAGAAGTCTCCACAACAGAACTTTTACAACAATGAGAACTTCAAAGATTGCAGGAAAAACAAGTATTTCATAATTACACATATACATTTTAGTGATGTTTTCATTAATCCACACTATAAAATAAGACAGACACTTTAGAGTCTAAAAAGTTAATATACACTATCTCACATGTAGCTCTAGCATCACTTCCTAAGTGGCATACAGTACATTAATGTACACAGATACATGAATGGCTTCCTAGCAGCTTAAATTAGAAATCCTAGGAGGAAGCCACATACTCATTTTCAAGAGTGAAATATTTACTGGTACAGATATACATATTCTGGCTAGGAAAGAAATATGAAGTTCATTTACCTCATACAAAATTACAATCACTGTTATTAAATCATTTAGTTGAGATACATACCTCAAAAATACACTGGCTGGCCTAGAAAATCCTTCAAAATGTTGTATTAAAATGTAGCCATCTGTGGCCAGGATTACACAGGATTTATTTTCTTCTTAGTGCTCATATAGCTTTCAAATATTTTTAGCAACAGTCTTGCGGTGCTTTTATAATTAGTAAAGTCCTTACAATCTTATTTAAAAAAAAAAAAATTAATGGAAACAAAACTGCTAAAGCCTGAGTATTTCTCCGTTTATTTCCACAGCAGCAGTCCCTGCTGCTATAAGGAACCTACATGCCCAGGTGGCTGTCTAGGTGTTCCCACTCTTTGGTATGGAAATTGATAGAATTCACATTTCTACATCGTGTAGCTTCTGGTACTTGGTCATTTGTTCCCACACTCCTATAATGCTCGAAGGCTCTAATGAAAAGATTATAATAATAATAAAGAAGCCAGGCAACACTGTGCATACCTTCAATCACAGTACTCAAGATGTTGAGTCACAATCATGAGTTCGAAGTTGGCCTGGCCTACACCAAATTCCAGGCCAGCCCAAGTTACATAACAGGGTCCTAGCTCAAGAAAAAGATCAACTAATCAAACTTAAGACACTTGATTTAATAAAATTTGTGTCCTACTACACGTGACTAGGGAAAGAAGTAGAACAAGTCGCCCCCAAATACAAGCTCAGCTTCATGAAGGCAGGCTTTTCACAAGCAAACTGGGCCGTCTCCCATGGCCACTTTGTCCACCTAACTCTGCTCTAACTATTCCTCCAAAGAAACCTGCTTAAATCAATCAAGTCTGTGTTCAGGTCACTGAGAAATGGACCTGTCCAATTTAGAAGAAAACAGTTTCTTACGTACAAAAATCTAAAACAAGTGTTCAACTGAAATAAAGAGCAAGTTTTTAAAAAATCATAGTGTAGTTGTAAGGAATTAACAATAATGTTCTACAATACCCCCCCTCCCATTTTGAGAAATGAGCCGAGAACTCTACTGGAAACCACACCAGAATGACACAGTATACACATCCTTTGGCAAACTGTATAATTTGAGCTCCATGGAGGTGAGGAAGTGGGAACATAGCTTAATTAGAAATTCTTAGAATCTCACCTGTATAACTAACAGAGTATTTACTCCACAGGGGGTGGGAAGCTTAATTAGATACAGTTTTTAGAGCACTCCGAGATCTGTAAGTATTACTTGATTTTGCCTTTTCTTGGTGCTTAAGTCTTTCAGGAAGTTCAGAGTTCTCTTAGTCTGGAATGTTGCCCCAGGCCATAAATAGAGCTTTTCCTTGTCCAATAAATCTCACTTTGATCTACATTAAAATAAAACAAAAGGAGAAAAAACTTCCCAGAACGAGTTGCTTGTTAACAATGCCAAACCTAAAGCCCTAATTTACATATTCTAAACAAAGATTAAAAAGAATGAGCAGAGTTTCATCTGGTGTTTCCCAAGGTGCAACACTTGACTATGTAAGTACTTCTATTATTTTTCCCCCCAAACAAGGTGACAACTTCTTAAAAGTGACAGACATTGAAAGGAGAAAATGATTCCTAAAGTTCAAGACACTGCATGTTTTCATTTTCCTATGAAAATCTACAAGGGTGTCTGCTGTGGGACGGTCTGTATGTCAAATTGCTCTGATTGGTCAATAAATAAAACACTGATTGGCCAGTGGCCAGGCAGGAAGTAGGTGGGACAAGGAGAGAGGAGAATTCTGGGAAGCAGAAGGCTGAGGCAGAGAGACACTGCAGCCACCGCCATGACCAGCAGCATGTGAAGACGCCGGTAAGCCACCAGCCACGTGGCAAGGCATAGATTTATGGAAATGGATTAATTTAAGCTATAAGAACAGTTAGCAAGAAGCCTGCCACGGCCATACAGTTTGTAAGCAATATACGTCTCTGTGTTTACTTGGTTGGGTCTGAGTGGCTGTGGGACTGGCGGGTGGCAAAGATTTGTCCTGACTGTGGGCAAGGCGGAAAACTCTAGCTACAGGTGTCTTCATTTCTGGAGGAAGAAAGCCATGGAAGAAGTATTGTCCTGAAGTTTGGAAATACTCTGCCTCCCCTGTATCTGAGGCAGCCTGTTACTGCCATCCCAAAAGGCTAAGTTGGCCAGTAATTTGAAAATGTTAAGTAGCAGAGGGACAGCTAGATTCAAAATGAATAAGACTCTATTACCTTGGAATATCCTCATCCAGAAAAGCCTTGGGTGGGGGAATCCGTGTTGAAGGACACATCCTACTTAGGATTTATTAATCTCCTAATGTTATATGGGAGGAGAATATCAGGATACATTTCTAGCACATTCCTAAATTAAATACAATTAGACTGAGGAATAAAACTCTTCTCACAGATTTACAAACTGATAGGAGGCTCCCTACTGATACTGTGTTCCCGCTTGAGGCATATCCATGGAAGAAAGAGAAAATGAGTGCTTTGGTGCTCTCCACCCTTTGGCCAGTCACCCAAACACTTACATCGTGGGCAAGGCACAGCACTAGGCTCTTTTGGTAGCTGGCCTACAATGAAGACATGATGACACAGCAGGAGAAAACAGCCTTTCCAAAGTGTCTAACAAGGCTTTGAGGGTAACGGGCAGTTCAGGCAATGCTGTTCTGACAGCACTCACCTGAAAAAGAGAGCCACCTCTCAAGGTTCTATTTAGGTTTCAGAAAACCCCAAGAGTGCTTGTGTCTCCACAAAGCTCATAAGTGGAAAGCTCATCAGTATACTAAAGGTGGGGACTTTGGGGAGATGATTATTTATATCATGAGGACAATCTCTTCCCGATTGAGACTGATGTCCTTACAGAGACCTGATGAAACCTGTTTACTTCCCCCTTCACCATGTGAAGACACAGGAAGAAGGCACCAGCTATGAGAAATGGGTCCCTCTTCAGACACTATTAGCACCTTCAGCCTGAACTTTTCACACTCCCAAAAGGTGAGAAATATACGTTGGTTCTTTATATCCAACACAGTCAGAGGTGTTTTTGTTCTTACATCAGCTGCAAATGGACTAAGACGGAGTGGTTGATTTGGTCCATGCCACTCCACTCCTTCAAGTCCACTAAGCAACTGCTCAGTTCGAGTAGCCTGAAGACATGGAGCTACCTGGAAGGGAACTCACACTCACACATCTAGAAGCACCAATCACACAACAGAGATCACAGGCTGCTGTGAGCTAGAGAAGCAAGGCATAACCTCTCACATTCTCTCTGCTACGCAGCTCCTGAGGTGTGTTCCCATGATTTCTAGAGTTTTCCCAAGAGAAGCTATAAATCTGAATGTGAAGCTTTCTGCTTTTGAAAACTGAATCAACTAAAAGACACTGGTAGGCCATATCTAGCCACAGACAATTGCCTGTAACCTCTGACCTAAGAATTTCTCACAATTTACTTCAACTGACACTTGTTCACCATTGTAGGGTGTGATTCTTTAAAGAACTAGACATTTTAATTTTGGAAATGCATTCATCTGTTTGTAGGAAAAACATCAGCGGTGCACTGCTTAGCATAAGGCAGGAAACAAGCGGGTCACGGGGCCAATGCTCATGTGCAAACAGCTCCACAGCAAGCACTGCAGAGCGAAGGGAGGCCATGCAGTGTGCCGTGGGCCCAAGTGACTCCAAGCCCAACAGTCCGGAAGAGACAGAGATTGCTGGCCCTCCAGCCCTAAGAAGACAAGATTTCCAGTCATACATTGGTTGAGTGTTTGACAAAGAAACAGGTAACTTTTTATTCTCTATTTAAGGTTGCTCCTTTCTATTCTTCAATAAAGCAACTAACTATCAAAATGCAACAGCATTCACTCAAGTGGAGGTGTTCATAAATTTTACCACCATGCATTGTCTTCTCTGTTCGAAGGAAGGTAATTAAGAAGGTTAGAATATTCCCTCTGATAGGATGGAAGTCTTAGTTTTCCAGTTTTTACCTTATTTACCAACACCAGTAAGAGCTTCAGGTGTGAGGAGCATTGAAAGGAATGTTTTTGCCTCTCTTAGGCAGGCAGGTGCTGTGCATAGCTAAGGTTCTCTCATGTGGACAGTGCTCATCTGGAAAGCAGAGAAGTGTCTATCTTTTCCTGAGGCTCCTAAAATGACGATTTCAACAATCAAAGGACAAGTTTAGCTTGAAATAGGAAGAGAATCCCAAAAGTGGAAGATAGTGAAAGCAGCTATCAACTCTGAAACAAATGGTACAGAGTAGGATCAGCTTTGTCTCTGGACTGCTGTAGAATTCCACAGTTGAAGTCAGCCTTCTACTTGCCTGCCTCTGGAGCTCTGGTTCCACTCCCGTTTTCCAGGCAGTAATCAATAGCAGTTTAACAATTTCATTTGTAAACTCTCAGTAGTCTAGGGGGGAAATCCCACCAGGCACAAAACAGGAGCTCTTTGACAAGAGGGTAGTTCAATATCCTCAAGTTTGTCTCTAAATCACACTGTTTCTGAAGTGAAGGTCATTGTTCTTAGGAGGTTTACCTGGGATTTTAGTCACGGACCATCTCAAACTGGAGGAAAACACTATCTGGTAGGATTCCTCTTCTAGTTTATCTATCTGCCACCCTGGCCACCTCTACAGAACTTCTACCACTTACCTGCTGTACAGGGAACAAAAACAAGGCTAAATTTAATCCCTACAGGATCTGAGAGCAGCACTGGAAAAACAAACAACAAGGCTTTAAAGAATCCCTGTGAAGACAAAGACTAATGAAGTGAGCCCCACGGAAAAAAGATTCAAAAGTGAAAGAAGAAACCAGGGCTGGAGACAGGGCTCTCAGTGGTTAAGACCACTCACTGCTCTTGTAGAAGACCTAGGTTTGCTTCCCAGCCCCCACATGGTGGCTTAACACCATTCAGTGCTGGGGATTCCAACACCCTCTTCTGCTTTCTATGGGTTCCTGCACTCATGGGGTACACAAACTCAGGCAGGGCTACACACACACACACACACACACACACACACACACACACACACTAAATCTTTCAAAAATAAAGTAATCAGCGATTGTTGAGTGGCTTGGGAGAGCTGTTTACAATTAAAAACCAGGGGTCTGCAGCCACAACAGCTCTGGTTAATATTTCTTCCACGATATTCTCCTAGATCATCTCTTTATCTAGTGATAACCTGAAACTCCTTTGCATTCAGGATTATTTTACTATTATAATGCAGGGCTTACATGATTTTTACAATCACCCGACCTACTCACACAGGGCAGAGCACATGAACCTTCCAACAAGACACTAGAGCTCTACCTCTAATTTTGAGCATGAACCCCAAATCACAAGGCAAGCTGATCTCCCCAGTATTTCCTGGTACACTCCTTATTCTCTACCACATCATTTAGTGAAGACATAAAAAAGATGAACCTGATGATGACGAGGGACTGCTCTTATCTTACCAAATCCATTTACTGCAGCTGCAGGCTAGACACCTGTGCCTTAGCTCCTCTGATGCCCAACCACCAGAAAACCTAAGCTCCTGTAGCCAGACCAGTTTTCATCTCCTTTAAGTTACCCCAAGGCTCCCAGCAGTCATTGCTACTGAAAATGTGGTTCTGGCCTTGGCAACAAATTGCAGTCAGTTAAAGAACAATAGGTACAAGTCATCAAAAGAGCTTCTGGGGCAAATCACAGCATCCTAAGAGCCTAAACTCAGGGGCATCACACATAAAGCTTCCCCACAGGGAATGCCCCTCCCCGGTATAAAGAAGATAAACACATATGCCATAGAAAATTGAATGCGTGTCATATCTACCATTAGCACTGTCTTACACATACATACGCTGGATTCTGCAGCTCTCTCTGATTCTCTATCTGTTGAACACTCGAGTTCCTGTACAACCCTGACCTCATGTCATTTTCTGCCTCTTGGCTTACCACAGTTCAACCACTCTCACTGCTCCAATCAAATCATTTTCACATCTGTATGGTACCATGGACGTGATTTTACCAATCCTATCCACAGTACAACAAACCAAACCAACTGCGCACCATGCTCCATGAGCCAATGGGCACCATGAAGCAGGAATTCTGAATGCTTTTCCATTCAAAGTTTACATCACAATGATATAAGAAAATTTAGATCCACACTTAAGACTGACTAAAGGATGTTTATTCAACTTATTTAGGAAGTATTATAAACAGTAAACTCCCTTAGTGCTTTTAAAATAGGATTTGGTCTGCAAAAGAAGGCTTGTATACATTTTAAGCTTATATCCAAATCTTCTATTGGTGAAGCTTCCCCTCTGTATGGCTCACAAGTGTTTAAACTGAGCATCTGTGTCCATGAAGCCAGTGGGTGGAAACCAGTTGACCTATGCCAATCCAAAAAGAGAATGGGGAAGAGGAGAATAAAGAGGGGGTACACTGTGCAATACACTAAGATATTAGGAACAGTGTCCCATTCCTAGTTCCTCCCCTCTTCTCCTCTGTTCTTGAGACAGGGGCTCACAATGTAGGCCAGGCTAGCTTCAAACTCCTGATTCACCTGCCTTAGTCCCCCAAGTCCTGGGATTAACAGATATGCTCATGACCACTGGTGTTTACCATCACTTTAAAATGGGCTAGCTACTTTGCAGGGCTGTTGGATTTGTGCTCTTTTATCCATGACGCATATAGTACTATTTGGTTTTTAAGCAAGGATGAGATGGATGACATGCTAATCTATGCTAAGATGCTGTGTGAAGGACATGGTCTGTGGCCGTGGAGCTGAACAAGCTCCAGGATTAAGGGCAGGACCTTGGCCTTTTATCATTAGTATTCTACAGATGGCTAGCCTAAACTTCATGTTGTGGAAATCCGAAGGCCAACATTTTAAAGCAGTGCCAACAATGAAGTGTCAGCAAGCAGGACTGTAAGAGAAAAGACTAGATCCAGAGTAAAACCCTATACAGCTAGCTGATTGACAGAGAATAGAAGTTATTAGCAGACAAACCCATAGCTGGTATTAAGAATTCTACAACAAGCTGGGCGGTGGTGGCACACGCCTTTAATCCCAGCACTTGGGAGGCAGAGCCAGGCGGATCTCTGTGAGTTCGAGGCCAGCCTGGGCTAACAAGTAAGTTCCAGGAAAGGCGCAAAGCTACACAGAGAGTTTCTGTCTCGAAAAACCAAAAAAAAAAAAAAAATTCTACAACATAAAGCTTAAGTACTCAAATGAGGCTTTCTCGTGAACTTAGGACAATATATTGTGAAATACCTCACACTGCTTTAACACTCATTATTTTCAAGCATTTGGCCAAATACACACATTAAAAAATAATCAGAAAAAAAAATCAGAACAACAGTAAAACCATTCATTTTAAAAGGAAATCCAACAAGATATAGAAATAACAGAACAATATGTCAATTTTTATTTAAAAAACTTTGTCTTCTAAAAAATAAAAGAAAATCATTATTGCATGTATTTAGTAAAAAATATCAGCTTTGAGTTTAATAAAAAATAATAACATTCTCTCTCTCTCTCCTTCCCTCTACCCCTGCTTCTGTCTGTCTGTCTGTCTATCTCTGTTTCACTTTGACTCTCTCTCCAGGGTCTCATGTAGTTCAGTCTGGCCAAGAAGGATCTTCAATTTCTGGTCCTCCTACCTTTTCTTCCACTTCCTAAGGCCTACGTGACCATGCCTGGTTTTATGAGGTTCTGACCAGGGCTTTGTGCCTACTAGGCACGCACTCTACCTAGTGAGCTACACCCCCAACTCTGAGTTTTAAAGACATTACCTGGTTTCATTCAAACAAGTCACTGAGATACGAGAAATATCTTTAATTTACAGACGGAAACTAAAATGAAAAAGTAATTTACCCCAAGACTAGAATGGCTAGAAAATGGTAGTTCCTTAATTATCCTGAACATTTATATGAATCTGGTAAAGAAAATGCCCCTAAAACTATATAATATACTCCTATTAGCCACACTGAAAACCATCAGGTTCACAAATGTGGACCGTGCTCTCCATCTATTCACATCTCCACTGGTGACTCATCTGCTTTCTTAAACTTCAACTTATATAAAAACTGAACAACAACACACACACACACACACACACACACACACACACACACACACACACACACACGAGATGGGGTGGGGAGGGAACCCTTGATCACAACAAGGGAGAAGATACAGTTTAGTATTTATTTAACAAAAACATTTGCCATTTTATCACATGATACATTTGAGGTGCTTTGTAAGTAATAATCTAACCAATGTCAGCTAGCTGTAAGCACTGAATTAACACATCCAAATCTTTACATTACACAGGGAAAAGCAAAGCCATACATGAAAACTCAGGCAAGGTGTAATAGCATTAGGTTCTTGGACTTAAACCAGCCATGTGAGGTCATTGTTGGTTTCTCTTCAGATATGAAGACATGAAGGTAGCTTTTCTTGAAAATTCACAATGGAGAAAAACACCAAGATCCCACCATAAAGTGAAACAACATTTAATTCTTATTTGTATTTATTTTATCATTTTGAATAGTTCTGACGCAAACTACTTCTCACTTCCTTAAATAAACTAGCATACATGAGTTACTAACAGAGCAGCGGCTTTCTTTTTTTTTTTTTTGGTTTTTCAAGACAGGGTTTCTCTGTGTAGCTTTGCGCCTTTCCTGGAACTCACTTGGTAGCCCAGGCTGGCCTTGAACTCACAGAGATCCGCCTGCCTCTGCCTCCCGAGTGCTGGGATTAAAGGCGTGCACCACCACCGCCCGGCTCGAGCAGCGGCTTTCTACAGGAAGGCTCACATTTAAGTGTCTGACACTGCTCAAGGGAACGCAGCCTCTGGCGACACCTCCCCCTCATCTGGTGTATGTAACTCAGTAGTAACCTCCATAGCTCCTGTGCAAGCAGAGCTTAGGTGTTTATACTCTCCAGCATCGAGTTCCTTCTGCAGAGTCACAATGTAACCTTGTGTTATATATACTGAGTAATATGACTATAACACATGTTGAGCAACAAGTGACCAGGCTGGATACCTTTGTTGATCTTGGTTTATTTTGTTTTGGAGACAGGATCTCGCTATGCAGCCCTGGCTGGTCTAGAACTCATTATGTAGACCAGGTTGGACTTGAACTCACAGAGCTCTGCCTGTCTCTGCCTCCCAGTGCTGAGATGAAAAACATTTGCCACCATGCCAGGTTATCCTGGCTGGTTATTATGTACAGTTATTAAAAACTACACTCATTGGTTTCCAGACTCCTGACTTCCCGTAACAGTGGCTATTTCATATGTCAGAATGAAAACAAGTCAGCATGAGCAAGTGGCTCAGGAGAGTCAGCCTTTAACCTGAGCTAGGTTTGCAGTCAGTCCTGGTACGTACCATGGTGAACGTGCACAGAAGACTCATGAGAACTGTTAGACTGTTAGAAAGCAAACTAAGACAAGCCTGTTTGGGGGCAGTTCTTTCTGCTTCCTGGAGACTTAAGGAAACAGACTACATTCACCTGGAATACATATGGTAAATGAGACTTGACAGAAGTTGAGCCAACAGACTCTGTATCAGTGTTTTTAGATAGAAAGAGCCAAAAAAAAGTTGACAGATTTGTAACAAATCTGCTTACCTTGCAAACAGAAAGAACATTAATATTTATCAGTTTCTTGATGGTCTGCAAAAAAATTAGATAACTTAATTAGGAAAGGAATGATGTTACAAATACACTTTGGGGAAGACAAATGGGAAGCTTCTTCAGATACTGCAAAGAACTGTAAATACAATGGGAGCTGAGGTCAAGAGGTAGATTTTTGCTTTATCTCAATGTTATAATATGTGTAACAAAAGCAGCAATTCATACTAATATGCAAAATGTAAGGTAAATGCACAAGTCAAATTTGAAAGTGAAGAGACACATTAAATCCAAAATAAAACACTTAGTAATTTCCTCTCAACTAATAGGGAAAGTGGAGATGATTGAAGTTAAGAGCTTCAATTGATTTTAAAAACTGACATGGTCCTTCAGGGATGTGACTTCTTAGTTTTCATTAAAGGATTATGCATGTAACAAGGCTGCAGCTTTCATTTTGGTAAAGCTAGTTTATTTCAATTAACTATGTTGCTATATATTAACATATTTATGAGTTTTTAAACTGAATTTTGATGTCCCAATACTTAAAATAGAGCTATCTTAATCTAATAGAAAGAGTAATAATGAAATTAGAGTTATTATTGATCCTGGCACTGTGTAAATATTTTTTCATTCAATCCTTCTAGCAATCCTATGATGCTACCTATTTTACATTTGCGAGTGAATAAACAAACTACCTACGGTTAGGCTCATCCCCACAAGAGCCAAGCCATGAATTGCAGACAGCTGGACTCTGATACTCAATCTGAAATCATTCTTCAATACTGCCTCACTGATACTTTCATGCATTCTTTTTGTTACCATAATAAACAAAGAAAAACTCACATTGTCCAAGTCAGGAATTTCCAAAAAGTATTCTGGATACTCGTATGACATGCCCACATTGTTCACTGAAATAAGACAAGATTGTTAGCTAGCACATTTATTTTACCAATGTCCTGAAATGCTGATTAATTTATTGAGACTAAAATGCTACATATAAAGTTATATCTAAAATCCTCATTACTCCAGTTTAAATGCTCTTTCCTTCATGAAACCTTTCTGTACTTACCATCTACATGCCTCTCCCTGGTAGCTCTCTGGAAAGTGTGTTCTTCCTCTGTATTAGTCATCTGTAGATAATGTCAATCAATTGTTCTGCTCCTTACACCTTCATGAACAAAGAATGCACAGTGCAGGAGACTGGAAACCTGGGTTCTACTTACAGCCATGGCACAAAATGTGTGACCTGAATAAGTCATGTCCAGTTCACATCTCAGCCTATTCACCGCTAATGTAAGAGTTTACTCAGTCATGTAACAAATATTTACCACATGCTTGTAGGCAAGGCATGTGCTGCTAGGGACTAGAAAGGGCAGACAGACAGAGAAGGGTTCTCATATCATGGGTTTTACAACCTGGTAGGAAGAGAAAGGTTCCTAACCCAAAGAATCCATTATTTCATAACAAAGTGTCCAGCGTCATGACAGTCTATTTCTAGAGAGCCTGACTTCGAGGCTTCTTGTGAGCTAGGAGGGCAGATCAGACTAGGTCTCTTTAGTAAACAGTCCAGGGAAGGCTTTCCTCGAACCTTCCTCTGTGCAGAGTCATCTCACCTCAGCTCGGTGCTGTAAGACTATAGATCATTTGGATAGATTTATACATATTAGGTCGTACAGTGGAATACTCAGTTATCAGCGGTTTCTCTAGACCCAGAAAGACAAAGACAAACAAGAAATAAGGAACATTGCCAAGATGGATGAAATATCCTTGACTTTACATAAACTAATTAACTTACAAAATAGATTATCTATTTATCTACACTTAACTGCCACAACAAGCCCATGAGGTAATTTCTAAGTTATACCCTAGAAGCTGAAATCCACAGCACTTAAAAGATCATAGGGCAAACCATGCCAGAATTGAAATTCAGAAGTTTGACTACAGAACCTCAACTTTAAATCACTAAAACTACCACACACCTTCATCTGGGATTTACTCAGGACAAGTGACCAGTAATAACTGGAAAAGAAACAAAATACTGATAGCATGTTTAACAAAACCAAAGAACTAGAAAAAAGTGTCATTGCAAGACGATAACAAAATTATGGTCACTTTGTAGGCGTACCTTTTCCAATACTAAATTAATAGTTGGAAGAAATGGGATAGTGTTTCATATTTAGCTAGGTCTATCACTAGAGTCTGAGCTTTCAGATTTTCCTTGCAAAATTCTGTAAGGATGGCTTTAACAGCTCCCTGACAGCCATCTGGAGACAGGAAAGCCAATGAGGAGGATCCTTGCCTACCTGAAGAGGGAGAACGTCTGAACAGCTAATAACAGTGGCTCTGAATCCGTTTTTATATTACTCCTCCCTCTATCAACTGTCTCAGCCACCACTTTATAAAAGATGTGAAAAATTCAAAAACCAAGGTAAGGCCTTAAGAGCAGTTGACTTTAGTTCAACCACTGCAGAGTTATAAAGGATAAATAGTTTATAATTATTAAAAGTATAACTGTAAATCTTTTAAGAGCCAAAACTGGTGGGCTATTTTTGTTATTATTCTGAAATCTAGAACTTTGTAAGTAAAACAGCTGACTTGCAATCTTAGCATGTGCTACAAGCACAAAACTGAACTAAGGAAGCACATAAATAACTCAGCAAGCTGGGGACTGTGATTCTGGTTAAAGTATTAACAGTAGACAGCTTTCTGACCTGCCTCTGCTAACTGAGCCAAGAAAACTAGCAGTGCTGTCGCTCATACAACAAAAATGGGGAAATCTATTCAACAGAGCGGTATTAAGAAAAAAAACAACTCTTTAATCCAAAGTAATAAACTATCGTGTAGGAGGACTGTGTTAAGTATCCTAAGTGCCCAACAAAAACTGTGAAATCTAGAAGGGGATTTCAGAGCATCAAGTCTAGGCTTATGAGTTGGATGAGGAAAAAACAGATGTCAAAACGCACAGCAGGCACCAGGACTCCTGAGCCCTCTGCCTCCCTGTATATGACGTCTTCTGCAGTAGCATGCAAACTAACTATCATCTTTCCCAGGGAGTAATCAGTTCATAGCGCTGTGAACAACTGTTGTTCTTCTCAGATCTGAGGAAAGAGAAGCTCCGAACACAGTACACTGGGATGCTGGAAATTTATATTCAAGGCACTTTGGAGTCAGCAGATACTGGATGAAGCTCTGTAGTCATCATCACTACTTAAAGACCGGACTCACTGAAGATGGACAGAATCACCTTCCACCTTCTTACTCAAATCACAGATGAGACTGAAAATCAGGCGTCACGCCTACAGCTGGAGGAATTTTATCATAGGCCATTATCTCTTTTCTGTACTACTCAGTACTTCTAAAATCATTCCCTACCCCTCCACAATTACCTTTATTCCTCCTCCACTCCTCCCTTTAACCATCCGACTTTAACTGCCCATTTGAGGGACTCAGTGTACATGTGTGTGTTAACAAATCTGATCATTTCGGCATGTTGCACCATCAACATCTTCTGAGGGAAAGTTTGAGGGCCATCACACTCTTCATAACTGTTTCTCCCTAAGTGCACACACTGGGAATCTCTTGGAAAAAGGCAAACCCACTGCAGTTTTATTTTGAGACAGTAGGTGACAGCAATAACCACAGCAGATAGGAAGCTTTCCGGGATGCTGAAGAAAGAGGAAGTGCTGTGAGTAGGAGGGAGAGACGGAACTACTCCCATTACAGCTTAATCTCCTTAAGAATGGGGGCAAGCAGTGCCGTCACCTTATGTACTTACAACAAGATGCTTTACAGGATTCACAAACACAACCTCACAAGTTGTTCTAACCTTATTCAGAAAGTCGAAAAATCTCTTCTAATGGATGGAACCTTAAATTAGCATCAAAGCTGCACTGCCAGCGAGTTTTGTAGCTTCTTCCTCCAGGAACCACACAGTTCTGTGCTGCTGCTCCCACCTCAGGGCCCTTTCAGTAGTGAATACATCATCTCATTCAGAAACCAAAGCCATCTGTGGAACTTCCAAATTCTCACTGTCCCAGTAATCAGCTCCAGGCCTTGAATACTTCCTAACACTTGAAGAAGCTCACCTTTATCTCTGGTCATGTTGCTGTGATAAAATACCCTGACAAAAAACACTTAAGGGGGAAAAGATCCATTTTGGCACACTGTTTGAGGTCACAGTCCAGCAAGGCAGGAAAATGAGTGTAGGAGGAGCTGGAGGCAGCTGTTCACACTGCATCCATCCATAGTCAGGAAGCAGAATGATGAATGACATGCTCGACTCACTTCCTCCTTTTTAAACAGTCCAGGACCCAGCCCAGGGAAACAGAGCCACTCACTTTTAGGATGGTTCTTCCCACCTCAATGAATTCCTCGCAGGCATGCCCAGAGGCTAAATAATCCTTCAAAGGTATGTTTAAAGGCTTGTCTTCTATCAAGTTGGAAATTAAGATCAACCATCACAGAACCCAATGGAAGAGGTGGGGCTGAGCGAGAACACAAGTATAGACAGACCAAGAAGGAAGGGAAAGTGGAAAGGCTCTGGTGGTAGGCAGAGGTGCCATCCTTAGAGACCTAGTCCCCATGGAGTGGGTCCTTCCTTACAGGGGGGACTGGCGGGGAGCTTCACTTAGGGAGCTTCACTCTTGACGGCCCATTCTGAACCCCAAAGAATACTACTGTCAAAGAAAGTGCTACATTTAGAAAAAGAAGATTTGGAAAATCCAGAATAATTCTGGGTGTTATAGTAATATTTTAATTATATTATAACTGCTTAAAATCATTTCCACATCTCATTTTTTTTTTTTTTTTTTTTTGGTTTTTCGAGACAGGGTTTCTCTGTGTAGCTTTGCGCCTTTCCTGGAGCTCACTTGGTAGCCCAGGCTGGCCTCGAACTCACAGAGATCCGCCTGGCTCTGCCTCCCAAGTGCTAGGATTAAAGGCGTGCGCCACCACCGCCCGGCTCCACATCTCATTCTTTAAAACAAGATTTTGTCCCTTCAAAGTTCATGTGCTGCTGTTCTTTATGGGCCTAGAATCCTCTATCACTGCTAGTTACCAGAGGTAGAATGATGTCATTAGAAAATTAGATTCCTGGTATCTGGGTTGTGCATGAGGGTGGAGCAAACAACAATAAATTACTAGAAAACGAAAATCCATTCATGCACTAACCTCACACAGACCACTTTCAACTGGCTTCATTTTTTATATTAATCAGAAACATCAGAAATTAATGTGGTTTAAAAATACTTTGCCTCGTGGTCGGGCTTCTAAATATAAATTACATAACATGAAGTATCTTTGTTTCCTTCTTATGACATCAAGGCAGAAAAGGATAAGCTTACACTTCAGCTACATTCATAGATATTCCAGTCCCAGCACTTCAGAGTTTATCACTAAAACCTGTTTCAAGCAATGATGTCATACACCAAAGGTTCAGTGAGTTTGTATGAGGGATGTATGTGTGTGTGTGTGTGTGTGTGTGTGTGTGTTGGGGGTGGGGGGATAACACTTTCTGCCTTAAATTTCTGTAAAATGGTCTGGGGTTTGACCTCAATGGTAGTGCACTTGCCTAGCATGTGGGAGGCTCTGAGCTCCATCTCCAACACCATTAAAAAAAAAAAAAAAAAACCTGTAAGAGGCTACAGAACTCAGAATCCAGCAGAGCTCGGGTTCAGCCCTGCTGCATCATCACTGCTTCTAAAACTGGAACATAAAATAAGTCTGCTTCCTCACTATTCTTCATACATGAAATAGGAACAATCATTTCAGCAAAGGACATACTGTGCACCGTCATGAATCCACCGTTTGGAGCAGGTTAAAATGTCAATCAATGAAGGAAAAGCTGCTGTCATGTGCCCATTAATCCAACAAGTATTTACTGCCCTCCTACTTTGTGCCCAATACCAGATACCTTGCTTTTATCATGTATGACCAGCATCAACACAACAGAGCTTCTGCAAGGCAGAGCTCAGGGCAGCTCTCAACTGGGGCAGCTGGATTTACCCCAGTACCTCCTCTGCCCTCTTCACTGCATTCAACAGACCTAGTCTCACAGTTGGAGGAGATAGTGACAGAGATGCAAAGAAATTTCCTTTTTTGCCTTCTTAACATATTGCTGGAGCTAGCACATGTTCATACACTGACAGATGATATTTGGAACACGATGTAAAACATTTTGCAAACTTTACAGTTTTCATACACTTGTAAGTAGCAATTTCCAAATAAAAGAGGTTTACAAGGCTTTAAATTTGCAGCGCCTTTAATCAGAAATTGAAAAATTAAGATTGAGTCAGAGGCAATAGCACGCACCTCCCTTTGACTGTTTAATTACAAACTGCTATGTGACTGATCCTCATTACAAAATCAGGTAAGATTTGGCACACAAAACATTGAAAGTGAGGGTGCAGAAAGAAGAATGACATAAGGCTAGTGGTTCAAAGGCAGCTATTAGGGGGCTATTTATCAATTCCTATTTACATCTCTGAAATCACAGAGTTAATTATCCAGATTTAAGTTAAAGGCTCTGCTCTAATTAATGCCATTAGCAGTGTCTGAGTGAAGAAAATAAATGTGAATTCTAGCAGTCTAACGCTTACTTCAGAAAGCTATCTCAGTCATCATATTTAGTGGGATGGCATGGCACTCTCCTGGATGGTATTTCCACAGAGTGTCCTATAGAAATGAGCCTCCATGCCTATTCTGTTTCCATGAGTCTTTTACCAGTCCTCTACCTCCTTCAGTGCAAAGGGTCCCCGCTGGCAAAGGAGGGAATTCTTATCAGTCATCCCTCTGGCTACTTGGATTTGCACTGAATTTCTCTCAACCACTCATAGTTCCAAGTGCAGTCATTATTTTGCTTTACAGAATTTTCTCTGCATCCACAGTCTCTTGTCTAGAAAATGTCTCCCTGTTGTTCAAGATAAAACCCGAAAGTTGCTACCGAGTGGTTATCTAATTCTGAACAATACACTTAACTTCTCCACATTTGTTTCTTGCCTGTAAAATGGGCAGAGGTGTTTTCATCCATCCATCCATCCATCCATCCATCCATCCATCCATCCATCCATCCATCCATCCATTGAGAAAGGGTCTCTCTATGTAGCCCTGGCTGTCCTGCAAGCCTCTATGTATACCAGGCTAGCCTTAAACTCATGCAGAATCGCCTGCCTCTACCTTCTAAGTACTAGGACTAAAGGCATGCACCATTCTGCCCAGCTTGGGGCACAGGAGTGTTCAGATTTATCTTAGTCATGTCTACCTGTATCCACTGCTGCCACCTACCAGATGCTCTCAGCATCTTATCTGTTGGGATAGCCTTATTGGCTTCCTCACACTCCTTTGCCTTCTTCCACTTGGAAGTCAGAAGGACTTCCTAAAAATGTTACCAGTTTGTGCTTAAAATTCGACTGTGGCTTCCCCAAAATGACTCTTAAACTAAATTTGGCCTGAGGATACTTCCATACTTTCACTCCTACTTAACAAACTACAACTTTACTTAGCAAGTAAACTAACTGAAAACCTAACTCATGTCAGATCCAAAAGAAATTGGGGACAAGTGGCTAACTGTGGTGCCCATTAGCACGAGCACACGCTGGCCTCCGGGCTGTCTCAGCAGAGTAAGTCCCTATTATAGAATAAGTCCCTGTGTCACAGAGTAAGAACCTGTGTCACAGAGTAAGAACCTGTTACAGAGTAAGTCCCTGTGTCACAGAGTAAGTACCTGTTACAGAGTAAGAACCTGTGTCACAGAGTAAGTCCCTGTGTCACAGAGTAAGTCCCTGTGTGACAGAGTAAGTCCCTGTGTCACAGAGTAAGTACCTGTCACAGAGTAAGTCCCTGTCACAGAGTAAGAACCTGTCACAGAGTAAGTCCCTGTCACAGAGTAAGTCCCTGTGTCACAGAGTAAGTCCCTGTCACAGAGTAAGTCCCTGTCACAGAGTAAGTCCCTGTCACAGAGTAAGTCCCTGTCACAGAGTAAGTCCCTGTCACAGAGTAAGTCCCTGTCACAGAGTAAGTCCCTGTCACAGAGTAAGTCCCTGTGTCACAGAGTAAGAACCTGTTACAGAGTAAGTCCCTGTGTCACAGAGTAAGAACCTGTTACAGAGTAAGTCCCTGTGTCACAGAGTAAGAACCTGTTACAGAGTAAGAACCTGTGTCACAGAGTAAGTCCCTGTGTCACAGAGTAAGAACCTGTGTCACAGAGTAAGTCCCTGTGTCACAGAGTAAGAACCTGTTACAGAGTAAGTCCCTGTGTCACAGAGTAAGTCCCTGTCACAGAATCCTTGCTGGCGTCCCTTCTCCCCTCAGCTCTTCTCACCACACCCCTTGCCCTAAATTTCTCCATCTCATGGGCTTCCCTTCCCTAAGCTTATCTAACCCTGCCATTCGGCCATGTGCTCCCCTACACACACACCTTGCTCCTCCCTTCTTGCTCTCCCCTCTCATGACCAACGACAGTACACCGGCCATATCTGTCTACTACCTTCTCTCCCTGCTCTAGACTGTTCCAGATGCCTCTGGCTATACCTTCCCTCATAGCTACAAAAAAATCCTTCTCCTCAAGCATACCTGGGAGCAGTCATGTTTATACCACTTAGGAGGATACTTCTGACACAGATAGGGTGAGTGAGAATACAGCAGCCAAGTCAATCCCAGGCAGGCAATGGCTCTGACAATGCTCCAACAAAGCAAACTTGGCAGAGTAAACAACCACCTCTGTACCTCACCTCTATTTTCTGGCCCCCAAGTTCTACCTGCCCACATTGCAGGGCTGAGCTGTGAGACTCTGTGTTCTTAAGGCAGCCTGAGGTATGAAGAGTTCTTTGCTCAAATACTGTTAAGTTTAGTTCACCTAAATTATTTCCTTTAAAAGCTCCATATTGATGAAGCTGGCTTTCTAAGCCTTCAAGATCTGGCTCTGCCTAATTACCAGATTCTTTTGATATGGTGCCCTCTAAAATCCTTGCTCCAGGTTTAAAAATCATCTCTTGTGTCCTTCAAAATACAGGCTTCAAGCATTTGCACATGATGCTCCTTCTACCTGGAAACCCTTCCCACACCTCTTTTCTTGCCCTCTGGTTTCAATTTAAACATTACTTTCTCAGGGAGATCTCATGTGATGCACATAATTGTCTCAAAAGCTTTCTTTCGTTAATGCAACATACTCTCAATCACTTGCTTAATGGCAATCTTTCATAAAAGCAGAAACAACTTAAATGATGGTGTATTTTTCTGTTTTGTCTACTGCTATAGCTATGGAATTTTAATAGTTTAACCAATTAGCATATAACTGGTTGAATGAATCAATTAACAAACAAGTATAGAGACCCAAATGATGGTTAGCCAAAGGTAAGGACCAACCTAAGAAAGAGAGGATGGAGTGAATAGTTAACAGTACAGGAGTGCAGCTGAATAAGAGGGGTAACTCTTCATGATCTACAGCACAGCAGGGTAACTATGATTTACAACCATCAGTTGCAGATTTTAGCACAACTAATAGGATTTTCCGTTTTTTTCAGTGTTCCTAACATAAAGATTTGAGATGACAGAAATGCCAATTACTCTGATTGTATCAACACACATTATTTCTTGCATGTAAGTAGCATACTGTACCTCAAAGCATGTTTTAAATATAAGAAGGAAAACATAATACATACTTTAGATACAGCCTGGCTCTTTAAAAGTAAAGTCTGATTTTTAGATTATCTTATGTGTATGAGTGCTTTGCCTGCATGTATCTATGTGTATCATGTATACCTGGTGCCTGCCGAGGTCAGAAAAGGGTACTAGATTGCCTGGAACTAGGGTTATGGATGGTTGTGAGGTAATCTGACAGCTGAGACCTGAGTGAGCCATAGGAATCTAGAATTTATAGTCACCTAGTCACAAGAACAGGTGGCTAGAGACACACACCTTGCAGTTGGCATGTGAAATGGACACATGTTGGGCACTGACTTTGTACCTGGTAACAACTCTGCTGACTTTGGGTGGTTCCAGTGAGACTGCAGCAGACAACAGGAAGTCTCACCTGTCCTGGATTGTCAGAAAGGAATAGTATATCTTGGCAGTGATATAAACTGCTCCCTCCCCACTCATCTTCCTGTTCCAGTCCTGGGATCCTGTCCTGCACACCTCAGCTAAGAATTCCTGCTCACTCTTAAGCTCCAGCCACTTATACTTGTGCTTCATGAAAAGGTGGGGGCTCTAAGCACAAGGTTCTCTCTGTTACCTCCCAAGGAACTTGATCATGCTCTCCTGCTCTGCCCCCATTTTGGCATCTTATTGATCATCCACCTATAACTACAGTTTCCTTTCAGTCTACCTTTCCCCATTTCAAAATGATTTTTCCATTCCTTTCACTAACAAAAACAACCATCTTCTTCAAAATGACTGTGATGTTTTGAATAAGAATGTCCCCCACCCCCATATATTTGAATGCTTAGTCACCAGGGAGTGGCAATATTTGAAAGGATTGGGATAGGAAGTGTGGCCTTGTTGAAGGAAGTATGTCACTGGGAGTGGGCTTTGAGGTTTCAAAAGCCCATGTCAAGCCCAGAGTCTCTCTCTGCCTATATATCAGGATATACCTCTCAGCTACTGCTCCAGCACCTGCCTACATGCCAACTGCTCCCAGCCTTAATGAAAAGGGACTAAACCTCTGAAACTGTAAGCCAGCCCTCAATTAAATGCTCTCTATTATAAGAGTTGCCTTGGTCATGGTGTCTCTTCCCAGCAATAACACAGTGACTAAGACAGTGACTGATTAGCTGAAAGTACAAAAGTAACAAAATGAATAACTAAGCCAAACAAGATGAAAGTGACAAGTACCACTGTTTCTTTTAGAGGTATTTATACTTCAAAAGAAGACAACTTAAAACAAAATTTTAAAGTTCCCGAAAACAGCAAGAAAACAGGCTACAACTTTATTGATTTTTAAAACCCTCTAAAGAAGTAAGATGCTTCTATTCCTAACTTTCTTAGTCAACCAGGACTACAAAGAATCATAATTTCCTGTGCTCAATCTCCCTTCCTTCCACACAACTCTACAGCTTTCCTCAACAAGGCTCTGCACACCCTTAATTCCTATGTCTAGACCTCCTTGGATGTTTCAGGGACTGAAAGCTAAGAAAGCCGTCTCTATTGACAAGTTGGTCTTCAGAAGTTAGCTTAGTCCTCTTGGTCTTGTGTTAAGGAACTTGGAAAGCTTAGGAATACCAACAGAACTGACTGATACTAACCTGCTGAATATTTCTTTTCAAACTGTCTTTTAGTTTGGTAAATAGAACATTTATATCTGACTGCTCCAGAACAATGCAGAAAATATGGGCTTTGG
Organism: Peromyscus maniculatus bairdii; assembly: GCF_049852395.1. Classification (NCBI taxonomy): domain Eukaryota; kingdom Metazoa; phylum Chordata; class Mammalia; order Rodentia; family Cricetidae; genus Peromyscus; species Peromyscus maniculatus. Next base: position 71,163,864 of record NC_134855.1, read on the forward strand.
GAGAGATAATTGGAATGCATTTATTTCTCAAATTTCTGAAGTTTAATGGGCAATGCACACTGGTAAGAATTTTTTTAAAACTTGCATTTAGTTGATGGGAAGGGAAAGACACTAATTAAAAATAACTCAACAACACAATTGTGTTTGTTGCAAGCAATCCTAATTAAAGTCAATGGGTCTGGGTCTGTCTCTCACACATACTTGAAGACATTATAGCAGAAGGAGGATGAGCTGGGAAAGGGGAGTTAAGGAGGGAGAGGGGACAAGAGAAGGTAACTGGATGTGAATATGATCAAAATACATTATTTACATGTATGAAATTGTCAAAAATTAAAAATAAAAGATATATACAAAAAAAGGACATTAGCAGAGTTAATTATTCACTTACAAAAGGCATAGGAAGGAAATAAGGTTCAGTCCAGCTCTATTTATCTAAACATATCATTACTAAAATGAGGCCACTTAAAATTATGGGCAAGGTGTATGAATAGAACCCAAAGTCAGTGGCTGTTCTGGATAACACAGCTTTAAATATCAATTAAAGCCAGGATGACACCACTATCTGGTACCAGCTGGTGCTCCTTACTTCATGTGGAGCTTATACAAACCATGGTGGGTGTTATGGGCAGATAGGAGTCTGAAAGCATTTGGCATGAAGGAAATTCTTGCCCAGGACACTCAAAGGCTACAGTAGCTTTTAAAACCTGAATCACAGAGTAACTACATTTTCCCCAAAGGGCCTTTCTTTGACCTTCCAGAATAAAGACTCTCCCTTTTATAAAGTTAAAGAAGTCACAGTGGTGAATCTATGGGGGAAAAAAAAGTATTATCTGTGGTATGTTTCAAGCCCAAGGTTACTTCCTTGGCCTTGGCAAATTACACATCTGTGATGTATTGTACAGAGTCCTCCAAACCAATCTGGAACACAAATGAGAGTCTCCCCTAAATCAAGTAAACATTATAGCCACCCTATTTTGTTAACCAATTGCTTTCTGAGTCAGTAAGGAAGTGGTTTTCTCTAAACGGTGAAACTTTCTGAGCTTGTTGGAGTCTGTATTCACTGGCATTTGCCTGGAAGACAAGAGCAGCTGCTTACTTTTTACATAATAGATCCCAGATCCAACTTCTCAGCCTACAGCATTCATAGTCTCATCAGTTTAGGGTGACCTTTCAGTATAAATTTGCACAGTTCAAAACTGTTCTCTTTCCACTTACCTCACTGAAAACTTAAGGTTTCTTTCATAACAAAGGGCTTTAGCATTTTCCTTATTAAGCATTGATTATAGTTTTGTGCTTAATGCTATTCAAACAGAGTATATCCTAGTGATATTTTTATTTCTACCATTACTAGTTATAATTAATATTCAGCAGAAAAAACTCTTCCTGTAACTTAATATTAATTGCTAGGTCTTAGGGGCTGGGGAGATGCTTAATTGGTAAAGTGTTTGCCATGTAAGCAGGAGGACTGAGTTCAGATCCTTAGCACCCACAATAAACAAACAAAACAAAAACAACACCAAAAAACCAAACCCTACGTTCAACTGCACGGGTCTACAATGCCAAGTCCTGGAAGTCAGGAACAAGAGACCAGGTGAACACCAAAGTCAGTAATAGATCCTGTCTCAAAAACTGAGATGCAAAGCAATTGAGGAAAACAAACCCCACTCCCCACACAAATACACACATTCATGTGCACAAACTGTTGCATCTTATTAGAAATCAACTGATACTTAGACTATCTTAAAGGATGCTATCAAGATGAGAAAAAGGAAGAAGGTGAAAAGAAAACTAGGAAGCCATGAGAAATCAACAGAAATATGAGACTCACTTCATAAGTTCTAGAGGGTTGCACTGAGCCTGTACATTAGAGTTGAAATACAAGATAGCAGCAAGAGAAAATTCAGCCCACAAAGGGGCTTTGATAGTGACCTCAAAATTACAGTGCAATACACAGGTAACACATTTGCTAGAAGGGTCAATAGCCAAGGAGATAGTTATGGTAGAATACAGAATACAAAGTAAACTGAAAGCAAAGCCCAGCTAAGAAGATAACACATGTGCAAGTCCTGTAGTGAGTTTTCAGTAATTATGGGAACACAGCAATAACTGTTTTTATTATTGATCTGAGTTCAACTAGAAATCAAAACCAAAGCTGTATTATGTTTCAACAAGTATTCACTCAATAATTTTACAAATCAGGATCTTGATGTGTGATATCATTCTGTATGCTGTGAAAATGTGTTTTTCTGATTGGTTGATAAATAAAGCTGTTTGGCCAATGGTGAGGCCGAATAAGGTTAGGCAGGACATTCTAAAGAGAGAGAGAGGAAGGAAGAAGACAAAACAGGGGAGACGCTGCTAGCCGCCACCAGAAGCAAGATGTAAAGGCACCGGTAAGCCACGAGCCATGGCAAAGTATAGATTTATAGAAATGGGTCAATTTAAGATATGAAACTAGATAACAAGAAGCCTGCCATGGCCATAGTTTAAAAATAATATTAGCCTGTGTATGTTTATTTGGGTCCGAGAGGCTGTGGGACTGGTGGGTGACAGAGATTTATCCTGACTGTGGCCAGGTGGGACATAGGCAAACTACCAACTACAGGGTCTCTTGTCATTTGATGTTGCATCTGCGAGGTTAATTGGCCCATGAGCTTCAGAGATTATCCTGTCTCCATCTTCCATCTCACAGCAGGAAGGCTGGGATTACAAATACAAACTACTGTATCTACATAGGTTCTGAGGATCTAAATTGGGGCCCTTAGGATTGTGCAACAAATGCTTTAACCATTGGGCCATTTCTGCAGCCCTCAACCAGTAACTTTAAAGCAGAGTTTCTTGGCTTAAACACTACTGACATATTAGGCCAGTCTGCTTTGACATGAGATGCTGTCTTATACCAGCACTGCAGTGTGCTCAATGGCATCCTTGACCTTGACCTACTACTGGCAAAAAGAATTCTTTCCTCACTTTGAAGCTTCAAGTACATACAGGTTAGTATCCACTACTGACCAACTGATCAGTAACCATTTTAATACTAGACACCTAACCTTCAAAGAGAAAATAAAGACACAGTAAAAGTCAAAGAATGAACAAGATAAGCCATAAATGTGGCAAAAATACAAACCTAAAACGCCAATTTCAAGACCAGCCAGGCCTGTCTTAATTTTATCATAAATATCATCCAATGTAAAGTCAACAGCAATGGTTCTTGTTTCCACTTTGAATTTTTCTTCTGGAAGAAAAAAAAAACAGACAAATGATGAGAAAAAAGGAAAATTAATACATGGCAATTATGATTAAATCACTGGGTAACATTATCCTTTCAAACTCCCCCCCCCCCAATTTGATATGACATTTAGAGCAGGGTAATTTTGAGCAATCATGAGACCATCTAAGAGATATCAGAAAGTCAACAAAACAATAGTTCAGCAATTAAAAGTCCTAGCGTCATCACTAGGCTGCCTGAGTGTGCCTTGTCAATTCTCCTCTTGTAAATCAATAATGGTAATTACTTTTTCAGACTCAGGCATGATTCATATCATGATATCATATATTCTTTAAATATCATTTCCTTTGTGATTTTAATTGCAAATTGATGCCTCTCAATCTCAGGAAGAAGTCTTTATGTTGTAAAGTAGCTTTTTTTTTTAAAGTTTTTTTTTATGTGCATTGGTGTTTGCTTGCATATATGTCTGTGTAAGGGTACCAGATCCCTGGAACTGGAGCTACAGACAGTTGTGAGGTGCTGGGAAATGAATCCAGGTCCTCTGGGAGAGCAGCCAATGCTCTTAACCACTGAGTCATCTCTCTAGCTCTCTTGTAAAGTATCTTAAAGTGTGACACATTAAAAGAAAAAATTCATCTTAGTAAAAGGAATGTGATCTTACTGTAGTCTTTGGATTGGTTAACAGTTAAGGCACTACATTTAAAGAGCAACACAAAGTGCACAGTAATAAATATATGAAGTGACATAAAAACAATCTCAGTGCTGTCCTTTTCTCAAAGCCATTAAGGTCCCAAGAGCTGCTGATATTGGAAATAAGAGTGAGACCTGGGGAAACACACATCAAGGGTATCATACAACATTTACTTCCATCTTCACTAGCCAAACCCTCTGAAGAATGCAGGCTCTGAGGTCACAAAGATGCCAATCTCATTCCCATACTTCTTTATAGAATGACTATGAGCAAGACAGACATCATCTAGGTGCCCCAGCATCCTCTGTACAACAAAGTAACCAGTGCCCAGCGTAGGCCACTGGGCTCAGAGGATGACACTGGCACAGGAGGCACTTCACAAATGCTAGGACTTCCCTTCCTCTACCACCTTGCCCTCCCTTCCAATAAAAGGCGAATAATGCTCTTCTTTGACCTAGAGTAATTCAAAAGAATCCATTTAAAAAGTCCTGCTTCCAAAAATAAACCTTTCTTCAGTGGAAGTCAATGTGAGCCCATCATGCAGTTTTCATGATGAATCCTCATAGGAAATGTCCATTCTTGATCTCAATGGATTTGTGGCTAAAACGAAAGAGCTGGCTTGTGACAGATTAGATTTTTAGTCAGATTCAATAAAAAGTATTGACCCTATATAGAAATCCATGAATAACCTGGAGTGAAGAACTGAACAAGAAATACCTTTCCTGGTGTTAAAGGTAAACACACTGTTCCTGTACAGTCAGTATGATGTGTGTTCATGTACTGGAGAATGAACGGTCACTTAACGCTGGGCCAATTATATCTTATTAGAAAATGCCTCAAAGAACTCCCCACTCTACTTAACATTGACATTAAAACAGTCCCAAATTAACATGGAAAAACAAGCCCCTAAACAAAAGACTAAAAGATACATTATATTCAATGTAAAACTTTATTCAAGAATAAAATAAGATACCTATAGCTATTTGATTTGAAAAGCAATGCATTTGTCCCACATAAGTACTAAGTAAGTATCTCTAGAAACAAAAGCCCCAACACACCATTCAGATTCACCCTGGGTAGCACATAGGATTTGGTGAGGGCGCTTGCATTAGTGTACATCATTGGATACACATGATGATAAAATCAATTTGATGGACTTTTGAAAAGAAGGTTCTGGAGTGAAGAACTTCACGAAGCTTTCTTTGCATTCACACCGGAACAGGCAACATGGTTCCTGATGCAAGTTTTTCAAGATAATTAAATTAAAAACTACCTTATTCCTGGATGACCTCAAATCATGTTCTAGTCCACAAAGCACTACTTCTTTTTCCTTTTAGCTTTTCTCCACTACTGCCTCTACTATAGGCCTCCCTATAAAGCCCTTGGTAAGTAGCCTGCTACTCCTCTCTGGGCTCCAGCTGTCCTTCCTACCACTCCCCAGTTCTAGGCAAGGGCTACTCATAGTTCCTTGAAGACACTGTGTTCCGAATACATGCAGGGCCTTTGTACCTCCTTTTCCTTCTGTCTGGAATGTTCTTCCAAATTCCTTCTCTATTGTGTCCTTGAGCAACTATTCCCTTCTCAGAGAAGCCTGGCTTGCCCAGCTTTTGAAACATACAGCCACCCTCCCTTAGCACCACGACCCCCTTGCTTTTAGTAAGTATGCAGTTGCTTGTCTATCTGCCCCCGGTAGAACTGAGTTTCTAACAGACAAGCACTAGGCTCTGTTTTGAGACGTGGGATCAACAACTTCCCCGCTGTGTTCTCATCTCCTTAGGTTCACTCCCCTTGATTCAATGAGGGCCATTCCAAATATCACATGCTGATGACAACGTCCAGTGGAAGAAGATGGACATTTCTGTGGTAAATCCCTTTCACCGACAGGAATATCTTCCCCGAGGAATCCTGGAGACATCTAATCCATTTCCTTTCTGAGGACCGTGTTCTTGACCAGGCCCAGGCCCAAGCCTTGAGGGTCCCATGAATGGGTCCCACATCCACCAAGCGGTGGGAAGGGAAAATAGCAGTGCACACCAGACAGGGACAAAAACTCCTCTCTGTGCCTAAGCACTCAGATGGGAAGAGAGTGCACATGTCCCAAAAGGCTGATATGGTGAGTGTCTAGCACTTGTTTTATTTATTTTTTAAGACTATAATTGCATAATTTCCCCTTTTTCTTTTCTTCCCTCCAAACCTTCCCACAGACCCCTTTTTGCTCTCTTTCAAATTCATGGCCTCTTTTTTCACTGATGATTGTGAGGTGCACATATGCATATGCATATATTTTTAAGCACAACCTGCTCAGTCAGTGTAATTTATATATGTATATTTTCAATGCTGGCCATTTGGTTTTAGATGACCACTTGGTGTACTCCTCTCCAGGGAAGACTATTTCTCCCACTCTCGGAACCTCTTAGTTGACTGTAGTTCTTTGTGTAGGGTTGAGCCTTTGTGGGAGTTCCCCCATCCACTTGGGCATGTCTATTGCTGTTGTCCTTGTTCAGCTCCTGCTTAGGTAGACTTAGGTTGTGAGACTTGATGAATCGCTCCTGACATTAGTAGACACAATGACATAGCAAATTCCCTTGTCCTCTGAGACAAGGTCTTTTCACTTCCCCTTCCACAGTGTTGCGAACTTGGGTGCAGGGGGTTAGTTTTTGTTTTTGTTTTTATAGATCTATTCACTGGGAGGAAGTGCTTAGCTTTTTAAGAAACTAGGGAAATAATTCTAGACTAGGCACATCATTCCCCTACTCCTAACTTTGCTTCTGATCCCACCAACAAGACAGAGTAATTGGCAAGAATTATCTAACTTTGAACAGCACAAGGGTGGAGTAAACACCAAGAACAGAAACATCTACCACTATATACCTACAAAATATAAGTAACCCTTAATGCCACCTTTATGTCACTACCTCCCCAACCCGTTTTTCCACATCCAGTTCCAGCAGCAGCCATCTGCTGGGGAAAAACAAGAACTACATCAAAGCCTCACTCAGCAGGACTGATTTGTGGCCACTCTGATCCTTGTCCCTTGGGTCTCACCCTTCAGAGACCCAAGGAATGACAGAGCTTCTGTCAAATCTCTTCCAGTAGGAGCTATCATAGAATAAAATCAATAGAAACAGGCGAGTAGAATAAACACACAACAGAATTTGGAGACTGCTGTGGACATGAGAAGAGCATGTCAGTTGCTTCAACAAGGAAATTCTTGTCCCAACCAGGGAATCAGTTCAGTCAGCAGGCAGTTCCTCTGGGATTGCCTGGCTCAAGATCATATACCCTTCTGATGGGTCCACATCCAAGTAATGATCATGGCTGGAGTATAAAGACACCGAGTATAAAGCTTTACTTTTCAGGCAATTCCCTAATTAGAGCTAGGAAACAGATAAGAATCATGATACTAGTCTCCTGTTATTCTTCTGTCCTTTCATAATAGCCTGCTTCAAGCTTTAAGACAGGTTTTAATATCTGCAGCTGGACAAATCTCCTTGGTTGTTCTTCCCTTCCAAAAATTTCTTGCTTATCCTCATCTGTTTAGTCTTAGTTTTTATTGAGTTTGCACTAAGCAATAATAATAATAAATGGTTCAAGGAGAAATCTTGTGGTTTTAGATTCTTAAGAAAAAGAACTGAACCACTGGGGAGGCTAGGAGATGGCTCAAAGGGTACTATGATGCTATGGCTATCCCATGACCTCTAGGGATGCGTACTCTGATGTGGTAGCCATCCCATGACCTGTAAGTACGGATACTCTGATGCTACAGCCAGGTTATTGTTTCTGAGTATCCTGAATGAGTCTGAGATCAAGTCTAGAACTGAATCCACCATACTCTGAAGATGTTGCTGAAACAGCTTTTATATAAAAACCAACACATGGATCAAGTGCATAAAGGTCATAAACACTGAGAAAAATAGAATGTTTAACATTATTCTAGTCTATGCATTGTTACTTTCATTTTGTTCAACAAACTGATAAATTCTGAACTTGAATCTCCTTTATCTAATAACTTTATACACTTTTGGAAGATTTCTTGCAAATCTCTCCCCCAAGTAGCTGGAGATATTAAGTATGAAAATACTAGAGTATGCCTAATTTACATAAACTTGTGTATTTGTAAGTTTTCTATCAATAAAACTGAAAGAACATTTCTTTTCCCTGGTCTCTAACTCTGCTCCAAAACATCTGTGTTCCCTAGTAAGTTTCAGATTCCATCCATGTGGTGACTATTCTTGATTGTCAGCTTGATTACATCTGGAATTAACTAAAACCCAAAAAACTGTGCACACCTCTGAGGAATTTTTCTTGTAATTAAGTCACTTGAAGTGGGAAGACTCACTTCTAATCTGGATCTTTGAGGTGGGAAGATCCACCTCTAATCCACCTTTAATCTGGACCATACCTTCTGCAGGCAGCTTATATAAAGGACAGGGGAGAAGCAGAAAGCTCTCTCTGTCTCTCTACCTGCCTACTCTTGCTCTTTACTGGCATTAGAGCCTACTTCTTCAGGATTCTGGCATATACTGAAGACCAGTCGAGACATCTAGCTTTGAGGACTGAACAATGACTAGATTCTTGGTCTGGCCATTGTTGGGCTAGCTGGACCAGTCTGTAAACCATTCTAATAAATTTCCTTTATATGCAGATTCATTCTATAGGCTCTGTTCCTCTAGAGAGCCCTGACTAATCCAATCCATTATGAAATTCTTGTTACTTTACCCCATCTTTTCTGTATTGTAACACCATCTAAAGCTCAAGTCATACAATGTGTGGACACATTTTTTAATGATTCCCATTTCCTTCAAGAAAAAGATTCTTCCTCTTAGGTATATATTCCTGGAGACCTATATAACCTCATCAGGCACACACCATGTATATTTAGCATGGAGTCTCCACTTCCTAACAGGGATAATTTTTATTCTTTGTTTTCTCAGCACCTAGTGAGGTACTTGGCATGCAGTAGGCATCTCTCTGCTATGGAAGCTGAAAGAATATGGAGGCAAGCATAGCTGGTTCAAACAGCCATCTTCTCGATGACTCCTACCCTCCCCATAGAAGTCAAACCATGTGCTTCCAGGACTGTTCTAGAGGACATACTTTAGACAACTCAGCTCTTTCCCTCTTAATATTCCCATAAATTTAAACACACTCGAATCCTAAGATCCCTTAGAAACCAGCCTTAACTCACGGGATAGAATGAGAAGGTTGAGGCTATTTGTCATGGGTTAGTCTCCCTACACCAGTCCTGTAATGAGTGAGAGGATCTTAGGCAAACAGTGCCACAGTTAGTGATCATCAATTTTAGGTCTAAACTTATGAAGTTTCGTTTAAGTACAAACATATCTTGTGTGTTTAAAAGAAACTTTATTTTCACACAAAATTACACATTTTATATATGTAGAGATGTGAAAAAATACAAATCTTTTGTACTCTTTTTATTTTTTAAGGGGAAAAGACAAAGACTAAAAAGTTCCCTAACCAAATCCTTATTACTGTCTCCTTCTTTACCTTCAGATCTGATCACATTTTCCAACGTCACCCATCTCCTAGGGTGAGAAATCTCCACATCTCCCCACAGAGAAGACCTGCCTTTGGGCTCTGGAGGAAAGGTGATTGCACCCAGTAGAGAATGACAGCTCTGACTCCATGCTAGAAGGTTCCTTTAGTTATAATTATCAAAGATATTACACAAATAATGGTCTGTTCTTTTCACTGCCCTTGAAAAAATATTCATAATACTTTAAATCTCTTGTGAAGAGACCCACTTTCAGTCAAACCAAAAAAAAATTAATCACAGCTCATTAGGATTCCATCCCCAAACAATCACTTCTTTATTTGAAGCCAAGGTTACAATATTTTATTCATTCCAGTGCCTATAACTAGAAGGAGCACTAGCAATAAAGACTTCACACACAGGCCTGCTCCACCCTCATGGCAGCGATATCTTCATTCTTTGAAAGCTGAACTCAACACTTGCTCAGGCCTCTCCTGAAGAAATTATTTTGAAAAGATGCTATTTTCTCCACCTAAAAAAACCTATCTGCCAATGGAAGCACCTGAATTATTTGTTTGTTTAGAGGGGAGGGGAAAAACAGAAAAAGAAAATTCCACTACTGTGCTTCAGGCCACAAGATGATATTGCCCGGAGCATAGAAACAGAGTTCATTGCGAAGGGATGGATAAGATGCAAGCAGAAGGCCAGGGCCTGAGTGCTAGCTCCAGGAGCGGTGGACAGAGGGCCGCTCACTCAAATCTTTCAGCTTTCACTCCATCTCTTGGCCTGTGAAGCATAGGCGATGCTATCCATCCTGCATAGTACCTGCAAAGATGTCTTGTGATAGCATGTTAAATGTGCCTAATGAAACTCTAAGGTCAAGTGTATTCTTATGTCTACATAATATGGTACCAGTGTCTACAAAGATGGTGGTCTGATGCATGGCTGTTTCTTCCTTACTAACATGGCTGCTGTAGGTATTATTTATGCTGTTAATTCTGCAACAGCCCCCACCACCACCCCTCACGCCAATGCTGGCCATGAACATCCCAACTCTACTTTTAAAATTGATTTATTTATTATGTTATCATCCATGGGATCCATGTCATAGTATTCTTTTTTTTTAAGCTTTCCCTTCAATGCCCAGCTAGTTCTTTGAATTAGGTTGCTTTAAATTAGACACCTATTCAAAAATGTACATTAAATTTCACTTTTGATCTTTGGAATCATAACATCTTACAACTGACAGCAAGTTTGCTTTCTTAGTGCTTGACTTAGTCACTGTTCTATCGCTGTGAAGAGAAACCATAACCAAAACAACACTTACAAAAGAAAGCATTTAATTGGGGTTTGTGTATAGTTTCAGAAGTTTTGTCCTGCTGTGGGATGTTCTGTATGGCAAGTGTTGCTCTGATTGGTCAATAAATAAAATACTGATTGACCAGTGGCTAGGCAGGAAGTATAGGCGGGACTAACAGAGAGGAGAAAAGAAAGAACAGGAAGGAAAAAGAAGTCACTGCCAGCTGCCACCAGGACAAGCAGCATGTGAAGATGCGGTAAGCCACGAGCCACGTGGCAAGGTGTAGATTTATGGAAATGGATTAATTTAAGATGTAAGAACAGTTAGTAAGAAGCCTACCACGGCCATATAGTTTGTAAGCAATATAAGTCTCTATGTTTACTTGGTTGGGTCTGAGCGGCTGTGGGACTGGCGGGTGACAAAGATTTGTCCTGACTGTGGGCAAGGCAGGAAAACTCTAGCTACATTGTCCATTATCATCAAAGCAGGAACGTGGTGGCAAACAGGTGTGATACTGGAGAAGTGGCTGAAAGCTACATCTGTATCCATAAGAAGAGAGAAAGAGAGAGAGAGAGAGAGAGAGACAGACAGACAGACAGACAGACACTCTGGACCTGGCTCAGGCTTTTAAAACCTCAAAGTCCACCACCAGTGACATACCTCCAATCCTTTCAAACAGTTCTACCCCCTGATGACGAAGCATTCAAACATATGAGCTCTTATTCAAACTACCATAGTGCTTGTAAGTGCCATGACTGCCTTGTCATCAACAGTGTCTCAGATTTGATAAAAGAAGCCCATGACATTGTTGACACCCACAGGACAGCATTAAGGAGAACAGATCCCAAACGCAAGATTCTGGACATCTCAGAGCTTGTAACTGGCCTTCCATCACTAGTAAAGGAAGCATGACCTGAAATGAACACAGGCTAACACTCACTTCTCGAAGAGGCATTGGCAGCCAGCAGAGCACCTGCTCTGAAAGTGCAGCATGAGGCAGGGGTTAGTGCCTGGGTTTGTTGCTGCTGTTTGTTTTTCATCTTCATCACTCAGTGTTCAACAGTACCTGGTATATGTAACAAGAGTTCTGATTGAATCACTTCAAGAAATACACTGAGTATCACCCACATGTCAGGCTTCACCCTAAGGACAACAGCTAATACCCTCAATTGGTGAAAGGGATGTATGCTGTTGTAATAAATGTGAACAGATTATCAAAGATAAAGCAACTCGCTCATGCTGAGTACAATTTTTAAATAGGACATGATATTTGCATGGGTTTTTTAAAAAGGAAAAACTGGAACTAGCCATCCAGAAAAGTAGAAAAAGACAGAAACTGGAGAGGGAAAAAAAATACATGTTATAAGAACACCTGTGGATGACATGTGTGGTGTGTGGTGATATATTATGTATCCTAAATAAAATTTGCCTGAAGATCAGAGAACAGAACAAGCCACTAGATTAAACATAGAGGTCAGACACACCTTTAATTCTAGCACTCAGGAGGCAGAGATCTCAGTGGGCTCAAAGCCACCCTGGACTACATGAGATTGACTCAGTCTAGGAGAGAAAACAGAGCCAGGCAGTGGTGGCACACACCATTAAGCCCAGTACTGGAAAGCACACATGCCGATAATCCCAGGAAGTGATGGCTGGGTGGAGAAAGCTATATAAGGCATGAGGAGGCAGAAACATAGGGGTAAGAACATGGCTTTTCAGCAGCCATGTTCTTACCTCTATGAAATCCTCAGTCTCAAGAAAGCGAGTTCCTGTTTCCTCATGCCTTATTTATCTTTCTGTGTAGTTGGAAGTTTTCCTGTGTCCCAGCTGGCCAGTGGTCGGGACAAATCTCTCCCACTCATGTCCCCCAAGCAAACACACAGAGGCTTATATTAATTGTAACTGCTCAGCCATTAACTCAGGCTTATTACTGACTAGCTCTTACACTTAAAGTAACTCATAATTCTTATTTATGTTTAGCCATATGGCTTGGTACCTTTTCTCAGTTCTGCCTTGACATCTTACTTCCTCTGTGTCTGGCTAGCAACTCCTTGCTCAGCCCATCCTCCTCCCAGGATTCTCCTTGTCTGTTTGTTCCACCTATACTTCCTGCCTGGCTACTAGTTTATGGATATTTGTCTTTGTTTAGAGATTTGTCCCAACCTCCGGCCAGCCGGGACACAGGAAAACTTCCATCTACATTTCTGTGTTATTTCCTGGGATTAAAGGCAAGTGTCCTTCCCAAGCAAAGACATGAGATCTCAAGTGCTAGGATTAAAGATGTATATCCTTCCCAAGCAAAGACATCAGATCTCAAGTGCTGGGATTAAAGGTGTGTGCCACCATGCCTGGCTCTATTCCCAGTGTAGCCTTGAACTCACAGAGATCCAGAGGAAGCTCTGCCTCCTGAGTGATAGGATTAAAGGCGTGTGCCACCAGTGCCTGACCTCTAGGTCCAATTTAGTGGCTGGCTTTGTCCTCTGATCCCCAGGAAAGCTTTATTGGGGTACATAATATAAAACCACATTTCCCCCTTTTTGTTTAAAATAATAAAAGGTTACAACTAATATAAGAAAAACTATATACAATTAGTACAATAACTATATACAATATACATAGGCAATAAAGACATCAACAAGGTCTAGTCCATTTGCATTTGACAAATTCATCAAAAATACTCCATTATCTATCCTATCTTTGTGAATTCAAAGGATTGTATCTAATTCACCTTCTATCCTAATTTGCATCACCTACAGAAAACTATCTTTTAATGTCTTTCAAACTTATACACTTTACACCTCTTTAGTATGTTTCTTTTCTGAATTTGTTAGCAAGGAAAACTATAACTATCTAATCTTCAACTTCCTCAGAGACCCGAGAAAGAAATAATATTACCTAAGTAAGCAGGAAGTGGGAACAAGCAACTTCCAAAAAATGTAAGAAATGACAGAACAGCCAGCCTTCTGTTCAGTCACTCAAGATTTCTCTGCAACATTGGGGCATCCATCTTCGACCTACAGGCCCAGCATATCTGACAGACTCATCTGTGAAGCAGGATTTTCTAAAGGGCCTTCCTACCTTGTCTTGGCATAGATCAGCAGTCCTTTCTTTGTGTCCTACTTGTCCATTTTGGACAGCATACTGTCAGCAGGCAAGTAAAGGGCACTTTCTTGTCCAGTGGCTGACTTTTTTTTTAAATTTACAAACTGTATGGCCTATGGCAGGCCTCATGCTAGCTAGCTCTTATATCTTAAATTAATCCATTTCTATGAATCTATGTTTTACCATGTGTACCAGTCTGCTGGCATGTTGCTCCTTGGGTGGCAGGCTGGTGTCTCTCTAGACTCTGCCTTCCTATTTCCTGTCTCTCTCCTTGGATTTCCCACCAGCCTCTAAGCTGCCTTGCTATAGGCCAAAGTGGCTTATTTATTAACCAATGGGAACAACATATATTCACAGTGTACAGAAAGATATCCCACAGCAAGTGACAGTAGACCATTAAACAAGAATGGGCCCTTCCAAGGGTGGAAGGTGGGGCCCTGTACAAATACACCCACCATGTACCTAGAAGATGGTCTTACGGCAAGTTAACATTTACCTAGTGTTATAAGCACTTAGCATCCTGTATGTTGTAACTAGTAAGCTAAGAGGTGACAAGATCACATCTGTTTTTCAGAAAAGACATGATGTGGCAGAATAGAGGACCTACACCTTATTATAAAAAGCAACAGGTGGCAGAGAAAGGACTAAACACCTGCTTCATTAGTCCCCAGAGAGAAGAGATCTGAGCAGAGACAGGCGTGGAGGTGGGAGACAGGCCAGTGTAGGGAAGACTTCCAAACGGGTGTCTGCAGGATTTCACACTAGTAGCTGCCCAGCTGTAGAGAAAGAGGGCACACTGGTTTTATCCATTTGCTTTAGCAAACTGGTTATTATCATATTTTCCAGCTGAAACAGTCCTCTTGGTCTCACAGATCCTGTGATTGCATCTCAGGGTTTTCTTAAATCATGTAATACAATATGACTGTTTTGTTTTAGAATATTTAGAATGAGCTTCTCTTCTCTTTGTTGGTCTCAAAAATGAAGTGAGATATGAGCCATGCAGGATAACTGAATTAAAAAATCAAGTTAGAAGACAATAAAAGTATTTATTTTTGTAACCTACCATAACATTCCTCTCCTCTTCTTTAAAGCGTAAGGACAGATAAATGTAGAAGGTAGATATGAATATGAATAGCACCATTCTTCCAAAACTGTGTGAGTTAATATGTTTCTAAAAGTAATCTGTCTTTTAGTACTACTTTGTAAAAGGATTCATAACTATGTTAAAATAACATAGCTAATCTTTTTTTTTTTTTACATTTATTAACTGTGTGTGTGGCCTAAGAAAAGCGCAATTTGCACAAGTCAGTTCTCTCCTACTATATGACTTCTGGAGATTGAACTGAGGTCATGATGTTAGGAGGCAAGTACCTTTACCTGCAGAGCCATTTCACTGACCCCTTAAACACTTTGCCAAGAGTTGAACCATCTTTCTGTTCAACACAGAACATAACCAATAACCATCCTCTTACATTATTAAGAGCATAGCTTTCATACAGTAAACCAAAATGAAAGCAAGGTAGTTGATGTCTCATTCTTCAATACCAGGAATAAGAACTTGGCACACATCATTCTGACCACAGGATGCCCTAAAAGACACACAGTACCATGTAAAATGTGTGGGGCTAAAGTTAACATTCTACCATCAGAACAGTAATTATTACAGCAATCAGCAATCAATTATTACCTCAAATTAACTATGTGCCAAGAACATTATGTCATTCATTCTGTACAAGACTTACTGGCATATTGCTAAAGTTTGCAAATGATTGTTCTCATAAATACCTATTTTCAATGTTTGGAAAACCATTATTTATGCATTTTTTTAAAAATAATCTCAGATTAAAGTACTGTACAGTGACTCCCCATTCCTGAGTCATTTTAAACTGCTGCCATGATACTCAGCATCCAGAACTACTTCAATGTGATGACCCTCAAAATCCATAGTTAATGAAAGTCAAACTACCAGAGCACTCTCTGTTGTCTTCACTGTGTTAACAAAGAGCAATGGTGGCTGAGGCAAATCAAAGCAGTGGAACTCAATGTACTGGAGGTCCCCGCACCCTTCATGTATTTGTAGCAAAAAGACAAAAGTCAATTTCTCTCAATGTTCCCTGATCAAGCACTAAAATTATTAGTTTTACTGCATGACTATCCTTTGTATACATATTTGAAAATTTCTATATGATGAAATGGGATGTATACATTCTTTCTGTGTATCTAATACAATGGCTACATGGAAGTAAAAGATTTGAGTTGCTACCCATGTGCTGAATTGACTCCCTTTTCATGCAATACCATTTAACTATAAGAATAAATAGTGCCTTTAATCCCAGCACTTGGGAGGCAGAGGCAGGCAGATCTCTGTGAGTTCGAGGCCAGCTTGGGCTACAGACTGAGTTCCAGCACCAAAGCTACACAGAGAAAGCCTGTCTTGGAAAAAAAGAAATGAAAGAAAAAAAAAAAAAGAACAAATAGCAAAATTGTATTTACTCAGATTTGGCAGATACTATATCAAAAATGAAGGAACAAACCTGCCACTTTAAGAAAAGCAAGCAATACTATTTGTTGCCCATGGTAAAATTTTAGCATTTTAAATAAAAATCAGTTTTGAAAGACTTATATCTACCACCACAAGTCTGAAAAAAAAAAAGATTTTTCTGATGAGAAAGGGTTTTATGTTAACATTTGTGATTAGTCCATAATGTACTAATACTAGGAAAATCTATAAAACTCACAAATCAACATTTCCCAAAGCCTAAAGGGATAAAAGTCATGGGAGATAAAATACCTATTCCAGGTATAAGTAGACAATGAGTGTTAATGTGACCAACTATGAAGACTTCATTACTATTATTTCTAACCCCATAATGGAAAAAACTCCACCTTATTCGTATATATGAATGGACACATGCGTGTTACCCTAGTGCTTGTAGAAGTCCAAGAACAAGTGTGGGAGTTCTCTCTTTCCACTATATGGGGCCTGGGATTCAACTCAGGGCATCAGGCTTTGTATGTGTTAGCCATCTAGCTAGGCCCTAGTTATATATACTTTTGATGTATCAAAATACCCACAATTACTTGAAGAGGCTATTAAAATTTTTGCTACTTATCTATTTAAAGATAGTTTTTTTTTTCTTACACTTCAGCCAAAATAACAAACTGTAGGAGTGGATAAGCAAATCCAACCATCTTTTTATTAAGCAAGACACTAAAGAGACTATATATATATATATATATATATATATATATATATATATACTAATGCCATTCTACTCACTCAATTTTGTTTCAAAAGTTATTGCCCCCAAAATGTTTTCCATTAACATGTAACAGATTTGCTGCTATTAGTTTTAAATAAATGCTTTTTTAAATCTCCCATCTGACTAAATAAGGCAATAAGCATTAATAGTTGCACTACAAAAACACAGGCTTTTGATTCTCAATAAATTTTTAGAAGTTACAGTATACAGATCCAAAGACTATAGCATTTGATAATGCTTGCTTAGTATGTACTTGCTGAAGACAGTCCCCTAATAAAACCAACCAGATCAAGAAATGAAACCTGATGCAGTACTGTATTCTAATCTTCAAAGTCTATTCAATATTGACCAACTTCAACAACTGTCTTCATAGCAGAAGCACTGAGATTAGTACATCTTGTATGGACAACCACCACTGTCAGCCTCATCCAACCTGGAATAGTGTTTCCACTGTTTCTGATCTTTACACTCTGACCTTCTAGAAATTACAGGCCAAGTGCCTTCAGTGCCCTCAGTTTGGGCATTCATTTCCCTGTTAGATTCAGGCCCTGTACCTTTGTCACGAACTGTGCTTCTCACTGCATTCCATCAGGTATCATGAGATTCTGACTTGTCCCATGACTCCACCTTCTCAAGGGGGTGTTTGCCAGGTTCTTCCCACTGCAAACTTGCTACTTTTCTCTTCTTAATTCACAAGAATTTTGACATTTTGTGGGATTTGCCAACGTATGAAATCCCATTCTGCCTCAAAATTTCAGCTCATTATTTGTCTGAACACGTCCAAGAATGGAGTCATGTGAGGGGAATTCTTAGTGCTTGTGAGAAAATTCCAAGAAAACAAGACAAGAGTCTTTTGACCTCAGTTTCTTCAAAAAACAAGGAGTTGTTCTTAGAACGTGCTTTCCTGTCCCTCCCAGGTGTAGCAGATAGGAGTGAGTTTGCTTTAGATCATTCATGACAACTGACTAGTGTTATTTATCTGCCTCTAGAGAAAACATGCTTGCCGAATAGGGTTTGTCCCCATGTGCAGCTTGCCCTTTACTCACAACTCCTCTTAACCCTCAGATTACAAATTATCTGATGCTCTAAATAAAGTTGGCTATGCATGCGACTTTAGTCCACCTCATTTTTTTTTTTTTTTTTTTTTTTTGGTTTTTTCGAGACAGGGTTTCTCTGTGTAGCTTTGTGCCTTTCCTGGAACTCACTTGGTAGCCCAGGCTGGCCTCGAACTCACAGAGATCCGCCTGGCTCTGCCTCCCAAGTGCTGGGATTAAAGGCGTGCGCCACCACCACCCGGCCAAAAGCAGTTTTGTTTTGTTTTTGTTTTTTTTGTTTTTTGAGACAGGGTTTCTCTGTGTAGCTTTGTGCCTTTCCTGGAACTCACTCTGTAGACCAGGCTGGCCTCGAACTCACAGAGATCTGCCTGGCTCTGCCTCCCGAGTGCTGGGATTAAAGGCGTGCGCCACCACTGCCGGGCAAGTCCACCTCATTTTAAGGCTCACTTCTCCCAGGTTCCATTGTCTTTAGAGTGGTAAAAAATTATTAGGTACATGGGTTGATGATTTCACTTGTTTATTTAATGGATTATAATTTGTTCCTATCATTTCCATTTTTATGCTCAATTTGTCCAGACATGGCTAATGGGATCTTCTTCAAGCCTTGTCTTTTTGATACAACCTCCTCATTCTTTGGATTTTCTGTCACAATGAGATATTCTGGGTTCTTCTTGTCCTGGCTTAGAAATGGTGATCTCTCTATCAGAAGTCCTGGTTCCTTAACTGGGAAACGATGTCGGGGAAACAGCATCCAGAGCTTAACGTGCAAAGGTTGAGTCTGCTCATTGTGGTTAAGGTGTAACCAAGGGATCATAAGATTTAGTTTTCATCTTTTGCCACAGCACAGGATACAATGGGTATCTATCCAGTCATTAGTTGCTGGCTGAGACATTAGTTGGGATCCTCAAGAGTAACCAAGTATATGATAGACTGGGGGTTCCCCCTAGCTTGAGAATATCATTTTAAATAATAAACTCAAAATTTATTTATGATATATGGTAAAAATAGGCTAGTAAAACACTACACTTTAAACTCCAGCTTAGCAAGAAATAGTTTTATTTATGTGGCTAAAAGTCTAAATAAATACTTGCATTTCGGCTACACAGCTCACTTCTCACACTCATGACCATGTAGAAGATAGGCATATATAGTAAAACACATTTTTGAGAACACTTAAGACTGAACTTACTAGAAATAAAAATATAAAATGTAAACTACTTTTTTGGTGGTTTTAAAAAGTCAAAGGTTGAGCTAATTAACCAAATGCAGACATAAGCAATGAATACAACAAAAAAACTAAGATTTAAATTTATCCCTTGCAAAGTGCTATACAATCTCAGGCTCAACTGCGGATTTCAGGTGATAATGGCATGTCAGCACAAGATCAGCAGTTAGTACATTACTCTGGTCCACACCTAGACTGGGGGATAGCATCAGGCATGTGGATCTAGATTAGGAAGGGAGTACCAGGCACTTGGATCTAGACTGGGGGTGGGAGGCCACACCAGGAATGTGGAAGTGCTCCATACCTTTGATTCAATTTTGCTGTGAATTCAAACTGTTCTAAAAAAAATAATGCCTATTTTAAAAATAAGTATGCAGCAAAAATGTTAGTCTCAAACCTATGGCAGCTGAGATGCCTATTAACATTCAAAGCAAACCTGGCCACTAGCTTCTCCCAGCATCCCTCAGTCCCTACACCTTACAGGGTCCTCCTAGCTGGGCTGTCCTGCTCTCCCCCATATAATCTGGCCATTTGGGCTATGTGGGCCTTTACCCTTTTACTTTTAGGCCTCTCTGCCTCCTGATTTTCCCCTTTCCCCTGGGCCTTACATGGCCCAGCTCAGGATCATGTTCACTCTGGCCTCTTCCAGATGCCTCTGGCTGTGCTCTCCCACAGATCTACAATAAACCTCTTTCTTCTACCATACCTAGGAGTAGTCATGTCCTTCTTTTATTTTTATTTTTTCCTTCAGAAATATTCTTTAAATCTACCAAGACAAAACTTTCTCCATAAAGCATTCTTCAAGAGATTTCTAAACATCACGGAAGTGGCTCAGGAGAGTCTTATTTTCCTTCCCAAAACTATTCGTGAGAACAATGAGAAACAGCCTCTCTTCCCATGAGGCTCTGTTCTACCCAAGAAAAAGTAATCATCACCACAGGTTCATTCTCATCCACAGAGGTCCCAAAACAGTACTGTGAACACTTAACTCTTAGATACATTTCCATCCCTCAGATTCTGTATAGTGGTACTTCATTCATTTCCTTTGTCCACCAAGACCAGCCAGCCGCCTTGCACAAAAGTCCCAGAGACGATGTTGCTATGTTAAATGATCACTAAGTCCTTCTAGATAAAGTCAGTTATAATTAGGACAAGAAAAACCGAATTAACAGCACTTTAGTACTGTACATCAATGTGTGAGGGCACAGTAAAGAATCACAGAAATAGCCACTCCAACCGAGGGAAGGTTTTTATTGTAAGAAAGAGAACACCCAGAGGCATCTGGAAGAATCCAGAGGGGGGGGGCAAAAGAAGAAGGAGGAGGAGGAAGAGGAGGAGGAGGAGGAAGAGGAGGAGGAGGAGAAGGAGAAGGAGAAAAGGAGAAGGAGAAAGAAGGAGAAGGAGAGAAGGAGAAGGAAGAAGGAGAAGGAAGAAGAGGAAGAGGAAGAGGAAGAGGAAGAGGAAGAGGAAGAAGGAGGAGGAGGAGGAGGAGGAGGAGGAGGAGGAGGAGGAGGAGGAGGAGGAAGCAGCAGCAGCAGCAGCAGACTGCACATGGTCAGGACTCTCTACCAGAGAAGAGAGAATAGCAGAGAATAGCAAAAGAGAAAATAGCAAGAACAGTGGAGAAGAATCATGTCAGTTACAAGGAGGATGTGTAACTGCAGGGAGGGAAGTCCCTGGACTGAAGCAGCCTGGGAGTTTAAGGTAGAAGAGGAGGTAAGAAGGCCAAGATGCCAGTATGGGCTTTGAGATGTACAACAAGTACATGTGGCAGACACCTGAGGAGTCTGCAGACTAGCACTGGCTTTGGTAAGCACAACAGGTTCATGTCAACAGGGAACTAGATGCCTCATCCACTAAAGGAAGAGATAGGGAAGCGGCTTTTCCTAGCAGACAGAAACTGTTTCACACGCTCCTGAGGAATGCTCTAAGTAGTCACCAGCAATCCGATAGTCCAGTGTGAGCTGGGCCAGCACTGTTATTTTGGACCAAGTCAGTGGGCCTATCATTTTGGAGTGCTTGGGATTTTCCTTCAGACCTATCAGAATGGTTGCTGGAAAGAAAGCAATGCTAAAAAAAACACAAAAATATTGTTAACTACCAACACATATCTGTCTATGACATTTTCAAGAATGAACTTTTAAGAACAAATTGGAGTGGGAGAAAGGGGATTAAAAGATGGCTAACTTTCCAATTAATGAGGCAACATGCAGCATACTCAGTCTCTGTTGTTGTTAGCATACTCTCTAAGATGCACTTTGAAGTCCCTTGCTGTTGGTGACTCAGCACTCGGAAGCATGCCAAACAAAGGGCCACTTCCTGGTGAACCAACTCACAGATACTTTATAGAATGAACATTCAAAGCAGATAAGTTAAAAACGTTGGCTGTGAGCTTTTGAAATATCTATATCCTGATGGGTTTGAAATTCACAAAAAGTACCAGAAGGTAAGGCATAAAAATAGACTAATAGTCTCAGGCATCATTGTTCTGCTTTTAAGGTGACCATACACAGAGAGATTTTAAGGTACAGGAGCTAATTCAGGCTTTACTGCTGTACTTGCACAGCGTGATCTTCAACACTGCATTTGTTACCTATGTACCAAAGAACCCGAGAGAAACAGCAACACCATGTTCATAAGAAAGATGCTGTCACTACACTTCAAGAATGAATCCACTCTTCATGAACTAAGAGCCAATAACAGAAATGAATGTGTTGCTCCTAAACCATAAGATTGTTATTGTTAATATTATCAAAATGGAATCAACTCAAATGTCAGCAAAAAGAAATCTAACTAAATTATGGCATATCTGCAAAGTCAATAAAATAAATGAACTACAGCTACATTTGAAAATATGGAAAATTTCAAAAACATAATTCTTGTTGAAGTCAAATTTAAGATAAAAACTATTGCATCATGTAATGTGTTATGAAGTTCAAAGAAACTGAAATTAAATAGTAATATCAGCAGAAGCTAAGACAGCTATTGGGCTTCGGGAAGACAGCAGGAATGATGAATGGGGAGAGGTTGCTAGTCATCCACACCATTCAGTGACCTACACATATGCATTTATTCCAAGGTCTCCTGTGTTCTAAGCATGTGTGGTGCTTGTATTAACATTTCCAGGAATGTTTCTATTATGACACAAAAGCATAATTAGTGGAGAATGTGTATACTGTATTAACATGCCCTACAGAAGTGTAACCAAATCTATCAGACTATTGAAATAATGGAACCTAAAGAAATGGCAATTTTCTTAGGAAGCTCATGATGGGAAAAAGAAAGAGTACCAGCCAGAGGGGTAACTAGTCTCCCTGAAAGAGATTCCATACAGTTCTAACAACTTGCCAGATGACTTCATATGATGAGCTTTGCCTGCTTAGACTAGAAATGCTTATCTTGGTCACTCCACTTAAACTTCTATCTTATTTAAGGACTTGGGGTCATCTTCAGCAGATCTCTTGGTCCCGCTTTCCAATGTGGCCATACAGAATAAATCTCTTTTTTCTGCTGGACTCTTGATTGGCTTACTAAGAATGGGTGGTTGGACCTGGCTAGGGGCACGGTTAGTGCCCCCAAGTTCAATAATAGAAGAAATACATCTTGCTGAAAATAAGGTACATTCCAAAATGTTCATGTCATGCAACTGCTCTACACTGCCTTGTAAACAATGCTGAACTTCTTTTTATGTATGCCAAGAGACCTGAACCACTAAGAGGCTGCACACTCAATGTCCTCAAGGATATTACTGAGTACCATTAAGTAGGAGGGGCTACAGGAAACCTGATGTGATACATCTCATCTGAAGGACAACTCTGTCATATCTCCAGCTCATAGTAAGTCACCCTGTAGGAATGTTGGGCCCAGTCAGAAATTTTTCAAGAGAAAAACATAAATTAAAATTTATGTGATGAAAATACCTGATTTTTTAAAACAAAGGGCAATCTACAGAGTGTTAGAAATATAACAAGAGATTGCTAATATAAACAATTCCCCAAGGAACCAGGCAAGAGATAGGACTGAGATGCCAACAGAAGGCTGGCTTTTTAGAGAGACAAACATGTCTTTCTCTTAGGAAAAGGAAAGATAAGATATATAAAGACACATGTGGAGGAAAAAAAAATCCCTGTCAAAAAGAAGCAATGGTGGCAACATGGGGAGCTCTCCATTAACAATGGCTTCTGAAATTCACT
Organism: Peromyscus maniculatus bairdii; assembly: GCF_049852395.1. Lineage (NCBI taxonomy): Eukaryota > Metazoa > Chordata > Mammalia > Rodentia > Cricetidae > Peromyscus > Peromyscus maniculatus. Next base: position 71,187,416 of record NC_134855.1, read on the forward strand.
GCAACAGGCCCTTTTTCAAAAGAATGCAAAACTCAATAAAGCACCCTCAGCAGAGCCTCCATGTGGCTATGCTGACGCGCTGTCAGTCACCCACTATCAAGTGTAGTCAGAATACACTGAATGCTACATTTCAGAAAGAAACTATTCTCGAGTTTCAAATTGTATACCAATCATGTGAGTGGCCTGATAAAACTATATGCCATCCGACTCTATCTTGCCTGGGATATGACTCAGAGCTTTGTCCAACACATCCATGATGTATATGCTCCTTAATCCTTAGTCCTTTAGTTTTGTTAATCTGACCAACTGTGCTGACACTGTAGTGCTTAAGTTTAAGTGACCCTTATGTAACTTAATAAGGGCCTCAATGCCTGATACATAAGAGTACATATGCAAAGGTCATTAAACATGAAAGGCCAGAATAACTATGTTACTGTGCCAAAGCAGCAGGGCAGATAGGGAAAAGCACTGTACACACAAGGTTCAATATTACTCAGGGCAGGTAACTATATAAAAATTGATCAAAGTGATCAACAGTAATGGAGCAAGAGATGTAAAGCCCTAACGAGGAGAGTGCCCCCACACTGCTGGTTCAACATCCAGTTATGCAACTATTAGGGTTCTGGAGAAGTCCCATAAAAGACCACCGTCTATATATGTAACCAGTAAGAGCATTTACTGTCCTCTCAAAACCATGACTAAATGGTACACAAAAATTAATAAAGTCTTTCTAGCAAGGATCAGTGAGAGCAGCATCTACCATTAATTCAGAAATCAGAATCAAAAACTCTGACTTAAATGACAAGGTTAGAAAACAAAATACACACAAAATGAGCTTTTAGATTCAAGACTAACACCATAAACTGGAAGGTTAGAAGAACTGTCACAAACAGGAAAGCTGGACCTGGAGCTATATAATCTATGACTGAAGTTCAGCTTTATAGCTTGCTAGGTGGTCTTGGGTTATTTGGACAGGTCTGTGTCTTCACAGTTGTTCTGAGGATTAACACATAGCTGCTCATTTCACTACAGATTAGGAAATGCTGCAAATGTTAGTGCAAGACCATTTGTTTTCACCAAATGTATTAACAGACACAAAGTTGTCTTTAGGTATAATTTACTAATCCAAAAAGACAAGACACAGACAAGTGATCCATTTTAATCAGGATCTGTGTGTCTCTTAAAGATGCAATGATATTGCCACAAGTCAGGCTGCATTTCCCCTCTTGATGTTGCATTTGGGGCTGGATCTTGCAGAAGTTACCAGTTATCCCGCTACCACATTTTCAATATATTTAACAATGCTCAATAATGAAAAGCACAAAATGGAGAAGTCTGAACCATGTCTACTTCTACCACTAACTAGGTATTACTTGGTCTTTCAAACTTGGTTTCTGGATATATAAAATAAATTACCCTATCAGAAGTTCCTAAAACAGAGGAGCTTTAAAAAAAAAAAAAAAAAAAAAAAAACTCATGTGAGGAGGGGCTAGTAAAATGGTTCAGCAGATACAGCACTGACTGCTAGGCCTGTCACCCTGAGCTTGATCCTGGAACCCACATGGAAGGAGAGACCAATGTCCCCATGTTGTCCTCTGTCCACACATGTATGCATACTCATGTGAATAACAATTTTAAAAAGCATTTTAAATCACGTGAAGAGTATGTTTTCCAAACTACGTATGTCTCTAAATGAATATTCCACAATGGGGATATAGTTACATTGTGGCTTAATACATTTTCAGACACCCCAGTGATTCTGCCTTAGATTGGACATTTCTGTAGTATTAAACTTAAAGAAAACACAGTGAAAGCTTATTCCATATCTGTCCTGCTCAATAGTAATGAATTGTTTTTACAAATGAGAAGGAACTAAGCAAATCGTATTTGTAAAAGGTCCTGTAGTTTTAGTGGATTCATCTGTTTGTTCATAGTACTACATACAGGACTAGGTCATTTAAGTCACCTCAGTAAGTGATTTTAAGTTTAGCATCTAATAAAAGCTACATTTAGTAAGTATTTGGGCAAATGAGATTAACAGAATAACTAGTATTTGACAAGAACATACATAATTCCATTTTAAAGTGACCATCTCCATTAAAGTTTTAAAGTACTTTCTCTTTCTGATGAAACATTAAGCAAGTCCCACATGAAAGTACTGCCTTCTATGAAAATTTCAAAGAACATGCCTTTCTACAAGTTCTTTTTCGGGGGAGACTGTACAGTTACAATTATCCACTGAGGTCAACAAGCCCACAGGCAGGAGGAGAAACCCAACCCTCCACTTAAACGGTGCACACCAACTTCAGAGTACCATGACCCACATTTCCAACCCCCCAAAAGAGGCTCTTTTTCTATAAAAGTCAAGGAACAGTCACTAATCCAACTGCAAAGACCACTCACTGTTTTATAGAAACAAAGGCAAACATTTTAATTAAGAGGTACAGCTAGTGTCTGGCCACGATACTGGGCACACCCACATGCCTCATGCCAGCTGTAGAAAAGCAACATTCAAGCAGCTGACTTAATTGGAGATGCAAACCAGCACATTCTAATTTGGCTGGGCCAACTAATTGGTAGATATGCACATTTCTAACAAAATACCCACCCATATTACAGATGTTGTTCTCCATATCAGTAAACGACTGGTAACAAACAGTAATGGAGCTGAAATAGCTACATTTGGTGAGGCTGACCACTGGGGCATATTTTTGACAGGGTCTCACACTAGCTTAGACAACTAGAATATGTGTGCCAAAATCAGAACATAACTAAATAGCAAAGCATCTTTCTGTGCAAATTTAAGAAGTCAGTGAGTTCCACAAAAGCACCACAGTCAGCAACACAACACTTGAGAAGTGCCCACATCCCTCTGAATGAAATTAAGTTTGCTGTAAAAAATGCAGGACTGGGTCCTTCTCTCTTTAGAATCTGATGTAAACCAAAGTGTTAATAGCCTTGTGCAAAAACAAAACTTATATTTATCAGAAAATCTATGAATGGTTTATAAAAAAAAAAAGCAGGGGGTGAGGAAGAAGGCCAATATATCTGCTGCCTTCTGCAGTATAAGACAAAATTACTCTTTTGCTTCAAACTGAAAAAAACATGAAGTGATGGTTTTCACATCTGAAAACAAACAACACAAGGCAGTGATCCCTAAAAGAAATGAAACAAGTGTTTGAGCCCTATGACTGCTCTCACTTCAGCCTGGAAAGATTATTTTAGGTGGTGAAGAGAAGAGAAACTCAGAGCCTAGCTATCCCTTCTGAACTGAGGAACCAGTACACAAACAATCAAGTCATTACAAATATTTTGTATGTTTAAGGATACAGATGAACATTTTAAGAAGAAATAAAGACAAAATAGTGATCTATTAAAATTGTAAAATAAATTTCTATGTATAGAGAAAAAATACAATGTCTGGATAAAAAAACCTCAATGTTGCAATAAACAGATCAGACACTGTAGGAAAGTACATGAATGTAAATTCCTATCAACAGCACTAGTACAAGGAAATATAATGATAACTTCAGTGTGAAATAAAAGAACTAAGGTTCCATATTTTCCCATTATGGAAATTATCAGCTTAAGAAACTACAAGCAAGACAAACAGGAAGAAAAATAACACTAAGAGGAAGAAACTACAAGAAGTAAACCATTTACAGAGAAAAATCTTTAACAAAAGCAAACAGTGGAGATTTCTACACACTCACTCATGTAAAAAGGTGAGAATGAGAGCAGATATTTTTGTTTAAGTTGTTAGAAACAAGGAAAGCAAAAGGCATAAATTACTGAAAAACATAGCCACATCCCTGTCACTCAGAATTTTATACCCAGATAAAATGCCTTTGAAAAATACAGAAATTTACAAAACAACCTACAAAAAGTACTGAAGGGGATCCAGGTAAGGAAGTGAAGGGGACAACCCCTGAGACTCCTCATTGAAATCATCTATACAACCTTTAAAAGAAACAATATTTACAGCTAATAAACGAAGCAATGAAATAATAAAAAGCATATAGTTTAGAAATGCAGGCAGAAAAAAATGAAACTGAGATCAAAGAGCAAGATAAATAGAGAGTAAAGAGTAAATAGACAGACTTTAACCCAGCAGATTTCAATTCAGATTACTGGCTCCTTTAAATGCAAAAGAGAATCTGAATAGTTTATAAAAACTAACTAATGTACTTTCTTAAAGCTAATAAAAGAAAATTATCAAAGGCAATAATTCTAATGCTTGAAATGGACTCACCATTTCAGAAAAGTCAATCCTTGTAGAAATGGATGAGCTTGACCACCTTAAACCTGTTGCATAGTTCAGGCTGGCCTTGTACCCCTGGTCCTCCTGCTTCTGCCTCTCAAGTGCTGGGATTACAGAGATAAACTATTACTCTAACTATTAGTTGACTCGAAACTTCAGGGCCACAAATGATTTAAACTCAGTAACTTTTCACAACCTATAGGGAAATTAAATGCCATCTGTTTGACAAAGTTGGTGCCAATGATGATTCTGTTGCTCTGTAATGTCAACTTAAAAATAATCTCTGTGGTTCTTAGCTTGACTATAAAATACAGCCACAAATCATGGTTAGTTAAATAATGAAGCATCTTTGGTTATGTGGACAAATTCTAAAGATTAAAGTTCATAAAGAAAACTCCAATTAGGATGGCAAACTCAATGTGCCTTGTGTACCAGCTTACAGCAACACTACATAAAGTTAACATTTTAATGCAAAATTGGAAATGCTAACTTGTCTAAATTTATGCAAAACTAGAGTATAAGACATTGAAATTAAAAAAAAAATGCTCACAAATTAAATAGTCTGGAACCAGTTGTTGAGGGGAAAATTGATCTTTGAGAATATAAAAGTTTGTCCTGTCTCTTCATTCTCCACCCTGGCAAGCCTATGATTTCCCCAGAACACTCCCTTCCAAAAACAGTCGGTTAACTTTGAGTTGCTGTGTTGATTGCTGCCTCTTGCTGTTGGATGTTTTGTTTCCAAGGCTGTTTTAGAAGAAATTAAATTTCCTAACAACAGTTATTCGTTGCAGCGGTGCTTTCGTTGACCTCTGTCAACTTTATGTTTTTTTAAATGTCTTTACAAATTTGGGCCTTAAATTAAGAATAAAATTATTGATTACAATACATTTACACCAAAACACTATGGTCCTTCTTAGACAGGCATCAAGGAGCCACACTGAGCAGACCCATCTGCAGTGCATTCTCCACACTCCTCCTTAGCTCTGCTCTCTGCTGGGAGCTGCTCTGTTAAATCCACGAAAGATGGTCAACATCCTAGTCAACTGTACATAGACAAGGTGTAACTAATGAATACAATCTGATGTGTCACACTTCTGATGATGGATGAAACATACCTGTGATCCTCTGCAATGATAGACACACTGCAAATAAAGTATTTTCTGAGATTATGTCTCTAAATACAGAGTACTCTTGTTATATGGCAGCAATTTTAAAACATAATTTATGGAAGTCTCTAGAGAGTTTCCAGTATCTTTGGTATACATAATAAGGCTCGTGCCCTCAGGATAACCACTGACTAAGTCATACTAATTGGTTCTACATTATATTCCACCCTGACTGTGCTAATTACAATAATAAAATTTAAAAGTTAAGTGGTTCCTACTTTCCCTAAGCTTACCTAATAGCCCTAACCACATGCCAGAGGTAAAAAAATCTGAGTCCCAAGGAAGAAACATGAGAAATGGCTCAGTAGATAAAAGCACTTACTGTTATTTCCAAGGACCACAGTTTGGATCTCAGCATCCATGTTAGGCTACTCACAACCACCTGTAAATTCCTGCTCCAGGGGGATCCAATACCTCTTTTGCAGAGTCCCACACACAAATGCAGACATACATACATACAAATATACATATACATATAATATACATATATGTGTGTATGTATGTATTAGTAAAAGATGAATCAGTACACTTGGCTATGCTTGATGTTTCAGAGAATGAAATCCTGGATCAGTTTTTCTACCCAGTGTAACATAACATTGGCATCAAAAACAGACCACCAGATAGTCAATACCAAGAAACTGAGTCAATAAAAATTTAAAAGACTCTATATTCCAAAGTCAGATGCTTTGTAAATCCAAATGAACCTAATGACAATTTTTACTTTTTTCTTTCTTAATTTTTCACTAATTCACATGGGAGCTAGTTATATTTGGGCAAACTGAACTGAATATTTTGAGTGTTGTGTTCCTCCCGATCCTTCTAATTCAGCAAATACTCTTTGGGAAACTATAATGCAGCTTACAAGCAGCCCCAGGTTGTCATGTCAAGTGCAGATGGTACTTTCTGATGGCATTCCCTGCTACACAGAAGTTACTCGGCATGAAGTGGAGCTCAAGGGGATGGGGAGAGGGCAAGAAACAGAAGGGTAGGGAGTATGGTGGCAGGGTCAGCAGGGCACGGCAGTGTACACTCAACACACATGTTAAGATTTTATTTTTTTAAAAAAGGGGGAGCGAAGCTCAGTAGTGGAGTGTCTTCTACTTGTGACTGACACCCTGGAGTTGATTCCCCCTCTACCCCCTCCTCAGCACTAAGGAGAGGGGTAGAGAGGAAAAGTCTGGTCTCATGGCTACTTTGATGAACAGACTGTGGTAACTGTATGCATCAAGACTAGTCCTAGAAAGACAGGGGTGTGTGTCTGCCTGGTCCTTCTAAAGCATGTTCTCTTGGGTAAAATATGTAGTATGTAAGAACTCCAGCTACTCAGTTACCACTCTGCAGGCACTCCAGACAACAGTCAGAGTGAGTCCAGCCTTCAACAACCTCCTGCCATGGCATCAGAAAGAAGCTATCTTCCCATACTAGACCATCCATCCACCAGCAGCAGCACATCACTGAGTGACTGCAGCAGCACATGAGGAACAAAAGAATTATCCACCTCAGTGCTGGTGAAATTCCTAAGTAGCAGAGCTAACAAGCATCTGAACAGTGGCCGCTTTACCACAGTTAAATTTAAGGTGGTTTGTTAAGCAGTGATACTGTTAGAATTCTGCCCTCACTCCAGCTACATGGCTGCACATGCGCAGTTCAGGAGTTAAGCAAAAGGTCTTACATCTTACATCATCAGTGTGCACTGGCCACTGGTGTAGCTCCCTACCGGGAGCCCTTAAAAAAAGCTGGACACAGACTCCACCCTCTCTCTCACTGCTTCCCCCCATCTCTCTCTCAGCCCTCCACACGTGCTCCTTCCCAGGCCTAGTTCTCTTTATACTCCTTATAAAGCTCTCTGTAAACTAGGTAGTTGTGACTTTTCCTCGAGGTAACCAGCGCCATTTATCATCCTTTCAGATACTGAGACACAAACTAGTAAACAAAGTGTGTGGGTTTAAAGGAGAACAGAATACATACAAAATGTAACATATTCACTGGCTTGGTTTGTAAAACCAATGAAATCAATAGTCAAATATGACATAACATATCTCTATTGAGTTATTTTACTTTAAATGGCAAAATATTTATTTGCATTGGTTAGTAGGAATCTATCTTCCTTCTTATGAGGACATAATTAACTAGTGTAGCTGGAGTTTTCTCCAGTCCTGCCTGGCCTGTGGTCAAGACAAATCTCTCTCACCCACCGGTCCTGCAGCTGCTCAGACCCAAATAAACACACTCAGGCTAATACTATTTAAAACTGCTTGGCCATTAGCTCAAGCCTACCACTGACTAGCTCTTACACTTTAACTCAGTCCATTTCTGTTAAACTATATGTTGCCATGTGTTCCGTGGCTTTACCTGTGTGCCTGTTACATGCTGCTCCTTGGATGGCAGGCTGGTGTCTCCTGACTCAGCCTTCCACTTCCCAGAATTCTCCTCTCTGCTTATCCTGCATATAATATACTTCCTGCCTGGCTACTGGCCAATCAGCATTTTATTTATCAATCAATCAGAGCAACACATTCACAGCATACAGAAAGACATCCCCTGCAAACTAGAACAAATTTATAACCAGAATCATACCAGAAATGTTCATTTAATGTCAAATCTCAATTTGGCATGACAAGCCCACTGGTAAAGAAAAGGAATTTCTAGCCGGGCGGTGGTGGCGCACGCCTTTAATCCCAGCACTCGGGAGGCAGAGCCAGGCGGATCTCTGTGAGTTCGAGGCCAGCCTGGGCTACCAAGTGAGTCCCAGGAAAGGCGCAAAGCTACACAGAGAAACCCTGTCTCGAAAACCCCCCCCAAAAAAAAAAAAAAAAAAAAAAAAAAAGAAAAGGAATTTCATTCCCATATGTGAATCCAACACTGAGAGACTTAAAAAGTCAGTCTTAGAGGTAGCACAGAATGCCACTTTCTGGAAAGCCACAGAACTGACATATTAGGACATTTAAGAAAGGAGGTCCCTCCACACCCATAAGTACAACATACAAAACGAGTGGGGACAAGGATGAATGGACCTGATTCCTAGCCTCGAACTGTGTACTTCTGGCACTGTAGAGGTGATTTAAGAAATACAACTCTAGGGCATATGTGTTTCCTCTCTCATCTTAACACCATGGGCTTCTAGTTCCACTAAACATAAAACACAAAGGGCTTTGCTCACTGCCGCTTCTTGTTGCCCTTGTGTAAAGGAAACAGGCCAACTGTACTGGACATCCAATCAATGGTACTGTGACAGCATTCAACGTGATGGGCTGTGCTGAGGAGATGATGGCAGTGCAGGCAAGGCTGTCATGACCAATGACCCGAGTGTGACCTCCAGGATGCTCACCGGAGATGGAGAGCACCGACTCCAATTTAGCCTCTGATTTCCTCACACGAGCACACCAGATTAATTAATTAACTAATGAACTCGTTCCCATAGTTATAATTTGGAGCCATCAAGACAGCTTGGCAAATAGAGGTGTGTGCCATCACGTCTGATGACAGAAGCCCACATAGAGGTGGGTGAGAACTGACTCCATACACTTACCATGGCACATGTGTACACACACACACACACACACACACACACACACACACACACACAATAGTAAATGGTTTTTAAAAATTGTGAAACAAACTTATTTTGTCAAAGCTACATCTTAGTTGGACTGATTTAAACACAAATAAGGACTGAAAAGTGAAATGAACATTCTGCCTTAATCTTATTCTTCTGTTGACTAGAAACCAGGAAAATTTTCATTTGTAAAAGGGTTGCATTGGAGAGATGAAGTCTTGGAATGAGAGCCATCCTAAAGCTTTAACCAGGAGATAAATTACAAAACAAAAACAAAAGTGCCTTTGTTTGTGTTTCATCAAAGCTGATTAAAGTGCATCCAATCAGAAGAACTGACTGCCACAGAATCACCTGAGCTGTAAATGCCACCAGCTTTAACAGCTATGAGCTCAGGCTGCTCTTCACTGGTCTCTGTGTCGTGCTTCATTGTAAACAAAATCTAGCTCCACCTTCAAAACTTAGCTAGGACTTTTTTCTTTGAGACACCAAAACTGGCAAAAATGGTTAACAAAGAAATAATCCTGGTTCACAATAATAAGTATATTACATGGTCATAGCTCTGAGACAGGTCCCTTTACAAAGACCTGGAACGTACCCTTTCCTGGAGATACCTGCAGTCCTGTGCAACTTTAGAAGCCCGAAAAACTGCCTTCACATCCACAAAGAACTGCTTCTCAAGGTATAAACACCAAGTCTGCGTGGCGATGGCGGACAGATGGTGAGAAGCAGCAAGCAGGGCCTCCTTCTCTTTGGTTGGCACATCTCCCTCTCTCAGTCACAGTGGAATGGGAGGGATGAGTTTTGCTCACTTACTGAGGGTGTGTACCTTGTTAAACCAACCTGAGTGACTGACAGAGAGTCAGCAACCAGAGTGGGCTCCTGAGAACACCACCAGAGGATGTGTACATTGGTCCAGCTGTGTCCTTGGAACAGAGAGCAGAGCTCCTTCTCAGTGGGAAACACCCACAATGCAACAAGGCACAGGGAAGGCAGAACTATTGAAAAAAATACCGTAGGGGACACAGCACTGCCATATTTGAGCTGGGTAGAGAGGAGGTGCACAGATTCTATGGCACACTACAGCTTCTTCCTGGTGCACTGTAACACAGGAGGAAATGACAAGGTGAGCCTTGTCAAGATGAGTAAAATGTGCTACTTTGTATTGGTAGAAAGAGAAATATGTGTGAAAATGGGTTTTTATGTTAGACTAAAAAATCAGAATGGGCCAATTTTCTTTATATGACTCACTTACCAGAGAACTAGGATTCGATGGCTTTATATATGGAAGGGGCTCAGTTAACCCCGTGGGCTGACTGAAACATGGGTGCTATGAGAGACTGCATTTAATAGCATTAGGTAGAGGCATAGACCAGAAGCCTTAAGAAAATCAGAATGATGAAACTGACTTATCATGTGTACCTTGTGCAATCATAATCCTGCTATTATTATATCCCCACAAGGGCCAGAGAATGCTTCTATCACCAAGGCTTCACTGTCATTTACTGGAGTGCTAGTACAGGGCATCAGGTATCCTGCCAATCACAAAACTCACCATACAAAATAACTTCTCTGTTGTTCCCTTACTAGCCCTTTGTACACAGTGCAGCTACTTAGTTATCTGCCTGTTTTTTATTTATTTAGATTTGTTTTTTTAATCATTCGTTGTCACTGTCTCTTTCACTAGAATATAGGTTACAGGAGAGCAAGGACTGCATCCTATTTGTTCATCACAGTATTTCAAATGCTTAGCATAGTACCATGTACACAGGCATTCAATAAGAGGTATTCAAAGTACCACCAAAGACACAGTTGTCCTTGTCAATATGAGATCCTGGACACAATCAGGAAAACACCATCCTCCCAAAAATAAGGTTTACATGTCGATTAAACCTTTTCATGGGAGTAGGAATGTAGCTCAATTGGTAGAGTATTTGCCTAGTATGCACTAAGGCTTGGGTTCAATTCCTAGATCCACTTTAACTGAGTGTGGTAGTGAACAGCAATCCTAGCACTCAGGAGACAGTGACAGGAGGGTCAGTCTCAAGTATATAGAATACTGGGCCAGTTTGAAATATATGAAGCTGTATCTCAACAACTTACCCTTATTTATAAATTACCTGTAATATATGTATTATGTATTTCATCAGCTTAGGACATGGTCTGCTGCTATAACTTCTATTTAAATGTGTATTTTGATCAGAAAATAAAAACAAAAACAAAATATTCCTTTTAATAAAGGTCAATTCAATGCCTGTCTTTTCTTCTATGAAAATACTTGAACAAGATGAAATTGCACCCAATATTCATGTTACCTTAAATTGTAAATTAACCAGATTCTCAAATATCATCAACTTGTATCTCTGGACCCACTCAACAAACTACATAAGTTGGCACACCTCTTAAGAATGCCCTAAGGTTGGGGCTGGAGAGATGGCTCAGAGGTTAAGAGCACCAACTTGCTCTTCCAGAGGTCCTGAGTTCAATTCCCAGCAACCACATGGTGGCTCACAACCATCTGTAATGAGATCTGGCACCCTCTTTTGTATACATAATAGATCAATCTTTAAAAAAAAAAAAAAAAGAATGCCCTAAGGTATCATTGCTTACTAGCAAGGAAACTGTGAATTCACTCCTACCAACATTTCAAGATTCAACATTATAGTTAATCAAGCTTCCATTTTCTGGTTATGAATCTTTATTTGTAGCAGCTAGCAACTGCTTTCATTAAGACTGAATTTCTGTCCACACCACTCTTAGAGCATTCCCACCACTCTTAAGAGTTATTAATACTAAGCACTCAAGAATGAGACAGGACCTAGACCTAAGTACTAAGTTACATTCCTCCCCTCAGGATCACTGGTGTCATGTCTTAATTCAAATTCACACTTCAGCAAAAATTGCAAATCAGTCCATGTCTTGATCCTTCAGAATTGCATTTATATAGCTGAAATCTTAAACATGAAAATGTCAAAAATCTACTAAATTCTACACATTAAGTGTTCAGTTTGTAAAGATTTGTGCTTACAATAAGGTTTAAAATGACTTATTTTTTTTGGAATTCCACATGCTTAACATTAGGAACCTCCAACTAAAGTTGGCTTTGGGGCTGGGGTGTAACTAGTGAAAGTACTTAGCCTTCGTGTGGCCCTGTGTTCCATCCTCAGCCCCCAAATCAAATCAGACTTGTTTTCTTACCTACAGACAAGTCTAATGTACAATCTGCTCACAGAGACTAGCTAGGGCAAGAGAAAAGTAACAAAAGCATGACCCTCACAGATATGTGGGAAAAGGTGAGGAGGAGCCAACAAAGCACTGTGGAATGCTGAAAGTGGGTGATGGGTGTTAATAATCCTCTCATCTGAATGGAGCACTCTGTTAGCTGGTTTCTCAGAAGCCAGTAAAGCCATGGCATCACAGATGTAAACAGACATTGTAACCAACTACAGATGTAACTCATGTACCACTCCTCTTCGGAAGCCCAGGCTTTGTTTTGAGACTGGATCTTACGCTTCCTTGCCCAAAGCCATTTCTAGCTTCAGTTTCAGTTCTTTTAAGGCACAAAGGATAGCACATGACACAACCAGAAACCAAATTTCTTTTACTTCTTACAAGTTTTCGAGTATTTTATACTTAATCTTAGTCATGCCAACTGCAAAGGAATTTCTGTGAGAACTTAGTTTTCAGAGCTAGCAACGTAGTTTTTAAATACATAACCCTCCTTTTTATAATAATACCTCATCATTACAGAATATGAACTCAGCATAAGTTCAGATACAAACACAACTCATTGTTAGCCAGCAAGAGTAAACCAATGTGACTGAACCAAGCATAAACATACAAGCATCACACATCACACCTCTAAGTGTGAGGTCTGTAGACAGTTAGCACACTGCTTTACCAAGGAAATGAACAGCACTGGCTAAATATCTGCTTAGTTTAGTAAAATCAGCTAAGAGACCATATGCATGTCAGAATTCAGGTACAGACAGTCTAGCTAACTAACATGAAAGATTACATGAAGCAGCTTCCCTGTCACATATGCTGGTTCCTGTCCCAGTGGATCTCAATCATATGCATCCGGTGTTTAGAAACACCGAAGTTCAAAATATTCCAGGACGTTTTTAAGATAAGGAATTTATTTTAGTAGAACATGATAAAATTTTACTCACAATTTAACTCTAAGTTCAACTAAACGTGTCATCAAAAGACATCTTAATCAAATCAAAATAGTTCTAAAATAATTTCATTAAGTTTTTGGAAGAGTAATAAAAATTTCTAAGTTAAAAAAAAATCATAGCCGGGCGGTGGTGGCGCACGCCTTTAATCCCAGCACTCGGGAGGCAGAGCCAGGCGGATCTCTGTGAGTTCGAGGCCAGCCTGGTCAACAGAGTGAGATCCAGGAAAGGTGCAAAGCTACACAGAGAAACCCTGTCTCGAAAAACAAAACAAAACAAAACAAAACAAAACAAAACAAAAATCATAATCTTAGCATTCAGGATGCAAACATAGAAGGATCCCACATTCAAAGCTGACATGCTATGTAACAAGTTCAAGGCTAAACAATGAGACTATCTCAATTTTTTTTAAATTTTATATTAGAAATTTAAGCCGTGTCATTAGAAATATGGAAGCTGCAGCATTTACTTACACTAAAGGAATGTGCTACTGGGCACCTGCTTGAAAAACTACTTAGACTGGCTGTACTACTTGGGTGATCTGGGCTTAAAATGTGAAAACTTACTGATTGCGCTGGAAACCTGATTCAGTTTATCCTGGGACCTGCTGATTAGGACGATCTTCATTCCACGCTTTGCTAACTGAAAACAATAAAAGAGATCTGAATTACATCTGTGAAGCGTATGCTAAAACAGAAATTAGATGTATTCCCATTTAAGAAAACCTCACCAGGTGGTCAGTCAAACTGAAAAAAACAAGTATCAGGAGCTGGTGATCCAAATGAACCCTGATTCCCCAGAACCTTCATTTCTAACCAAGCACTGATATCTTAAACCATTTGGAAGGATGGTGATTCCCACTTTTTATTTAGGCCTAAATACATGGTGTGGACTTTTTTTTAAATTGCTACATGTCTATAACTTCTGTAATTTCAAATTTAGGATTTAAAATGTTGTCATAGGTTAGATACATAAAATAAATATCAGTGGGCCAAAAGAGAAAACTACAGCTAAAATGTTAGCAGTTCCCATAAATACAATCAATCTTAAAATGTGTATTTGGGACTTGGTGGTTAACTGTCGGCTTTACTGTTGACTACATTTATAATCGCCATGGAAGCATACTTCCCAGTGTGTCTATGGGAATGGCTCTGGAAAAGTTTTACTAAGGAGAAAAGACCCACTCGAAATGTGGGCAGTTCCATGCCATGGGCTGGGGTTTGGGATTATTGTTAAAAAGATGAGCACAGTATTGCTAATTCTTGACGAAAGCTGTAGTAGACAACAGAGGTATAAGACATCACTGCCTGGGGGTCTTGCGGCCATGACCTCTCCACCTTGAACTGGAAGCCAGACTGAGCCTTCCGTAGGTTGCCTTTGTGGTTATTTTGTCAAAGGAATAAGTAACACAGGCATTAAAATGAAAGGGCAACCAAAGTAAAGTACATTAGCTACTGTTAATGAACAAATCAATACTGGATTTCTTGAAGAGAACCTTCTACGTACATATGTACACAATACCATGTAATGTTGCACAGAGTGAAAAACACTCACAGCGATGTATTCCTGTCATAGGGACACATAAATACGGAGGTAGAGAAAGAACACTAGAGGGCATAAAAGTTTATACTGAACTACCAGACAATTTACAAATGAGCAACACTCGGGAGATGTGAAGTGTAAGTGATTCAGTACACTCACTCCCAGTTATAAATCCTAAAGTCAGCTTTTATTAAGTAACAAGTAATATTGCAAATGAGGCTGTGGAAGATCATTTTTTATAAAAATAACAAGGCCTGGTAATTTGCTAAATTAATCTGCTATAAAACCACTAAAGAATCCATTAGCCCATATTGATACTTTAAGAAAAAAGAGAAACACATTAACAAAGGAGGAGGGGCAGGAAAAGCTCTTATTTATAGAAAAACACCAACTAGGCATGGTGGGTCATGGCTGTAATTCTAGAAAGAGGACTGCAATGAGCTTGTGGTCAGCCTGAGCTACATAATGTGTTCTAGACTAGCTTAGGCTACAGAGGAAGACATATATTAGAAAATCACTAAACTGTAACAGTAAACTAATTCAGGCAAAAATCATCAACAGGTGTGAAAAACACTGAACTAAAAATCAGCTAGAAAATAGGGTATATAGTCCCAAAGCATCACATCATATATTCCCCATTACTTTTATAATGAAGAACTGTGATAAATAACATCTTAATGAATTGTTTGCCTTAACACCATCAATAATGGAGCACATCGGTGTGTTGTGTCTCTTTTTTTTTTTTTTTTTTTTTGGTTTTTCGAGACAGGGTTTCTCTGTGTAGCTTTGCGCCTTTTCCTGGAACTCACTTGGTAGCCCAGGGTGGGAGTTGTGTCTCTTGATAGGATGAGGTCAGAAGAATTAATATCATTTTTATTACCATTTTTGTTAAATATGTTTACCCTGAATCTGATCATGAGGAGACAAATTCAATTTTGTCTGCAAAATAACGGGCTTGCATTTCTCCAAGTGTCACTTTTATAAGGAGCTGGAGAGTACATCTCAGTAGTAGAGCCCCTCCCTAGCACGATGCCTGGGGCCAGCAAGATGGCTCAGTGAGTAAAAGTACTTTTGCCACCAAGCCTGATGACTTGAATTTGATTCCAGGACCCATATGTTGGAATGAAAGAAATGGCTCCTCCCACAAGTTGTCCTCTGACTTTCACAAGCATGTTGTGGTATGCATGCAGCTACAAACACATAGACAAACAGTAAACGTGGGCTAGAGGGGTGGCTCAGCAGTTAAGAGTGCACTGCTCTTGCAGAGAACGCAAATTCACGTTGCAGCATGTATGTCAGGCTTCTTACAGCTGCCTGTAACTCTAGCTCCAGGAGATTCAATGCCCTCTTCTGCCTTCCTGTGTGGTATAAACACACACACACACACACACACACACACACACACACACACACACACACACAAATTAAAATCTTTAAAAACAAGAGGCAAAGGATCTCTGTAAGTTTGAGGCTAGCCTGGCTCACATAGAGAGTTCCAGGCCAGCCAGGGCTACATAGTGATACTGTCTAAAAATAAATAAATAAAACAAAATAAATGTAATAAAATTGTAATCAAGGCTACTATTTAAGAGATTATTCTATTTTTTTCTTATTTTTAAAATAGACTCTGAAAATCACCTACCTCTTCTGCATACGATTTTCCAATTCCATCAGTGCCACCTGTAACAACTAAGAAAAGAGAAGAATAGTTTACTTTAAGAACTACAGCAAGGAAGTGGTCCAGCTAGAAATCACCAGCATGCCCAAGAACACTAGTACAATATTTGATGTGAAAGAGCAATATCCAGTGCTAGCTGTGAAGCTTAGTGGTAGAGCACAGGACTTCCCATGCACAAGGCCCTAGTTTCAATTCCTATTGCAGGATATTTGATTGCACTGTGACACTACAAGACTATATTAATAGTCTTTATTAAAAGTTAACCTTGAACCATGTAGAAGAGTCCATGACTAGCTGGTCAGAATTAGCCACAGAGAATCTGGAGGACCGAGGGTGTGATACAACAGAGGCACAGGTAAGCTAGCACGGGGCTTAGAAAGACTCACTGGTCTTTTCGATCTGGGAAGGGGTGGAGAGTGTGTCAGGTGGTCATTTCTCTGCCACTTTCTTGATCTACCAGGTTTTCAATCCCTCTATCTGACTCCCGAGTTTTTATTAATAACAGAACAACTTAGATAAACACTTCAAATGCCTAGTGAAATAAATAGATAAATAAGCAACACCAGTACTCAAATTTAGAATTAACTGCCCATCACATCTCAAATTGAAAAGACCGAAATATCAAGTGTTGGTGAAGATATAAAGAAACGGAAGCTTTCATACCTTACCAGTAGTACCAGACTGACACAATAGTTTTGGAAAAACTATTCATCAGTATGTTCAGAACTAAAGATATGTTCGCCTTATGAACCAGCAATCCTCAAGAGAAGAGTGCTGGAGGTCTACCAAAAAGATGTCAGTGAGAGCTTTACTAGTGTTTGTGCTATATGCTAGTAAAACCTGAATACTGATCTACAGAAGAATAAGTAAGTAAACAGAAGTATAATGTATAAGTACAATGTATAGTTAACAGCAGCAAAATGAACTGTGATACACACAACACATGAATACAACATTACACTAAGTGAAAAACATGGAAGATATTCTTTTCCTAGTGCCACTCAAAGAAATGTACATTTACGAAGTGCCTGCTCAGCCACCATATTTCCGGAAGTTTTAAAATCTTTTTAGATTAAAAAGTAAACCAGGGAGCAAACCTTCACCTATGGCTCAGTAAACCAATGATCAACTTCATATTTTATTTATATTTTATTTAAAACAATTGTATCTGTGTGTGCGCATGTGTGTGCGTGTATGCATGAGTGGGAGTGTGTGTGTGAGAGGCACTGTGCACCGAGTGTCACAGTACATGTGTGGAGGTCAGAAGACAACTTTCAGAAATCAGCTCTCTCTTTCGACCAAGGGTTCTCAAGATTGAACTGAAGTTTGTCAGGCTTAGGAAAAGTGGGGAGGCCAATGCTTATCCACTGAGCTCAGATTTCAAAGTTAGTCCAAAAAAAACCCATGTTAATTCATGTCAAAAAAAATAAATATATAAAAAAGCAAAATTAGTCATCAAATTTCTACAATGGTCTCTGTCTCTTCCTCTCTCTTCCTTCTTCTCCCCCAACTCAATTTATTGTTGAACACCATGTATAACAGGTTTCTGATTTCTTAGTCTGCCATTTGCTGACTGCATTCCCCTGATACAACATAACATGTTCTTCTGTTCTTTGGTACATAGTTGGATATAGATACTTGACCGTGTTCACGTTTAATTTGTGTGTGTGTCTGTGTGTGCACGCATGCACGCGCACATGCTCCATTAATTCCTATTAGGCTACAAAAGTGACATCTAAGTCCATAATTGCCTGAATATCTCCAAGGAATATCTCCACAGAACACCCTTCCTTCCCTAATTGGTTGCTATAACATAGAACTTGCATGTAAGTAAAAAAAACAAAAAAAACATACTTAACTTCTTCTATTATCAGTTCTCAAAAGTGGCTGCCTGGTAATTTGCAGGGTAATCTGTTTTTATTGTTATAGCTTTGTAAACAACATTCATACAGGGGCTCTACAACAATGTTTAAAACTATCTATACAAAATGACCAGCATGTGAAAGTCTCACCTCTTGTCTCTGGAGACCAGGGGTCCAGATTTCATCCTGCACTCTCTCCTGACACACCAACATGTCACAAGTCAAAGACAAGCAAATGTTAGCTATTTTCAACTCTCCCTTTTTTCTTCTCTTTCAGACTCTTCTGTTCTCTTCAAGATCTGAGACCCTCATTTTTACTTTGTTCCTTTCAAAGCCTTCTTCAGGCTCTATCAACTGCTCTGTTCCAGAACATTTAAGGCAAAAGAACCCTTTCTCGTCCCTCTGATGCCTATCCGTACTTTGCAAGGCTGTATGCCCTATAGCACTTCAACACTCTCAATGGGAATTGTACTGCTGTATTTTCCTGTGTGTTTTTATTGTGCATGCACAGTGGGAAGTCTTCAGGTCACTGACAATAGTAGGACTGCAGCCACTTCCTTTTCCTGTTTGCAACTGGGCCATGAATGACATGAGAGGTTTGCTATGCTACATGTCATGTCCTGCTATGGTGTGCTGCTCTCCCTCCAGAGCCCTAAAAGCAGTCAGACCACCCAGTCATAGCCAAGAACCCTCAAAACTGTGAACCAAAATAAACCTTTTCTCTGTTAAGATTTATTTTATTTCTGTAGGTGTATGCCTGTATGCCTGGTTCTCTGCATGTGCACCATGTGTAGATGCCAACAGAAGCCGGAAGAAGGTGTCAGATTCCCTAAAACTGGATAACTGTGAATGGCCCATTATGGGTGCTGGGAACTGAACCCTGGAACTGTACAAAAGCATCAAGTGCTCTTAACCAATGAGCCATATCTCCACTCACCTTCCCTCTTTATAAGCTGATAACATCAGGTATTTTGTTCTAGTAACAGAAAGCTGATTAATACAGTCAGCTCCCCCCTCCCAAAAGAGTTATCCATTCAATCCCCTTGTCAAGTCTTGCCTGCTGTCAATTCATGACCTACTATCTTCCAATAACTGCCCTCATCTAAAGACAGTCACTTTCTGTTCTAAACAATACATGTCTAAAATACTCAGGCATAAAAGTTGGACTCCTTGCCTCCAGCATCTGAAGGACCAAGGCTTCCAATAGTAGCATCTATGACTCTGCTAAGCCTACAGCTGTTTCACTTCTCTCTCCGTTCAATTCTGTTTCCTCCACTTTCCTTAGCACTGCCAACCCTGACAGCATTCTCAGTACACCTCGCACCACACACACATACACAAGTCAACATTCAAATCTGCTTCACCAGGAACTGGCCTCTGGCAGAGGTGAACTACTGACAGCATGCAAGGACTGATTTTCCTTCCATCTACATAACACAAGCAGTGGGGAAACCAGTTTTGAGAGGTTTACACTGGAACAGCACTGCCTTACACCATTTCTCTGTGCCCTATTACTCCACCTCCAGAAGCAACTGCTGCCACATTTTCCTTCTGTTTTTATCAACATTCTAGACCCTTTCTGCCATCTCCTGACCAACTGTTTTTAGTAGTAGACTTGTGGCTGATGAGAACTTCCCCACTCTTCTCATTCCCCATCCTCTCAATTAAGTTATACTGCAATGTTCTGTCAATAATTGGCATTTATTACTGGAACACTACAAATACATCCCTAGACTAACCAGAATTTGATACAAAGCTGGGGGTGTAGCTCAGTGGTAAAACACTAAGCTAAGACACGAGGCCCTGGGTTCAAGCCCCTGCACTATACAAAGAAAAGCTGGGGTAAAACAGGGATAGTAGTATCTCTCACAGGTTGAAGGTTTGGTCCTCAACAAGACTACCTTCACTTCAGATAGACACCAATTTCAGAGGTCTCTGGCTAGCTTAATCAACTGACTATAATCTGGGGGATTTCCATAACCACCTCAAGTTGGAAAATTCAAAATCTGTAGAACTCAGGCTACCTTCTAATTCACTTTATTGCAGAGGATACAAGTCAGTACCAACTGAAAGGCAGGCTGGGTAAGTAAGGTCTGAGATGGGCTCCCATGCAGTTTTCACCCCACCCCAGGGAAATAAATCAGAGCAAGGACATAGTCTTCCCAGTACATGCATGGCTTTCCCAACCAGGCTTTCCCACTCAAGTTCAGATTTCATTATAAACACACCAGAGGGACCCCAGTCCTTAACTCTCCTGCAGAAATTAGCGGTCTGCAGGTTGAGCCATTACCACTGTGCTCAAAGCTTCAACCTCTAATCACAGTCTTTCTAGCTTGAATATTCATTAGCCTCAACTTCCAAAGGCCCACCTAGAATAACAAAAATATAAGGATATGGGGTCTTCCACACGCCATCCTCCAACCAAGGACAAAAGTTAGTCAAGGTCTTTGTTACACTATCAGTATGGTTAAATATTCACAACTGAGCCAAACACTAGACTGTAATTACATTGCACTTCCCAGTCAACTTTCTATCTTTCCTGGACACAGTTGTCCCTCCCCCTTTATGTGGTTGGTCTTTTTAAATCCTCTTCCATCCCCTAATAGCCTCCTCGCTTTTGCTGTTGCTTGCTCCGTTAAGACAGGGTCTCATGGAGGCCCGACTGACCTCACACTTGCTATGCAGGAGGATCTTCTGCTCCGCATGCCTATTCTTCCCTAGTGCTGAGGTCACAGGTAGATACAGCCCTGCTTTAACAACCTCCTGATAAAATTCTCCACACAATCGACCCCATTCCAGACCTTAGGAATGACCTTCCCAAAGCACTCCGGCTCTCCTCCTACTGCATGCACTCTGGACTACTTATTCTCTTAACCTGTTATACCAGAGGTGGAGGCACCCACCATCTTGGAATTATCTTGCCTTCCTCCTGTATTGAATGAAGCTCATGTTTTCTAGATCATGGTTCCCTGCCTCAGTATAATAGTACACTTGGCAGTATCTTCTCAAGGAAAACTGCATGGAGACACTTTAATAAACAGGTTTTAAAATACATTTTTAATTTTTTAGATACATAGTTTGTTGTTGTTTTTTTTGTTTGTTTGTTTTTTGTTTTGCTTTTTTTTGGGGGGGCGGGGAGTTTCGAGACAAGGTTTCTTTATGTAGCCTTGACTGTTCTGGAACTCACTCTGTAGACCAGGCTGACCTCGAACTCACAGAGATCCACCTACCTCTGCCTCACAAGTGCTGGGATTAAAGACGTGCACCACTGCTGCCCGGCTTAGATGTACAGTTTTTAAAAGGTAGTAGGTTACCTCTATCCCTAGTTCCATTCTCATGCTAACACCCTACAAGACTAGGGTACACTTGTCACAATTCACAAACAACAACGCAGCATCTACAGTCCAACCTTTAGGCAGACCTCCTTACTTGTCCCTGAATGTCTCTTCTCTGTCTTAATATACCATCCAGGGTAATATTACACTTCCTTATCATGTTCGTTATGTCACAATGAAAATCAATGGTTTTACTTGGCATTATCTGTTAATTAATTAAAATTGTGTTGTGTGTGTGTGTGTGTGCGTGCACTCATATGTGTGTATGTGTGACAGACAAAGAAATTGGAAGTAGAGTGTTGTGAAATATTTTGATGGTACTCCGACATTCCCAATAAAGTTAAACCTTGAATCAGAGGATGGAGTCAACATTCAACTGGCCAGAACTAACCATAGAGCTGTTGGCCAACCCAGATTAGAATAGAGACACAGGAAGAAATAGGGAGGGGCTTAGAAAGAGTCAAGGGACTTTTTGATCCTGAAGTGTGGAGAAGCAGGGTCAGCTGATTGTTCCTCCACTGCACTCTGTATCCATCAGGTTTTTACCCTAGTATCTGACTCTGAAGTTTTATTTAATAACAGAACAATATAAGTAAGTAATCGGTTCAATGGAAAGCCTCTGTTAGACACCTCAGCTTTACAATAACCAGTGTTACATACAATGGCCAGACAACTGGGGGTTAAATTATCATTTTTCTCACCGGAAAGTGATAGATCTTTTTGTTTTCCAGGATATATGCCAAGTACTATACTTTTAATAATATAAAATACAGACAAGCAATTCTCAGTCAACCTGATGAATGTAGAAAAAAAAAAACTGAAGACTGGACATGAAGAAGGATGAGAAGAAATGCCCTTTTTTTGCTTTAAAGCTACAACTCCTCCATAATGAGGTTAAAGGTTAGTATTTTTATATAAAATAACACTGGTTCTCACTGTGAACATCTGACCATACTTACTGTCAGGAGACCTCAACTCCATTGTTTACTCAGGAAGCTAACCAAAATATTATCTTAAGAGTCTGCTGGTGGCAGCTTCTACCAAATTAGAGAAAGTTGGGTTTTTTTAAACTCTTTTTACTGTTAAATTTTTCAATCATATGCAAGCATTGCCTTTCCAAAAAACAAGGCTCTTTACTATTATGCATACAAAGTTAGCAAAACTGAGCCAGAAAGCTCCACTTTCTACTCCAGTTTCCCAGAAGGCAGTGCTTCCCAAGATTACTTTAGAGTTTCTTAAAACGAATTACTTTCTTAAATATGATGCAATAAAAAACTTAATGATCTGCTTGTTATTTGTTTGATTTCTATTTTAAAAATGCATTAGTTGCCGGGCAGTGTGGCACACACCTTTAATCCCACTATTGGGAGGTAGAGTCAGGTGGATCTCTGTGAATTCAAGGCCAGCTTGATCTACAGAGTGAGGCACCAAAACAACACAGAGAAACCCTGTCTCTGTGTTGGGGGTGGTGGTGGCAGAAAAGCATTAGTTTCTTTATTAACAGATTAGTGAGAAAAAGAGACAGACAGAGTGACTTAAAAACACTCAAAAGATCATCTCTTGATTTCTCTGTGGGACACAAAGATCTAGACAGAAGTATTTCTTGTTGTTTTTGTTTATTTCTTAAAACACACACACACACACACACCAAAAACTAAGCACTCAGAGCTACAATGAGATGAAGAGATGCAATGTGTAGAAATACACGGGGGAACCCATCGTTCATGTGTACCCCGGGTCAGTGCCTGCTAGTTGCCTTCCTAACCACCCATCGTTCACGTGTACCCCGGGTCAGGGCCTGCTGGTTGCCTTCCTAACCACCTATGCTTCCTCCCCTTACTTCTTTGCAATGGAAAACTGTTTTTCCCCAGATATGATAATGGTGTTCACCTATAAACCCAGACTGTGGGAGGATAATTTCAGGAGGGTTGTAATTTCAGGGCCAGCCTGGGCTACATGACAGATTCTAGGCTGGATGAATCACATAGAAAATCTCCTAAACAAACAAACAAATAAATAAATAAACAAGTAAACGAGTAAATAAGTAAATAAATAAAGAAAGAAATAAATAAAGAAATAAATAAAGAAATAAATAAGGGAGTACTGACTCAGGGATGAATCACATAGAAAATCTCCTAAACAAACAAACAAATAAGTAAATAAATAAATGAATAAATAAAGGAGTACTGACTCAGGGTCCAAAACATTATGCCCTGAGATATTTATTTATTCCAATTTCCAAAGCAGCTAGAATGGATGTGTAACTGAATTCTGGGGGGAAAGATTTAAGTGGTATAAGAAAAGCAGTTTCCCTTCCTCTACACAATTCAAATATGATGATTAGGGTCCAGCAGTCTCATGAACCATGAAGTTACCCTAAAGGCAGAGGCCTCAGGTTTCAAATCCCCTAATAACCACTACCATGCCTTTTTAAAAAATAAAATTTATCTTCCTTCCCTCTCAGCTTATCATGGAGAAGAAAGCATATGTAAAATATCTACTATTTAAAGGTGAAAAATAAATGCCTATCTTATTGAAGTTACTATTACAGGCCCTGAAAAGCAAGAGTAAAATATTGTATTATGAAAGGGCTTTAATATTCATGCCATTATGAAAATATCCACTCAAGGGACCTCACTGGTGTTATCCAGTTAGCTCTGAAAATTATCATGGTTACACCCAAGACTTGAGGAATGATACCTTTGCTACGTTCTCACTTGATGCAAGCTATATACAATTAAGAATTATCGTTTTTAAATATCTCAGTGGTTAAGACACTGGCTGTTCTTGCAAAGGACTTGGGTTCAATTCCCAGCACCTACATGGCAGCTTATAAACATCTGCAACTCCAGTTCCAGAGGATCCAATGTCCTCTTTTGACTTCTGCAAACTCTTGCATAGAAATCGTGCACATACATACACTCAAGCACATACATACACATGCACATAAAATAATACATTAATATTTTAAAAAGAATTATCACTTTCAGAAACTACTTTATAATTTCATCATTTGTCAAGAAGTGACAATGTCCCCTCCTGTCAACTACATAAAACCAAAACCACAAATCTATTCACTTCTTCCCACTGCCACCACCTGGAGTTCCTATCATTCATCTCTCCAGGAACTCCTAAAATAACATTACCTTATTCTTATTCCTCTCCTATTCATTCTCCACACTTGGGCCACAGTCATCACTCCAAACTACAAATCTGCACATCATTTTTCTGCCTAATACCTGTCAGCCAGTGTCTGTCTTGTGTCTCTACAGTCAAACTGCTAAGCCAGTAACTCCAAAACGAGATGATTAGTTCTGGTAGATGAATGGATGAGTGAATGAATGAACTTCCCCTACCCTCACCCTTTACCAAGTCCTTGGTAAGTTGACCTTACCTCCCACTAGCATGCTGGAATGTGTCCACTTCCTCCAAGGTAGCACTCTCCTCACAGGCATGATTCTCTTTACTCCAATATCTATTCTGCTATGGTTTGAGTGTGTCCTTTCTATAACTGAGGTGTTAAAACTCAATGGTCAATGTGATAGCAGGCCAAGGTAGGGCCTTTAAGAAGTATTTATGGTCTGAGGTCCTACCTTTTTGCACGGGATTCTTCAAAGCTTCATAAAGCATGCAGCCTTTGCCTAGCCTCCCTTGCTCTCTGTCCCTACCATGAAAGGAAACTGCATTCCAGGGGTACAGCAAGTCACTGAATGGGAGAACACTTTCACAACAGAAGCAAGCCTGTGGCCATCTTGATTTTGGATCTTCCAACATGCAGCACCATGAGGACTTAAGTTTCTGGCTTTCTAAATTTCTGCAGCTGTTCTGGCAGCTCAAATGGACAGAGGCCTACTCATAGCAGAGTTCTGCTCTCCATCCTGGAGGTTTTCATTTGAACATCTGCTCTCCTTACCCCTTCTTTTACAACTAGACTATTAAGCTCTCACAGTCCTCTATACCTCCCCTTAGAGCATTAATTACATAGGTTTCCACCGGACAGGTTCTGTCTGGTCTCCACAGTCTAACTGCTAGAACAGTGACTGGTGACTGGTTTGAAAAAAAGAAAAAAAGCAACAGAAAGAGAGCTCAGTGGTTAAGAACACTTGTGGTTCTTTCAGATAACCTGAGTTTGGTCTCAGCAGTGACATGGTGATTTATAAACCATCTGTAATTCCACTTCCAAGGAACCCAAGACCCTTTTCTGACATACATGCAGGTAAAACAAACACTCATACACATAAATATTTTTAAAAGTTATTTTAATGAGAGGATTCATGAGGCTTTGTTGCAGAATGGATGAGTGAATGAGTAAGATTCTGAATAAAAAGTTGGCCTTTTGTGACAAGACTTACCGTTTTATCCACTCCTTATTTGGAAATAACACTTCAGCTCCTCTCAATATCACACAAGAATTAATAATCTTAAAATGAGATTTTTAAAAAATGTTATTGTGAGATGCTGAACTTGTATATAAAGGACTTGTTACATACATACTTTCAAAGGAATCTATGGATCTCCTTGAAAAGACCTGGTTTTCACTTGGCTCTAAGGTACCAGAGCTGGTCTACAGTGACACAGTCCAAACAGGATTAGAAGGGGAGGGGTGAGGGGGTGGGGAGGAGAGTAGTCACTTTAGATTAGTTAAGGAGTCCAAGTTCACTGTCCTTGTCCCTAATATTTGCTTCTTGGGTTAACAGTGGGTATCCTCAGATCCCATTTTGCTATGGAGTAAGGGGATATATTTAGACAGCTTTCCACAGCATACACAAAAAAGCTACCTTGTGGGTTGGGAAAATACAAAGAATGGCCATGAGTAGAATGTGGGGAGAAAGGAAAGAAGGAGCTGGGAAAAGGAGATTTTTTTAAAGGCTTATGTCTGTACAGATAAATATAACACCAGAGCCCATATTTGCAAGCGTTTGAGAAGATGAGAACTGACAACTATAAAGAATATCCCAACTTGGCATCCAGAAGTGTTTCGCTTGTTACAGATTATATAAAATACTGGCAACTGACCAGGACTCTACTTCCAGATTTTATACAGTCAACAAAAAGTACTTTAGTTAGTGTAGGTTAAAAATATTCTACTCTTTTTGTCCTCAACTTGCTAGGAACAGATATTTTTAGTAAGAGCCCAATCAACCTTATCAAAATCAAACATCAAAAATAGACTAGAGGAACACTGGGAGCAAGCGTGCTATTTTTAGCTCTCTCATCCCTTCCCTGCCTCTGCCCACTAAACTCTGACTGCAGAGCCCATGCATATGAGCTTAGTTATTCCAAGCAAGATCCTTCTGTGACTCCCTCCTCCCCAGGAGTACCTGAATGCAGAAAACACTCGATTGATTAAAGATTAATACTGCCACAAACCATGACAGCTGCCTTTCCCGACTGCTTGGGGCGGTGGGAGGGATAAAAAGTGACAGAAAGGTTGGATCAGTATTCCTCCTGGGGATCTATTGCATGGAAAGAAAATTGCTATTTCAATTCCCTTTTGTTGCTAAAAATAGCAGTCTCCATTGATTCAAGCAAACAGTCTCCAGGCTTAGCAGAGCTGAATTTAGAAAGCACTGAAGTCCCTCAGAGCAAATGCTAACGTAGTCTAACATATGCCAGCTCATATTTAACAAAGAACAAAGAAGAGAAGCATGCAGGGTGCAAGTTCATAAAACACCAGTAACTTCCTGCATTTTTATTAAAAAATGGTGACAGTGACACAAAATAGGAACAGGCAGTAAGAACTTTTTCTCCTAGTCATAATTAAAAATTATTTTTCAAAAAAATTAAATTTATGAATAAACCTAGATATGTGGACATTTCCTACAACTACACTTTGGGGTCATATACACTTTTTTCCAAACACCACTGTGCTGTGGGATAATGCTTTTGTACAAAGGTTTAATAAAACGCTGATAGGCCAGTAGCCAGGCAGGAAGTATAGGTGAAATAAGCAGAAAAGGAGAATTCTGGGAAGAGGAAGGCTGAGTCAGGAGATGCCAGCCTGCCATCCAGGGAGTGGCATGTAATGGCACACAGGTAAAGCCATGGAACACATGACAACATATAGATTAACAAAAATGGGCTGAGTTTAAGTATAAGTGCTAGTCAGTGGTAGGACTGAGCTAATGGCAGAGCAGCTTTAATTAATATATACCTCTGTGTGTTTACTTGGGTCTGAGCACCTGCGAACCAGAAGGGACACAGGAAAACTTTCAGCCACACCACTGATCACTATTGAATGTGGATGCCCACTTTACTACAGTACTATACTAACATAAACTTCCCTGTCTCCCAGGCAGTTCTTACGGGTTTCCTACCAAGCAGCTCTCTCCCACCTTCCACTACCTCTCTGCCTGATAGATAGTATAGAGAGCTATAACATGCCACTAACAACAACAACAAAAAAAAAAAAAAAAAAAACAAACAAACACAAAAATTGGGGCTGGAGAGATGGCTCAGAGGTTAAGAGCACTGGCTGTTCTTCCAGAGGTCCTGAGTTCAATTCCCAGCAACCACATGGTGGCTCACAACCATCTGTAATGAGATCTGGTGCACTCTTCTGGCCTGCAGGGATACATGCAGACAGAACACTGTATACATAACAAATAAATAAATTAAAAAAAAAAACACAAAAATCAAACTCAAGCCAGGCAGAGGTGGCACACGCCTTTAATCCCAGCACTTAAGAGGCAGAGGCAGGCAGATCTCTGTGAGTTCAAAGCCAGCATGGTCTACAGAGTGAATTCCAGGACAGCCAGGACTATTACACAGAGAAACCTTGTCTCAAAAATAAAAAAGGAAACAAACTCAAAGAAGCAAACAGAAAATATCCAAGCACCCAGCACTAGTGCACCTATGGGTTCAGAACAAAGATAAGAACTGATAAGCAGGATCCCCTTACAGAGGCAAATCCCCTAGTCAACTTCAAGGCAAGGTTGTTGCCTGATTTTGTCCCTAAGCTTGGTGAAGACCTTTCTAAGCAATGATTCATTTCAATTAATGCCATATCCTCTTTAAAAATGCAAACACTATGTAATATTAAAAGTCTATCAATCCTCATGCAACCATGTGATTTCATAAAGCCAAACTGCTCATAGCTTTCCTTGCCCAAAATGTAAGGGTAGAGCAGAGGAGGCTACAGAGAGCAGGGATCTGAATGATTACCACCTTTGAGTCACAGGACTATTAAGACACCATATGGAATTAGGCTCTTATTTTAATACAAATAGTAAAACAAGTCATTAAGTTCATGAACAATAAAATCACAACAGCAAAGGTTCCAGGCCAGGTTTAAGCCCCAACTCACTCAACTTCTATTGTTTGTTTCTTTATTTGTAAAGTTAACATTGTTTGTTTCACAGAATCATGATAGAAGACTCACAACTACTGAGTAACCACCATACTAGACTAGGAAAATATTAAACAGGGCAATGTATATCATGTGTTTACCAAAGTACCTGGACAGAGTAAGTTCTCAATAACTGTTAGCAATGAGATGCAGAATATTAGGAGAAAGAAACAAAGGAAAATTATTATTTAATATTCCTCTTTTTTCCAAAGGAAATTGCAATTCATCTTGCTTCACAGTCCCTTAAATTAGAAGTAAAACTCCGATCAATGTATCATTCACTTTACACTACTCCATACTGTGCAGTCTGCATTTGGATTGCTCTCTTGGCTAGAACAGGCCTTTTAGGTAAGCTGGAGTTTCCTGAGTACCTAACGTGCCAAACAGCAGCTAACACTTCACAGATGCCATCTTAACAAGTTGTTTCAGCATCCCACAAAACGTAATTATGAGCTGCATAGACTATTAAGAAAGTATTTAAAAAAAAAAAAAGTTAAAAAAGAAAAAATGGGGCCTTGTGATAGTTCCTAATTCTACAGATGAAGAAACATCGCTGAAGTTAAACAACTAGCCAAAAGCCATACCGTGCCAAATCTAATTGCTAGAACATGAATCTCCTATACTAGGAAATTTGCCTTATGAACCTTCACAGTTGGATTTAGCCACAGTACAGTATGCTTACATGAATGCTCCAGTGTCTTTCTCATTAATCTGATGATGCTAAATGCAGTTTTATTCTCTCTGTTCCTTAGTCAGCCTCCCCTCCAGCCAAACTGCTTCATGTTTCCCAAATGGAACACAACAGGGAGTCAGCTCCATGTGTGCCTGAGTTACTCCTCAAACTGACGGAACCATTCTTCTTAATTCTCCAGTCACACCAACCACTTTTCATAACTTGAACTTCTAAGCTTTATGGACCACAACAATCATCCAATATGGCTGACTACTGGATTCTAGGATTCCAGCAGGAGAGCCTAAATAATGTGTTCACATTCAAAACAGACACACAGAACCAACGTTCTCTAACTTGTTAAATAGTCATTCATCGGATCATAAAATATGCTAGGGCTGGGAAGATAGCTAGCTCATTTGGTAAAATGCTGGTCAAAAGGGCCTAGTTTGCACCCCAGCTGGGTGTGCTGTCAAACATCTGTAATCCCGGTGCTGAGGAGGCAGAGACAAGAAGACCCCAGACCCAGAGTCTCCCACTGAATAACTACTTCTCTAAAGACTAAATAGGCCATACTCATAGTTATTTTGCAGACCAAAGTTTGGAGTTCATACTTTCTAGCAAGAACAGGTTCTGGGTGTGTGCTCCAGCCTAGAACACTGTTGCCTCTCTTCTTATTGTCCTTAAAGACAAATAACACTGGTCTACTTCTCTACCTAAGTCCATTTGCCTATAAATTGGTAACAATGGTTGCATTGGGCAGCAAGTAAAATAGCAGCAAGATTAGAGGACAATGAACTGGAGCTCTTCCTCATAATCAACAACTTGCAAAACTCAGGACTCTTAATGATCAGAAGAATGGGATGGGACCGGAGTCTTTTCTCTGGCCCGGGAGAAGATGTGACATTCTGAATGGATAGGAAGGTCATTAATTGACAACTATCCAAACCTTACAAGATTACTTACTACCTGGTTTAAGACTTTCTGATAAAGAACAAAGATATACCACTGCCCCCTCCCATGGGCCTGTCAATCACCCGAACAGAAAAATGGACCTCAAGA
Source organism: Peromyscus maniculatus bairdii (assembly GCF_049852395.1). Taxonomy (NCBI): domain Eukaryota; kingdom Metazoa; phylum Chordata; class Mammalia; order Rodentia; family Cricetidae; genus Peromyscus; species Peromyscus maniculatus. The sequence continues at coordinate 71,218,071 of NC_134855.1, forward strand.
AGCTATCGGTGGGCGGCGGTGGGGTGGGAGATGGCTAGAGAGACATCACAGTGGTTAAGAGCACTTGCTGCTCTTCTAGAGAAACCTGAGTTCAGTTCCCAACACCCACATCAGTCAGCTTACAGCCACCTGTAACTCCAGCTCCAGGTGATCCAATACCATCTTCTGGGGCCAGCTGTTTGTTCTACAGAGCTTTAGAAACTGAATGTAGAGTATGGATAATGGTCCCTGGAACCACTGCCTATTCTCACCTTGAGCGTTCTATTCTGCAGTGGTCCTGGGGCCACCATACACTCTCACCTTGAGTGCTCTGATCTGCAGTGGTCCTCTGGTCACTGTCCACTCTCCTCTGAGTGCTCTGCTCTGCAGTGGCCCTGTGGTCACTGTCCACTCTCCCCTGATTGTTCTGATCTGCAGTGGTCCTCTGGTCACTGTCCACTCTCCCCTGAGTGCTCTGATCTGCAGTGGTCCTCTGGTCACTGTCCACTCTCCCGAGTGTTCTGATCTGCAGTGGCCCTGTGGTCACCGTCCACTCTCCTCTGAGTGATCTGCTCTGCAGTGGCCCTGTGGTCACTGTCCACTCTCCCCTGATTGTTCTGATCTGCAGTGGTCCTCTGGTCACCGTCCACTCTCCCCTGAGTGCTCTGCTCTGCAGTGGTCCTCTGGTCACCGTCCACTCTCCCCTGAGTGTTCTGATCTGCAGTGGTTCTGTGGTCACCGTCCACTCTCCCCTGAGTGTTCTGATCTGCAGTGGCCCTGTGGTCACTGTCCACTCTCCCCTGAGTGTTCTGATCTGCAGTGGTTCTGTGGACACCGTCCACTCTCCCCTGAGTGCTCTGCTCTGCAGTGGTTCTGTGGACACTTTCCACTCTCATCTTGAGTGCTCTGATCTGCAATGGTCCATGGCCACTGTCTACTCTTAACTCAGAATGTTCTGCTCTACAGTGGTCCTGTGGTCATTGTCCACAGGCTTCTGCGCGCGCGCGCGTGTGTGTGTGTGTGTGTGTGTGTATTTATCATCATTAAGCACTTCGAATAATTACATACTATATATTACGATCAATGATTATTATAGTATCTGTTAACTGTTATAAGGTAAAATAGCATGAAATATTTTCTTATTAAATTTTATCAAGAATTGTACATGTGTGGCTATTGATTGCTTAATGAATCACTAAAAGTCACTCTGAGAGGTAACTCCATTCTTCCTTATAACTATATCTTTGTTAGTCTTCTCTCACCCAACTTAGCCACACTCTAAAACCATGCCATTTGGTTATAGCCCAACTTAAACAGGTCCTCCTATACAAAGCTTTGGATAAGTCCACCTTCTAACATGGCAATAATTTTTATGTATTTTTCTGCTTTGTTTTGGTTTTTGGGGCTTGGGGGGGGTTATTTTGTTGTTATTGTTTCGAGACAGAGTTTCTCTGTGTTGTTTTGGTGCCTGTCCTGGATCTCGCTCTGTAGAACAGACTGGCCTTTAACTCACAGAGATCAGCCTGGCTCTGCCTCCTGAGTGCTGGGATTAAAGGCTTGTGCCACCACCACCTGCTTATGTGTTTTTTAATCTCTCTCTCTAACTAGATCATAAACTTCATGAGAGAGGCAAAGTGCTTTTACTGACAGATGAATCCCCTGTGCCCTGAATAATAACTGGCAAGCAAATTATCAATGAATATTGAAAATTAACACTCAACCAGGGCTACTCAGTCTTCTTTGATGTTGAATAAATTCTTGTCTGTTCAAGCCACCAGTCAGTTGTCCCAACCTAAAGCTGGAAAATTCCTGACTGTTGAAGAAATACAGAAGACTCAGAATACTTACTATCCCCTCACTGTTGCTACTGTCCCAAACTGTAACATGCTCACTGTGTTCCAGGCAAAAAAAAAAAAAAAACTTGGTCATGGGGGTGGGAGGAGGGCTGTTGTTTTCTGTTTGCTTAAAGGTTTTTGGTTTTTGTTTCTGAGCCAGTATCTCAGTATGTAGCCCAAGCTGGTCTGGAACTCAGGACCCTCCACCTCTGGGATTGCAGTTGCACACCACTATGCCTGGCTGGCACTAAGTATTTTCTCTACAGTGCTAAATAAGCAACACCTTTCTTTAACTTTTACAATAACATCTAAGTTACCTATCAGTTTTACAAATGAAGTCTGTAAAATGAGTCTCAGAAAAGCTAAAGAACTTGCCCAAGGTAACAGAGCTAGAAGATGAGTGGTCTAATTTACAAATCCAAGTTCCTGGCTTTAATGTCCACAGTCTGACACAAAATGCTATACTGCCACCAATGTAAAATACCCACACATAAGTCTTTCCTTCTTAAACTGTGTGCTCTGTAAGTCAAGAGTCTTGTTTTCCAAACCACTGAATCCCCCAAGGCCCTTCAGCTGGTACTTCATAGATGTGTTAGACAGACAAGTCAACCCCAATTCTAAATTTTATGAAAATGATATACTGAACTGGATGTGGTTGCTCACATCTATAAATCCAGCAGGTGGGAGTCTGAGGCAGCATAACTGCTGAGTGTGAAGCTAGCTTGGCCTGTATAATAAGCACCAGACCAATCTGGGCTACACAGGGAGACCTTATCTCAAATAATAATAACAGCAGCAGCTTATATTATTATAAGAGGATGTGTCCCTTGCCTTCTCTTGGTTATAGAGATTGACCTTATGTTTTATTTATCACTCAAGTATCTAGAATCAAAATTCAGTGTCTCTAAGGTCTGAATGTTTTGGGTCTTCTCAAATCTGCATGCAAGTTAAAATGTTCATCCTTGTGGTAAGGATGTTCTGAAGTGGACCTTTAGAAGGGGATGAGGACATGAAGACAAAACTCTCATGAATGGAAGACACAAAGGAGCTCATTCATCTACTTCTTCCTGGTGAGGACACTGGATTGTCCTCTGTGAGTCAGGATGCAGACCAAGAAAGCACATCTATGAACCAGGACCTTGCCAAATACCATGCCTCCATCTTGACCTCACAGACTCTGGAATGGTAGGAAGTAAATTTGTATTTTTAAGCCAATCAGTTTATAGTCTTTTGTTGAATTCTAACCCACACAGGATAAAGATGTATTTGTGCTCAACCCAAGAGCCGGGGGGTGGGTGGGTGGGTTGGATATCTGACCCTCAGCACCATTAGAAAGCAAACTGAGCTACTGCCAAGCCCATGCATGAGACAAGGAAGCAAATGAACATATACATATATACATAAAGCAAGGCATTTGGAGGAGGTAGTAAAAAACAGCATGTACCCAGAAAGCCCCTTATGTACACAGCATTCTCTTCCTTGATTTCCACAATGATTTGCAACGGCTTTCCATATTAAACAATAAGCAGAATGAGTAAACAGCAGCAGCTAGATGAATGAACTGCGTGATGCTGAAAATCTCTGAATTGAAGTATCTAATAATGAATTGAAATTTAAAAAAAAAAAAAAAAACACACTCTCCTCCTCCAAACAGCTGCATGAACAAATCAAAGAGAAAAGAGGAGTTGGAGGGAAATGAGACGAAGAACAAAATCTGGTCTGGATGGCACATTTATAAAACTGATGGCCTGTCAGCAAGATACTGATGAATATTTCTGCAGGATAAAAATGGCAACCCAGGTCTAAAAATAAACCAGTGTGCTGCAGACCTGTCTGGTTCAGCTACACCACTGGAATACAAACGCCTCACTCACCAGGACATTTTAACTCATGGCTTTACAAAGAAGGAAAAACGGATCATTTTGTTAGCACGATAAGATATTTTATATGCTTTTACATCAGTTTTTTTTATATAGTATATATTGAATTTAAGTTTAAATGCTTTTCATTTTCTAAAACTAGGTAAAAATAAATGGAGAAAGCAATAAACTATTAACTCACCTTTTATAAAAGATTATTTCCTCCCAATTCCATTATAATAAAATAGACTGGCATTATTATCACCATCTCATGATAATATCCCTTTAAAATATGAATTTAAAAATAAATGTAAGTTATTTCTAAGCTAGGTGACTTGAACAGATGATGTAGTCAAAATTCTATCTTCATCTAAATAACTTTAGGAAGGAGTGAAAAAAAAAATCTGTTATCTCATTTTGTACCGACATTTACAGTAAACACCTGATGACTAAAATACAAATTTGACCAAGACTTCATAAGCAGAGTATTTATTCATCAAATTCATTTACCTTGATCAATCCTGCCTTACAGTTGATTCTGGTCTTAATTAAATGGTGTCTTGAACTTTGCCCAGGCTGGTCTCAAACTGGCTCAAGTCATTTTCCTGCCTCAATCTCCCAAGTAGCTAGGACTCCAGACACACACCTATATGCAATCATTTTTAATAATAAAACTGAGTTAACTCTCCATAACAACAAAATATGAATACTGAATTGTACTTGAAACTTTATAAGCACACACAACTGGAAGAGATAAAAAAACAGGAAAAGAGGTGAGCATCCAGCCAAATTCTCACAATAGAATAACAAGCCCTTCCTAATTCCTGATGGTGTTCTATAGTAAACAGCTGCACATTCAAATATAAGCATACCCTCCAAGATACAGCCACATGCTTTCTCCACTTATATACTGCAAAGTTTGCTAAGGTGAGAAAACACATTAATGATCACAAAATAAACAAAATTTCTTTGTGAGTTTTTACCATCGATCTTATTTATGTAGAAGTCTTTGCTAAGTTAATAAAGATCAAGATAGTGCTCTTGTTTCCCACTTCAAGCTACTGTCAAAACTGGCTGTAGGACTACCTACTTATTCATATGCACAAGCCAAGAGCCTCAAAGTTGGCATTCTTCTTGTTCCCACATGCCACATCCAATCCATCCATCCATAAGACCTGTCTACATCCTCTTAACTTCACACCATATATAACCACTTCTCACCCTCACAGCACCACATTCAAAGCACCAGGATTCATATCCCCCTACATGACTGCTTCCACCCTTGGTTAGTACACCTTCTGGCTAAAATCTTCCAACTGTTTAACGTTGAAAACGTACTGGTTTTTCTTTTCAATGAAACCCTACACAAGCCAAACAAACTGCATCTATGAGCCAGATAGATGAGAGGTACCATTTATTATTAACGTCTCACCTATAGTAAATCCCCCAAGTTTATACTTATTTGGTGCAACGGATTATTCTAAAGATGACCATAATAATCCTTCCCACTCCACATGCCCTCCTACAATGTGAATTTGCATTCCTCCCATCAAAATCAAGAACAGAATGGAATCTGTTCTCCTTCTTAGATGTGTAACTTGCTTTGATCAACATGTTTTGGTTTCTCTAGTCTGGTCCAGGCCTTAAGAGACTACAAAAGGAATTCTCATTCTAAATAATTGAACAAAGTTGGGCATGGTGGTTCAGGCCTGTAATCTCAGCAAGCAGGAGGCTGGGGAGAAATATTATCACAAATTCTTGGCAAACCTGACTACATAGTGAGATGTTGTCTCATAAAGCCAAAACTACTGAATGAAAAGCCTTGTGGAGGGGAGTCAAGATTCCAGATGTAAATAAGGCCATCTTAGGTCTTGCGGCAATCAGAAGTACACTCCACAAAAGTAGAGTCAAATGTTAAATCTCCCTGCCCCAGCAAAGCCATCTTTGCTGATCCTATATGGCACAGAAGCGCATTTCTGAAGTACTGCATTGCAATGAATTGGCTATGACTTTAAGTAATCACATTTTAGAATGGTTTGTTTTCCAATAGCAGTAAATAGACAGAAAATGATAGCTAGAAGTGAGGTACCGAAAAGCACCACCTAGCCTGGCATAGTAGCATATCCTTATAATCCCAGCACTTCGGAGATAAGAGTCAGGAAGATCAGGAGTTCAAAGCTTGCTTTAGCTACATACCTAGTTCAAGGCCACCCTAGGATACATGAAATCCTACCTAAAGAAACCAAACAAAAAAACAAAAAAACCCAATTACTTAAAACACAAAGTATCAGATTAAAAAAAAAAACTAATAACCAAGAGAGATTGAAAAAGTGGTAAACACACTGTTTGCAAAAGCCAGAAAAATCATGAAAAAACTGCTGCTAAAAGAGAATGGTGAATGGTGGTGGGAGTCAGACAAGACCACTCCAAGATGGAATATTTATCTATCTGGCATGTTTGTTCCAGGTAGAATACTGAAAGTGGCAATTGGTTACTTTATCTATACATAAAAACAGGAAGAGAAAATCAATGAAAAAAAGAGAACTTTAATTCCTAAGCAGAATTAAGAGGACGTGCAGGGTACTGTGGTATTCTTTTCAACCAGCAAGGATTCTCAACAAGAAATAGGTTCCCAGTGCAACTCAAAGAAGAGTTTGTCCCTAAGGTTTCTTGCTGAGAATCTGAAAGGATTTGAGGTGCTGCCTAAACTTACTCATCTACAAAACCGACTTCCAAGAATCTTAAGGTCCTTCTACAACAGACTATTGGAAAGGAATTATAGATGTGGGTTTGGGGGATGATAATCAATCCACAGAAAACTCTCAAAACCTTTAAGAAAAGTATGCCACTAAAAGTACAACAAGCTTGCATTTCAAAAGATTACAAAACCAAACAACAAGAAAAACTCCAGGACATGAGAAGTTACTTCCTACAGGTGGAAACACACCCATTTCTCATGAAAAAGGGAAAGCATCGGCAAAGCAGAAAGCCCAAGTGGTAGAGAGAAGTCTCAGAAAACAACATCAATCGGAGAAACATTCCCAGGAGCAAAACAGGGCACTAATCAAGTAACATCCTTGGTAAATGGAGTGGAAGAACTACGGACACAGACCCCATGGATTTCAAAATTGCTGTGGACCAGTGATAACTGTCTGTTTCCTGTTCATGAGTAGGAGGGTCCATTCTTGTTCCTGCCTCAACACTGGGGGGAGAGGGGAAGGATGCCAAGAGGGTTAGGTAACTTGTCTTTGGTTCTCATTACTTAAGGTCCTGTATCAAATAACTGCCTAAGAAATCTCATGTGCACCTGGGTTTTAGTTAGATGATTAAGATACTAGATTCCAAGTTGATATCACAATGGACTAAGACTTCTAGAGGAGTGCTAAATATATTCTGCATATGGAGAGACGTGAGTAGACGGTAGCAAAGCATTTCCAGAGATGGCTATAACAATAACACCCATCTTCTCCCACTTTACTATGAGAATCTGCCACTGTCTCATCAATCTCATCAAAAGTCCTTCCATTTAAATCTGGGCTGATTATGTCTCCATCTAACAGAATGTGGAACTGGCTTCCACCCTGTACCTGTACCAGTGAATGGCAGTGAATGCAGAGATCCATGGCTGCTCAAAATGCTGAGAATAAGTGATGGTTGGGGGCTCAGTTCTAAACAAGCCATTTACACCACTCCTTCTGAGGTCCAGAGAGCACTGTGGAAGAGGAGGCAGAAGTATGTAAGAACCAGAAGCTACAGTGGAATGGCTGTGAAATACCATCCTCTATACCGAAACACAACCTCTTCAATCAAGAACTCTCAACAACTATGGTTACCTGCGCTGGGCTGGCACAAAAATGGCCCTATCAACAATCAGTCATGTACAAGGGAAGGATTTATGGGACTCAACCCTTGTGCTGAGCTTTTGGCTACTGCAGATTCTGTTCTTGGGATGTCTTGTCTTCAGATGTGTTCCAACTGCTGAGTTTACCAAGCTCCAACAGACAGCCTCACACAGACGACACTGATTAAACTTAGTGAGTAACAAAATAGAAATAAATATAAGAAAGAGATTTGTACAGCACTCGGGAGGCAGAGGCAGGCGGATCTCTGTGAGTTCAAGGCCAGCCTGGTCTACAGAGCGAGAGCCAGGACAGGCACCAAAACTGCACAGAGAAAAAACCCTGTCTTACAAAACCAAAAATAGAAAAAAGAAAGAAAGAGCTTTGTAGAGGCATGGAAGTAAAAGGGTGGCAGGGAGATAGGAGAGGGTGACAGGTGAGAGTAGTCAGGTATACATTGAGTACATATGTGAAACTGTCAGCAACTTTAATTAAAAAAGAATGTAGCAGGACTGGCATGATATGGCTTCTAAAACCAAAGCCTTAAGATACTTTACAACTTTTGTTTTTGCCCTCTCCAAATAATCTCAATACCATATAAGGCCACTATCTAGTCTAGTGAATGAGCAGAGAATGGAAAGTGCCAAATTAACTAGTTGCAATCCTTGGACATGGAAGTGATGCCATCATGAATCTGCTAGCTCCAGTGGGGATATCCTAGTCAAGAGACTAGAGAAAAGCTGTCTTCTCCTGAGTCCCAAAATGATCTATAAAATTCTGAGTAATATTGCAAGTGATTAGAATAATAACCTAGGATCCATCCCTTCATTCACATTCATCAATTATATACTGAGTTCCCGATAGGTACTAAGCACTCTACTAGGCCCTGGGAAAACAAGAGCAAAACACAAGGATAGAGCTCCTAGAGTTTATATTCTCATAAGGGAAATAAGGATAGAACACTATTGATCTGTTTTAGTAAATAAGATGCTTTTTCCAATTTCCAATATTCTAAGAGTTAGTGTTTGCCAAGCAACTAAATCTGGTTTTAACTTTCCCCTTGAAATTGTCATTTAGATGCTTCATCACTGTTCCAGGAGCTATTTTTAGCTCAGCTTTTTCTTCAGACTGAGCAAGAAGAAAAACAAGGTCAGGGTGATATAAGACCACTAATAAATTTGGTGCACCTGAATCTTCACTAAGTAATGCCTCTGCTCACTTGGAACACGAACAGTTTCTCTCCTCTTCCCACATCCTCTCTTAAGAAAGGCAGTATGCTTACCCTGTCTTCTCTACCTGGGAACTCCTGCCACTCAGGTCCCCTGCTCACCTGCATCTACAGACAACACATTGGGAGTACACCATATTCTAATTTGGGGTTTCATCGCTTAACTGTCTCCACTAGATTATTAGTCCACCATGGAGGGAACTACTCTTCCAACATAACATAAAAATTTGCATATAATTTTAAGTGATCAACAAATGTTTTTTGACTAGAGGAACCTTAAAACCTTGACTACAGCATGATTCTCTCATCAATAAAATGGAGCTGATAACCCAAGAAAATGGAATTACAACTTCCTAGGAAAGCATAAAGCACTATTCTATCATTATTGACCACACATAAGCACAAACTGCTTCCTGTTACTAGTCAAGTTACTCTCAGAGTATGACGATCTACTTGCTACACTTAAGGACATTTGGGTTAGCATATCAACTCCTAAATAAAGTTCCACACAGGTGCATATAAGTACTGTTTCATTGATGCTTTTATTATATTTTCAACAATCACTTTGGCTGTCATTTGTCATAATCTAGCTATATTTTAATTCAAAAGGACAAAAGCAAACCTCCAGGGTTCTAGGTTACCAAAGAGCAAACACAATTTGTACAGTGTTTGTTTGTTTGTTTAAGTCCTAGGATTCTTTAGCTAAGCAAACTTACCAACTCAGTTTCCAGGACACTACAGTGGTTATTTGGAAACAGGACCATGAATGTACAGAGGGTGGAAGGGATATGCACACACATTATCAGAGTCTTAATTCAATCCCTGATGTACATGAGACTTAAACTCTACATTGTCCAATATGGTATCCATAAGACACATGTGGCTATCAAAATTTTCAATCAAAATTAGAAATTTTAAAAAAAAATCACATTATCCATACTCCAAGTGCTCAGTGGTTCCTGACTACCAAACTGTACAACAAAGAGACACTAATTTCATCACCACTAAAAGTCCTATTGGCCAACAGTGCCTTCAATGAATGGAACCATCTTCATATCAAATTATTGAGAGAATTCTAATATGGCCTGCAATAAGGGAAACTGTGATATTTCATAAGAAATAAACAGTCTGGAAATACATCAATTTCATAAATTGATTGATTGCAGCTTCTATTAAAATTCACTGAAATGACTAATATCCCAATTAAAGACAATTCACTGTATTTCTTACTGTAACACCCTTTTTTCTTTCATCTCACTCACCTCAGCACTGCAGCTGGAACCCATGGCTTCCTGTCCCAGGCTCAGTGTTCTACACAAGCCATGTATAGCCTCACAGCCCAGGCTGGTGGAAACATCCACAGGCCTACCTGGCACCGGACTGATCAAATCAGCTATCACCCAGACCCACATCCAGCGATTTGAGTTGGCCCATCCCAATACCTACCCCATCTATGACCTGCCAGAGTGCATGAAGAGACTGGTCTTGTGGAACCATAGCCCTGGGATTTCCATGACTCGAGGCAAGAACAGAATATCTGAGAAGAGTTTTGGTCCAGTATTGATGGTACACCAAAAGTCAGGGGCCTTGAACCAGACCAACAACGCATTGCAATGAACATTTGCAAGTAAGGCTGAGTAGACCAAAGGGCATATACTGTGTGATATCATGCAGCTCCCAATGCCACTAAGACAAATGAAGAGGTGCTGGAGAGGCAGGAAAGACAGAGGAGCAAAGTAGATATTTTGTTTTGTTTTTAATTAATATTTTTAAAATTTTCTTTTGGGGGGGAACGCTATGGGAGTGAGGGACAGATATGGAGGGACTGGGAAAAAAGGGGGACTGGGATGCATGCTGTGAAATTCCCAAAGAATCGATAATAAAAAAGATATATTACTCTATCACTAGGTTTTATTTTAAAAGCAAAAAACAGCTTCAAAATATTAGACTTCAAAATATAATCCTTCAAAATTCAAAGATGTTCGAGTTTCTATTGCTGCAATGAAACACCATGACCAAAAGCAAGTTGGAAAGCAAAGGGTTTATTCGGCTTACACTTCCATAGTCTATCATTGAAGGAAGTCAGGAAAGGAATTCAAACTGGGCAGGAACTAATACAAAGCCATGGAGGGGTGCTATTTACTGGCTTGCTCACCAGGGACGGCACCACCCATAATTCCACAAATTCAACAGAAGCCTTAAAGAATTTCAAAGGACAGAAGTAATTTACTTAATTAAAAAAAAAAAAGTATTTTTGAACTGAGCCTTTTGGGAGGACAAAATGAGTGTTTACTTCTAAAAACTAGCTAAAATTCCAAAAGAAGCTTTATCTGAATAGAAGTCATCATCAGTATAAATTCTAAAACTCTCCCATGCTCATCAGCCTCTCTAGAGTGTATTATTACAGTTCACCCAATCTTAAAAAACAAAACTCATCGTTTAAAATAAAAATACAAGTAAAGAACTTTTTATAACTGAAATCATATTGCGCCTCCTTTAGTGAGTTCTCCCTCCCTTCTAGAAGGGCAAAGAAATTGGTATACAATGTGCACACCACCAGACTGTAGAATTCAGCACCCCGAGACACCTGCAGTCACCATTCACATCAGTGAAGCCAAGTGTCACCAAGAGACCATGCAGCAATCACATCATAGCACAAGACAGTCCTTTCTCTTCAGAACAGGGAATGGTAACCAAATGCCCATATTCTGAGTGCTTTGAAAAAACACAGATGTGCAGCAAAACGCAAAATGTTTCTCATTAATATACACTGAATAAAAGTAGTTTTTTTGGTTGATAAAGTCACTATCTGAGTTCACTGTAGAAGGGGGAAAAACCTACTTTCTCCCTAACTGTTAAGAGTTGACTAATGTCTCGCCGAGTGGTGGTGGTGCATGCCTTTAATCCCAGCAACTGGGAGACAGAGCCAGACAGATCTCTGTGAGTTCGAGGCCAGCCTGGGCTACAGAGTGAGTTCCAGGAAAGGCACAAAGCTACACAGAGAAGCCCTGTCTTGAAAATCAAAACAAACAAACAAAAAGTTGACTAACGTCTCATAAACTGTGTCATAACACAGGACAAAAGGCCACAACACACCGTGTAAAAGGCATCAAATCAAAGCACTGCTTCTCAGTCCCTCTCTGGGAGTTAACAAACCAACAGAAGATGATCTACCATCATAATCTGGGGGACAGGAAACAGTCACCTACTTGGCTGGTATGTGGACTCATTAAGCCCTTTCCTTCCCACTTGTTACCTGAACTGTTTCATTGCCCTGTGTTTTCTCCACTGGAGGGCACAGTGAGCTAAAAGAAAACTTGGCAAAGCTAATCTGTTCTGTTCTGTCATCCCAGGAAGAAGAATGGGTAAAAGGGTTAGAGCTGCAGTTGGAAAAGTCTTGGTGATATTTAAGTATTTCATTTCTGCTCTTGAAAACCACTGCAAAAGGTGATCTTTAACTAGCTAGACCAATTATGTTCCAAGCACCATTATCTATAAAGTATAAATAAAAGATGAAGGGAAAGATAAACACTGTGGTAGAAATGACCCACTTTAGGCAGAGAGAACACCAAGTCTGCAGTAGCAATTCTGTTAAGTACACCAGCTGCAGCTGTGCCAGGAAGACATGGCTGAGACATGAAGATATTAGTCGAGTGCTCAGCAAAAATAAGGTTTACTTTTATTTTTTGTATAATCATTTTAGAGTTACATCAGCAGTTTGCTGCTCAGCAATTCAGAGCTCTCTTTTCTTTATAAACCAAATCAATTCTAAATGTACAGTGTAAAATATTTTCCACATACTTAGGAGATCAGCAGATAAACATATAAACACTATACTCATATGTACTCAATAAATGCGCAGTTTTCAAAGAAGCTTAGACAACAATAGGCCCTTTTATTGTTTTTAAAAACTGCTTTAGAGGATGGGCTTGGTGGGACCTGCATGTGAGGCAAAGGTTGAGAAATCTCTGTGAGTACAAGGCAAGCCTGGTCTACTTAGCAAATTCCAGACCAACTAAGGCTACATAGTAACACTGTCTCAAAAAAAAAAAATAATAAAATAAAATAAAATAAAATAAAAGTTGCATTAGAATAAAACTGCTTCTAGACTTCTACTTCACCACAAAATTTTCCAAACTTTTCTTTATGGAACAGGTAATGTGATAAGATACTGCACTTTATTAGTCCAGTGAACAAAATGTTACAACTTGTGCTATAAACTCAAGGTGTCATCTCTCTCCCCAAGTTCATATATTGAAGCCTAAATTTGCAATGTGATGGCATCTGTGGATGAGACTTGAGATTATCAGGGAGGAGCCCCTATCTGGGCCTGGGGTCCTTACAGGAGAACAGACGGCCATCCGCACACCAGGAAGTGTGCCCTCCCCTGACATCATCTGCTTTGACCTTGGGCTTCCAAATCTCCAGAGCCGTGGAGTTAAATGTCTGTTGTTCAAACCAACCAGGCTGAAGTGTTCTGTTAATTCAGCCCAACTTAAAGAAGATAATTTAGCTTTTTGTTATACTTAGTCCAAATTAATTTTTGTGAAGAAGCAAGTGAAACAATGTAATTTCAGTGGGACTCAGTCTTCAAAGGGATCAGAGTACCATGTATATGTATGTGATGGGTCTCAATTTAGATACATTATTTTAAAATGATTTATCAAAGAAACACAGAAGTCTCAGCTGGGGTTATCCATGTACCTCAACAACAGCCAGGTTCAGCCTGTGAAGTTCTAGAAGAATTCCATTTGCCTGATAAGAGCTGACCACAACTCCCCCACCCCACCCCAACCACACAACACACACACACACACACACACACACTTATTTAATACATGGCTACCTATTGAGAGTACTCCAGGCAAAGGAATAAGCAAATACAAAAGTTATTTTGTGATACAAATTCGCTAGAAACAATGAGGCCCATATGGTTGGAAAGGAATGAAGAAATTTCATTCAGATCTATTTAGTTGTCACCTGAATGGGAAAGCCTGCGTGAGCCTATGTAAAATGGTAGGGATAAACTCTCTCCCCACCTTCCCTCATTATTCTCTCTCTCTCTACTTTGATGATCTCATCAGGCTTGCCAAATGTTTGCTTATTGTCTGTCTTCCCCTATTAATATGCAAGCTGTATGAAAACAAACACTTTGTCCATTTTGTTCAATGCTATACTCACAGCACACTGCAAAACATGGCACACCAAAAGCAATCAAATACTAGTATATATTATGACTTCCAGTATAGTGCTTTTATGGGATTCCTGAGTGTGCAAATGAGCACATCTCTGATTCTTGTGGAGTCTCTTGTTATTTTTCCTTGTTTGTTTCTGTTGTCCAACAGTGATGTGATAGTTTTGTTTTAACTTCTATTTTATTTTTGTTTTATTTTATTATTATCCCTTAGAAGCCTGTTCTTTTGAAAGATAAAAAGGGAGTGAATCTGGAAGGGAGGGGAGGTGGGAAGTAGCTGGGAGGAGTAGAGGGAGAGGAAGTTGTAATCAGAACATAATGTGAGAAAAGAATCTAATTCCAAAGAAAGGAAGGAAGAAAGAGGGGAAAGAGAAAGAGACAGAGAGAATAAAATAAAATGTAACAAAAGCTTAGGACTCCCAGAAGAGATGGTGGCCAAAAGTGACATCCATGTCCACTGAAGGAGAGAAGAATGAGAATAAGAAAACTAGGTTTATTCCACAGGCAAACAGGAAAAGCTTCAGAGTCACAAAGCAGGCGAAAGGGCACCTGAAGGTGCAAAGAGACAGCAATGCACCTAGGCCAGCTCTGGTGGAGCCCCAAAGCAGTTTCCATTCCCCTTGCTGAGTGGTACTGGAAATCAAGTCCTCAAGAACAGGCTGCGCCAGAGATGGAGAGATGGCCCAGGGGCTCCGAGAGCTCGCTGCTCTTCTAGAGGAGCTGAGTTCAGTTCCCAAAACTCACAGGAAGGCTCACAACCTCTGTACCTGCAATCCCAGGGATCTGATGTCTCTTCTGGCCTCCTTAGACACCATGACGAATGTGGTGCACAGGCAAAACATCCATATACATAAAAATAAAATAATTTTCAAGAGGAATAAGCTGCTCAAATAAAATCAGAAGACACAGTCAAGGCTACAGATTCATAAACCACAACACAAAAGCCCAAGAAAAATAAAAATGAAAGGCTATGTGACTCCTTCAAAGCATATTCTGAACTGTTATTGAAATCAAAGATCCTAAAATAGGTAAAATGCCAGATGTACATCTCAAAAGTGAGCTGATAAAAATGATCAGCACCCTAAAGGAGAATACAAACAAGATGCTGGAAGATGCCTCGGCAGCTAAGCATGCGCACTGCTCTTCAAGACCATTTCAGTTCCCAGCACACACAAGTGACTCACAACCACCTGTAACTCTAGCTTCAGGGTATCCAACACCCTCTTACGGACACTGGACAGATATACACACATAAACCCACATTCAGACACACTCATATATATAATTTATAAATCTTTATTTTAAAGAGGATACAAACAAGGATAGGAATCCAATCTAGTACCTGGAAAGTCAGCAAATGCATGAAAAAAAAAAAAAAAACAGGAAGACGGATGAAAGCATTAGCAACATGAGCGAAAAACTCAGCAAAGAAATTGAAATTAAAAAAAAAAAAACAGAACTACGTACAATAGAATTAAGAACTCAATGAATCAAACAAAAATAAACCCACGATGGAAAGCATCACCAACTGATATGGTTGATGCCAGCAAAGAAGGGATATCAGGAAAAGAGAACAAGATCACTAATGCACCACATTCAAACATCACTAAGGAAAAAAGAAACAAGCATGGCCACAATCCAGGCTGGTTCCATTTCCTAGCTATTACAACATAGTGTCAGAAGTGCGTTGAAAGAACCTCTGTGGTAAACTGACTTCCTGGTGGGTTATGTGATAGTTCTGTCTTTAGTTTTTCTGAGAGACTTCTGTACTGACTTCTATAGTGAATGCATGCATTGCCCTCCTACCAGCAGTAAGAATTCTTTTCTCTACAAATCCTCGCCAGCATTTCTTATTTGCTTGCTTGCTTTCATTTCCCTCAGCCTTTAGGCTACTTAAATTTTTTTTTCTTTTTGGTTTTTTAAAAAAGGTTTTCTCTGTGTAGCTTTGGCTGTCCTGGATCTCATTTGGTAGACCAAGCTGACCTCAAACTCATAAAGATTCGCCTGCCTCTGCCTCCTGAGTGCTAGGATTAAAGACATATACCACCACCATCATCCAGCTTATTTGCATTTATTCTTTTTTTTTATTTGTTCTACCTGCATGTTTGCCTGCAGGCCAGAAGAGGGCACCAGATCTCATTACAGATGGTTGTGAGCCACCATGTGGTTGCTGGGAATTGAATTCAGGACCTCTGAAAGAGCAGTCAGTACTCTTAACCTCTGAGCCATCTCTCCAGCCCTGTATTTATTCTTGATGGTAGCCATTCTGGATGCAATAGGATGGATCTCATAGCAGTTTCAATCTGCATTTCCTTGGTGGCTATGAATGGTGAACAATTTCAAGTATTTGTTGGCCATCTTTATTTCTTTTTGAGAATTGTTTATTCAATCCATTAGCACACTTATCAATTGGATTTTCTGTGTATGAATTTTGCAGTTGCTTATATATTCTAGATATTAACATCTTGCCTGATGCATAGTCAGCAAAATTTCCCCCTATTCTGTAGACTGTCTCCTTACTCTGACAGTCTTTCTTATTTTATTTATTGATTTTGAGTCTCACCATATAATTCTGGCTATCCTGGAACTCACTAATATAGGCTGGCTTCAAGCTCACAGAGATCCATCTGCCTCTGCCTCCTGAATGCTGGGATAAAGTAAGGTGGTTGTTTCTTTGACCGTGCAGCAGCTTTTTAATTTCCCGACTCTTCTTTGTCAATTCTAGGGATTATTTCCTGTGATATTTGAGCACTTTTTTTTCAAGTGCTTCCCAATTTTTAATTGCCTTACCTAGCAATTTCTTTAGCAGTTTCCAAGTTTCTAGTCTTATGAAAGTTTTTGATTCATTTTGAGTTGATTTTTGAAGATATGGATCTTGTTTCATTCTTGTACACATGAAAACCCAGTTTTTCCAGGACTATTTTCTCCAATGTATGTTGTTTATACCTTTATCAAAAAGCAAGGTGGCAAAACAAAAAAACCAAGGTAGCTAAAGCTGCGCAGCTTTATTTCTAGGTTCTCTAGTCTATACTGTTGATTCTTCACGCCCATTTCCTTGCTTTTGTTTGTTTGTTTGGTTGGTTGGTTGGTTTTTATCTTTTGTTTGTTTTATTTTGTATTTTTACCAGTATGATGCAGTTTTTGTTAATATGGCTCAAAAGCGTAACTTGAGATCAAGTATTGTGGTTTCTCCAGCAAAGGTCTTTCTACTAAGAAAGGTTTTTGGTCAGATTTTTTTTTTCTTTTTGTTTTTTGAGACAGGGTTTCTCTCTGCCAGTGCTGGGATTAAAGGCATGCTGTGGCGCCGGCGCCGCCGCCGCCGCCGCCCAGCACCTTCCTCCCTTTCTTATTATTTCTTTTTTTTTTTTTCAAGACAGGGTTTCTCCGTGTAGGCCTGGCTATCCTAGAACTCATCTGTAGACTATGCTGGCCTTGAACTCAGAGATCCATACGATGCTGGCTTGTTTTTCTAATTCTATGAAGTATGCATTGGGATTCTGGTGGGGATTACATTAAAACTGTAGATTACTTTTGATAATACAGCCATTTCATAATTAAAATTCTATCAAAACATAAGAGATCTTTCATCTCTTAGTGATTTCAATTTCTTTCTTTGGTGTCTTTATAAAGGTCTTTCATCTCTTTGGTTAGATTTATTCCTAGGAATTTTATTTATTCACCTTTTAAGCATAATTTTTTATTGATTCTTTGGGAATTTCATATCATTTACCCCAATTCCATTCATTTCCCAGTTCCTCTGCATCTACCCTTCATCCTTATAGTGCCCCCCTCAAGGAAAACTTAAAAAGAAATAAAATAAAACACAAATAAGAATGTTAATTTAAACAAAACAAACAAAAAAGCAAGCAAGCAAAAACACTTTGTTCCTCCATCTTTCCCGCCTCTCCATCACCTCTTTATTCATCTTAGTGGTGCTGGTAGCTACAGTGTATCATGCAGTAGACTCTTTTGTCCAAACAGCTTCACCTGCAAATGTTATCTGTGTAGTGTGGCTGGTCAGGTTGAAGGCCTCTGGCTTCTGGTATATACTGGAGTCTCACCAAATCTCTCAGATATCCTGCTCTTGCCCTGTCATGGAGATCCTGCAGCTATGGTTCTGCAGGGCCATCCAGCAGGTCAGTGATGGAGTAGATGTTGGGAGTGTCAACTCAAAGCCCTGGATGTTTGTCTCGGGACCACCCCCCTCAGGTGAGGGGTAGAGCCAGCTTTCCCAAGTGCAGGGGGCCAGCTCTCCCGTGAGGGGCAGTGAGGAGTGGCAACAGCTCAGCATGGCCCTTGTACTTCAACACACGGTTCAACACATAGTTCACATAGGCTCCTGTGGTAACATGGGCAATGGACATCAATACAGATCCCAGCTGAGTCAGGACCACAGACCCAGACATGGCCAGCAGGAGCAGCTTGGATGTGGCTGTCACCATGGCCCTGGGTGGCAGCATAGTCCTCTTAGATTAGAATGGGCCCAGCAGTAGCGTGGTCCCCAGACTCCAACACTGCTCCAGGTGGTCACCCAGAACCTGGGCAGCTGCCCAGGCCTTCAATGGTGACAGGAACCACAGACAATCACAGACCCTGGCTGCTGTAGGGCCACAGACCCAGGCAGGCCCCCCACCCCATGGGTGGCAGTGCAGGCCGCCCCATCTTTATGGCCCTGGCAGCTGTCTGACCCTCAGGCACCAGCATGGCCTCGTGTGTTAGCTTAGGCCCTGGGCATCTGCACAGCCTGTGGTGGTAACAGGAGTCACAGACATCAGTGGAGTCCTGGCTGCAGTAAGGCCATGGACCCAGACATGGCCCTTGGTAGCAGCTTGGGCAGGGACAACATCCTGGTCCTGGGTGGCAGCACAGGCCACCTATATCCACAGGGCCCTGGCAGTGGCACATCCCTCAGACCCCAACATGGCAGCCCAGAACCTGGGCTTCCTTGTGACCTTTGGTGAAACAATGGACCATGGGGACCAACACAGACCCTGGCTGACATAGAGCTAGGGACTCAGATATGGCCCTAGGCTGCGGCTCAGGCCTAGATGACACCATGGCCCTGGGCGGCAGCACAGGGCACTCAGATCTGTACAGCCCCACAGCAACATGACCCTCAGATACCAACATGGCCCTAGATGTCAGCCTAAACCCTGGCATCTGCTCGGCCCTTGATGGTAACAGGAGCCACAGCCATCAACTCAGACCCTGGCTGCAGTAGGGCCACAGACCCAGTCATGGCCCTTGGCAGCAGTCCAGGCTCAGACACCTCCATGACCCCAGGTGGCAGCACAGGCCACTCAGATCAGCTCCTGTGGTAGCATGGCCCTTGGGCAACAAATGGCCACATGTGACACCCAGACCCTGGGTATCCTCATGGCCTTCGGTGATAACAGGAGCCCCTGATGTAGACAAAGACCCTGGCTGCAGTAGGGCAATGGACCCAGACATGGCCCTTAGCAGCAGTTCAGACCCAGATGATACCATGTCCTCAGGTAGCAGAACAGGCCATTCAGATCGCCATGGACCCAGTGGTTGCATGTCCCTTAGACCCCAACATGGCCACAGGGGGCAGACCAGAACCCAGGCATCCTTGTGGCCTTTTGGTGGCAACATGGGCCATGGACATCAACACGGAATCTGGCTGCAGTAAGGCCACAGACCCAGACACGGCTCTCAGCTCCAACTGGAGCCCAGATGCCTCCCTGGCCCCAGGTGGCTGTGCAGGCCACTCAGATGGGGGGAGGGGGAGGGGGACCCTGTGGTAGCATGACTAACATGGAACATATGGTGGCCCAGACCCTGTGTGTCCTCACAGCCTTCGGTGATAACAGGAGTCACAGACGTCAACAAAGACGGCCTTGGCAGCAGCCCAGGCCTGGAGGTCAACATGGCCCCCAGTGGCAAGAGCCTATTCCTTACCACCTTTGCCTCTTCAGATCCGCCTCTCTCCACAGGACATGAGCCACTCTACCTCTCTCTCTCCCATTCACCACCATACATTGGCTCACCGTAACAGCACCCTACCACCCAGGGCCACAAGAGGCCAGGCTGGCCTGTGGCATCTCCTCCTCGCCCAGGGCAAGTGACCCTGGGCAGCAGGCATGTGAGTGTCCTTCATCTACAGGCCCTAATGGGGTTTTTATTTTTGAAGTTACTATGAGATTTCCCCGATTTCATTCTTGGAAAGTTTGTTTTTGCCATATACAAAAGCTACTATTTATTTACTTGAGTTAGGGTGCCATACAGTCCAGAATGGATTAAGATTTGCTGTGTATATTAGGGTGACCTTTTCGGTTTTGCTTTTGTTTTTGGTTTGCTTGGGTTTTTTTTGCCAATACTATGCAGTTTTTGTTATTATATCTTGGTAATATAATTTGAGATCAAGTATTGTGATTTCTCCAGCGCTGGTTTTTCTACTAAAGATTACTTTGGCTGGCGTCTTTTTTCCTCCTCCACCTCCAAGAGCTGGGATTGCAGGCATGGCCCACCATGCCTGGTTCAGAAAAGTTACTGATTTTTCTAAAATCTACCTAAGCAGGACTTTGCTCAACTATGAAATTACATTCAAAACAAGAGCAGTTCTTCCCTTTCTCCTCAGTCTATAGCTTAGGAGTTATCCAGTGACATGCAACAGAAGTCCTTTTCAGGACAGTGGGATTCATCATCTCAAAGTCAGGGACAGTGTAAGGCTCCATCAGCATGGGAGGTCAGCAGCTTGGTGCCAGGCTCATAGGACCCAGTGCCTTCCATCTTTCTACTCTACACCCAGTCTTGAGTCTCTCCCAGTATGCTTCCTCTGGTAGCATGGATGCCTGCTAACATCACATTCTCACATAACTACACTTTCTTCTGACTCTTGTAGGCTCAGGAAAGCATCTTAGAAGCCCTTCTTCCAGCAAACTTCTACTCCCTTCTCACTGCTACAAATGCCCATCCCTAACCAACACACAAGGCAAAGATAACAAAACAAGCACGGAAATAACTGAAATTTAACCCCTGCAGCAGAGGAAAGGCCCAACCGCCTCTGGGGTGTTCACTTCCTATACAAATTTGAGAGTCTATCAATAAACAAACAACTCTATGTGCTACAACTTACCTAAGAGTTGTAGCTACCCTGTAGAGGACTAGTAGAAATCATTTCCCATATCATAAATCAGCATTAAATTATAAAGAGGAAAAGGTTAGCTCATACACTTAACACAAACGTGTGAGTCCACTCACTATTTGGTAAATGTCCACCTGTATTTACAGAAAATATTAATATTTATATTACCAACAATTAATTACCAGTAGTTAGTATTAGTAATTTACTAACCAACATAATTATGATTAAAAACTCCACCAACACAAAACTGTAGCACTCATCATCAAGTTGTGCTTCATTCTATTGTATTTCTTTTATTATCTACAGGAATGACTCCCCCATCCTCACACATTGCTTTGTTTAAAGAAAATGGAACCAAATGCAAATATTGTGATGGTTATTACAGCTAAGTTGGTGGTATCCTGCCCATATCCCCTCTGTCCATCCCAGTGGGAAGCACATTCTGTTGGCATCTCTCCACCCATGAACTTCCTCTCGTGGCTGAAACTACCAACACCCAAGTGCACTGAAGAATAAGTCTACTAAATGGATGTTCCTCCCTTCTGAAGCTTCAACTGGTGACTAGTGGCCTCTAGTGTATAAATACCAGAAATTCCAGCCCCCGCCTTGGCTGACTGACCCGAGCTCTGCATTGGTACCAACACTGCAGTGCATTAAGCTTCAGCTAGCCATCTAACAATGCCCTCTAAATTGACTAGATCCCCTTCTCTTATAACCTACTGGTGTTCCTAGCATTATCATCCAAATCCAAATCAACTCGTTGTCTCAAAAACTGTTTCTAGGAGAATACAAAATGCAAAAAGTAAAAAATATTTCCATTCACAGTAATATTAACAAATAGTGTGTATTAAAAAAAGAATTAATTCAAAATCTCTAACAAAATAATATATTGTCAAACAGATATTTCTAAAGACTTGATAATCTTCATATATAATCCTAACCTTATGATTTTTAAAAGATTCAAAACAAATGTTGAAAAATATTCATTTCAAAGCTGTTGCTTTGTTCCTCCTTTGTAATACTGGGACTTGAATCCAGGATTTCATATACATTGGATAAGTAGTCTACCACTGAATTAAAACTCCAGTCCAAAGAGTTTACTTTTGCTATAAATAGGTACTGTTGTATCATAATAGCATAATTTTAAGAATCTAATTTTGAAATACGAATAAAAATCTTTAAAAAAAAATTCTAAATTTCTTTTAGCCTGAGCTGGGAACAGTAGGGTACTGAAACAGAGATGACGTGAACTCCTGTCTCTTAACTAATGCCTATAATAAAATAATGGGAGTTAGTCAAGCTACAAAAATCTTCTAATTATATGGCAGTTGAAATGTCACTGCACTAGTAATAATCTCACTATATCCTTAATTCATTTCCATACTTTTTATACCTACTAAGATCAAAGCTTAAGGTACGTCTTTAACACTATGATTACACTAACTGAACTTTTAATTCAGAAATAGAGCTTACGTTAACAAAACTGCAGAGGGAATCTATTTTAGTTATCCTCTAAAATTGACATATATTAGATAATCACATCAAAAAGAGAATCAGGTGTTGATCATGACAAAGCTGCAGCAGAACCCAAAATAAACCTAGCAGCAATGTGAAGCTCACACAGTTTGATTGAATCATGGGACAATTCTATTTCTGGGTATCTAATTGAAAATGGAAGTGGGGAAAAGGCCCAAGGTCCAGAGGCTGCACAATGCTTTACACTTCTACAGTGCCTCCAAAGAGTCAAAACATCTCTGGAGATGGACAAGGTGAGAGTTTTTAGACAAACCCAACAAATTGGCGGTGGGGGGCAGGGGGAGGGAAAGACACTGAACAGGACAGGGCCAGGGACTGACACAGACAGCTGATCAAAATTTCCACAGCTGATAAAACTGAAATATTAATTAAGCTCTTGTACTTCCCACTATACTTCCTGTCCAAAACTGATTTACCAACCTACAGTACAAAGTACTTTGGGAGATACACGAATCAAAAATAATGTTCTCCAAAAAACAAACAATAGTCTCCCTTTCCTAAAATATTATATGCTGTTTCCAAATTCTTCTCGACTATAAACTACAGCATATAATTTTAGACACCTGTAGCACGAATCTTAAAAGGTCTTATTAATAAAAACAAACCCAGGGCCTGGTATTGGGGAGAATGCTAGAAGATCAGAGAAGCAGAACAAACCACAGCCACCTCACCTTGCCAACTCCTCAGCTGATCCTGTTTCCTCAGACTGGAAGTCCTCATCCAGAATCAATCTCAGCTGAACTGCTGCTCAAAAGCCTAAAAGCTTAACCAGACTCTAGAGTTCCTAGTTTTCATGCCTTATATACCTTTCTGCTTTCTGCCCTCACTTCCTGGGATTAAAGGCGTGAGTAGCCATACCTGGCTGTTTCCAGTGTGGCTTTGAACTCAGAGATCCAGATGGATCTCTGCCTCCAGAATGCTAGGATTAAAGGTGTGAGTGCCACCATTTTCTGGCCTCTGTATCTAGTGGCTGTTCTGTTCTCTGACCCCAGATAAGTTTATTAGGGTGCACAATATTTTGGGAACACTATATTACCACAGACACCAATTGTTAAACCAAAGAATTTAAGCACAGAACTTCTAACACTGGGCTTAGTCTGGTGTTTACTTGTGGTAAGATTGCATGGACATCACGCAGAACCTGACAGAATAGTGCTTATTACAACATTTCAGTTTCCTGAACTTTGCTGTCTCCCTTACTCCCATGATCACACATTTACAAGAAAGAAAGGAAGGAGGGAAAAAAGGAAGGAAGGAAGGAAGGAAGGAAGGAAGGAAGGAAGGAAGGAAGGAAGGAAGGAAGGAAAGAAAGAAAGAAAGAAAGAAAGAAAGAAAGAAAGAAAGAAAGAAAGAAAGAAAGAAAGAAAGAAAGAAAGAAAGAAAGAGAGAAAGAAAGAGAGAAGCCATGGTCTTTGCTTCCTTTCTCTCCACTTGACTTCAGTCTCCATCCTCTTCCTTTAGTCCATACCACCAATCCTACTGCCAAGTCTACTACCAACCGTCCCCTGGGTTCCACTCTTAGCCCCATAAAAACTTAAAAAAATAAAGTCTACAGGAAAAAAATTAAAAACCACCAACTGCTACCCTATTCAATCTACTGCTCTTTTGCTGTCTGTTGTTATTTGTTACTGTCTTATACCGGGGCTCATGCAGCCCAGGCTGGACTCAAATTCACTCTGCAGGCAAGGATGACCTTAAACCTCTAGTCCTGCTTCTACCTTCCATATTGACTCTTTAAAGACTCATCCTTAAGGGCTAGAGGTGGCTCAGCAGTTTAGCACATGCTGTTCTTGCAGAGGACCCTGGTTTGGTTACCAGCACCCACAAGGTGGCTTCCATTAACTCCAGTTCCAGGGGATTTGGTGCCTTCTTATGTCCAAGGGCACCAGGAATGTACATGGTACATGTACACAATATACATACACATATGCAAGCCAAACACTTATGCACCTAAATCTAAAAAATAATTTTTTTAAAGAATCATGATAATCTTCGGAGACAGTTCATTCATTTGGTAAAGTGAGTGCCTTGAAAGCATAAGGACCTGAATTTAATCAACAAAACCCACACTAAAAAAACCTCAGTCATGGTGGTCCACATTGTAATCCCAGTGCTGGGGGAGGTAGAGACAGGGACATCGTTGGCTCCCTAGCCAGCCACATATACTACTGTACTTGGTGAGCCCTAGGCCAATGAGAGACCCTGTCTCATAAAAAAAAAAAAAAAAAAAAAAAAAAAACGTGGTCACACACTTGCACACACAAAAGAATCAGCCCTCAGAAGGCTGAAACAGATGACAAATTCAAGGTCAGCTTGGGAAACAATAAAAATGTCTCAAAAAATAAAATAAAATAAAGAAATTTTCACCAAGAAGTAACTCATATTAATTTAACTTCACAATACAATAATCTCTTAAAAGATCTGTATTTTTTAATTATATGTTTGAGGGAGGGATATGCAAATGAGTGAAATGCCCACAGAGTCTAGAAGAGTTGGATCCCCTAGAGTTGCAATTGTTAAGTAACTATGATCTACTACTCCATGTGGGTGCTGGGAACCAAACGCAGGTTCTCTGGAAGAGCAGAAAGTACTCTTAACCACCCAGCTAGCTCTCCAGTCCCCACAATAAAGGTGATTTTTAAAAGCCTACCTATAAGAAAAGAAAGTATACCTAAAACTTTCTTTTCTCTAAATATAATAAAAATAAGCTAAGATTATTAAGTCACTAAAAGCAATCACAAACAGAAAAAAACAACAAGCACTGTTTTTTCAGCTCTTTACAGTTAAATTTTCAAAACCTTCAGCTGTGTTTCTATGGGCCTATCTAAAACAGCAAAATCTAAAACTTCCATTGTATTTGCCCAAAATCAGTCTTACTGACTCCCCTTCCTCCTCACTCCTAGCTTCCAACTAGGTACAACTGGGACACAGTGGACGTGCTCTAAGCACATAGCAACACAGTGAGAAGTATCAAGTGTTTTCCTTTGTTTTTAATCTATTTCAAACACACAAATACAGATTTGATCAGTAAATGAATCTCTACTTAACTGTCAAAGTTATGGGCACATATTAAATACAGAAAACACTGGAAGTTTTAACACCATTATAAATAAAGCCCTGGTCTCAAGAACGGATACTTGGCTTAAAAGTCTGCTTGGATTGAGGAGGCTGACCACGATAGTGTTTCCTAAAATAGTGCATCTTAAGAATTCTGTGTGTGTGTGTGTGTGTGTGTGTGTGTGTGTGTGTGTGTGTGTGTGTGTGTGTATGTATTCTCTGTTCTTGTTTGTTTTTCGAGACAGGATTTCTCTGTGTAACAGCCCTGGCTGTCTTGGAACTCACTCTACAGACAAGGCTGACCTCGAACTCACAGAGATACGCCTGCCTGTCTCCCAAATGCTGGGATTAAAAGCGTGTGCCACCACTGCCTGGATATATATTCTACAGGCTATATATGCCTGTATCTCTGTGTGTGTTGAGTGTATGACTAAGTGTGGATGCTTACTCCTGTGCACATGCAGAGGCCAGAAGAGGGCACTGGGTATCTTCTCTATTACTCGCTTCCTATTCCTTCTGAGGCAGGTTCTCTCCTGTTTTCTCAGCCATGTTGAAAGCCTCATAACTCTAGTGAAAATCTTGTCTCCACTGATCTCACCCCCTGAGAGTTGGGGTTGCAGGTACTTGTGGGGACATCCAGCTTGTTACATAGGTGCTGGGATTTGAACTCTGATCCTCATCATTACAGAGCAAGTGCTCTTAGCTGCTAACCCATCTCTCTATCTCTAGTCCCTTAAGAATCTTTATCGGTGGACAAGATGGCTAAGCAGGTAAATGCATCTGCTGCCAAGCCTGACAAGCCAGGGCTCCCATAGTGGAAGAAGAGAACTGGCTCCTTCAAGTCCCCTGATTTCTATAGGCACACTGTGTTATGTGTGCACCCTGGCCCCCAAATAAAGAAATGTAATGTTTTTTAACAAGGAACTTTTATTGATTAAAAATAATTTTTCAGGATAAGTGTCATGACACATTTGTAATCCCAGAGTTCCAATAGGAGGCTGAAACATGAGTTCAAGGTCAGCCTGGGTCACCTACAGGAGAGAAAATCGAGAAGAGGAAAACTATACACACACACTTCACATTCTTTTCTTTTTTTTTTTTTTTTTTTTTTGGTTTTTTTTCGAGACAAGGTTTCTCTGTGTAGCTTTGCGCCTTTCCTGGGACTCACTTGGTAGCCCAGGCTGGCCTCGAACTCACAGAGATCCGCCTGGCTCTGCCTCCCGAGTGCTGGGATTAAAGGCGTGCGCCACCACCGCCCGGCCACATTCTTTTCTTAAAGCTTTGGACTCAGTAGGTCTGTAGAAGTCCTAGAATCTATTTTGATCAAGCACACCTGATTCTTTTTTTTTTTTTTTTTGGTTTTTTCGAGACAGGGTTTCTCTGTGTAGCTTTGCGCCTTTCCTGGAGCTCACTTGGTAGCCCAGGCTGGCCTCGAACTCACAGAGATCCGCCTGCCTCTGCCTCCCGAGTGCTGGGATTAAAGGCGTGCGCCACCACGCCCGGCTCTTTTTTTTTTTTTTTTTTTTTTTTTGGTGCACACCTGATTCTTATAAGTCCTCCAAGTTTAGATATAGCCATGACATAAACAGACCTTTCACATTTAAGCAACATTTGAGGAATGCTTCAACTCATGAGCTCTTGTGCATGTATTCCAGGTTGCCTTAAAATCACCCTTACTCAGAAACTTGGAGAATAAATCGGAAAGAACATGGAATTTAAAGTTAAAAAAACAAGATTCAATTTTTTCTGACATTTGCAAGCTATATGACCTTTACACTCAAGGCTGTATCACCCCCTGGTACTTGTATATTATGTGGAAATAGCAAACCAACACTAACCTGCCTCACAGGGTTGTCATGGAATCGTCTAAGAATACTCAAAAAGGACTGCAAATAAAGATGTCACTGTTACAATAACATCTCATGAAGTCAGTGTCCTTTAATTCAGAATTCGAGAATGCTGTTGTCCAGCCTGATGTGGAGCTGCTGTTTTTCTTTCTGTCTCTCCACATTACCTACAGGCATCATTGCATTGCCTCCTTTCACATGACAAGAAATGATAGGGACTGGGACACAGATAAGCAGTAGCTCCTGTCCCACACCAAAATTCTAGGACTGAATGTGCAGGATTAGGGAGCTTGTTTATTGCAATAGCAGTGTTTATGTGACAGGACTGGAGTCTCAGCTGTCATTAGAGCTTGGCTGGCAGTATTTCTACTGGAAGCTAGCTTAGCTGTGAGCAGTTAATGCCAGTCATTAGAGAAAAATAATCTAGAGAATGAGTTTTCTACATGCTATAAATGCTAAGGGAACTTTAAAACCGATTATTTAAATTTCTAAAAGAAACTGTCCCCTTTCCTGGCTGCCTTGAGGAGCATACACTAAAACTATGCAATATTTCTTTGGCAATCCATTGTCATCAGGATCCACCAAAACTTAACTTGCAACACTACACAAAATGAACACCCTCCCCATTTTTAATGTGTCGGGAGGGTCTGCCAAGTGAATGACACAATGGTGCCTCCAGGGCTAGCAGTACCTCTGCTTTCTTTACAACTTCAGGCTCTTTCACAAAGAGGGTCATCTTCTTCCTCACACAACTTGAAGGAATATGTGATAAAATGTTTTCTCTCCAGCCTTCTTTCTCATTGTTACAGACTGGCTATCCAAAAAGTACAGGACCAGAAGTGTTTCAAGGTTTGTTGGAGTGTTTTAATCTTTGGAACATCCACATACACTTTGAGCGGAGCACTAAATCACAAATCTAAAACCCTAAGCTCCCAAATCTGAAACTTTGGGGGCAGCACATGCTCAGGGGCATTAACTTTGGGGAATAATTCAGATTGGGGATGCTTGCCAGGTACCACAAATTGCTGTGCAATAATCCTTCTCTATATTGTGTGAATATATATCGTTGTGATTGGTTTAATAAAGAAGCTGGCTGGCCAATAGCTGGACAGGGTAAGGTTAAGCAGGAGACCTAGACTAAGGACAATGGGAGGAAGAAGGGTGAAAAGTTAGAGGAGTCGCCAGACAGGTGGAAACATGGGGTGCAAGATGAAAGAGAGGTAATGCCATATGGCAGAATGTAGATTAATAGAAATGAGTTAATTTAAATTGTAAGAGCTAGTTAGTAATAAGCCTGACCTATGCCATTGGCCAAGCATTTATAACTAAGTCTCCATGTGGGTTATTTGGGAACTGGCAGGCAGAAAAGAAAAGTCTGCCTACAATAAATCATCTCTGCTTTTATTCTCCAATTCACCAAGAACTCTTTTCAGTACTCTATCAGTATTTCCATACTGCTTTTTATCAATACTACAGCTGCTTGTCTGCCTTTGAACACTGAATTATCTTACCTGGCCCTTCTCTAAACACATTCATAATCTTCATTGTGTAACTGTTTTTCCTTGCTGTGACCTCACAAGAACCAACTTAAGCCTGTGAACTGATAAACAGGGTTGTGTTGAACTTTCTTGCAGTTACTGTATATGTATAGTCTGTCCTTACTAATGAAGTTTTCTAAGAAATCTGGAGTTTTTTATAGTATTTTAAAATAAAAGTCTAAAAGTTACACCAGGCATGATGGCACAAGCCTATCCTAACACTTGGGAGATGGAGGCAGGAAGATCCAAAGCGCAATGACATCCTTAACTAGCTTAAAGTCAGCCTGGGCTACATGAGATCCAAACAAAAAGAATTTCTTTTAAAAAGAGTTGAAGTTTCTAGAAGGCATGGATTTATTTCATCAGAAATCCAAAACTTTTAAGAAACTATTTTGGCCAAATATGCTAAAATTTCAATTTCCACAAATTTATTTTAGCGCTCACAATTATCAAGGTTTTATTGTTTAATTGGGAAAAACTTTCTTGCTAGAAGAAAACCTATTTGGAACAATTTTATAAGGAAGATACAAGCATGAATAAATGTGTTACCAAGATTCTGCTAACATTTAAATAGTTATTACATGTAATAGTGTACACATATCCAAAACCATAGATGAAGAAAGGTTAACTTGTCATCATGTCACTCAAGGTAGCACAGGACAGGTGCACAACAGGGCCACTGAGCACAGGAGGTCACAGCAGTTGCAGCTGCATGCACAAGACCTGCACGAAATCAGGCCAGTCAAAAATTCCAGCTCATAAACTCCCACCACTAGCAGAGAAGCTGGTGGGAACTGATGGCTGCTGGAAAAAAGGAGTCAGTGTTCTTCAGGGATGCAGCCTATGACAGGCTGTCCATGCCCCAGTCAGTGGGTGACCAAGTCTTAGTTTACTTTCTAATGCTGTGATAAATGCCATGACCAAAAGCAACTGGGAGAGGAAAGGATTTATTTGGCTGTCGGGTCACAGTCCATTATCAAAGGAAACCCAGGCAGGAACTCAAGGCAGGAACCTGGAGGCATGAACTAAAGCAGAGGCCAAGGAGAAATGCTGCTTACTGGCTTGCTCCTCAATGGCTTGCTCAGCTTACTTCATCACCACCTGCCCAAGGAATCACACCACCCTTGGTGAGCTAAGCTCTCCCATATCAATAACCAATAAAAAAAATGCCCCATAGATTTCCTGCTTTCATAACTTTGTAACAAGTCTAGTCTGAACAGCCTTGGTTAATTTCAATCTAGCTTTTCAGAGGCATATGATACTTGGGGTTTTAAATCAAAGAGGGAGGATGTACAAATTATTTTACAAAATGCAAAAATAAAGTTAAACACCCCACTTCCAAACAAAACACACTATTCACTAAATAAAATTATAATGAACCCTTAAAGGGCTTACAGTTTAGAACAAATGAGGTAACTCATTCACTCAGATGTGCATATATCACATATACATGATGTACCCACACAACTAAGGTAACAAATGTGCAAACACACACACAAGGCATTGTAACCACTCCAAAATGTTCAGTGACTTCTGTATGTAGTCCTGGAGGGAAAAAAATCATAATGTATGTTCTCAAAAAGTGGAAAGAATTTACAAGCATGAAGGTGAATGTGGAACAGGAGAAAGACTATCTCAGTCAACAAAATCAATACTCAACACCTGCACAAAGATATCAAAGAGGAAGAAGAAAGCAAAAGCAAGTCTGGGACACAGTATCCCATGCAGAAATACAGTCAAGAAAGAATGCATATAGGCTGGAAAGGTGGCTCAGTGGTTAAGAACATTGGCTGATCTTCCAGAGGCTACAGGTTAGGTTTTCAGCGTGTGTGTGTGTGTGTGTGTGTGTGTGTGTGTGTGTGTGTGTGTATTACCATGTGTGTGTCTGGTACTCAAGAATGCCAGAAGAGGCATTCAGATGTTCTGGGACTGGAGTTATTGATGATTGGGAGCTACCATGTGGGTGCTGGTAATAGAACGTAGGTTCTCTGGAAGAGCAGCCAGTGTTCTCAATTGCTAAGTCATCTTTCCAACCCTCAATCTTTTTTTATAAGGATGCAAAAACAGATAATGTCAGAAACATACATGAGAAAAATTAAAAATGTGCCAAGAACTTGATGTTACCATGAAGTTAAACTTTATGCAAGTGTAAGGAACAATTTGACTGTGGGGTTTTATGCAACAATAGAGTTGTACAAAGTGTCCTGTGAGAAGAGGCACTTGGCAACACAGATGAAGGGGGACTGCAATAAACAGTAAGTTCAGTAAGAGCTGGCACACTCTAGTCCTGATGCTGCAAGGATAGAGTGCTTCTAGTAATTAAAGATAGGGAAGCAAACTGGCCACTTGTTGAATTTTATCTATTGGTCCACAGAAAAATGTGAGAAATTTTCAAGAACCTTAAAAATTAAACTTTCCACACAGACATCTAGAGTTAGACTCCTGTGAAGACCACTGCTGAAGGGTGTTGCTAAGAGACAGGCAAACCCAGCAAGCTACATCTGGTTTGCAGGACATGTTACTATGCTGAAAGTCCATGTAATCAGTAACATCTGCAGCTTCATCTATTTCAGGGAGCCCCCCCCCCAGAGCTGTCAATCAAGCAGTCACACCCTTGGGGATCTGTAGCAGGAAGTTTCTCTGGTCCCTCCCACCTCACGGTCTGGATGAATCTCTTCCACCCATGGTCCCACAGCCGCTTATAAAATAATTACACAAAGGCTTATATTAATTACAAACTGTATGTCTTGCCACGTAACCGTGGCGTTACCGGTCTGCTGGCATCTTGTTGCTCCTTTGGTGGTGGCTCAAGTCTCTTCCCACTCCACCCTTCTCTCTGCACCTCTGCTTGGATTTCTCCCTGGCTGTAAGCTTTCTTGCCATGGGCCAAAGCAGCTTTATTTATTATCCAATGGGAGCCACACATATTCACAGCATACAGAAAGACATCCCACAGCAGGGATCCTCAAAATGTCATCATGACAGCTCTGGCTGTGTGAAATCTTCCCCCAGCCTAGGGGGAATCTAATCCAATCTTTGACAACCAGAGAAGACTCAAACCACTGAATCCCCAGAGAGTCCCCTACCCAACTGCCAGAAGCCCTGATTGTCATAGCTATTGCTCCAAGAGTCTTGACTTGAGTTATAAAAGCTTCAGATGACCCTTAAATGACTAGACCACGCACAGCCACCCTGATCTCCTTTCTGTCCTTAATCTGGTGAGGGAGGAGCACTTCCCCCAACCTAACAGCTAGTACACTCCTGAGATTGGTGAGATTTGGATGAGCAGCCTTCTCAGAACACTCTAGATCTTTATCATGGGTAGAAGGGTCTGAGCAAATAACACAAAATTAGTCACCTCCTGGGGCTCTCCGCCCTAGGCACACCCAGCAGCAGAAGCAGTCAGAAGGCAGCTGAAGAATCCCAGATTACAGCTGGGAGCAGAGACTGCAGAGCTGAGACTGTGGGGAAGCAAGAGCAGTGGAGAGCCAACACTGCAGTGGCTGCAAGCTCCAGACACTACTGAGAATCTCTAGCTCCAGTGTCCTGATGCTAAGGAGCTGACAGTCCTAACCCCGAAGGCCAGGCCTGTAGCAGAAAGAGCAGAGTGTCCTGGCACCCTAAACTCAGAGCTCCACCAGCTGTGGGGTACTCAGTGAGCAACACTGAAGGCCCAGGAGCTGCCCATAGTCCCAGCACCCTAGGCTCAGGAGCCGGGACACTAAGAAGCTGTACTTTGCCTTCTTATGCTTTCTATCTAATAGAACAAGAGAACCAGAAGTGGACTGGTGATAGGCCATCTGTAGGGGCCTTGAGAAAGCATACAGATTATTAAGGCTTAGAAATGATAATATCTGAGTACTGGGAAGTTAGAGGCAAGGGAATTTCCCATGGGATTAAATTTGGAGAAGGATTAAATACTTGAAAAACTGCATGTAACTGAATTTGTCTATGTCTATCATAGCTTCAGCTTACTAAAGGGAGCCAGATACAAAGAACTGCCTAGTAAATTTTTACCAAGTACAGACGTCTCCTATGGTCAGGCTCATTACTTTCCTATGATCTTTTTAACTTCAGATTGTCAGCATGAAGTTGGCTATGTGAACTACAATTGTTTCTTCATTCCAATAATCCCTAGCAATCAAATCTGTGTACTTTGTATGAACAAAATGTTAAATGTTACTTATTACCCATTAAATTGCACCAGACTACCCTAGAAACTCATTAACCTCATTTAAAAGATGTAGTTATATTTAGAGGTTAGCTATTTTTGTTCAAAAACAGTTTAGTGAGCAAAAAAGCTTGCCCTTGCCCAGACGACTCCAAAGCCAATCTGTTAGCTATATACTACAATGCAATACCCTGCCTGGCCTTCAATGTTAAAGCTCTTATATTGTCTAGCCTTTCCTCCTACCATCCTATGACCAGGTTGTTGTACTTAATGACTGCACAGATAACTTTTTGGAAAGGAGAGTCTCGCTGGAATTCCTAGTTGGAGAGAAGATAAAATTTGCCTTCTTTTGCTAAGGGAAAAACAAAAATCAGAAAATGAAACAAAGCTGACAGTTCACACTACAGTACTATGTATGGGCTTCCTTGAGGAAATAATAACCCAGTGCTGGGCCATTCAACAACCTTTTTTACTCAGACCCCGCTAACAGAATTCTCATACCACAGTGGTTTGATTTTTCCTTCCCCCAAAGAAAAACAGTCTCAAGGTGTTCTTCCCTGTTTTCTGCCACTCTTCATAGGCTAACACACGGGGCCCTCCGAGCTCAGCTTGGGAATGAACCACTTCCAGGGACAGCTCTGATTTCCCTCACAAGCTCCCACTGGATTAAGCACACTGTTTTCCCACCATAATCTGCTCACTGGGTTCCCGTTTGCCACACTGGCCCTCGCTGAAACAGACACTTAGAAACTGCTTTTACTAAACAGCACTGGCTCCCCACTTGGGCCCATAAGGTAACTCCAGGAGCAAAGCCTGGCATCTCTGTCTTCATTTTGTCTCGTCTTTCTCATTCTTTGACTACTGAAATCACATAAATGTGCAGTCTGCAATTCCAGAAAGGGTGGTGGAACAAACCCTCCACTCCAAGTGCCGGCCACTTACTATCCACGAGGGAGGGCAGAGCTACACTCTGGAACAGAAGTGATCACCTCGTAGGAACCAGAATGATCCTTCACAGAATGACAACTAGGAGAGGATGACAGAGATGCACACTTCTCAGACCAGCTCATGGGTCCAGAGCTGAAATAAGGAAGGCTCAATAATGGTCAAGACCACACCTTGACCAGAGCTGCTAATTATGCATATCACATGCCCTTTGCCCAGTTCTTCCTCTATTTAGTCAAAAGCTTTTAGCTGAAGACACAGGGGATCACAGGACCCCTTATCTGTTCCTTTCCCAATGTGGGTGGCCAACTGAAGCAAACTTTCCTCTGCTCTTCACCATAACTTGGAGACAGATAGCTGAGCCTAGCCTGCCAAGGATACCAGAACACAGGGGTTTTTACCCTGAAAATTCACATTAGATTACTAGATATACTAAAGATCCATGGCCCCACCCAATATACCACCAACATACCAATTATACCATGCTAAGAATAAGAGAAGTAAAGTAAAATATTAACCTTCCAAATGTATCCTTATCTACAAATATCATTAAGTGGTATTGGAACTGACCTATACAAATCCATTTACTCATATAGTTAATCTTATTAATTTTATTATGCTATTAATTCAACAATTATGTCCTAGTTTGCTTTCTACTACTGTGACATAAAGACTATGACCAAAAACAACTTAGGGAGGAAAGGGTTTATTTAATTGTCTATACAGAGGAAGATAAATTAACATCACTAGCAGAAACTAGGCAAAGCCCCCTAAGAATACCTACAACTAGCATTTATTTAAAGACCTCAGGGAATAAACACTCAAGATGAAGACAGCAATTCATAAGGGAGAAAACATAATACTACTTACATACTAAAATTATTCCTAACATCACAACTCTCCCCAAATCACTGTCTAATCACAACCTACCCCTAAGAGTCTAAGTGTTGCCTCTGCTAATTTGTTTTCTAAATAACACACTTCATCCCTCCAACTGCTTTGAAGAACTCATTTGAATTCTGTTATTTAAAGAATCCTTGAATTTGGAAAGTAAGGAAGTGTTTAAAGACCTAAGCTACATGCAAATAACATGGGGGTGTGTGGTTTTATTTGGGGGAAGGCGTCATCTGTGCCAAAGCACTGATGTGGAGAGGGGTCAGAGGTCAGCGGTCAGTCTCTCCTTCCTCTCTGGGTAGTCCTGGGCATGGAAATCAGGTTGGCAAGTTGAGGACTAAGTGCCTTTTCCTGCTGAGACATCTTGCTGATGACCCCCAACCACTTCTTTTTGCTTCAGCATTTAAAATGTGGTTTAAAAAAAATCTTTTCCCCAAAACTCCACAGTAAATTGACCTCAACAATATTTCACTCTGTTATGACACCATGGTTCTCTCCTGTCCCAAAGTTCTAGTTCAAATTTCTTTTCTACTTACATAAACTCTTCCCTAATTTACCAATTTCCCTTCACCTGGAGCCAAGCCTAAGTGCAAGTGTTACTTCTGAAGCGCAATGTCACATCACTTGACTTTCACTATGGATGTGTGCATGTGTGCATTCACCATTTGAGTTTTAGCCTGTATAAACAGTTTAAAATAGCAAAACTAAAGTAACACTAGGCTTTCTTTGCAAATTACATCTTATTGCACAGCTGATTCCCTATGGCATTACTGTCATCCTGACTTAAACAAAAAGAAAAAAAACCTCACAAACAAGTTTTTCCAAGATGACAACGATGAATCCGAGCAAGTCAATTGTGAAATTATAATCTAGATCTTAATCACACTGAACACTTTTTCCCCCAGGGACTATGAAAAGGTAACAAGTGACTTTGAAAAGCTGTATAAAAATCACCATTTGCCCCACATCAAGGAAAGAGCTCACAAACTCGTTTCTACTTGAAATATTTTCTCGTAATATTAGGTCGTTGTCCCAAAAGATTAACTGTCATGTCTTTCCTGCTAAGTTGTTTAAATGTTCTTTAATGAACAACAATAAAAAAAAAAACACTGAAAAGTAACAAGATTTGTGTTTTGTGCGTAGTCCACGGGCAACCATACCCCAAAATTCTATAAAACATTTGAGAAGTGAACAATGAGTTACAAAACACCAGTGAACCACATATACATCATAAATAATTACCGGAGTTTTTCTTTTTTAAGCCAAAAAGAATTAAAGAAACCAAGGGGGAGGGAGCGAACCATGACTTTAACTTCTCTGATAACGACCTTTGTCCTAGTTTTTAAAATCTGCCAACTGAAAGAGCAAGGTTCCCGGGTTTTGCTCACTTTTTGTGAAGACACTTTTTCTCAAACCCTTTTGCAAAAAGTACTGCCGATTACGATAAGAAGACTTGCCGTTTTCCCAGCACAGCGCTTCTTACTCCTTGGAACTCCAGAAGAGTTTAGCAAGGATTCCTCTGACAGCGCCCCTGCCCCCAAAGGACTTCGGAGATTACGTGAAATAAACCCAATCCAAGTAACCGGGGAGGCACGTTTCCCAAATCAGGACTTCTAAAATGCGTTGTCCCCGCATCCCTTCCTCTTTTCCTCTCACCTATGCATCTCATAACAGGGCCAGTTTCCAAGCCAAGTGAAAAACTTTATTAAAAACACTCCAAGGGGCAAAGCGGGCAAGGCACCTGACTCGGGCCGCCAACTCAGAGTGGTTTCAACGGGACGAGCCGCCGAGAGTTAAGAAAGGTTTTCTCCGTGCCCGCTAGGCTGCAGGTCAGATCCCCCAGAACCCGCCAATGCCCCCAGGATCTGCACAAGTTTCCGCGCTCCAGAAGCTGGCTCGCAGAGCGGTCGTGAGACAGGGCTACGCCGGGGCCATGGCGGTCCACTCACCTGCCCATTCTCCGAGCCGCGGGCCGACCCAGCCCTCGTTGCCCACGCACCACACCTGGAAGGCCCTGAAGAGCGAGTACGAGGCCCGCAGAGCCAGGTAGGCCACGGTGCTCGCGCCCACCCAGTAGAGAAAGCCGGCCGCCGGGAGAGCGCGCTCCATGGCTCCAGAGACTAGGCCTCACTACCTCCGTGAATGGAAAAGAAAAAAAAAAAAACAACAACGAATGAATGGAGCGAAGAGGCGGAGCCGGTCGTGACGGCGAGGACGCCGCTGGCAGACGCCGCTCTTTGAATGCTTTGGACCCAAGACCCGCCCACAATGTCAAACCCATGTCGCCATTGGTGACTTCCCCGTCCTATGAGCGTACTGTGTCTTCCATTGGCTAGTCTCCGTTGAGTAGCCCCGCCCATACGCCCCTCCTGCGCGCTGAGCGCTGCATTTTCGTATTAAGACAGTGGATCGCTCACATGCCACTCAATATTTGGCCCCGCCCACGAGCTCACATCGCGCCACCGGAGTGCAGGGATCTCTCATTGGCGGAGGCGGCCCTCACGACTACGGAAGGCTGCGCGTTGATTGGCCAGTGAGACCTAACCGGTTTAGCTTTGCTTTTCAGGAAGGACTGGAACCGGAAAGGGAAGGTTGTAGTAGAAGTCGGCGTGGATCGGCTGCGCTTATGTTTACGCCTTTGCATTAACCACTTTCAACCCCTTGTTAATTCTGTGAGCATCTTCGATAAAGGGTTGCGGTTCCCCCTGTCTGCGCCACACGCTTTCGCTCCAGCTTCTGAATGCCTGGTTTGAGCTTTAGACTCACGGTTCCCAGTAATTCTGAATTGGAGACGACTCTACTTACATTAACAGTTGTAAATAGGAATGAGAAATATGCTGCAAGAACACAGCTTGTGGAGCAAGTCTCCTGGGAAATGAATCGTTTTGAAGTGCACCTTGAAGAACCAGCATCACTATATTTCTGGTTTTGTGGGAGGATAATGGAGGGAAGAGAGTGTGTGTGTTTGTCCGGCTTGGCAGGACTAAAGATATTCTAAAGAGACATTTGTGTCCTTTGACTATCTAAACTATTAAAACAATGGACTCAAAATAGAAACCTATGCACCCCTCCCAGTTGTTTAATGCTGGGGTCAAAGAAAGCCTAAACCCCGGGCAAACTCTTCTCCCAGAATACCTTACAGGAGAGGCAATGAGGGGTCAGTGGTGAGCTGGACCACACTTTGACTGCTTAGGTATGTGTAACTCTGGCCCTCTTTTTTTTTTTTTTTTTCCAGAGCTGAGAACTGAACCCAGGGCTTTGCACTTGCTAGGCAAGCGCTCTACCAATCCCCACCCCACCCCACCCCACCCTTTTTTTTTTTTTTTTTTTTTTTTGCTTCCAAAGTACATGCTTTATTTCTATCTACAGTGCCTGTTGAGCAGAGTTCTAGTTTGCAATCCAATTTACATAACATCTCATGGAGCTGGCTGTCCTGGTTATGGGTGGAAACAAACATCGTTGGCCTTGCTTGGGAGGCCACGTAAATTAGCCCAAAGAATATTTCCGTTGAGGAAATTGACTGTTTCAACAGTCCCCAAAGAATGTACCTACCACTCTCCTCTCTTTCATCAGCCCAGTCAGACTGGAATAAGTTTGAGTTTCTTTCTGAGTTTTTAGCATAAGTCCTCAGTGCCCCAATGTTTCCATAGCAACAAAACTATTAACCTGCCTCTGAGTCCCTCGGCCCCATGTCTTTCACTTTTCTTCCAGGCTCCCAAGTGTCTCCTGTCTGGCCCTCTTCTTAAACCATAACCGCACTTCAGAACTTGAAACATGGTTTGGTGGTGGTGAATAAATTTCTCTTTCTCTCTCTCTCTCTCTCTCTCTCTCTCTCTCTCTCTCTCTCTCTCTCTCTCCCTCTCCCCTGCTCTTCACCATTAATCCGACTGCTCTTCACCATTAATTGACTTGTCAAGGCCAGGTGGCCAAACCGCAATTGTTGATGAACAAGCTGTGGCCCTAAGTCTGGTAACTGGTGGTATATGAGAGTGTACACCCTTGCATGGAGGCCAGAGGTTGACATGGGTGTCATTTTTATTTTGGTTTTGGTTTGGTTTGGAGACAGTCTCTCTATGAACCCCTGGTTGTCCTGGCAATATCTAAATAGACCAAGCTGATCTCCAACTCAGCTCTTTGCCTGCCCATGCCTCCCGAGTGCTGGAATTTAAGATGTGTGCTACAGTGACTACCCAACATGGGATGTCTTCACCTCTCTCCACCTTATTTTGTTGAGACGGGGTCTCTCAAAGAACCGGATACTCACCTGTTTAAATAAGCTATGCTGTCACTGCCTCCCCAGTGCTGGATCACAGATGCAGCCACCACATCTGGCCTTCACATGGTGCTGGGGATCTAAACCTAGGTCCTTATGTTTGAGCAGCAAGCATTTTACATACTGAGCCATCTCCCCTGCCCCTGAAAGGAACTTTTTTGTGTTGTTGTTGTTGTTGTTTGGTTTGGTTTTTTGAGACAGGGTTTCTCTGTGTAGCTTTGCACCTTTCCTGGAACTCACTTTGGAGACCAGGCTGGCCTCGAACTCACAGAGATCCGCCTGGCTCTGCCTCCCGAGTGCTGGGATTAAAGTCGTGCACCACCACCGCCCGGCTCTGAAAGGAACTTTTAAGGGGACACAAAAGTGTGATGTCTAGTAGATCACAGAAGTACTTCAGCAAAGTTCCAGGTTTGGGAGATGGTGGACATACATAAACAAATTGAATCTCTGTTCAGGCTCATCTTCTGCCTTCAGCTTATAGGTCCAGGTGCCCATTCAACATCTCCACTCAAGCTTAATACATTTATTTATTGTTTATTTTTGTTTTGAGACAGGATGTCAAGTATCCGAAGCTGATCTGGAATGGGCAATGTAGTCAAGGATAGCCTTGAACTCCTGATCCTCCTGCCTCTTCGTCCCAAGGGTTGGGATTACAGGTATGTGCATCATGTCTGTTTTTTAATTCAGTGCTGGGGGTTGAAGCCAGGCCTATCCAAGCACTGTATCACCTGAGCTACATGCCTAACTCAAACTTAATATATTTAAAAACAGAACTCCACACCTGCATTCATATACCTCTTATAGTGGTTTGACTGAGAATGCCCACTCATGGGCTCATATGTTTGAATGGTTGGTCTCTAGTTGATAGAACAATTTGGGAAGGATTAGGAGGTGTGGCTTTAATGTCATTGAGAGTGAATGTAGAGGTTTCAAAAATCCATGCGAATCCAACTTAGCTTTCTCTGCCTCTTGCTTGTGGATCAGATGTACTGTTGGGAGCCAAAAAATGGATGACTGCGCCTTGACCATTCTTGCTTGGATGATCTGACATAACTACACCCTTGACAACCGTTACTAAGTTACAAAAAACAATAACTCCCGGAAAAAACACAAAATGTACCTTTAGATTAATATACTTTTAGAATAACTTCCTTGAACATGTTCAGGTTGGTCGGTTGCACAAGCTTTGGACCAAAGAGACCTTGCGATCCTATTCTTCAGAAGAGACCTCACCCGGACCCTATTCTTCTATTCTTCAAACTTCCCATCCCCCTCCCTTCCCCTATTCACTTCTCCTATACATCAGTGTATATAAGCCTACTTTCCCTTGCAATAAATGAGACCTTGACGCAACTCAGACTGACTCTGTTTTCTTTACGCGCTTGGTCTCCTTTCTCTCTCGCCCCATTGGTTTTTTAGGAGGTGCCTCCTCGAGTCTTACCTAATAACCTGGCCTGCTGGACGGATCAATGTACGTTCTCAGCTGCTTCTTCAGAGCTATGCCTGCCTGCTGCCAGGCTCCTTGCTATGTTCTTCATGGACTTGCCTTCTGAAACTGTAAGCAAGCACCCAACTAAATGCTTCCTTTTTTAAGTTGCCTTGGCCATGGTGTCTTGTCACAGCAATACAACAGTAACTAAGACACATTTTTACCTTTTCTTTTCCATCTCCTTAACTGGGCCACTACTCACGATTTTTCTGGGATGCAAAACCTAGGGGTCAACCTTCCTTTCTATTAAATACTCATATCCAGTTCTTCAACAAGTCTTATTTATTCTGTGACCAAAATATACCTTGAGAGATTTCTTAGCTCTACTACTGCCAACTAATGCAAATCTCAAGTGTTTTCATCCTACAAGGCAATAGCTTCATAATTAGTCATTCTGAAGCTGTCTTGGCAGACAGATATTGCTGCTGAAGAATTTCTGTTATAGATACAGATATATAAATATAGATATAGATATAGATATAGATATAGATATAGATATAGATATAGATATAGATATAGATATAGATATAGATATAGATATAGATATAGATATGAAACTGGGCATAGCCAGGCAGTGGTGGCGCACACCTTTAATCCCAGCCCTCAGGAGGCAGAGACAGGCGGATCTTTGAGAGTTCGAGGCCAGCCTGGTTTACAG
Source organism: Peromyscus maniculatus bairdii (assembly GCF_049852395.1). Taxonomy (NCBI): domain Eukaryota; kingdom Metazoa; phylum Chordata; class Mammalia; order Rodentia; family Cricetidae; genus Peromyscus; species Peromyscus maniculatus. The sequence goes on from NC_134855.1 coordinate 71,259,521, forward strand.
AGCAAATTCTCTGACAGGCTCCAAAGCTAAACAGAGAAACCCTGTTTTGAAAAATAAAGGAGGAGGAGGAGATGAAGAAGAAGAAGAAGAAGAAGAAGAAGAAGAAGAAGAAGAAGAAGAAGAAGAAGAAGAAGAAGAAGAAGAAGAAGAAGAAGAAGAAAGAATCTCGGCATAATGGTGCATGACTTTAATACCATCATTCCAAAGTCAGAGATGGGTCTCTGTGAGTTCAAGGCCATACATAGCTAAATGAGTTCCAGGCCAGCCAAGGCTACATAGTAATAGCTTGTCAGGTAAAAAAGAAAGAGAGAGGGTTGGAGATTTAGCTCAGTGGTAGAGCGCTTGCCTAGCAAGCGCAAGGCCCTGGGTTCGATCCTTAGCTCCAAATAAATAAATAATAGAGAGAGAGAAAAAAGAAGACATGTAGAGAACCAGACACAATCATATTGGACTTCAAAATCATTTATTTATAAGATTTCAAGTTGAGAATAGTCTTTAATGTAAAAATGTGAATTAACAACATTGTATTGTAGTAATACACATAGATTTCCATTGGAATTCATTGGCAGTTTTTCTACATTGTGATACAAATATGTACAAATTCATATCCAATTTTCACAGCAAAATTGGGAGTAGCTTGTTGTATAAAAGAAAATTTCATAATGAGGAAATGTCACAGAAGTTGGGAGTTTTTAAGAATACCATCATAACTAAACCTTTGACACAAGAACCAGACCCTTCATTATTTCTTCTTAACAATCCCATCATCCACTGTTCTATCTGATCTTCATTTGATCCTAGTTCAACATTGTGCTTGCTTTTTTGTTTTTGGCAGGGTCTCATGTAACCCAGATTGGCTCTGAACTTCCTACACTTGAGCTTCTGGTTACCTCCAACCTCCAGCTCCTGAATGCTTGAAACCTAGGCGGATACCAACAGAGCCATTTCCTCTGTGCTGGGAAGCACACTTTGCACCTACTAGGTGAGCGCTCTGTCAACTGACAGAGCTACATCCCAGCCAGACACACTGAGCTATGATTCCATTCTACACTCCAGTTGTCAAATCCTGGGTTGGAAAAAAAAAGAAAAAAGTTCTATGAAAAACAAACTAATTTAAAAGAAATAAAATCTTTAGCATTAGAAACTACTTAGAAGTTACTATTTGATTTCCTTAAGCAATAACATTATCATGAGAAAACAATATTGGGTTTTCATGTTAAGTATTTTCGTGGGCATCACTGCATCCAAAAACAACAGCCCCACTCTCCCGCCAAAGAAACCAGCTCTTGGGGCTGGAGAGATGGCTCAGAGGTTAAGAGCACTGGCTGTTCTTCCTAGAGGTTCTGAGTTCTATTCCCAGCAACCATATGGTGGCTCACAACCATCTGTAATGAGATCTGGCTCCCTCTTCTGGCCTGAAGGGATACATGCAAGCAGAACACTGTATACATAATAAATAAATCTTTAAAAAAAGAAAAAAGAAAAAAGAAACCAGCTCTTTAGTAGATCTTCTTCTGCTATGGTCTAGCTCTAGAAATAGACATCTTGCAAGCTCCTTTGAAGGTCCAGCAGGGATGGGCAGCTGTTCATACACCTTTGACTAAAGATAGACCTCCTTCATCAGAGAAACTTGTCTTCTTCCGCCAAGTCCACAGCTTCTGGAGGGAAGGAGAAGAGGACATTAGGCTGGCTAACTAGATCAACTGAATCCACCCTGGCACTCAGTGGGTGACACATATCACAGTCAGATCACCCTTGCAAGAAGACATTCTGCACTTAAAAACTCCAGGGCTCTTTCTGCTCAAACAGAACTTGAGCTCACATTCATGTTGCTTCTAGAAACATAGTTTTCAAATAAAACTGAGATCAGCCAATTTGAAACAAGGAATTTAAATATACAGCTTTAAGGATAGTGAGATGCCTCGGAGGGGAAAGGTGCTTGGCGCTAAGCCTGATGACCTGAGCTAGAGCCCTGAGACCCACATGGTGGAGAGAGCCAACTCCCTCAGGCTGTCCTCTGACCTACACAAACATGCCACGGGACGGACGGACACACACACACACACACACACACACACACACACACCAAAACAAATGAATGAGTGCAATCAATAAATGAAAATACAGCTTTAATAACTCTCTCAGTTTTTCAATTCCCAGACTCACACAGACTTATAAAAAACAGAGAAGTATGCCAAGCCATTTAGTACCCTTCCTGGTTGGTAGCTGATGGATCTTGACCCATCAGCCTTGCCCCAGTAACTGCTTTACTTCATTGGATCACCAGACCTAGTAATCACTCCAGCTATCTTACCCAGGGTACTTTCACCTTTAAAAAACAATCAGAGCCACAATTAAGTCAGCTCCAACTGGGTAAAGGGGAAGCAAACAAGGATGTTTTAGCAATGTCTTGCTGCCAGACAAAACCTGCAAATATTAGGATAGTTCTGCAAGCAAAAACAGAAAGGAAAGAATACAGAGGGATACCTTCATGTGTTTTCTTCACCTGAATGTGTGTGCTTGCAATGGATTCAGCATTTGCTATTTTTGCTCATGGATTTTTTTCTCCCCTCCAAAAGAATCTTGTTAATTTGATTTCTATTGCTTTTGCCTATGTCTTTTTTTTCCTCTTTATTTTCTTGGTAAATATATTTGATGCACGCAAAAAGACTATACAAAATACAAATTACTTATAAATGGGCATGGTAGTGTTTGCACAGCACTTAGGAGGTTGAGACAGGAGGAGCCAGAGTTCAAAGACAGCTTGAACTAGATAGTAAGATTCTGTCTCAAATAAACAAACAAAAAAAATGTTGATTATAAAATCAAATGTAATAGAAAACAGCAAACTAAACACCCAAGAACTGTCCTAAACACACTTTTATCACAAATATATATATATATATATATATATATATATATATATATATGTGTGTGTGTGTGTGTGTATACACACATATATATGTCTAGATATATAGATATACAGATACATATAATAGTGTTTAATTTGTCTTATTTTTTATAAAACTGTTTATGGATTTATTCACTTTTAAAAAAAAAGAAAAACATCAAGAGCAGAATTGAAACCAGGAAAACAATTAGCTTTAGATTCTCTCTCAGGACTCAGGTGTCCATTTGCCTGCATTCTGTCCATCTCCACAACCCAGTATCACCGATTCTTGGTCTCCTGTCTAAATGTTATTCATACCTACACTTAACAGCTGTTAACACATAAACATGTATATGTTCTAAGGCTAGGATCTACACACATATAATTGATAGTGAAAGTGTTCAGAATGGCCATTCTCTCTGCACAGAGGCTCTCTGAGGGCATAGAGCTGGGGACTGGGTGAATAAATGGCTTCTATAATCTTTCCATGTGGTGATTTTATTAGTGAGTTCACTATGAATTTGTCTTATTTTTAAGCTCTGTTTCATAAGCATCACTTAGTGGATGCTGGGGCATCAGTTCAGATCTTCCTTGCAGAACTATGACATTTACTCTCCCATCAGCCAGAATGCTGGTTGCTGAAGGCTGGCAGCTGTGTCCCTCTGTGAGCATTACCCTTGGTCAGGGGAGCTACTTCACCTCCTCCGCAATGGGAACTTGCACTTCATGACTAGTAGGTGGAGACATACAAAAGCCTGGGCCATTTACTTTATGAATGGACAGCTCTGAAAAGTCTCCCAGCTTCAGCACTCTTGCGACATGGCCTGAGGCCTCAATTGTAAATGGCCTCAGTTCAGCTTCTTCGGCTTAACCCTTCTTCCCTCACTCTCTTACAAATGCTGTCCCTAGAGTACTCCATAATAGATCCCCAGCAAGCAAATCTCACCCTCAGCATCTGTTCCCCCAAAACCTGTCATGGGTTGCAGTGTGTCTCCTCAGAGGACCTAGCCACCCTCCGGCCTGTCGAAGGCATTGCTATTTGGCAATAGGGTCTTTGTGAATATAAGGAAGTGATGATGAGTTTCCACTGGGTGGGTGCGGCTTTCAATCCAATCATCCCCCATGGAGAAAGTCAGATGGAGAGCCATACAGAGAGGCAGAGAGAAAAAAGCCCAGTGATGATAGAGGGTGAGTACAGTGATGCAGACACAAGCAGAGGGAGGCTGAAGATTGCTGACAACTACAAAAGCTCAGAAGACGCAAATAGCCATGGCTAGACGCTCCAGATACAGGGCAGCACTGCCAACACCTTGATTTGGCATAGTTGGATTCAGAACTGTGAGAATATATCCCTCCTCTTCCTCTCTCTCCCTCTCCCCCCCCCTCTCTGTATTATGCATGTGTATGTGTATATGTGTGGAAGCCAAAGGTCATTATCAAGTGGCATCCTCCACTGTTCTTCAGCTTAGTTTTTGAGGCAGGATCTCTCACAGAATCTGGGGTTCACAGATTTGGATATATGGCTGGCTAATGAGCTCTAGCGATGTGCCTGACTATACTCCCCTGTGCTAAAGTTACAGGCATGTGCCACAAGACCAAGCTTTTACATGGGTACTAGGAATCTGAACTGAGTTCCCATGCTTGGACAGTAAGAATTTCACCCACTGACTCATCTCCCTGCCCCAAGAAATGTCTACTCCTTAACGTTACATCTCTCCTGACAGGAATGAAGGTCCTTTAAAGAGACATGTGTGCCCTTCTCCTGCCTAACAGACTATGGAACAATGGTCTATTGGAACTATTGACTGTTGAAACAATAGTCACCAAGAAATCAGGGTCACCCCTAGAACACCAGCTAGAAAGAACTGGCTGAAGTGTGAAGCCAATCAGAAGGGAATTTGTCTCCTGGAACAACTTGTCAAACAACTTTGCAAGAGACTGGAGTAGAGACAAAGATGGGTCAACAATGGGTAGGACCATGCCTTGACTTGAACAGCCTAGCTATTCATACTTCTTGCCTTCAATATAAACCTAACCCTCAAGACCCCAAAGATGGACTTGGAAGGTCAACTGGACCACCTTGTCCCTCTTTCAGATATTACCACATCTAATGAATAATTTCTTCTCTGCTTTTCATGGTTGCTTGTCTCTTTAATTGGAGTATTGACAATAGATGGGTTTGTTAATCCTTACTTTGTTGTGGATGCCAGGCCCCAGGTACACTGATAGGAACACTCTGGTAACATAATGGGACTAATCCTTCAAAGCCTAGCCAGAGTAACTCCATCTTGTAGCAAACCATTATTTGTACCTGTTCCATGTACCCAACTGTAGCACATAACAAGCAAGTCTTCCCGAAGTTGGAGAAGTCACTGCAGAGATCACCAGAATCTCTGATATAGACAAGGAGGGAGCAGATATCATAAGACACACAGATAACAATCCCAGAGTCAGACATCATCTGCCTTACAGTGCCCAAGCTTATAGTCATATCTACTGCTTTAATAGTAGATAGAGATCTAAGCCCAAGTTTACATTAATTCTCTGAGCCAAACTCAGGTCCTCATACTTATACCACTGAACCATCTCCCCAGCCCCTAGAGAAACTGCCTTATCAATACCTAAATAATTCTGGGGAACTGGTTTCTATTTCCAAACTATATGCCATCTCAGACAGTGCTTGGGAATTATCTTATTGGTGACTAGTTCCATACTTCATTATCCCTGTATATCATATGTGTGTATTAAGGCTATGGATGAACCAGTCTTTGGGAAAGTCCTATGCCATGGGCCTATTTTTGGTCTGATTTACAGGAAAAGCAAAAGGCCTAATGTCAATGTTTTCACCAAGTCCTTCTGAATAAGCCACTCATTTATCATTTCATGAATGGGATATTTTAATCATTTAAATGGTAATGTTCAGAAAAAGACTTGCTTTCCAAAGACTGTTTCTTATTCATAGAAGAGGTAAAATAAGCTGGTCTTAACATATGAAAAGGCACTGTTTATAGAAATCGAATTCACTGCAAATTTATAGAGGGGGAAAAGCAAAGATTGTGGACAGATCATAAGTTTGAATACAGTTTGCAAGTACATAGAAAACACAGCTCAGTGGGTAGGCAGGCCTGCTGCACAAGCGTAAGGAATGAGTTCAAATCCCCAGCACTTATCTAAAAAGCGTGCACATACCACAACACATACACAAGAAAATAATAAAAAATTTGAAATCTACTAGCAATACTTCTTAGTTTCAAAATGTAGCTGATACTCAAAAACATGGCCATTTGTTTTAATATTTCTGATGCCATTTAGATTCCTTCTTGCTGTTCTAGAGTTTGTCAATGTTAGAGAGGCATCATCAGACTTGTTGATTCTGAGGCTATAATCCCTGAACTTCCCAGGCTTTTATTGCCCACGGACTGGATGTTCAAACCCCATGCAGATAGCTTTTTTCTTTCCCTGCCTGTAGGTGAGAACATTTTATCATCCTTACGGTCCCGAATGCCTACTCAGGAGTAGCTTAGCCAATAGATGGGAACATTTACTGCACACTGGATGTGACACCTGGTACATTACATTCCCCAGGGAATATACTGTGGCTCCATGTTTAAATTTAATCACAACTCTGCTCTTGTTCAAACTTCATATCCACTCTGCTTTGAGACATAATTCAAGTCTTAATCTAAAAGGGAGAAATTTTTTTTTGAGGTGGTCTTACTATGTAGCCCTGGCTAGTATGAAACTCACTTTGTAGACCAGGCTGGCCTTGAACTCACAGAGATACCTGCCTCTGCTTCCTGAATGCTGAGATTAAAAGGCAAGACATAAATTAAAATTTTGTATACATTAGAATGGATTTTATAATAAAGGAAATTAGTGATCTTGTTGCTAAAGAACTTGGGTCTAAAATTTTAATCTCATCCATTTCCCATTGGAAGAAAATTATATATTGATGTACCGTATCTTTAAATATTTATATATTATTACAAAATCCCACTTATTCCTTATTTATTAATGAGAGAATAAATTGTTTATTAGTCTCTGCCAGTTTGAAAATAAATAGAAAAGCAGAAACTAGGTTCTTGGGAGAAGGCTTAGTGATGTGCCTGCTTGACAAGCAAGAGAGCTGGAATTCATATCCCCAGAACACACAGAAAAAGCAATTCTCCCCCACCCCTTGGTGCACATCTGTAACCTAAGGGTTGGTGGTGGAGACAGGCAGGTCTCTGAAGCTCAGTGGCCAGGCAGTCTATTTAAAAATATAAACAAAACTTTTAATTCCTTTTAGTAAGTAACACTGAAAGGCCGGGGGAAAGGGGGCATATATAGTGTTTAGTCTTATAAGAAACTGCCAAGTGTCTGTAAGGTGTTGGTGTCCTTCTGCTCCAGTCACTCCACATACATGCTACTTGGTGCTGTCTCGTTGTCTGGTTGCTGTGTAGCATTTCAACGTGACCTAATTAAGGTTACCTTTACTATAAAAATGAGCATCTTTTAATGTACACATATGAAATCTACTTATCCTTGTGAATTGTTCAAACAATACAAGACTTGAAGACTTTGGGGATTATCAAGGAAAAAGAAGACATCTTCAGCTTATTTGTATACCAAGCAGGGTCTTACTGTGCAGCCCTGGCTGGCCTGCCAGGAAGGCTTCAAACTCAGGCAGATCTGCCTGCTTGTGCCTTCCAAGTACTGGAATTAAAGGGGTGTGCCATCACACAAGACCCTTTGCTGTTTTATTGGACTGTTTCATTAATGGATTATAAGTCCCTTATATACTCTGGAAAGAAGTTTTTGTTTTAGAATATTTTAAAATTATTTTTATCATTCTTTGAGAATTTCATATAACACACCTTGCTTGTATTCACCCCATCTCCCAGAGCTACCCTTACCTCCCTACCCATCCAACCTGTTTCCCTTTTTTAAACCCATCAAATCCAATTTGTGTTGGCCAACCATTCTTGAAAGCAGGCATACTGACGTGTGATCACACCATTCAAGAATACTGACTCTCAAAGTTGGGCAGATGGATCTCTGCGAGTTTGAGGCCAGCCTGGTCTAAATAGCAAGTTTCAGGATAGCCAGAACTAAATAGTAGAGAGACTCTGTCTCCAAAGAAAAAGAAAAAGAAAAAAAAGTCCCAAAGGAAGAAAGAAAAATAGAAAGAAATGAAGGAGGGAGGGAGGGAGGAAAGGAAGGAGCAAGCTGACTCACTCTATTCTAGCAGAGATCAAGTACCAACAGCTCCTTAGCTCATGGTGGGCTATCCCACCCACCTCTCTCTCTATGCTGAGATTTTGTCTGGCTTGAGCTGGAGCAGGTCTTCTAAATGCTGTCACAATCCCTGTGAGTTCATACTGCAACTAGCCTGTCATGTCTGAAGAACAGTTTTCTATCAACCACCTTTGGGTCTCACAATCTGGACAGCAGTTCTTTATCAGGTATTTTTGCATATGTGTGGTTTGACTTTCATATTCTTAACATAGCATAATAAAAACAGAATTTTGATTGTTTTTTTTTAATGTTCATTGATGTTTTGCCTGCATGTATGACTGTGTGAGATGTCAGAAACCCTGGAACTGGAGTTACAGACAGGTGTAAGTCCTGGGATTTGAACCCAGGACCTCTGGAAAAGAATCCAGTGCTCCCAACTGCCGAGCCATCTCTCCAGCCTCAATTTTGAATGTTTTTCAACTTTGATGAAGTCTAATTTATTTTTTGCTATAATTCCTACTTTCTATGTTTTATTGAAGAGAACCTTGCATCATTTAAGTTCACAGATTTAAAAATTTTTTTAGCTCTTACAATTTAGGTGTATGACCATTTCAAGTTAATCTGTGAATACAATACAGGGCACAGGAAAGGGATCTTTTTCATGTGGACCAACCTCTTCTAGAAGCATTTGTTGAAAAAAAATCTCCCCCTACCGACTGGCCTTCACATTTTTATTGGAAATCCCTTGGTGTTGTGTCTGTCTCCATTGTGGAATGACCCACTGATTTATACATCTACCATCCTGTAAGAGACCATGCCTTAATTACTTCAGTTTCAAAGGGAATCTTAAAACCAGGTAACGTTAAACCCTCCAACTTGTTGCCCTTGTCTTGGCTACTCTAGAGGGACTTTGGAATTTCCACACATATTTTAGAAACAACTATTTTATTTCATAAAAATATTAGCGCTTGAGGTGTTCTGATTGGGACTGTTTACGGACTTTGACAGATTCGTGTGAAGCAAGCTGAAATTTTCACACGGTTGAGTCTTACAGTCTACGACACAGTTTGTCTTTCATCATGTGTGCGTTCTCATTCCTCTTGGCAAGTTTGCAGCTTCACTGTACAAGGCATGGGGACAATTTCTTCTATTTGATCTGAGGAATTTTATATTTCCAGTGGTGCCATTTTAGTGGTTTTGGTTTCTTGTGGGAACATGAGCATTTTTAAAGAACTTGATACAACCCTCAGTAAAGGTGACAGCAATTTTCACATTGAATAGAACGAGCATCTTTGACCATGCTTTTCCTTCATTAGCTCTCCATGGGCCTTTATGTACCTGTTCCAAGGTGTCTGATGTATCTACTAGAACATTCTCTCGCCCAACACTTTATGTACATTTAAAATTTGGCCGGGCAGTGGTGGCGCACGCCTTTAATCCCAGCACTTGGGAGGCAGAGCCAGGCGGATCTCTGTGAGTTCGAGGCCAGCCTGGGCTACCAAGTGAGTTCCAGGAAAAGGCGCAAAGCTACACAGAGAAACCCTGTCTCGAAAAACCAAAAAAAAAAAAAAAAAAAAATCTATACTGATAGTATTAAATAGGTTCCACTGTTTATTATTTCTGCTAGGCGCTATGTTTTAAAATATTTACCTTATTTATATGTGTGTGCCTGAATGATGTATGTACACCACATGTGTGTAAGAATCTGCAGAAGCCAGAAGAAAGTGTTGGATCTGTGGAGTTGCAGGCAGTAGACAGTTTTAGGCTGACATGTGAGTGCTGGGAACCAAACCCAGGTTCTCTGGAAGAGTTGTCAGTGCTCTTAACCACTGAACCATTTTTCTAGTCCTAATATTTCTGAAAGACCACATATTGTTAATATATAGGGTCCTCTTTTGCTTCTACCAGATGCATGGTCTCACATCCACATCCACTATATTACATCCGCACAACTCCACAGTGATGGATGCCATGTTGGATTTAAGCCTCTGCTATCAATATCATGACAATTATAATTTTATTTGTTTCCCTCCCCATTTTTGTTTCTGTTTTTGGTTTGGTTTGTTGCTTTTGTTTTTGTTGAGACAGTTTCTCTGTATAGCCATGGCTGTCCTGTAGACCAGGCTGGCCTCTAACTCAGAGATCCGCCTGCCTCTGCCTCTCAAGTGTTGGGATTAAAGGTGTGTGCCACTGCCACCATCACCCGACTATATTTGTTTCTTTATGCATTTATACCTAGAAGCAATATGTGTATCCATTGCATTACATTCTGCTGTCTTCGGAATGGCTTTACCACTTTACTCATAATCCCCCAGACTTTCCATCATTCATCTTTCTAATTTTTTAGTCTACTGGGTATAAAGAATATTGTCATTTTAATTTGGGTTCCTCTGGTTACTAATGAGTATGAGCACATATTTTTATGTTCTTAGCTCATTAGACTTACTCTTCTAAAAACTGCCTGTTTATAATCTTGGACAGTTGTCCTATTGGAACCTTTATTTAGTTATTTTTATGACCTTGGCATTCTTTGTCTCTTGCAAATACTAGTTATTTGTCAAATTTAGAGGCAAAATATAGTCTCTCATATTGTTATCTGTTATAAAATATAAAATCTTCCTCCAAGAATCTGCAGAGTTGGAAGCCTGCAGGTCAGCTATCCTGGAGAACACAGCACAGCAGAAACAAGGGAGCTCTTTTCTTAACATACTAGACAGAGAATTGGTTCCTGAGAATTGTACTCTGAATTCCACATGCACACCGCAGCACACATGAGCCTGCATTCACTCACATGCCATACACAATAACAGTTTTAAATTAGTGTGAAATTAATAATAATATGAACTATATAGGATCTTACCTGGAAATAGGTCATTACATAAATATTTAAAAATTAAGTTCATTATAAGATATTAAAATAGAAAATTTATCAGGAAGCAATTCTTTTTTTTAAAAAAAAATTATTTATTTGTGTGTTTGTCTGCAGAGGTCACAGGAGGGCAGCTGGTCCCCTGGAGCTACAGCTGCTGTGCTTGTGAACTGCCCAATGTGAGTGCTGGGAACCAAACTCCAGTGTTTTGAAAGGAGGTGAGTGTTTTAACCTCTGAGCCATCTCTCCAGACCCGCAGAAAATAATTCTAGCAAAGGGTACAGAATAGTTTACAACCACTGTCTTCATTTTAACTCTTTAGTTCAATGGGCCCTTTTCCATATATTATATATATATATATATATATATATATATATATATATATATATATATATATATATACTGCACACACTCTGTACCTATGGGCAGTAATGAAACACACAGAAACAAACTGGCTACGCTTAATACGATTTCATTGAAAACATATGGCTTTCTCATCAAAAACAAAACAAAAACTCAACCAGAACTCCCTGGAAGCCATTTCAAATGGAGAAATACAGACTTGGGGTTTCCACGAAACTACAAAAGCAGTGTACAAATACTGTTAGAGCAGCAAGACAGACAAGACCACTTTATCCTACTGTGAATTCGGGATTTCAATTTTACTTTACATGGTGTGTTCACAAGTGCAGGTTCTCATGGAGGGCAAAGGAATTACACGTGGCTCCAAGCAACCCAATGTGGGTGCTAAGAACCGAACTTCAATCCTCTGCAAAAGCAGTGCCTGTTCTTAACCATGGAGTTATGGCTCCAGGCCCATTTTCCTTTTTTTTTTTTTTTTTATCAGCATGTATATGTGTGTGCATATCTTAGCACATATGTGGAGGTCAGAGGACAAACTGGGAGTCAGGTCTAAACTTTCACAATGTGAACTTCAGGAACTGAAATCAGATCATCAGGCTTGGTGGCAAGTGCCCTTCCCCTACACTAAACCATCTCAATGACTAAAGTCAAGAATTTCTTATATCACCCAGATAAATTTCCACAATGTACTTATTACATCAGTGTCAGGCAAGAAGTCTTTTCAGATTCTTTGTATGTGTGTATGGCATATGTGTGTGCACCTGTGGGTAGGTGCACCTGCCCCCGTGAGTCCATGTGTACAAAGGTTAAGCTTCGTGAGCACCTTACACCTTATTTTGTGAGACAGGGTAGGATCTTTCAATAAACCTGGACTTCACTATTTCTGATAGAACTGGCTGGTCAGTGAGCCCCTGGGATCCACTGGTCTCCAACATCCCAGCACTGGGGTTACAAATGTACTACTGAGGCCAGCTTTATATGTGGATGTTAGTATCTGAACTCAGGCCTTCCTGCGAGTGCAGCAAGTCCATTACCAAGTGAGCCATCTCCCCAGGTCTCCAGACTTCCTTTGAAAAAATGCAAGCCATACATCTGCCTTTACAGTGCCAAGTCTACACCACAGAAAAGGAAACTACAGCTTTCTATCCTGAATTTTCTTTCTTTTCTTTTTATAGACCAAATTCTGGTAAGACCTAACAAAGTCACTGACTCATTTTTTTCCCCTAGAATAAAACACTTAAAGCCTTGTAAGTATAAAAATATAAGATGACAAGGATTCCTTATTAATGTCATGTTCCTATGACGAATGTTTTTAAGCAGCCAAAGCACATGATTTGGGAGGAGAAAAATCCAAAATAAAAATATCACTTAAATGATGTTGTTTTGTGACAATGATGCACTCTGTAATCCAGGCTGACCTCAAACCTGTGGCAATCATCCTGCCTCAGCCTCTAGAGAGCTGGATCACAACTGTGGGACACCACACTCAATTCCCATTTAAATTCCCAATCCACACAAGTGTACGAGGAGAGAAAGATGAATGGAAAAAAAATCAATTAGAAACAAAGCAAAACGATGTCTGATGGTTTTTGAAGCTGTAGGATATAAAACCTTTAAGTGACAGTACTTATGTCCACCACCTCACTTTCTTCCCAAGGGGAACACAAATCAGTAGCGTCTACCTACATTCGGTATTTTTGAAGATAACTGGTGGTTTGCTCTAACCTGCCCATTAAAATTACATAATACTCTGTCTTTTAAAAATAATAAGGCCTTAGCCAGAGTGGTGGTGCACACCTTTAATCCCAGCACTGGCAGGCAGAAGCAGGTGGATCTCTGAGTGCACAGACAGCCTGGTCCACACAGAAACACAACCAGCACAGCCAGGCTACACAGAAAAACCCTGTCTCAAAACACCAATAAAATGATGATGATGATGATGATGATGATGATGATGCCACCCAGCAGACAAAAACTAATGAATTCTGCCCTGGAAATGCATGTTGATAGAACCAACAAATAAAATCCATCAGAGAAAGCATGGAAGAAGTGAAATACCTTCAGGCTGGACCAAACTTTTCATGCTGATGTGATTCAGTGCTGCCACCCACAAAGTTCACGCTCAAGAACTGCACAATTGAGTCCCCCCCCCCAAAAAAAAAAGTGAAGAAAAAACTCATAATATTTGAAATCTACAGGGGTTTTTTTGGTTTGTTCTTTGAGTTTGTTTTTGGTTTTTCCGTGTAGTCCTGGCTGTCCTAAAACTCACTCTGTAGACCAGGCTGGCCTCAAACTCACAAAGACCCACCTGCACCACCATAAAGGCAAGTCTATAGTTTTGTGTTGGGCCACATTCACAACTATCCAAGGCTGTGTGCAGCTCACAGGCCACGCTGGCCAGTTCTGCATCCCTTCTCTCAGTATCCTAATCCTCCAGAGGGAGAGGGTTGAAGATGCACTCCATTTTCAGACTTGCATTCTGGGGCCAGCAAAATGTCTCACTGGGTATAATGCATGCTGTACAAGCCTAATGATCTGAGCTCAGCCTGTGGAAGCCACATAAAGGCAGAATGAGAGAACTGACTCCACAAAATTGTCCTCTGACTTCCACATGTGTGCTGTGGCACATATGAACCAACACACACACACACACACATACACACACACACACACACACACACACACTTACAAGAGTATTAAGATGTCAAGCCAAATATATGTTAAACTTAAGAAATCCAGATATAAGTATACAAATGGCAATGAACAATTATTTTTCAAATAATATAAATGAAAACTAAAGATCAATTCTAAACAGGTACCACACACATGATCTTGACACAAATATTCACAGATGAGCTGGGGAGATGGTTCAGTGTTTGCCATACAAGTTGAGGAACAAAGTTTAGATTCCCCAGGATCCATGAGGTGACCTGCCTGTAAGTCCAGTGCTCTAGGGACAGAGAGGGAATTTGAGAGATGCTGACTAGCTAGACTGTGCCAATCAGGAAGTTCTGAGGTTCCTAAGTATGTAAGGTAGAAGGTGACGGAGGAAGACATCTTACATCAGCTTCTGGCCTCCACACACATACATGCATACACATACATGCACATAAAAAATGTTCACGGATCCAGAGATACACTAATAAAGCATTTATTCTCAGTAATGGGAACTATTGCATACAGGAAAACAAGACATTATAAAGGGCCGGACTCGAGGCCCCAAACAGATATTCCTACCCAAATCCCTCTCTATATCCCTACATTTTGGTGACAGTGACAAATGAAAAACTAAGTTTTTGTCATCTTCAAAAGTTTGAATTTCTTTTTAAGATTTTACTTTTTAAAAAGTAATAAAATGGCCGGGTGGTGTGGCATATGTCTTTAATCCCAACACTCGGGAGACAGAGCTAGATGGATCTCTGTGAGTTCAAGGCCAACCTGGTCTACAGAGTGAGCTCCAAGACAGGCACCAAAATTACACAGAGAAACCCTGTCTCAAATAATAATAATAATAATAATAATAATAATAATAATAATAATAATAATAATGATACAATGTATGTGTGTACATGTGCACATGCCCATGTCACATGAGTACAGGTGCCCATAGAGAAACATCAGATCCCCTGGAGCTGGAGTTACAAGCTGCTCATTGTAGGTGCTTGGAACCAGACTCAAGTACTCAGGTCCTCTGGAGGAGTAGCAAGTGTTCTTAGCTGCTGAGCTATCTTTCCAGATATTCTATATTTCTTTTGTGAAAAACACGAGAATTCTCTAAAGCTTACATTTGTAAGATACTGGGTAAGAAAGTTATCCTTTGGGAGCACAGATAGCTCACTGGATGAATTAACCTTTGGTGTTACTTCACAATTAAAGGAATTTTAGTGAAGTCAGTTTTTGGCACATACATCAAGCATGTGTGCACAACCTTAGTAATATAAATAAACGGAAAATATAAGTGGGTCTTACCACATTTTCTTTTCTGAAACAACTACCACTGCTACCGTAGAACACAGAAAACATTTCGCAGCAATTACAGAACCAGAATGCAAACAGTGTAAGGCACAGCACCCAACAGAGACTTTAGGGATTAAATGCCAGGGTTCTTGGGTGTATAAATCTCACCGTTTCAGAGGGAAATGTTATCCACTTATATAAATATCCTGGAATGCGCTGTGCTAATGCAAAGATTAAGCCTTACTGAAGTCAGCACCTTGCCCCTCCCAAAGCACCTTTGGAACACTTCCTAATGCACTGTTTAACAAGTTAGAGGTAATTGTAACTCCCTTCAAAGCAAATTAACACTGTACTTGTGACAGTTTGGAATGACTCTGCTGTGGGAGCCCACAGAGGTTTCCTAGTGAGATCTGAGCTTGCTTTTACCCAGAAGGACTGCATAAGAGGTTGATTGGACCACAAGCCTGAGTACCAGGTGTTTGGATGGGTCTACACTTCATTGTATCTACCAGGGGGAGGTCTTTTGCCTCACCCCTTGGCATTGTTATAAACAGCCCTTTTGAATAAAGTTCTGGGCCAGTGGATATTGATCCAGGTCCTCCCGAAGCTATCCTGTGTTTCTGTCTTTCCTCTCGTTGGCTAGGCCTATCATTCTATCTACAAGTTCCTTATTCCTCTCTCCTCCTTGAAGGAACCCTTTAAAAGGGTGGCAGCATGCCTCCCACACTCTGCAAACTCACTGCCTCCGGACATTTGGCCATCCCAGACACAGAGCCAGTTTGCTAGGATCAGTGCATTCTGCCACATCAGCACACAGTAAGAAAACTGGACAGTATGGACCTTTTTAAAAGAAATTTCTCAATCTTTACTCAACTGGCAAATGAGTTCAATAACAACAGTCAGAATAAGTCGGGGGAAATTCAGGCTGATTAGCAAGGCAATGAGCAACATGAGTCTATGGAACGAAACTGAAACCATTTAAACAGACTTGCACATACAATTCTAGCACATACAGTTCTTTCTTTCTTTCTTTCTTTCTTTCTTTCTTTCTTTCTTTCTTTCTTTCTTTCTTTCTTTCTTTCTTTCTTTCTTTCTTTCTACTACATTCATGTGGTCAGGTACAGAGTAAATGCAAAGATAAGAATAATTAGGAAAATCTCACCACACACATCAAAACTTCTTTAAATAACGTACGAATGTGACAGCACAAAAAACAATGGGACTGTTTTTACATATTACAAAATACCAACCACAACGCAACGTATTTTTTCCGCTTTCTCTGTAAGTCCTGTCACATGACTGCCTTTACATTTAAAAACTGATATCAGGGTTCCAAAACCTTATTACAAATTCCTCCATCAAATGTGAGTGATGAAGCTTCCTAATGATACTGAGAAACGGTTTTTCATGACCACTAGGTAGATAACTCCAGATTGTGAAAACAGAATATATGTAAGAGTACATAATGGCAGTAACACCGAGACCCAAATTTGTATGGACAGGCAAGTCAGGTACTGGCATGCTCAGCAAGCATATGCTATCCTAAAACCCTAAGATTCTGAAACCCTGCCTCTTCATGTCAAAACACAGTGATTCATTTTGCCTCAAGCGTTCACAGGACCCAGTATCAAAGATCAAAGTCTCAACATGCAGAGGAACACTGTGAGCCAAATGTTACACAGGTATTACCAAACCTGGATTCCCCAGAGGAATCCGAACAGTAAGCATCTCAGCACCAGGGAAGCCAACAAGGCTTGCTCCCTAAAGATAAAGGTACTTATGATTCTGGCATCCCTTCAGCTTTGTACAAATACTTTCCCACAAACAATTAAAAAGAAAGACACTCCTGGGGAGTTTCATACAGATTTAAGAACACACCCATGCCAACAGAAGAGAATTTCACAAGCTAGAACTGCTTGACAAGCAAATTTTGCAAACAAGGACAAAGTTCAGTACAAGCAAAAGACAGCCAAATACACGTCCGCACCCACGCTGAAAACTCATGAAATATCTTACACACCAAACTAGACAGACAACACCCACATAACACACTTGCTGAAATTCTGACTCTTCCCTAAGCCCCACCACCCCCAGGGAAAAAGCCCAGAGACACCAGGGTCCTGAGCAACCACGATTACAGAGTGTGCTAAATATAAGAGCAAGCCAAACAAAACCATAGCAGAAGAAAGCACACTCAGACATCCAGGCACAGGCCACACAGACAGTTCAAAGGCAGGAGGCCAGACCACCAGGATGTGGCCGCCTGCGACCCCTCAAGCAGTTCACAGACCCCAGAGGCCTCCTGGCTCATGGAAACACTGCAAGCCCAGCATGGACCCTCTCAGGCCGCTTGTCCACACCCAGGACAAGATTGCCAGGCCCTTGGCCACCCCAAGGGGCTGCTGGTGGCATTCTAACGGGCCAGAGAGTCCCCCAAGACCCTCAGAAAGGCAGACAACCTCTTACAGCCATCTCGGAGGCGGCCATGACAGCAAAAACGAGCGGATTTTTTACGACAACTCCCACAATGCCTGCGGACTACAACTCCCAGAGTGCAGCGGGCGGCCCTGCTGTTAACCCTGTAGTGGCTCCAGGGCTGGCGATCCCTGCTCTTTGCCTCGTCCTGAAACTAAACTGTTGCACCTACTTTCAACCCTCACAATCCGAAACTAACTTAGAAATTTTTGACCAACAACTACATTTACGCTATCTTGACTCTTTCCTTTATCATAAAAACAAGCTCAGCTTCCCAGAACATTATCCCTGACAGAGTACTTTTTGTTAGTCTCCAGAGATGTCACACTGTCAAATACTCACTATTGCAAGGGTACATTTAGGTTCAATTAATTTTCCCTTTAACCTTTATAATTTTCTTAGCATTTTCTAAATTATTATAGCTCACAGAATCTTGTACTAAACACTATTTTAATTTAAAATACATTTTCTAGATCTCTGGGACGCAAAAGGAAGACCATCCTGTACCTGCTACAATGTTCTACATCTCCCCTTTTAATAAAACCATTTTTCTTCAAATACATTAACTTACAAACTTCATGCAACCCCAAATGAGTCTTAATAAGAAAAATTAATTGTGGACCACGTACATTTTCAATTTCAAGCTAAAATTTTAGGCAGAAAACCCCACCTGCTAACAACATTTCTCTTTCTCCACAGAAAGACTGTCAATAACAACAGCACATAATGCCATTTTTTCCTGACTTTAAAATGTCAAAAAAAACAACAAATAAACATTCTTATAAGATTTTAAACATATACTGAAAATTCATTTTTTTCTGGAAACTGCACAATTGCATATTTTACTCATGAGTGAACTTTTTCAAAGTCTGTTTGGATTTAATTTTAAAAAAGTTTTACATGCATTTCCTTCAATTATTTTGGCCATAATTTCAGTAAAGATTAACAAGTAAATGTTAGAGATTAATGTATCATCAATATAACTTAAAAAGTCCATGATGTACATGCACAAACTGACATTCCCAGACAGGTAACTGACGAAGGGACTAAACAATGGTTTGGGGTTTGATGCATGCACTAAAATAACAACCAGCATTCTTCCAAAATATCTGTTGTTTTTCCTGTTCTCAAATATGGAGTAAAATGGACACGGTGTCTACTTTTTCCACTGAAGTATTTTGCAATTTGAAAGGGCATTCAAATGTATCATGGATTTCAGATCACAAAGCTCAGAAATCCTGCAACACACAAAAAACCTCCCCAACAAAGCCTTGCTTATAAATACGCCATCAGTAAAATTCTTCAAATTCTATTTTAAAAGATTCCCTACTTAATGTTACAGTTAGTTTATTAATATATTTTACATCTAGTAAACTACAATGAGAAAAATCCTTATCCATCATTTGCTTTCTTACTTATTTCAATTTGTACTTAAATAAACAATTTCGACAAATGCTACACTAAATACTAAAATATAAAAATTATAAATATGTGTCTTTGAAATTTTAGTTTGTTATACTGGTTTAGATTTTACATTTTTCTAATTTTTACTTAGCACTTTAATTAGTATTTAGATGGACAAAGTTTTGTTTTCCCTCTATTTTTAAATAACTACCAAAACATAGATAATTGATGCATATTTTATATATCATCCTCTTGCTGTTAAGTATTTGATTCATAAGAAGGCCCAAGAAACAAGGAAGAAATGAAACTGATCTAATATATTTATTTATGCTTCTAACTTTCCTCTCAGGGTTACGAAATGATCTTTTCTACTAGATCAATCATATTTTCTTTTACTTTAACTGTAACAATAAAAATTAAAGTTATTGTATTAAAGAACTTTATGTAAGAATTACAATAGAAAAATTTTCTAATCTTTTTCTGTTTACTATAGTCTTTCTGTGAAAAACAATTTAGCTCAACATATCTTGTTTCAGTAATTAAAATAAGCCTTACACTATATACCTAATATTAATAAAAATATCTTTATAGGAAGAGGACAATTTTATTGTGGAAATGAAGTTCTTTAACTTCATATCAAGAAATTTACTGTTTCCTACCAATGTTCTTAAATTCTATTTTACCACATTAATTCTTAATGTGTATTCTTTTGAAACATAAACTCTCTACTAAATATTTTTCAAAGTACTTATATCTAATTGTATTAATATATTTTAAATTACCAGATATTTTGTGCTTTTGAAAATGTATACATCAGTTGAATATAAACATGAAAACCTATTTCTTCTCTCAAATGTGTGCTGGTGATGCATCTAAAAAATGCAGCCTTTCATAGTTATAAGAAATTCTATGTGTAATTTCTATAACCACATCCTTGTTTTCATTTAAAATAATACTTAACAGAACCTGAAGCTGTTTAGATATTGTAACTGCAGTTTTAGACTATCTGGTTTTAAACATCTGCTTTTTGTGCATGGAAGTTATAACATCCATGCAAATAAGCCGTGCTAATAAAAGTATTTATTAGTAAGAGTAGACTGGGTTGCTGATTTTACAATATGCTCAAAAATTAGACTGTCTATTCTTATCTTACATTACTGCTGTAACATAATCACCAAAATCTGAAAAGAGGCCACACATGAAGTGCAGGTTTTTGACAGATTAAACAAATTGTTTATATTTATATTCTGACCCTTCAAAACAATTATTTCCTAGCATGTATTTAAACATCTTCCCTGTTAGTGTTCAAACCTTAATTAATTTGAATTTCTTGGCCTGGTTTTCAAGCAAGGACCTGTCTTTCAAATTCACCCAAATAGTATTTTTTTTTTTATTGAATTGGTTGACATTTATGTTTAGGATAATTTATCTGAAAAAAAAAAACCTTTGTTTTTTTTTTTTACTTTGCATCATAAATATAACTTTCACTTTAATTTTGTCATGTTTTAAATACTTTTCAAAGATTCCTCATGAGAATCCTGTACTGGCAGTCTATGACAAAGAACAAGCAAAATATTTTTTTTCCTTTCTCTTTAACCATCAAACTGATCCTTTTAAATAAAAATTTCCGATTAAGTACTTTCATTCAACTTAACATTCCTCCTTTCTGTCATTTCCGTGCTCTCTATCAATTAGGACAAGCAAAGCAGAAATACTTGTTACTTGTTACTCTCTGATTAAAATGCTCCCTGTCAACTAATAACTAAAGAGTAAATCTCCCTACAAAATTGTAAAAAAAAGAAAGAAAGAAAAAAAGAAAGGAAAAGTAAAGAAAGAAAGAAAAAGGAAACCCTCAGTTTTTTAGGAGGTAAACCTTGTGATATTTTTCTATAGAAATTAAAAAAAAATACCTATGTAAATAATTATGGTCACCCCTACCCTGTGAAAAATCTTAATGGGCTGAAGGATATTTGAATTTCTGAGTTTAATGCTAGACAGCAGTGGTTTCAAATAATATAGTTAATGCTGGAAAAAAAAATTTTTAAATTCTGTTTTAGATTTTGTCACAAAACTATCATAACTTCACAGTTCCTCATACCCACAGTTGTTCTGTATTTTATTTTGCCATTAATATGTCTGAGGAATGAAGGGTCATATTCATAACTCCACAGTTTTAAAATCTTTGTACTACATTTCATTGCTAATTAATCCCATCTGTCTCCCCAAGTTTTCTAATACATAATAATGTCTATTGAAAACACAATATTTAACTTAAACTTCAAATAAAATGAAATAAAAAACCCAAAGTCTAAAATATCTAATTTTTAAAATGTCTTTCTAGCTCCATATCAACTTCTTCAAACTGAAATCTTCAGAACACCGCACCCTCTATGGTGGATATATTAAATATCTCTTGATTTTTGACTTAGCCTGGATATTTAAAAAGAAGTATGCTGTTTTTTCCCACCTCTTTCACCCCATAATTTTCTCCCTGAATCCGATTTGTAGTCACTAACTCACCTGCCTTCTACACATGAACTTTCTGTTCAGAAAACTTTCAAATTCCTTCCTTTCCTCCTTCATTTCTGGGGTGTGCCTGCTATATCAAATTGTAGAGAAGGGAAATGATCATTATTCTGGGCTGGTTTTTTTTCCCCCTCCAAATGATGCTTCCAAGACTTGTTTTCTCAGTCTTTCCTCCATACAACTGCACCACACACTAGTCAGCCCCTTTCTTTTTCTTTTTAAAAACAAAACAACAAATTTCACCTAACTACTCTCTCCCCCAAAACTTGATGGCATATTCTCATTTTTTCGGGGAGGGGGGTGGTGGTGGTTAGATATAAAATAGAGCCTGGCTGAGATTCTTTTTGCCTGCTCTGAACATAACCAATTTCTAGTCTCTGGCAATTTCTTTTTCACCTTGTCTGCCGTGGCATTCCGTTTGAGGTTCTCAGATGAATATATGAAGTTGGGGAGCACAGGTAGGTAGGACCACAAGAAAGGATGTCCACCCACCACAGCCTTGACCCTGCTCAGTACAGGTGGTATCTTGCTCAACACCAACCTGGATGTTTCAAGAGCAATCTAGAATATGTAAATTCTGTATAGATAGACATTTTAAAAAAAATGCTATTCCTATATGTCACTCTTTGCAATCTTGGATTATCTCGGCTAACTTTCCCCCAAAGAATGTGATCTTTATGAAATAATTTTGAATATGCACAGCAGAAGTCTTTTTCAAGGGTAGACAAGTTGGCCATGCAGAGGCCCAGCCTAGGCCTCTGGCTGAAGCAGTGTAGCCCACCAAGTTTCTCCACCCAAAACACGTACTTAAGTACTGCTATTTCTATTGCCTGGTCACAGGCTCATGGGAGGCTGATGGTAAACATTTAACCCCACATTTCTGACTTGATTCCATCACCCAGCAGAACAAGCAGACCCTAGACTAAGCAGACAGGGAAGGCACCACCCAAAGAATAAGCTAAGATGGCTTTATTTTGCAGCTCTGTCCATTTCCCCAGCCATTCTCCCAGCAACGGAGGTAGGCTTTGCCCTTATACAACAGTAAGGGGTCCAATATGGAGAGCTCCCAGGAGTCCCAAACTTTTACAAAGTACCAACCATAAACCAGTAAGACATTGCTGCAATAATATTATTTTTAATAAGAAAATGCCAAGTTAAAAGCCTTCTTTAAATTTTTTACAGATATAGTAGGTAAATGATTTTTTACAAAGAATAAGACATAAGTGGGTGCAGAGCCACAAAAACCTCATCTCTGCTTCATCCTCAGCACTACCAGCTTCTTTTTCTTCAGGAAAACAGAGAAACTAGGCAAGCACACTAGCACACTGGTCCTCATTCAGGAACCCAACGCCATTGTAACTGGGGAACAGACACAGTAGGAAGCCTTTCAACCTTCAGAAAGACGCCCTCCAACCCAGCCCTGGCCAGTATAATTGTAAAAGAAGCCAGGCAAAGCATTCCCAACCTTCTGAAAAGATTCCTGCCTCGTCCTCTGCTCGGGACTCCGCGCCACATTAATCTGACTCATTAGTTCCTATCAAGACAGCCGGCAATTTAAATCCAAGTCCTAAGCATACACTTCGTTAAGAGTGATTGTTTGGAAAGCCAAACTGACTGGTCCTAAACAGCAACAGATTAGTGTGAACTACTTACCAGGTCCAGCACCAGCTGCAAACAATTCTTTCATTTGCTTGATCCAGCAGAACTGCCAAATTCCCAAACTTCCTTTCCGTGTAGGAAACTAAGTTCCTAGAAATAATCAGAGTTTCCCTTATTAAGTCTTAAACGTAAACTACATATCCGACATAAGATTCTGAAGCATAAAATTACACAATTCCCCCAACCCCCTCCACAAAATCCCTCTTTTAATTCCATCTCTCTTTTAATTAATTTGGCAAAATTGCCTGCCTTCTCTACTATGCTTTCCTACTTAGACATCACTCTCAAAAGGAAGGATCCCCATCCCCTGACACCCTGACACCCTGACACACACACACACACACACACACACACACACACACACACACACACACACACACACACACTTCCCTTCTTCCTCACTTAAAATCTCCTGGGAGCATACCACCAGCTTCTCTGGTTTCACTACACTGCAGTCCCGGCTGATTTTAACAAAGCTTCTATCCTCTTGTAAAATGTAAAATGAGGGGGTTGCACCAGACAGGCTCCAAAGTCCCATTTAGCTCTAACAGTCTCTAAGTGGCCGTGCTGATCCAAAGAAACTGGAGTATTTCCACAGAAGCACCCACATTTGGACTTTGTTCTATATGTGTCCCTGCTGTCTCTCTTCACTCTGCCTTCCCTCCCCCTTCCAAACAGTCATGATTTAGCAAAAGGCTTCACTGCAAATTTACTTTCTGACTAATTCCATAGAGCCCAGACCTATGGAAGGTCCACCAGAGATCCTATAAGTGCACAGAGAGAGCAACTTGGGTCAGTTTTGCTAATTATTCTTTATCAACCAAAATGAAGCTTCTAGATGTAACCTCATCCCCCATCCATAATGCTCTTTATATAATAATTCTTCCCTTACATGTTGTTTAACTTTCACAATGTTTAAAAAAAAACCATGCAGTTGATGAACATTGTACTTCTGAGAAAATTTTCCTGGATCATAATTTAATATCCATTTTTCTCTGCACTGAGTCCTGCCTTGCTCTCCCCATCAATCTAATTCATTTCTTTCTCCAAGAAACCATCCTGCATCACTGTAAAGATAACTTCATTCTTTCCTTGGAAACCGAAGTGTTTGATGACATGGCAGCACTTGTTACTTAACGGGGGTCATTCAATTTGACCACGAAGACACTGACGTCAGTAATTAGTGACAAACCTATGACTGGAACCTAGAAGCAGCGTAGCTCTTCTGTGAAAAACACCATTTATTAATGCTTCAGTAATTCGGGAGATGTGCTTGGATTTAAGACTTTAAAACAGCCCCTGTCTTGTGTTTCTTAGTCCAGGACTTTTATCCACGGAACCTACACTTCCTCTCTTGCTAAAAGACAACTTACAAAGAATCAAGGATGCAAGTTCCCTTATTCTTTTTTCTAGCACCCAGCGGGACTTGGTTAGCAGCAGATCAACGGTTTAGAAAGAGCAAGATCGCCAGTAGCCTCAGATCAATTGGAAGCATCTCCATGTTGAGGATACATTTAGTCTTTTCAAATGGTGGTTTTGTATTTGTGAAACTGTTTCTTACCAGAGACAAGCTACTTCAAAGTAAGCTCGATTTATATTTATTAGGTGAAAAGTAAACAGGTGTCCAGACAAACACATCTTCTTCCCTGTCTATACAGAACTGAGGCTTGGAAGGATCCCCACCTGCCTCAGGTTGGTGCAGGAAACCCCACCCTTATCCCCCACCCCAGTTTTGCGGATGCTAAGCTTGCACTGTACCACTGAGCTACATACCCAGTCCTAATATTTTTAATTTTGTAAATTTGGGCAGCACCTTGTTACAGTAAGGAATCAACACCACTGAATCTGGACTCAGCACCCGAATATTACCCCAAAATAACCGTTTGCTTTTGGAAATGCTTTTGTTTATGTGTCTTCATGGCTCTCTCTCTCTCTCTCTCTCTCTCTCTCTCTCTCTCTCTCTCTCTCTCTCTCTCTCTGTCTTTGTCTCTGTCTCTCTCTCTCTCTCACACACACACACAATTTGTGATACAGCTCTATGACTTAGAACATAGCTGCTGAAGTAATAACTATTCAAAATACAGAAGAAAAACATTAAAAAACACATTATTTCTGCTAATTCAAACTACTACGTTACGAGCCACATCACCACACACTCTTTTCACAGCTCGTGT
Source organism: Peromyscus maniculatus bairdii (assembly GCF_049852395.1). Taxonomy (NCBI): domain Eukaryota; kingdom Metazoa; phylum Chordata; class Mammalia; order Rodentia; family Cricetidae; genus Peromyscus; species Peromyscus maniculatus. The sequence continues at coordinate 71,285,055 of NC_134855.1, forward strand.
GACCACCTTAGACTGTCACTTAACTTGGTCCCTGATACTGGCTCCTTCCCTTACCTCCCTCCCTCCTTTATTTCCTTCTTTCTTTTGAGGCAGGGTCTTACTCTGTAGCCCAGGCTGGCTTCAAAGTCATGGTGATTCCCCTGCCTCAGCCTCTAGAGGGCTACAGTTACAGGAGTGCCACCGTACCTGGGTTGGCTGTCCTATTCTCCCTCTGAAGTTCTCACCTGTGAATCCAAGATCCTCAAATAGTTTGGGATCAGAACCCCAAAGTCTCCCAGTATTTAACTGAGTAAAAGTAAATGATTCTTACTTTTCTGGTTTTGGTTTGTTTCTTTTTCTTTTTGGGTCTGTTATGCTTTTCTCACAAATTTACTTCTATAATTTACAAAGGCAATAAAAATAAAATGAATAATCTTTTTACCCAGGATTTCCATTACATGCCCATTTATAAGTTACTTGTCTCCTAAGAACTAAAGCCCTGCTCATGAGTCCAGAGAAACTTTAAATCTAAGCACTGCCTTGTATGTGCACATAACATGTCATCCTAAGAAGATTTTATAGGTACATGTAGCATTTTTAGTATTAAACTAGCAGATCCCAAGGTTTCTAGTATTTTTCACTATTTACTACAGACATTTTCGAATGAAGGAGGGATGGTATAATAAGCACCCAGGCATTCATCACCTCTGGTTAATAATTACCATTTTCTCGTATTTGCCCCATTGTCTTTTTTCCCCACTAAAATACTCTAAAGGAAATTACAGATATCACATTTTCTACATAACCACAATTTCATCATGATGCCTACTCGATTAACAACCATTCTCTAATCCCAGAGCCGCATTCCAATCTTTCCACTCAGAATTTGAGTTCCTCAATAACATTCATAAGCCCCTGTTCTGTTGTTAAGGAAGTACCCCCAAACCAGCTCTAAGGTAACATTCTAGCTTGTTCTACCCGGCTTTCAGCATCCTCTCAGATCTGCTCTGAGCAGACGCCCTGCTACCCCTGCAAACCATCCAGTCATGCTCTTATATCTGCAGCCCTTGATGCAAACATTGATGAGAAATAGACAAGAGAAACTGTGCCATCTCGAACAGATTGTTTCCTTCAATCATCAGTGTTCACCAAAGAGCAAAGAGAAAGAAAAAGGAGGACCACAGACCCCAAATAGAATCACATGGGTTTTAATGGGATTGTTCCCCTAATATTTCAGTAGTGGTCTATGTGATCAAATTAAACAATATATAAAGATGGTATACAGAGTCAAATTTATTGAATCTCAGATTTGTTTTAAGTTTGCATTACCTTTAATCATTTAATTAATTCATCAAAAGTGACATTCTTGTAATCCACAGTGATGAAATAACTGGGTTATTTCAAAGTCGGTTAGAGGGTAGGTAGGATTAGAGATTGACCAACTATAAAATATAAGTAGTATTTAGTATAGACACTAGAATAAAAGAGTTCACTTATCCTTTTGTAGAAAATAGAGGCATAGCTGGGGTTGGTGGTGCATGCCTTTAGTCCCAGCACTCAGGAGGCAGAGGAAGATAATCTTTGTGAGTTCAAGGCCAGCCCGATCTACACAGTAAGTCCCAGGACAGTCAGGGCTACATAGGGAGACCCCAACTCAAAAGATGAAAATAAAAAGAGAGAGTGAGAGAGAAAGAGGCATAAACAGAAAGCTAAGATTGCTCTTTCTCCTCATCTGCAGTTTTCTCCTCCTCCCTTTTGTTTCATTTTTTGAGGTACCAAAGCCTCTCACACATGAGTTTTTTTCATTAAAAAAAAAAAACAATCTCAAACAAGAGCTTTGCCATGTCTATATGTGATGCTGTCTCGAAGGCTTTTCTTCCCTGTCATTTAGGATAGGAACATTGCTTGGAAGGTTAGGTGACATTCTTTTCACCTTTACCTTGTGGATTCTTGAAGAAAGTCATTCCCCTTCTTCAAGAATCCACAAGGCAGCTTATTTGATTGCTTTTAAAGGGTGATTACATAGAATTGATGAATCAAGAGAACAAACTTTCTATTTGTTTATATTTAATAAAACTGTATAGGGGAATATATTAAGAGCTACCTCTTTATTCCATTATAATAAAAGCAACCATGCTATACCTTAAAACACTTTTTAAAGCGAGGGGTCCATAATACAAGTTTGGAGTAAAGAATTTTTGCTGAAGGCCTAAGAATTGAGTGTATTCTTCAACTCTCAGATGTATATGCTTTTTTATTAACATCATTCCAAGAAACACACCAACATGACTAGATTTACATATAAAAATAAATATATAGAAATGCTTATGTTCCCATAAATAATTTATCTACAAAAAAAGAATATATAGAGTCAAATTGAGCTACCCTCAAAATGAGGTGGACGAACAGGGTAACCAGAATTTAAAGACAGTCCTCAGTATTTTCCTTTAAGTTACAAAGAATATTCCAGGAAAAAAATTAATATTTAAGTTCATTGTTGGCTACTTTCCAGAACAAAACCTAAAGGCAAGATAATGACTAACAAGCCAGGAGTGGAAAAGCCCTATACGAGATCCCTGGTGATCTAAAATCTAAGAAGTCCACCTTGAACATGACTGTAGTGCCTCCTGACAGGTGAGTGAAGGGACAGATGGGCTGTGTATACTGCCCTACAGATGATTAGTCTGATGCAGCCTGCCTCCACTTAATAACAGCCACAAGAAACAGAACCCCCTCCCCCATGCACACACCCATGAACACCCACATGCACACCCGTGCGTGCAGGCGTGCGTGCACACACGAACACACACACACAGGGATTTTTTTTTTAAGGTGTCTCTAAAGATAACACTCATAGTCTAAACGCTCTGTTGTGCCATCCTTTGCTGGCATGCTGCCGTCCAGGAAATAGAATGCCAGCAGCACCACTTACTCATCTAATAAATATTCACTGGTGGTCTCTACATGCCCGGTAGTAGATACATCAGTCCTAAAGTGAGAAGAGTCTTTGGAGAGCATCTAGCTCAATTCAGGTCCTCTATCAATGGGGACAAGAGAGGTTAGATGACTGAGTAACATCACTCAGATTTTTGGATTGCCTTTTAAAATATACAACAAAGACCTCAAGAGAGGGAGTTTTCAAAGTATAAACCATGGACATGCAAGAAAAACTGCCCAAATGAAAAGAGGCATCGTTGTACCTTTGTTTTCTGAGACAGGATGTTGTGTAGCCCATGCTGGCCTCAGACTCCCTATATAGGCTATGGATGATCTTGAACTTCTGATCTTTGTGCCTTTACCTCCAAAGTGCTGGGGCTCCAGATGTTCATTATTATACCTGGTTTATGTGGTGCTGAGAATCAAACCCAGAGCTTCATGCACGCTAGGCAAGCACTCTAAAAACTGACTTACACTCCTAACCCAATAATCATACTTTCTGACAATTTTTCAGAGAAAGGGAGTGAATTTTGAAATTTGTCCCTAACCCTAAGCATGCTCCCCTGTCTTTCTCGAACACTGATAGGCAATAACAAAATGTCTTCCAGTGTCCTGAGAAGAGGGACGGGAATGGAAAGGCCAGGGCACTATCAGTGGGAAGTGAAAGCTGGCCAGTACATAATCCAAACCAAAAGAACCCAGACCCTTAGTCAACTCTAAACCAAAGCCTTTCTATTGGAATCTGTATCTCACTGCAGCGGCTGGAGAATATCTTTAAGTCAGAGCTGCTAAAGGATGAAGAGAGAGTAAATCAATGAAAGAACAAAAGTAAGAGAGGGGAGTGGGAGAACCTGAACTTTTCTTCCTCTCCGCCTCCTCCTTCACCCTCCTCACTCAGGACCTTACCCGTAGTATTTACTGTGTCCCTTCTCTTCCTGTTTGGATATAAGGAGGCTCTCTGGAGCCCTTAGGATCAATCGTGCCCAGGAGGACTGAGAAGACACCTTTAGAAATTGTGAGGGAAACGCTGAGAAGACCCTTTGCTAACTTGGAGCTATCTTGTTAGATCCTTAAGAAGAGGCACCCAAGAGCTCCTACTTCCTGCCCAAACTGCATTTGCTCAGAAAACCTTGCAGATTCTTTTTTCCTTCTGGCTAAACCATCACCATCAGATTTCGGAGGACCAAACTTTAACCTCCTTGTGAGTCTAAGTCATATATCCAAGCAGCCAACAGCTCCAACCTTGTAAGACGAAAAGAAGTTTAAGTCATTTTCAGCTGTGTAGAAAGATGGTGACTGTCCTGAGCTACGTAAGACACTGCCTCAAAATAAAATTAAAAAGATTAATTTTTAAAACTATTTAAAAAGAGGTGACATATTAATGAAAGCAGTAAAAACTCAGCCACCTCAGTCCTTCATCCTTTTCACTCTTTTATGACAGAGCCACAGAGTTCAGTTCTTGGAAGATGATGAACTTCACAGGTATTTAGAAGTTGAGGGCACTGGCTAGCTAACCTCCCCACACAGCATAATCTGTGCCAGCATTCCTCACTGTCAGTCTTTAAGATAAGAGAGACCCTCAGATACCTAAAGCCACTTGATCTGGTCCCTCTCTGAAGTCTCTTTCAGGACAATATCATTGAGAAGCAAATAGAGATGAGAAGCATCAGCCTGAACTCAGAGTGACTGCCCCGTTGGAATGGAGTGTGGCACCTTGTCGACTCGCAGCACCTGCAGCTTGTCCTAACAGCCACCATCAGCCCCAAAGACAGGTTGTCCAAGCCACAAGAAGTCTTAAGCATCATTTCATTCAATTCTAACATTTTGTAAGTAAGAACACCAGGGTCCAGAGAAAGGAAGTGATTTGCCCCAAATCCCATAATGAACAAGCTGAAGATCTGGCACTTTTGCCCTCTCCTCCAGCTTGTTTACCCATGCAGTGCAATTTTACCTTTTCAAAATGTTTACCCATGTGTCAGTTCACATGACAGGATAGCTAACCGTCTGGGGGAGAGTGGACAGGGTACTTATGCTGTTCTCTAGATCAAAACAAACAAACAAACAAACAAACAAAAAGCTAGTAAAGAAGTTGCACCAAAAAGCCACTGCTAGACATAGAAGCAAAGCTGGATTTTTCTGACAAGGATTTGATGTTCTTCTGGCTGATGTGAAAACAGTACGTACTACCATGTTGGGTCGAGGAAAGGACTCCACCAGAGAGGAGTGAGCAGCTCAATGGACAAACTCAGAGCCTTTGTTTGCACTGTTAGTTTTGTTTTGAATAATTTTTTAGTATCTCAACTAACAAGAAAAAACAAAACAAAAAATTGAAGGGCAAAGTAAAATATAAGTGGTTACTTTGAAAACCACGATTCCAATGGTACATTCCCCCTTGCCTAACAGTTAAGAAGAATGGAGTCCACACTGATGTATAAATTCCTTTCCAGACTGAACATCACGTTTTGAACCATGCCTGGAAGTCCAGTCTTATGGCTTTTCCTATTTGCTCGTGTAATGCAGAGTGGAAGCTGCAGTCACTAGTAATTCACTAAATGAGGTGATGGATACTGTGTGGTGAGCCTGGACTAAGCAAGTCCATCTTCAGGACAGTGAGGAGAGGACTTCACCAGGCAGGCTCGAGCAGTCCACAAATGAGACAGCCTATGTTTTAACCCCTACCGTTGGAAAGGTCTAGCATAACCCACCATCACCTGTGTGGGTTAGGGGCATTCAATATACTTAAATGTGAGAATCAGAGAAAAACCCACAAATGCCAAGGGCAAACAAAAATGTAAAAATAGCTTTCTGAAGATACATTCCAAGAAATGAACCTTCTTACTGTTGTCATGAAAAAAAAATATGGGGGTGGCCATACCTTGAAATACTAAGCCCTCACAGGACCCAGTAATAATCATTTGACACTGAGCACTGGAAACCAGTCATAAGTATAAAAAATTATATTTTGCCAATGGGTCTGGTTGTTCAATGCAGAGTGATTAGCCATTGTAATGTTTCCTTTCCATACTGTGTAGATAGAGAGGAATAAGAATGCTTTTCAGAAGACCCTACCTTGAGTAAGTGAACTATCACATTTACAAGCAAGAAAATAACTCATAAAGACTAGAGGGATCATGTTTGGTCAATTAACTGCATTGTACTAATGACAAACAAACGCAGAAACTTAGTAAAGGTGGGTTTCAAGATCATCAGTCAGTGCAAGAAAGGAACGTTTTGAATTTCCAATGATGCTTTAGACTGACCAGTCCAATGATGCTGTAAAGTCCACAATGCTCGACTGAAAATTACTTAGATGAGTTTCTCAAATTTGGAAAACACTGTTTTTTTATGGTATGGATTTTTCTTTTTGAGATAAAAATTTGATTTGTAGCCCAGGCTGCCCTTTTAACTCTGATCCTCCTGCCTCAGTCTCTTAAGTGCTGAGATTACAGGCAGATACCATCATGCTGAGCTAAAAACAATTTCTTTTTCTTTTTTTTTTAAATTTAAGCACAACTGATAACAATGTCTATTTTCATGGTGGATATTGTGTTGTTTTGATATTGCTAAGTTTTTTTAAAGAGATGCTTGGGATGGCTAGATCAGAAGCATGATGTCATATAATAGTTTAGCTACAGAAATTATTAGAATAAACCTATCAAACCCTGAGTATAAGGAAGCATGTTGATTTATAATTTTTTGTCTGTTTTTATGATGCAGGTTTTCAAAAAATGTATTTCTTTAAATTAAAATTTTAAATTAGCATACAGAATAATGGGTTTCATTATGGGGTTTTCATGATATGTATCATTATGCTTTGCTAATGAGAAGGTCTAGAAAGTTAACATAGCCCTGCTGACTAGCATTTATACAGCCAAAGCTACAGTAGGACATAGTATTTGTAAGCAACCCAAAACCCATGGTCTTCTTGGTCATTTTTAACATTTATATTTGCTCAAAACCCTTTCGGATTGCTGGCTGTTTTCTGCCTGCAAGTTATGAGCAAGAAATCATCTGAATGCCAGGTAAATCTTGAGAAGTAAAAATGCTGTTTAAAATTAATGCTCATTAGTGACAGAAAAAAGTAATCAAGACCAGAGGGTTTAATGTGTGGGGGTCAGGGGTTTTTGTTTATTTTTATGTGTTTATTTTTGCTTTAAGCAGTAGCTTGAGAGCAAAAGAGACAGAGTTGGGCATTGCCAAGCAAGACCGACTACAAAGTTATTGGGGATGCTTAATTAAATGTTTTATTTTGAGTGGGTCACAAATAGAAAGTCCTTCAGCAAAGTGGGAAATAACCCTAAAAGTAAGACACAGGAAGCCAACAGAAGGTAAAGAAAAAAATTTGTTTATAAGGGGAAAGTAAATTCCATTAAGATGGTATTCAATTTCTCTAGTAATTAAAATAGCCATTACTTTGTGGTGCTTATTTTATTTGGCATGATATAAAACATGCTATGCTATAACTTTAGGTTTCTTATGTACATTTTGTAAAAAAAAATCACAAAGATAAAAATTCAGGAACTACTATTGAGAGTTGAAAAGTTAAATTGCTATTTATATTAAAAGTTAAAAAAGGAATTCTTTCTGTTGAATTTGAAGTTTCTAGTAATGTCTTAATATTTTAAGATATAAAAGATTTATAACATCACTCAAAATCAAAACTCTAAAAAGATTTATTTATAGTGATCAAGACTTTAAAGCTTAGGATAAGATAAGAATTCTTCAATCAGGATCTAGAGAAAATACCATTTAAAACACTTGAAAATTGGTTTTATAAAAAACTACATCTTTAAGTTTTTTATTGTTAATACCATACTACTTTAAGAGAGCCAAGGACAGATTTCTTAATATTGGGAAGTTTTTCAAAGTTAATTAAAAATTACATGGCCACAGATCTAACATCGTTCTTTATAGAATATCTTTAATATCTAGTGAATGCCTAACAGCAAACTATAATAAAACAGCAAAATGCCATTTTAATTTTCATCTATTGCTCATTTTAAATAAAGCAACACTACAAAATTTTTTGCTAAATCATGTTACTTTTACTCTAACTCACCAACATTTTTGCATCTAAAATGGATATGTTTTAAAATATTTATTTTTAATGTACTTCATTGCCTACAAGTTTAAAGTTATTTTCTTAAATGTAGTTCATTGTAGTCATTGTTTCTTTTTAATAGAAGGGTACCTGAGAGAGCACTTCATGAGGTAGATAACAAGCTCAGAAGACAGTAGGGCTTATCTCTAGTGCTTTTTTTAATGTCAGTATATTAATGTGTGTATTATCAGTATAAAAGCAATCACTGTGCCTTTTTAGTGTCAGCTCGTCTGGGTGAAATTCCAACAATACCCAGGGCTCTGCTGCCTGCACAGTGCCTAACAATTGGATGTTTGTGAACATCAGGAAGACAGAGCTGACTCACGTAATCTTTTGGCACCTTCTAAAACCAAGCTGACCCTCCTTAACGTTCACAATTGGGATATTAATTAAGGAAAGCAAACACAGCTGTTTAGTTATGGATTGGGAGATTTTCAAACTGTATTAAAATGCCCTTTGGTTTGATTCTTTCTGTAATACTTTCTCTTTCTCATATAATGCTACTCTGTTGTTTTTTTTTAACTAACCCCCTAGGATGTACAACATTTATAGAACATAAAAATAAATAATTAGTTTAGTAGAATATGATCACGATCTATGTTTAACTAATTTTGAATCAAAATTATAACTGGCTCTAGCTGTTTCATTTTAATCTAAGACTTGACAAAATGGAAAGTTTATAGAAAATATTCTTGTTTTCCTTTGAAAGTATTATTTAAGATACTATGTGCTTCAGAGATTTAAAAAATTCCTTTTCTTAAAAATCATTGTTTTAGAAATTTAAAAAGAAAATTAAAATGAAACAAAACTTCAATGTGCTAGCTGGTTTCTGTTTCTTACTCCTGGTTCATTCATTTATATGTAAAAATAAGGATGCAATATTTTTTAATATAAATTTCCAAATCAACAAGCGTATGTGACAAAGCCTCAATCTATACTCGGTGTTTAGAATTCAGAAACAAATTTATAAATAGAAGTTTCATATTCCAAGGAAAAGGTACAAAAGTCTGAGAAAAAAAGACCAAATCACCTAAATGGCTGGTACTGAAAGTAAAATTTTTGGTATTTTGCATTACAAATCTGATAAGAGCTTAACTAAGATGATTGAAAATTGTTGTATTTACTGAAGATTGCTTTTAGATTCTAGAAAATGCTTTTGAATAGTATCTCTACTTCCCATTTGTCTTGCAAACAGATTCAAATGCACAATTTTAAAATTCAAGACTCTTTAAATTTAAAGAAAATCTTTTTTTTTTTTTTTTTTTTTTTTTTTTTTTTTTTTTTTTTGGTTTTTCGAGACAGGGTTTCTCTGCGTAGCTTTGCGCCTTTCCTGGAGCTCACTTGGTAGCCCAGGCTGGCCTCGAACTCACAGAGATCCGCCTGGCTCTGCCTCCCGAGTGCTGGGATTAAAGGCGTGCGCCACCACCGCCCGGCTAAGAAAATCTTAATCAACAAAGCCCCTGATAATACTTTTCTTTCATTTTCATGGAAATAAAATGTTTAACTAATGAAATTGGCATTTATTTTAATACTGTAAATGCCAGTATTTGATCAAATATCAAGAGTTTAAACTGTTCTCAAAATAAGAGTTCTCAAATGTTTACAGTAGTTTTATTCCTAAGTAAAAATATCAAGGAATTAGAATTTAAAATTGAGAAATTGTCAATAATTTTTGGGGGAGGAAAAAAATAATTGCTTTAAAAAAACAGCATCACAGGGCAAATGTTCTTTTTTTTTCTTTTTAACATTTTTTCTTAACTACAGACACAGTAATTGAACTGAACTGTGATCAATTGACCTTTATCAAAATATTCCTAGTTTACAGCAATTTAAACAGTATAACTTGCAGCATAACATAGTCTTTATAAAATTTTCTTTTCTCTCTCCCTTTAAAAAGAGGTTCACATAAACATGAAAAAATATTTTAAATACTTACAATTTGTTGCATACCAATTTTTAAAAATACATTTAAACATATCTGCCTTTTACTGAACTATAAATCGACTGCCAAATTATGTTTGATGATCAAAGCTTTGTTTTTCAATTGATTCTAGAATAATTTATTTTTACATTGATTCTAAAGAGACATTGAAAACAGTCATATTTTTCAGTGGCATATGTTTTTATGTGTTAATTTGTTGAGCATTTTATCCCACAGGATCATTAGTTTAGCATTTAGTGATTTAGGCAGACTGTTGCCACAGCCTTAGGTTAAGAGCTTAAAATACCTAAAGATGACATTGTGAAATTTTTTTTTCAAATATTACAAAATTGTATAGTATGTTCTGAAAAGTAAAATGTGAAGAGAGTTTAATTTTTGGTTTTGTTTTGTTTTTAGTTTTTATGTTAGTTTACTAACTCCATCAAGTTTTGACTTTTCATGATCAAATAATAGCAGATCATGTCTGATAGTTGAAGAAAATGTTTTAATAATTTGTTTATTAAACTGTCCTTTCAGTTTTGTGCCTGAACCTTTATTTAAAGCAGCATTACAATTAGTATGTTGAATGTATTGCACACTCCTACATTTGAACAACAGTTGAGATAAGCTTTCTTGCTATATTCCTGCAACTTTCCTATTTCAAATACTATGCTTCTAATTTCCCAATAGGACATAGGACAGGCCTCAGCCATGACAATTTCTATCATGAATGCATTTTAAATTTTGCTGTAATTTTAATATCTGATATATTTAATGGACCATTAGTCTGCCTGATTTTACCTTGAAGTTTGTAATCCAGTTTAATCTTATGTGAATATTTATTTTTAAAAATTAAAAAGTGTCTATCATAATGTTTTTTTTTAATAATAGGTTTTCAAAAATATTTTCAAAAGATCCTCTACCTTCAGCTCAGAATTGATGTAATTACTTCTGAATTTTAGAACTTTATAACTTCATGGCTTGACTGGCATTTTAAGATTTACCAGTTGCTACCCTACTGTGAACTAGATAGGCAGGGAATAATTCTTTCCTTCCTTTAAGTTTATAACTTAAACTTCGTTTAAGTTTAAGGATTTATAAAAAAACATATACACACGTGATATGCACTGCAAAGCATCATATCCAGTATACAGGGAGCTTAATGAGTCTTTTTTCTCCTTGGCTAAGTCTTGTCATCTCATCTGAAACAGAAAAATGCTTTGAAGGTTAGCCTTCAGGGGGAAAAGGGGGGGGGAGTGAGGGAAGTCATTACCAACATACCAACATTACTATCCCTGTCCAATCTATTTTTTGAAAGAAGATTGATTTTTCAAGGTATTTCTTCTCCTCTATATTTATACACATTTCATGGAGGTTGAATGAAGAAGAAAAAGAAAATGAAGAAGAGGAAGAGAAGGAGAAAAAGGAGAAACAGGAGAGGGAGGAGAAGGAAGAGGAGGAAGTTTTCACAAAATTTCTCCCTGGCTCAAATCTTCTGATCTGTCTTCAAAATCACAGGAAAGTGCAATTATCTAGTGAATTGATCAGTGAAGACAATCCAGATAACTCCAACTACCCAGATCTTTTTTTACTGAGGAGAATTCCCCTCCTCTAAATTATCCAAATAATGGATTCCACTCTTCAGTTCAATTTGCATGTCTAGACAGATAACTAGACAGAACAAGGCTGGGGAGGACCATGGTTCTTGAAGCTGCACGATTCTGAATTGTCATTCTTGCTGTTTTCCATTGACAGCCTCACTGGTACATGCAGGACTCTGAGAAACGTCATGGTATTTTAGGCAGTCGAGATCCAGGTGCAGGCACATGTTTATTTAAGCTTGCCCGGGTTTTGGTTCTTTCTTTCGGAAGTCCATCACAGATCTTCCTAATCAGGCAATCACACACAGGAAAATGCAAGCAACTGTCCTCTTCTCCCTCTGTATTCATGAAAACACACACACACACACACACACACACACACACACACACACACACACACACACACACACCCATATTTTTTTAACTTACTTTTTTAACTTTACTTCCATCTTACAAAACTAAAAAGTAAACAACAACAAAAACCCCTCTGTTTGTTCAAGACAGTGCTGAATTACTCTTTCAAAGTAGTTACTTTTCCAAAAAGAAACTGGATGCAGGAATGTCTTAATTTGTAAGATTTGTTCAATGACATAAATTTGAAAAATGTAATGATCATTTCACAAAGTAAATATACATGTGTGTATCTGGCTATATGTAGTCTACCTTCAAAGCCATGTCGTTTGAAAAACATAAAAGAAGAAAAACTAAAACTTCATTTATAATTCTCCCAATTGTTGATGGGTAGACTAGAAAGGGTTAAAACATGATTGACTCAGCATCTCTGACACACATCCTCATTACGTCATCAGATATTGTTGACATCTTGGTAAGGAAAGACTTGCATGGAATTCTTCACTTTCAGTCATTTAAAAGAATTACAGTCTCTATTCCTCCAGAATATAATTGGGAAAGTAAAGTTTTAGTCACCTGATTAAAAAAAAATTTTTTTTTTAAAAACTTGAATTTTAGCAATGAGCTGGGCTTAAAATATTATTTGATAAATATTATTTCTCTTTATGGTTACTATTTCTTTATTTTGTTGAGGCGCATGTGGTGACTGCTAAGAAGCATACTCTTTGGCATCATGAGTGAACTTTGTCCACCATTAATCAAATAAAAAAACAAACAAACAAAAAAGCCCCCAAAGATTTTTGTTTTTAAACAGTGGAGAATCACAGACTATGTTCCAGTGCTGAAATACTCATGATGGCCTCTTCTTCAGCTATTGGTTAGCGCTCACGTAGAAGTATTCTGATAATGCACCACAAAAAACAACAACAAAACAACCAAAATAAAAAATAAAAACAAAAAACCAAACCAAAACAAACAACAACAAAAACAAATCAGAAGCAAACTAAAACCAAGATAAAAATAAAAATGGGGGATTGTTTTCTTCATTTCTTCTGTGGTGTTCCCTTGTTCATACTTTCCTTTCTTCTGAAAGTGTATATGCAGTGGTTCTCAACCTTCCTAATGCTGCAACCCTCTAATACAATTCCTCATGTTGTGGTGACCCCCAAACCATAAAACTATTTCATTGCTACTTCATAGCTGTAATTTTACTGCTGTTATGAATTGTAAATAATATTCAGTATGCAACCCTAAGGGGGTCGTGACCCACTGGTTGAGAAACACTGGCGTATAACCACATAAATCTATGGAAAGGAGATTGGGCATATGAATCCACCATATTATACCTTGTCTTAAAAACTCCAAAATTGTATCTATTATTTGTAATTTTTTTCTTTATAAAAATCTTGCCATGGTGTTATCACTTTTCCTTCCCTAATTATTCCTCTTCCATTTCTTTTAAAAGCAGTTCTCAATATTCTGCCTCATATAAAGAACGCGGGACTCCATGCCGGGCGGTGGTGGTCCACGCCTTTAATCCCAGCACTCGGGAGGCAGAGGCAGGAGGATCTTTGTGAGTTCGAGGTCAGCCTGGTCTAGAGAGCGAGACCCAGGAAAGGCGCAAAACTACACAGAGAAACCCTGTCTCGAAAAAAACAAAACAAAAAAAGAACGTGGGACTCCAGCTTCAGATGGTGAAATCCATCCTTAATTGGTTGGGGACTACCACGGGACTCAGACGTGAGCAGGATCTGCAGCGGGTTTGTGCGGTATTCCCTTTTCTCTCCAAATGCTGAGGAGCACATTTAGCACCCCCTACCTCTCCCTACCCTGGGGTCGTCCCTCTCTGTATTACTCTCTTCGCAGACAGAGCCCATCCATGCAGCTTTATGAAGGCCACTTCATATATTGAGGGTGCAAACTTGCTATGACTTTTGGACAAAGGGGAAAGCCGGGAGAGCCGGCTTCCTGATTGCTTCTGGGATTCAACCGAACCTGTGGCAGAAGACCTCACTGGTTCTCAGAGAGGACTCCGAGGCTCAGCAGGTGGATATCACCTAGGACAACCGAGGAGAATGGAGCCAGTTCTGAGGGGCTCCATTCCCGATTTCATTCTTTCCAAGTGTGGTCCAAGTTTATGACTCAAAGGTGGTTGTTGTTTTTTCTTTTTTCTGTCAAAGAGTAAATTGGAAAAACAATTATCAATCCCACCGCTTCTGTTTGTGGAGCTGTCGTCACCATTCAACTTAATAATTTGAAAAAATATGTCTTTATAAGTATGAATCCTAAGTTTCCAGTGCTCAGTTTCTCCAGAAGGTATACTAACCAGAGGCCAGGGCAGGAACTTGCATTTTTCTACCGAGCTATTCCGAGTGACCTCAATCCCTTTACTCTTGATCCAGCTTTTACAGGCACGGCTGTCTATGCAACAGCCCTCAGGGCTCTGTGGACTCCCTGAGCCGCTGATTGGGAGGAGGATAGGAAGGGCCTCCTCTCCCTCTTGAGCTACACACACCTCCTGTCAGGAGAGTGGATGTCAAGTCTCAGATGCAAGAGCAGAGTGCTGAGGGCAGGCTTACATCATGTGAGGAGCTCGCTAGACTGCTAGCCTGAGAAAGAATGGTTTGAGCTTTGTGTCCCAAACACTGGGATTGGATGCACTCCTGAGAAAGGGGTATATGGCAGCTGAAGGGCTCTTACTGTTTTTATTTTCTTTCTTTCTGATTCCTTCCTTCCTTCCTTCCTTCCTTCCTTCCTTCCTTCCTTCCTTCCTTCCTTCCTTTCTTTCTTTCTTTTTTGACTATAAGTCTATAAAGTTTGAGCAAAGTATTTCTAACATTTTCATGAGGCACTGTCAGGAAAATGTGTTAGGAAGTCTTAAGCTGGTTTACTAGAACTGACTAGCTCTGGCTCACAGGCCGTTTGAAAGTCCTTTCCCTGACCGTGCCCTGGGACTGTGTCTAGGTTGTTCCCGTTCTTAACGGTAACAACTAGAACATCTGACATGTGTATATGACTTCAGCACCTTACAAATATCATCTCTTCTGACTGCCATAGCGTCAAGAATGATGCTCTTATCAGCTGGACTTCAGAGTGAAGACCTCGATGGAAATACGACTGAAGGGAATCTGAATCTGTTCGAGTTCCTAACTCTGTGTCCTTGAGTGAGCACCGCAGGCTTTGGAGTCTCAGTGTCTTCATCTGTGAAATGGGGGTGTCCGGGTTCACTCCATGGAATTGTCATGAGGCTGAATATCCTGTTTAGTGCATGATGTGTGCTTAGGAGAGAGGCAAAAGATATTCAAAGAGAAGGCAAAGGGAATATAGAGATGTTGAGAAGCCTGCCGTCTTCCCAGCAAGGACCAGGACCCAGGTTTGCCGACTTCAAAGCCATGGATGAACCCCACCTTGCTCAGTGGTATTGGCCTGCTTGCCAGGTAGCTACCTTGAAAGTGACTCAGCATAATTTCCAGCTACCTTCATCCTGGCCAAACACAAACACATTTTTCCTTTTTAACAAGTAGACTTCCAAGCCTTCCATAGATGCCTTCCTGAAAGTCAGTGAATGACTGGGCCACGTCCTGCTATGGGCAAAAACAGTACGAAAGTAAATAAGGGCAAATTTCTGAGCATAGTATTCATTACCAGCTTCAACAACTGCTCCTTGTCCTCACAGGAAGTTTCCAAGAGGCATGTGGGGATGAGGGAAGTCTTGAAGTCCCTACATCACCCCATCAGTCTGTTTTTATAGTTGACATTCTTAGCAGGTATGGCCCAGCAATTCTGTTGGTTTAAAAGAAAAATTTTGTTGGTTTGAATGCCCAAGTAAGTGTTCAGTAACTCCCAAAGTGTAGACAGCAGTGTCCACAGGTCATCTGCGTATGTTCTCTTCCATCTGTTATGAAAGCTTATAAACGCAATTTATCTTAGCTCTACAGTTCTTTGGCTTTTCTAATGAGATTCTCTCCCTTGAGTTCTAAGTGGGATTGCTCTCAGAAACGAAGTCCCTTCTTACCTCTACACGTCTCTGCTCCCTACGTGCCTTCTGAGTCACTTCAGTTTAATTTGTTTACCCTTTGGCTACACTCAACGCACATTTGAGTCTTACTGACGTTGGTGCGGAGTATGTCATAATCAGACAATAAAACTATGGTTCTCTATTTTTAACCTGGGAGCTGATAGGGCTCGAGCTCAGAATTTGTTTTCTGAGGCCCTTGAGCCCTGCACTATGAAGCTTTTGGCTAACTTCTAGCCCTGGAATCCTCAGAAACTGATGGTAATGTTTCCTGATTTCAAGTTTAATGTTGGATCACATGGAACTTTGCTGGTAGTTTGCTAGAGGGAGGGATTTGTTTGTTCTCTCTCTCTCTCTCTCTCTCTCTCTCTCTCTCTCTCTCTCTCTCTCTCTCTCTCTCTCTCTCCTGTAAGAATTTAGAGGGAGGAAAGATCCCAGCCCACACTCTAGGACCCTTCAGTAGTTGACTCTAATTGCCGGTAATGATTTTCAATATAACAGCTGCCCTCAAGTTAGTTAAATATAACATATATATAGTGCAGTTTCTTAACTTTTTCATGTGAGGAAATGTCAGCCAGAAGTTATCTTTAATGTATATTGAGTAAAAGGATATTTCTTGTGGATTTTTAAAAATTTTTTTTTTAGTCTAAGTTGTCAAACACCATCTAAAATTCTTCACAAAACAATCAAACAGCACCAGAGGGTTCAGATTCTTCTTCAAACACCACCAGAAAATAATTCTAATCCAGGGTCTCTGAAGAAGGCACATATTTCTCATGTGGAAAAAATATGGACAAGCATCTATAACATAAAATCAAGTTTGCTGTTATTAGTCTTAGAGGAATTTGTGCAGCTCTTTAGATTCTTTCTTCAGCAGAAGATTCCTTCCAAAAAGAAAAGAAAAATAATTATACACGGTCATTGCAGAACTGTAATTGATAAGATGGAAAAGACACTCATTTTCTGAGATAGGCTTAAGTACAGCTCTCTAAATCTGAGTTTCCCAGTAAATAGGATGCTGTGTTTCCAACCACAAACGCTGCCTATTTTGTTCCACAAATCATATCTAATACAGTTTCATTAGACATGGCAAATAAAACATGATTTCCATAATACATGGCTCAATCTATGTTAAAAGATGCTTAGGTTGATGAGTCACTAACCCCGAACCTTGAAGATGAAGGAGGGGGCCCACAGTGGTATCTTCTGTCTATGAGGACATGAGGTTTCAGGACCTGGGATGGTTTCTGTGGGGTATGGGCACTTGAAGGGCCACACCCTTGCAAGGGCTGGGTCCTCCCCCCACTTCCGACCCTACCCACTGCTGCCCGCCTGCCATGTGCCAGGTGACTCAGGGCCTTGTTTTTGGCACATACAGACTCTCTCCTCTGATTTTCAAAGGCAGTTTAGTTCAGCAGCCACTGAGTTGAGTAGTTCATGACTCAGGGAACGACTGTGTGGTGGCCAAAGAGAAAGGAGAGTGCTGCAATAATAGCCTGCAATCTGCAGCCTCCTTCCTTCCTGCAGGCTCAGAGATCAGAGGAAGAACTCATCCAAGAGCAATAGCGATGGTCAGACAGAAATGAAGACGAAGCCCTTGGAGAGACCGAGCGTCGCTGGTCGGGATTCAAATCCACCCCTCCCCTCTCTATCACCTTCCTAAAGGCAAAAGGAGGATGAGGTTGGAAATTTCCTGATGTGAATTAACTAAGAAAAGGATTTTATTCAGACAACATAGTACATTTCAAAATGTAGTATGGGTCACCATCATGGTCCTCTGATTTACTCAAGAGTTCCAGATAAGGAGAGAAACCCTGAAAATTTCCCAAGTGACTCAGCAACTTTCCTCCATACTTGGAGGTCACTTGACCATCGAAGGAGAATATTGGTGACTAGAGCTGATGGAATGGAAGAGTAAAAGAGGATAATGGAGAAAAAGATCTGTGGACCAACAGAATGCCTGTCTCATCGGTGACCAAGTATCTCCATGTCCACATTCCAAGGAGGCATTTACAGATCCCTTAGACCACCATGCAATTTCTTTAGTTTGATTCAGGGAAGTGGGGCATGAGACAGTGCCAAGATCGGCATCTAATATGAAGGCTGTATAGCTGTTTAAAATGTATGTATTTTTTTCAGATCACCCGAGATCAGCTCCCAATTGCTGTCTATTAGTCATTAACCTTAACAAAGTTATGGCCTGTCTACCTCTATCTCAGTTTTATAATATGTAAATTAGAAAATCAAGTTCCAACCACAAAGGATAGCTGTGAGTATGGTCAGTTAACATTAGAGTTGCTGGTATAGTGTGGACACTTCTAATCCCAACCCTGGGGAGACTGAGGCAGGTAGGTCACAAGATGAGGGCTAGCCTGGGCTACACAGTGAGACTTTGTCTCAAAAAAAAAAAAAAAAGAAACTGAAGGATTTCTAACTATGGGAGCTCCATGATCAGCATTAAAAATGTAGCAAATTGCTAATCATTTTTCTAAGTTTTAAATGACTTTAATGCTGGATATTCTTTCAAAAAAATTAAAGTTTTCCAGGATGTCTTTCCTGCTTTGGTACTTATTTGATCTCAGGTGGGCAGTTGTGTGCTGTCCAACATAGATGCCTGGATTCAAACTGCAGTAGCAAGCCTCTCAACTTCTGAGTCCATCCTCTAGCCCTTGTTCTTCCCCTTCCCCTTCTTGTCTTTCACACAATTGTATGAAAGTACATGGCCACACTTTTGGAAAAACATTGTCAGAGTTTGTAAAAAAAAAAAAAATAATAATAATAACAATTTGAATTAACACACAACCTTAGTCTTGGCCTTCACATTCATATGTCTTTTCAGAGACATCCCATTTCTTGAGGATAAAGCTGTAGCTATCCAAGGGTGAGGAACTACTGAAAGTCACTCAGTTGTACCAAAGCCTTCCACTGTAAGCCATGATGGAGTAACTCCAGACTAATCCTCCTGCTAAAAGCAAATATCAATCCAAAGCATTTTCATGTCTTAAATATAGTTCAGAAAATAAAATCTCTGAGAAAAGTAGAAGGCACCAATTGTCAGAGGCTTCTGCTTGGAACTTCTGAACCATGGTGCAGAAAAGGGGACCACAATCCCACTGAGTTATGGGGAGAAGCAGGAGTGCAGGTTGTTGAAGTTTTGGGTTTGTGCAGTAGGTTCTGGAAAGAAAGAAATGTCGAGAGAAACAGCTCTAGAAACATACATTAACATCTCCTTGAGCTGGGAGGTACACCAGTAGTAGAGCACCCGTCTTAGCACATGCAAGGACCCAGGTTCCTTCCAATGCCATTTTTTTCTTTAAATGTTACCAAACTGTAGACACATAGGAAGAGATGGTAAGTCCCTGCACGAATTAAAACAAAACAAAACAGCTCTGTGGAACAATTGTGGCAGGCTAGAAAACACTGAGGATCTGAGCATCTAGAATAAGGTCATATCACTGTACATACTGGGCATGGAACTACAATTTGATTAAGGTAGGGATTTTAGGAATAAAACTGTTCCATGTTCAGACCAAGAATTTCTCTACATCTTCTCTCCATAGTTTTAAGAACAAGTCCCCAAAGGATCAAGCAACTTTGTGAGTAAATTAATTATTGGACAGAATAAAACTTAACACCTTCCAGAGTGATATAATGTGAAGTCCAAAATGTTCAGTGAATGAAAAAACAGAAAACAACAAACAAACAACAAACAAAAACCTCACTAGATGTGCAAAGAGAGAGAAAAATGTGACCAAGGATTTTAAAACAAGTTAATTCAAGAGCCTCAGCACATGCCTGTAATACCAGCACTTGGGATGCAGAGGAAGGAGGATTGTGAGTTTGAGACAAGCCTGGATCATGTAGCAAGAGTCTATGAAAAAAAAGAAAAAGAGAAATTGTAAAATATAAAAAGAAAACAAAAAGTCAAGAACTTAAAGCAAAACCAGACACCCTAAAAGTCCCAATACTGAAATAGAATGCATTTTTAAATGACCAGATTTTTAAACAAGACCAGATGGAAATTCTAAAAGTGAAAGTGATAATCTATAAAATTTAAAATTTACTGAATTGGTCTAACAACAGTTTAGACACTGCAGAAGAAGCATAGAAAAGTAAATTGGCTGAAATAATGGACATATCCCAGAAAACCAAGGGGCAATAAAAGAGGCTTAAGATAAGTGAAGATCCAGAAAGAAAGAGAGACTGAATCATAAAAAAAAAAAAAAACCCTGAATACCTAATGACTATCTCCCTTCGCCATTTGACAGAAAAACCTCAGTCCTCAGATCCAAACTCAGCAAATGCATAGATACAAAGTCACAACAAAAACCACACCCAGACACACTGAAACCACACTTCTGAAGCCCTAGAATAAACAGAAAAATCACTAAAATTTAAGCATGCATAGAGGGAACAAAAAATAAAAACACTGATGACTTTTTGCTGGAAACAATGGAAGTCAGAGGACGATGGAACAGTGTCCTTGTTCTAAGAACAAAGCCCGAGACTGCGTCCAGTGAAAATTCACCTCAAAAAAGGACAAGAGCTCTTTTCTTGGGAGAGGGTGCTGAGTAATGCATAACCAGAAAATTTCACCACAAGAAATGTTAAAGGTAGGCCAGGTGATGGTAGTGCACACTTTTACTCCCAGCACTTGGGAAGCAGAGGCAGGTGATCTATCTGAGTTCAAGGCCAGCCTGGTCTACAAAGTGAGTTGCAGGACAGCCAAGGCTAACACAGTGAAACCCTGTCTAAAAAAACAAAAAACAAAAAACAAAAAAAAACAAAAAAAAAAAAACAAAAGAAAAGAAAAGAAATATTCAAGGAAGTCAGTCCTCTGGGCTAAAGGAAAACTATACATACAGGAGCAAAGAACATCCAGTAAAGATATGGGTCTTATGCAAAGTGTTTATGCAAGTATGTGGTTTATACTATATGCAGAATAAAACATATGATACTATCATATTGTAAAACATACATTATAGATAGCATGAGAGGAACTGAGCATGGTGGTGCAGGCCTGTAATCTCAGCTACTTGGGAGGCTGAGGCAGGAAGATCACACATTCAGCACATGTTAGTCCTAGTTAGAGGGTGAATTTAAAGACAGCCTGAGAAACTTAGAGAGACATTACCTAAAAAAAAAAAAAAGGGCTGAGGATGGGTCATCTGCCTAGCATACATAAGTCTCTGTGTTCAATCTCTAGTTAAAAAGGAAAAGCATGAAGGTAATCAAAAGTTAGGAATGCAAATAATGACTGCTAGGTCTACCAGGAAAAATACAGATGAAATACATATAGCCTTCATAGCTTACAGGTTTTACAGTATACCCAGGCTATCTTAGACTTCCAGGTCCTTCAGCCTTAGCCGCATGAAAGCTGAGGTTACAAGTGGGCTGTGTTTAGTCTTTATGTCCACCAGGATACTCATCTCCTTGGAGAAGGCAGGCTCTGTATCTTTGCTCAGTCTCAGAGCCTATGCTACCAACCCGAGAGGCCTCTCTTGACCACATGCTCTGTCCTACTTCTTAATTTTATTTCACGTGAGCCACTCTCATTCTTTGCATTCTCAAGGCCATCCATATTTTCTTGTGTGTTTTCGGCCTTCTTTGCTGGACTCTACTTCTCTTGCTCACAGCCGTTTTCCCTTTGTCTCCATAGGTTCCCAGTGTACATCAGATGATCAACACACCTTTGTTGAATGAACCAATGTGTTCCATCCCAACAAATTATGTATCCTGCTTAAGTTGGCATTGAGCTGCCTGACTTCTGGGTCAACTCAACCAAACCCAGACTTTTCCACAGATCCAACCAACCTCATTATTAAGTAAATTCAGTTGTATAGTGCATGATATATTTATTAAACATCCCCTTCTCTGCAAGGATAGAGAATAAGATTCCTACTCAGCAACAACAACGTTCCCAAGATAAATGAAGATGGACCAAAATATTATAGTAATAATTATGATAACAATTATAACAATCCTAATTACTAGCATGTTTGTTAATAGAACTATTTAACTGCAATGTAATAATTGTTGTTAACAAAATGCATAAAATTTCAGGACTGTGTTAAGGCTTTCAAAGTCCTTTCCTATGAATTATATTTGATATCAAGAGAGTATTAATCTTTTTCTGATGTTAATTTCAGCCAGAAAAGAAATAAAGGGGAGATAGGATCTTGACATAACGGAATGAATATGAGGTTTGTAATTTCCTGGGAAACGTATAATAATAATAATAATAATAATAATAATAATAAGCTAGATGTGGCAGTACATTGCTATAACTCCATCACTTGTGAGGTGGGGACAGAAGGATCAGGAGTGCAAGGTCATACTTTGCCTGAGCACATAAGACTTTGTCTCAAAAACCCAAACTACTAATATTAGTAATTAACTACAATTGCTAAAAATGTATTAAGCCCCAAGAAGAAGTAGGGTATTCTATAGAGTTAATTATGAGTCGATACATAGTGATACACATGGGAAAGTATCATGACTTTAGCCTGAGAGTCTCATCTCTGAAGGGGCAGAAATTTCCATAGTAGTTGACAGAACTTAGAATAATATCCAATGAGGGGTGAGTATATGAGAAGTTTAAAGCATCCTCTATGATCTTTAGTAGTTGCCTCATCAGATACCTTGAAGGAGACAGTGGCTGCTTGCTCCTGACAAGGGCTATTTTGCTTGCTGAGGAGACCTGTCACCTCAAAAAGCTAGAATCAGGGAGGCTCCACACACATCTGGTAGTCTGCAGATCAGGATCTGTTCATACTGCCAACCATAAGCCTCATACGGCAAATTCTTAACTGTGTATTATATCCATTTGATGAATGAAATAATGTCATTGAGATGCTGCTCCTTGCTAATGCCCATGGGCCCGTCTGGAATTGGGATAAGGGAGGGCTTCATAAAGGGGGTGTTGTTTAAATGTGATCTGGAGGATGGATAAAATTTATCTTGGTGGGTAATGGGATTACTCATTGCTGATAAGTATTTGTAAAGCATGTGAAGACACAAGATATCTGTGAAGACACACATTTTTAAAGGAGTTTCTGCTGAAGATTATGCCAAAATTTTGATAATGGAAATTGGGGAGTACAATGTCTCTCAATACAAAGTTCCAGAGAGAAGGAGGTCACTTTCTGTCAAGGATGGCTGGTCTATTAGAACCTGCGCCCACTTGCCAAGGTGGGGATCCACTTCCCTCACCAACAGGGCATGTTCTGAAGGAAACTAAATATACATCAATTGTAGTCATCAATGCTTCTGTGGGTAAAGGTTTCCCATGCCCTGAGATGGATGGCATATCTGTTTTCTAACTTGGGAATTCTAACCTTCAGAGAGTCTCTATGGGAAAGAAAGTTGAGATACTGTCATTCCTACTTTACTGATATGGAAAATGAAACTCAGAGATGCTGTTAAATTTTCCCAGTGTCACACAATGTAGAGGAGAGACAGAACCTTGACGTGGATCTTTTTCACCTCAACCCACTACTCTGGTAGGTCCAACACTGACCATGGACCAGGCAAAGACAGAAGAGTCAGGAGCTGTTTGTTGAGAAGCAGTGAGATCTCACACACCTGGCTTCCTGGAGAAACAAGAAGGCTGTTTCACCGACTGAAGCAAGCCCACTTACCCAGCATCCCTCCTGGCTGGCTTTAACTCTCGTTTTCCTGATTTTGAGATGCTTTCCAAAAAGCAGCACTATTTGAAACAACTTTTCTGAAAAGCAATTTGGCATTAATTTAGCCTAAGAAATAATTGTGGATGCTCATGAGGATTTAACTACAGTGTTTTCGTCTCTGCTTTACCTATGACAGCCAAAAAACCTTTTAGTTTTAAGTTGAAAATCTTCCAAGAATACGAAATGGTGGAATCCACCGGGATGTGTGCACATGCTGGCATCACTGGACATTTAAAGTCATGCTGCATGAGACTGGGCATGCAGCTGAGCAGTAGACTGCATGCCTTGAGTGTGCAAGACTCTGGTTCCATCTCCGAATCCAGAAAGAGCTGCGATGATAGATAACTGCATGAAGAATTATTCTCAGTTTGTAAGAAGAGAATGTATGCGTGAGTCTGCTTTGTAAAAAACAAACAGCTGGGCCTTGGTCGTGCATGCCTTTAATCTCAGCACTCACTCTGGAGGGAGGCGGAAGCAAGAGGATCTCTGTGAGTTCGAGGCCAGCCTGGTCTACAGAGTGAGTTCCAGGATAGCCAAGGATGCACAGAGAAACCCTGTCTCAAAAACAAAAAACAAAAAACAACCAAAAAAACTATACACAGAAGTACATACCAAGCTGAGTGAGGGAATTGTGGGTTTTTTTTTTAATTGAGTGTATATTCTAATTTTAAAAATCTTCTTTAAATAAAGTATTGTTTCTTAAATCAAGGAAAAATTTTATTTTTACTTTTAAATTGTTTGCTTATTTATTCTTTTATATTTGGGACAGAGTCTCATGAACCTCAGGCTGGCCTCGAACTTGATGTGTAGATGAGGATGACATGGAATTTCTGGTCTTCCTGCCTCCACGCCTGGGGTACTGGGATTACAGCATGCATACTAGACAAACACTCTGTGAACTGAGTCACACTCAGATCCCTTTTAAAACCTTTAAAAATATATTTTTAATTTGGTGTGTGCGTGTGTGTGTGTGTGTGTGTGTGTGTGTGTGTGTGTGTGTATGTGTGTGTGTGTGCGCGTGCGCACATGTAAACAAAGGTCAGAAATCAACTGCGGGAGTTGGTTCTCTCCTTCTACGCTGTGGGTTGCCTTCAAGTCTGATGATGGCCTTACCCGCTGAGCTACCTTGGTGGCCCCTATCTTTACTTTAAAAACACACATATTACTCTTCAAAGGAGTGTCATTTCCTCTTCCTGACATCCTGACCACTAGTACGAACCAGACCAGAGCCGCTCACTCTGGACGCACTGTGATGTGCAGGGTTTGATTTACTCCATCACAGTCTCCCGCCACGCCTCCCTCTGAAGTCTGCGATTGAAATAGTAGAAGAAGACAACAGCCCAGATTCTGAACCGGAGCTTGAGAGACTTTCTGTGAGGAAAGAGCTCATGCCTCTTGAACGATCTCCAGCACTGATTTCCTCTCGGGGACTTTTCTGGTTTAATTTGTGCATCTCAGGCCTTTTATACCAGGTGATTCTACACACACACACACACACACACACACACACACACACACACTACATATACATATCATATACTTTACACACAAATATACAACATACTTCATACACTATAAACATACACACCACATACACATATACAAACACACATTCGTATTCCACATACAACACTACACATATACATATACACATATATACATCACACATATACATACCATACATATACACATATACACATATACACTACACACACACCACACACATACACACATGCACATACATAGTACACATATACACTACACACATGTACTACACACATACACATACCACACATACACACACACTACACACAGACATACCACACACATACACACATGCACATCCATAGTACACATATACACATATACACTACACAATATACTACACACATACACACTATCACACATACACACACACTACACACAGACACACCACACATATACACACTAAACACACATACATACTATATTATACAAATATACACCACACATATATACTCCACACACACACACATACTCATATGCACACACAAGTGCATACACACACACATCATCATCATCTTTCTTCTTTCCTTCCTGTACTAAGATCACTGTACTCTTCATGGCTAGACATTCACAAAAGGGAGAAGACAGTTTAGGACTATGATAGTATCCCACCTTGGACATCTCTGTAATGAAGCAAAGACCTCAATATAGCAATAACTTACATAGTACATGTCATGCGATAAACTCACCCCTATCTGCCCTAAGCAATTTATACGCGTTCACATAACCTCCCCCACAACCATCTGAAGTAGGCCTTACTGTAGCTGCTCTTTTACTGAGTCAGCAAATGGGGCCCGGAGAAGCTAAATATCGTGACCCGGAATCACCTGAAACGGTTCCCATGAACTTCCCATGTGAAGCTGTGAAAGTTGGAAGGCGTAGGCTTTCAGGTCATCCTGTTATCCCAGGATGACTCCCTAGAAGAGGCATTGGTCAGGATGGGCATTAACTGACTGGCCTCAGTTTACAGAATCTGGTGACCCAACTCTCTGCTACAGAGACTATGGCTAGCATAATTTGGTTAAGGGAACGGTGGGCACATGGGGGAGTTCCCCGGGGAACACTGGGTTAGTGCTCTGTGGCCGGAGGCAAATCTCCTGTGTTCGACTCCTGTGTCTTTTGTCTTTGCTCCACGTTTCAAGCATCGGGTTCTTTAAATTTCAAGTGGAGACAGTGACAGTTGAGCTCGTCATGAGAGACAGCGAATTCCCAGTCTTAGGAAAGCCTAATGGGCACACAGGCAGGTAGGATGATTGTTGGGGAATCCTCCGGACCCCTCACAGGTACAGTCCTACACTGCTTGGTACCACCACCACTTTCACCAACTGGCAGACTGACCAAGTCGCTCAAATCACCTCCGAGGTGTGCAGCCTTGGGAGTGTTGTTCCCAGCATCAGACTCCATGGGGAGGTAGCTGAATGGTCTATGGTACCTTCAAAACCCCTGGACTGCAAAAAAACATGCCTGAATTGTGACAATAATGGGTACAGCCAACAGGAAGAACTTTCCTAAACAGACCAAGTTGATTAAATACTACAGCTTTCATGAGCGCTCCCTCCATGGTGATATTTAAACACAGATGCTTCCACTGTGAATAGTTTCAGGATTTGATCTGGTCATAGAGAAAGGTGAATAATCGTGAAGGATGCTACAGTCATCCTGTGGATGCACAGTTCAGTGTGCTCCATAGTTTTCTGCGGTCAGGGCTTGGTCCCAAAGTGGTGGTGTTGGAAGATGCCTTTGGGAAGGGCTTGAGGGTCACACCTTTGGAATGGCCTGTGGTGCCTACCCCTGTCCTTTGTTCCCCAGACACAGGGATGTCAGTGTGCTGTAATATATGCTCCTGCTTTAACCATTTGCCACACCCACCAGAGGCCCAAAACAATTAGTCTACTCGGTCTTGAACCAGAACTTCCAAAACTGTGAGCACAGTGAATATATTAGAAGTTAATTGTCTCAGGTACTTTAATATAACAATATTATATTAATATTGGTATTCCCCCCTTTTGTCCCTTTAGAGTGTTCTGGCAATATATTTCCTTGCTTAGTGGCTTAGTGTTGCCAATTACCCTCCTTTAGATGCTCTGGACTTCTTGGTCATTAAATCAGTTGCACTCATAATCATTATGATAATTTCATTGTTGTACATTTGTCTGTGTATACATAACTTCCTAATACAGGCTCTCAGTTTCCATAGGAAAGCCTATGATCATTACCTACTATAATAAATGGCTTATGTTATATAGTGCTTTAGATCATGCACTATATTATATCCCATTCAGTCTCAGAACAATTATGATATGAATTGGCTATTATTATGGTCTAAATTTTATAGAAGATGAAACAGAGATATAGGTATTTACCAAGATGTCTGAAGACAACATAGCTTGTTGGTAACTAGAACTCTACTTCAATTCCATGGACGAACTCAGACAGAATGAGGGTAAGAAGGAACAAGGGATTCCATGCCAGTGCTCACAAGGCTACTTATTTCCTGGTCCCCAGAGAGCCTGGGTACCTACTTTTAAGGTAGACCCTCGTTCCTGTTACAAGACACTGTGTCTATTCAACCACATAAACCTGCTATGGGTTTCTCACCCTGGCTGGGTTTTCCATTCATAGCGACTCCTAACAGCAAACCTTGACATTTTCTTGAACTACCACCCTCAGACAGATGACAAAACTCAAGGAAACTCCAAGAAATTAGCAACCTGCTGTGGTTACAGAGGCAGTTGTAAGCCAACTTGTTAGACAGAAAAATACAAAATCATATCACCATGAAAGAACTTTGCAACCAAGAAAAATACAAAATCATATCACCATGAAAGAGCTTTGCAACCAGGAAGACATTATTGGAAACGGTCTCCATTTAAAGCACCTTAAAAATCACATTTATGAGGCAGGCAGAAGGTCACCTAACTATCTTCCAAATGAGGAAGTTGAAATTCCTCTTGCAGTGCGAGCTGGTATGAACCCCAAGAACAAGGAGCTTGTGGAATCATTACATCAAACCAACTCGTTAAAACAATTCTGCAGTCGGTGCCAGTAATGGATGATGATGGGAACCTTAGCTCTAACTATTTTCCCAATTTTGTGTTTCAATTTTGACACCAGTATTGTGCTAACAATGGTGGCTGCCTTCAAAATTGCTTCGGGGGTCTTTAAAAAAGTAAGAGAACATTAAAAATCACAAAGCAAGCTAAAGCACACAATTTTCAGAGAGACTGACATCAACAAAATAGCAAAATTTCAACCAGAGTTACTAAGTAAAATGGGCCTTTTTCATACAAACCCACTAACGGCATTTTCACAGTGTCCTCCTTTATGAAATAAAGAATGCCGAGTCTAAATGAGAATTATTTGTTCAAATGATTTTGAGCATCACAAAATGAACCAGTGTGGGTCAAAACAAGTACCTACCTAGGTAGGATAAACTCTATAATTTGAAAGAAGAAAAATAAGAAATTATTTAATATTCAGATTTATAGTTTATTTTAAATGTGTACATATTTATTTTTCACTCACAAATACATATAAGGTGTGATATATGTGGGGATTAATAAAAATGAAACAGGTATTTGAAATGTTACAACTCAAAATAAGCTCATGTTATATAATAATGAATTTTAAATACAAAGGTTCCATGTTATTTCACATATATTAAAATATTTCCAAATAACATAACAATTTTAAAATGTGGGCCACAAAATTACAAAGTTAAAATACATCAGTAGTATGTTTTTTTTAATTAACAGTTTATGTTAACATTTTTAAGAGATAATTTTGAATTGAATTCTTATACAAGTTTACCACTGTGCTAAGAATAAATACAGAAAAATATATCGGGCTGTCTTTTCAAGGGCATTTATATTAGAAATGAGATAATAGAATATAGTTGGATGAAAACTTTTCCTGTTTTTTACATGTGTGTGAGTGTGCACATGTGAGTGTACATGTTTATGTGTGTGGGAGTACACATGTGTGTGAAAACTGGAAGTCAGTCTCAGGCATCCTTCCTCAGTTGTGTCTACTTCTCTAGCTTTTATTTTCATTATTTTGATGTGGGGCCTCTTGCTGGAACCTGGGAATGATGAGTTAGGCTGGGCTGACCCTGGATCTGTGATTCTCTGACCCCCCAGCTCTGGTATTCTGAATGTGTATCCCACTCCAGCTTTTTACATGGGTGCTGGGGATCGGACTCACACTCTCAGGCTTGGGTTACTGACTGAACTACCTCCTCAGCCCCAAGTCATGTACAAGTTTTACATAAATGTACTATAGTTGGGCGTGCAGATTGCCTCTAATCCCAAAAAGGCAAAATCTCAATGAGCAAAAAATGAAGTAGGCTTTCATTTTTACTCACTTTTTTTTGTTTTTCAATGCTGGGGTTTGAACTCAGAGCCTTATGAATATGTTAGGCAAGTGTTCTACCACTGAGCTACATCTCCAGCCCAAGATTTTGGTTTTTTTTATACTAATCCACAGAACATCAAAATATAAATGACCATTCCACATCCACTTCTATAACCTATCATGGGCAATCTCCATCTTCTAGCTGGCCAGCTAGTGTGAGTGCCTCAGGACATCCAATACACACAAGTCTTCTTGTATACCAGTTCTACTCAGAAGGAGAAATTCTCCCCCACATTAACACAACAACAACAACAACAAAATGGAGCCCCCAACAGGGCAAAGTGCTTGGGAGCTATTAAAACAAAACAAAACAAAAAACCCTACAACTTAACACCCTAAGGTTTTCTTTTTCACTTTTAAAATGAATCTTAAATTTAAGTTGTGTTTGTGTAGCAGTTTTTTTGCAAAACCCTGTCATAGGCTTGGGACTATAATCCCAGGATTGGAGAGGCTGAAGCAGAAGAATTGCAAGTTCAAGGCCGGCAAGGGTCTAAGGTGAAACCCTACAAGGTGAACCCTACAAACACCAACCCAACCAACAAAAACCAGCAACAGGACTTAGAAGGCTAGTTCAAGGACCTCCCCTAAGGATAAGCCTGCTCCCACACCACCATCAGTTTCTTCTACCACCTTCTGGTCTCCCAGTAGACCCTCCCGGCTGACTTAATTGAAGTTACCCGTGAACTTTCAGTTTTGATCAGACTTGGGTATAACTAGATCAAGCCAAAGGAAGAATGGGCGGAAACAGGCTGAATGGCCTGGTCAAGAATTAGTCACACAGGACTTGGAGCTGTATGTAGCTCAGTGGTGGAGAGCTTGCCTGGTATGCACATGGCCCTGGGTTCTACCTTCAGTACTACCCAAAGTGTGGGGGGGGGCGAGGAAGGGGGGGCCAGGGATGGATGACACATCATTAAATGAGGCTGTCAGTAGGTAGCTCTGGAGGAGAGCTGGGGTTACATGTAGTTCTGTGACAGAGAGCCTGCTGAGCATGTGTAGGGCTATGGGTTCGAGCCTTAGGAAAGGAAAGAAGGAGGGAGGGAGGGAAAGAAGGAAGGAGAGAAGGAGGAGAAAGGGAGAAAAAAGGAAGGAAAGAAGGAAAAAGAAAAAGCTAGGATAAAATCTTAGTTGCGGCTGGGGAAGTAACTCAGTAGAACAGGACTTGGAAGGCAGAAGCAAGGGGATTAGGTAGGAGTTAAAGTCCAGCCTTGGCTACATATCAAATTGAGGCCTGCCTGGGCTTCCTAAGACCTTGTCCCAAAAGAACAATGACAACAACAACTAAAAATAAAAATAGTAACATTAAAAGTGAAATGTGGCCGGGCGGTGGTGGCGCACGCCTTTAATCCCAGCACTTGGGAGGCAGAGGCAGGCGGATCTCTGTGAGTTCGAGGCCAGCCTGGGCTACCAAGTGAGCTCCAGGAAAGGCGCAAAGCTACGCAGAGAAACCCTGTCTCAAAAAACCAAAAAAAAAAAAAAAAAAGTGAAATGTGATTAACAGCTAAAGTATATGGCAGACATTAACGTTTTTCTTAACCAAGAGAACAAGTATCTCAGAAAAATAAATTAAGGGGAGTCGGTTCTTAAATTGACCAAACTAGCTTCATGCTCATCTTGCTATGCTATGATTCCAGGGGTGTTTCTGGGTGGGCACAAAGCCACACACAATCCACAGCCAGCTGCTCAGAAGCTTTGCCGATGAGCATCTTGCCTTTAACATGAAACCTGTCCAGGCTAAGACCTGCTATGCTCACCTTTAGGGCTGTATGGGAAACCCAGCTAAGCTAAAGGCCCAGGCAAGGAGTGAAGGCTCTCTTCCACCTGCCAGGCCTCAGACTCAACCTGTGCCTAATGCTGTCTGTGTTCCCTTTGGGACTGAAACCCGCAATTAGCTCGACCAAGCTATACAGCTGTCTACAGATATTCACTCAAATTGCCCACAGCTTCTTATTCCAGCCCTTCCCCACTGCCCTCAAAGCAACAGGGGCAGTATAAATAGCTTTCAAAATAAAAGCGCCTAAGGCTTGTTAGGCATCCATTTGTTTATTCAATCAGGGCACCCAGGAGACAGCAGGGGACTGAGTCCCACTTGGGCACTAGGCAAGCCCAAATCTCTGCTTGTGTGACCCTTGAATTTTTCTTCTTTCAGTTATTGTCTCCCAAGACCACACTGGGAAGGTTCTGCCAGATGACCTGACTCTATGGAAGGCCCGGATTGGCCTGTGGACGTTATTGGAACAGTGGATTACAACTGTAATTTGACTCTAAAAGTGCACTTGAGTTTTTAACCCATCACAGATGCTGTCTCATGCAAATGGAAACCTGAATGTGGTAGAGCACTTGCTTAGCATATGGGCCAGGGTCCCAAGTCCAACACTGCTGAGAGAGAGAGAGAGAGAGAGAGAGAGAGAGAGAGAGAGAGAGAGAGAGAGAGAGAGAGAAATAGGATGCTCAGTGCAGGACGTACATGTACATATATCCAGGTAGAGTTTAACTTTTTACAAAGTTCATGTATCAACTTCTGTAACTAAACACAATGCTATGCAAATTTTAACATATTACTGTTGCCCTCCAATTATTTCTGAAGAGATTGCAGCAAAACAGATGGAAATGAAGGCGACCCGAAGGAAGAACAAGAATCACAAGGAAACACGAGCACAGCCTCACAAAAAATCTCACCCAATTCTGAGTGACTCAACACCAGGAGTTCACTAGCAGCAATGAACAGGAAAAGGACCTCAGCCAAACCGGAAGCTCAGGAAGCAGCAGTTGAGGCGTGAAGTTGGTTCTGTGGCAGAGCTGGGCATCAGAATGGCAAAGCTCCCATTGGCAAACCCAACTGTTCCTCACACCTCAAGAGCTCTGGAAAGAAGTCAAGCCCACCCTGAGAATTCTCACTGAAAATGACAAACCCAGTGGGAAGAAAACTGCAAGGGCATTGCATCTGTTTTTCCTCTCCCACCGTAAAACATCTGGAAACAGCTGCTGAGAGAAGCAGAGAAATTGTACCAGGAGGCAGAGTCTGGCAGAGGGACATAGGTCTCCAGCTAGATGTTATCTCTCCATCAAAAGGAGATACATAGCTACCACCGAGCCAGTGATGATCGCAGGGGCACAGGATGGCGAGAAAGATCCTCCAAAGGAAAGGCAGAATCTGAGATGTCCAACAAAGACTTCCAGAGAGGCCACCCTCTCCCCTCATCCTTAGTCAATGAATAAAATAAAAAGCAGCTCTTTAACTATGGGGCCTAAGGGGAAAGCCAGATGATAGTGTGAGATGGGGTCAGAAGGTCACAAGCATTGTGAAAGTAAGTACATCTGGGCTTGCGAGAAGGCTCGGCTGCGGAAGGTGCTCCCAGCACATCCCTGGAGCCCACATAAAGGCGGAAGGAGAAAGTCAACTCCCAGAATTTGTCCTCTGATGCCCCCCCACACACACACACGAGGCTGTGGCACACACACCAACACTCATGCATACATGTACACCACACACACACACACACACACACACACACACACACACACTAAACTCTTTTTTTTTCTTTTTTCTTTTTTCTTTTCTTTTTTTTTGGCTTTTCGAGACAGGGTTTCTCTGTGTAGTTTTGGTGCCTTTCCTGGAACTCGATTTGTAGACCAGGCTGGCCTCGAACTCACAGAGACCCACCTGCCTCTGCCTCCCAAGTGCTGGGATTAAAGGCGTGCGCCACCACCTCCCAGCCTCACAATTAAACTTTTTAAAAATAGAGAGTACATAAGTATAAAGAGGCTCTGTTTTGAAAAGCAAACAAAAAATATGTAAGAGGGAACTGTCTAAGCATAATCATGATTTTTAAAAAATGGAACGACATCAGTGCAAAGACATACCTACTCACCACCACCTCTCCTCCCCAGGAAGCAACACAAACACCAAGAAACAGACTAGAAAATAAAATTCAGGGCCATGGAGACGGCTCATTGGGTAAAAGGTGCTGGCCACCATGCCTGAGAAACTCAATTCGATCCCCAGAACCCAGGCAAAAATTAAATTAAAAAAAAAAAAAAATCAGAGGCAGTGGTGTGCATCTACAATCCCAGCACTCCTATGTTAAAATGGTGGTGGGGTGGTGGGGGTTAGGGGGAGCCAGGAGGATCCCCTGGAAGTTCTTGGGCCAGCGAGCCGAAAGTATGCATCTCACGGTAGTATACAGTGAAACACGGTAGAAATCGAGAAGAGACTCCTGAAGGTTGTCTACTGACTTTCGAGTGTGAGCAATGGCGTGCATGCCTCCTCCCAAGCAATAATAAATAGATAAAATTCAAGAAACAAAAGAAACATGATTCCTATGTGCCTTTAACTGAATACTAGGCCAACCCAGGCACGAGTTCATAAAAAAAGACAAAATTACAGGGGGAAGTGGGGGTGGGGGAGGGGGGAGTGGATCTGGAGAAACAGACGAGGCCCAAAAATGCCATTTCAAAAATTAACAAGTAAAAATGCCAAAGAGTACAATCAACCTAGTGTAATAGAGATTACAGTCATAGGTTTATAGACTAAAACAAAATTATGTAAATGAAAAAGGCAAATGTATTAAGTAAATCAAGGAGAAGTCAGTGATCAGGAAGAATAAAGGTGAGTAACAAAATAATAATCATGACTATACGTGTCATTGGAGGAGCAAATTAACAAATGAGGTAGAAAAAGTATTAAAAGAAATAACAGAAGAAAATATCCCTTAAAGTAACAACCTTTAAGCAGTGTTCCTTATGAAACAGGAATGATTCTACTCACTCTGTGTATAAACAATCCCAGCAGCTCTAAGAGGTGTGTTTAGTTATTTACTCTTACAGATAAACAATTTGATTGAGATATGCAGGATTTAAGTGACTTGTTGAATCCCTCCAGTAAATACTACTAAGTGTAGAAAAGCTTACATCCCCATCCTACACAGTCTCACTGTGTTGCCGAGCTGATCTTGAACTTTTTTTTTTTTAAAGACATAGGTTCTAGAAATATTTAATTTAAAAGCTCACAACTTCAAAATAAAACATCAGGGCTAAAAACGAAAAGGACTTTTTAGGTATTCAGCCGGAAAAAACGTAGATGTCCAATCATGCAGGCAGCCTGCTTCACGATGAGACTCAAAGCCGAGATACAAAGAAAGCTGCTTGCCTTTCTCAAACAGTTCAGCCCAAGAACAGTAGGCTTTGCAAATGCAGAGGCAACATCTACAAATGAGCTCAATGAAACAGGACCAATGAGCTGTTTTAGAAGAGAAATGTGTTTACAGCAAAATCTAGCCAGTTAAACAATAAAATGAAATAACTCAAGAATGGAGAAGACGCAGTAAAATGATACAGTAGAAGAAGTAAGTTCTAGACAATAGCTATGAACTATGGGTAGATACAAGAATGAAAATGACACAAAACTTGATAACGCACAAATAAAAACAATATTACTAGATACCACTAGTAAAACAGCTGCTATGGCCACGGAAGCAGCTCAGGGAAGCACCTGGGAAGTTCTTAATTTACATAGCAGGGAATAAATCAATGCCCAAAATCAGTCGTGGAGGGTGAAAGACCCACTGCTACCATTTCCTAGCCCTGCAGAGCACTAGCAGGGATACTTTAAGAAAGGATGTGCCCAGAGATAAAAATAAATTAATAAATAAATTTTTTTTTTAAAAAAAAAGCTTACTTGAGGCTTAAAACATTCTCAATCTGTTTTCCTCTTTGATTTTAAGTAACATTCCCTGTAATATTTTTGTTTTAAAATAGCAGGACAAGCACAATCCTATTTTATGTGAGGCTAATAATATTTTGAGGATCTGTGTCTCTCCATGAGCATCCACTCAATTCTTGATCTAGTTATATGAACCTAGAAATGTAGCGAACTACTTTTTTACTTCTTTATTTTACAGTGATGGGAGATAGAACCCAGGACCTTGGGCAGACTGGGTCAGCTCTCTACCATTGAGTAATGTCCCCACTCTACATAGTAAGAGGTTCACAAACTTGAGATCCTCCTGCCTCCATCACCTCAACATTGCTATTATCCACACCTGGTGACAAACACTTTCTAAAAGAAACAAACAATAAGGCGAGTTTTATGTAAACAAGGAAGCACAGACTGGGGAACTGGACAGGACTTATTACTTCCTTTGTTTTATAAAGTAAATGAATCAGACAAACACACACACACACACACACACACACACACACATCAATGGGAAGAGTCATGTAGTCTATTCCAGTTATATCATATTTGGTAGGTAGTCTGATATCTTCCTTCCTTCCTTCCTTCCTTCCTTCCTTCCTTCCTTCCTTCCTTCCTTCCTTCCTTCCTTCCTCCTTCCTTCCTTCCTTCCTTCCTTCCTTCCTTCCTTCCTTCCTTCCTTCCTTCCTTCCTTCCTTCCTTTCTCTCTTTTTTGTTTTTGTTTTTCTGAGACAGAGTTTCTCTGTCTGTCTTTGGTGCCTGTCCTGGATCTCGCTCTGTAGACCAGGCTGGCCTCGAACTCAAAGAGATCTGCCTGGCTCTGCCTCCCAAGTGCTGGGATTAAAGGTGTGCGCCACCACTGCCCGATGATAGTCTGATTTCTTATCAGGAAATTAAGCACTATGGAAGACTATTTGTGAAAGGAAAGGTACTTGTTTGTTTGTTTGTTTGTTATGTGTTTTAAAACATTGCATCCTCTCCTTCATCAGAAATAACTAACCCTCTCTACCATCAGATAAACACCATTGCAGACAGTTTTTATGCTGATATAAGAAGTAGCAGATGGATAGATGGGTAGAGGGCTGAGCAGTGATATCTTATGTACTATTTTAACTAACAAGATACCGTTTAATCTCTAGACTGTGGTATTGTCTAAAGTAACTTAAGAAATCAATGGCAGAGTTATCCATAAAAGCCACCCTTTGAAATGTATAGTTTAGCATCTACACGCTGACATTTAGTTGCTTTCTTGAATGTCAATTCTGCTGGTTTGGTATGTATATATACAGTTCTACTTCCGGTGTATATCCATGGCTGACCCTCCTGGTGCTACTCTATAGTGTCTTATCCGCACCCAGAGAAGGGAACTAACTGTGCCCCTCTGACATGGAAGGCCTAATACAGGATGTCAGAGCAAAGGAAGTGTGGATGGAGTCAAGAGGATTAAGAGAGGAAGAGGGCTTAGGTGCAGTGATGTGGCTTCCAGTGTGTGGGCAGACATGGAAAACAAGCAGATGTGGCCTCACAAGAAAACAAAGCTTGAAGAGAAGAGGACTGCAGGATGGGATAAAATCCTAGCAGGATCTGTTTTTACTGCTTACAAATACTTCGGCATACACGGCTGTGAATAGAATC
The DNA here is from genome assembly GCF_049852395.1 of Peromyscus maniculatus bairdii. Taxonomy (NCBI): domain Eukaryota; kingdom Metazoa; phylum Chordata; class Mammalia; order Rodentia; family Cricetidae; genus Peromyscus; species Peromyscus maniculatus. The sequence continues at coordinate 71,321,936 of NC_134855.1, forward strand.
GGTGATGCAAGAGGGGTGAATCAACCTCACTTCCATCGATTCACTAGTAAAAGGGTGCTAAAACAAGACCGGAAAGCAGCTTTAAACAGGGCGTGGTGGTACATGCTTGTAATCCTGCTGCTGGTTAACCAAAGACAAGAGGAATGAGTCCTCTGGGTCTCACTCAAGCCAGCCCAGCCCAAGTCCTGAGCCCCTGGCCTGAGGTGAGAGAATGTGCCTCAAAGAAACAAGGTTGGTGACTCCCAAGAAACAACACCCCCCCCACACACACACACATACACAGACACAGACATGCACACACATGCACACACGCATGCACACACACATACCCACACGCTTACATTCATGAAAACCCAAACACATCACACACACTCATGATCACACAAACACATTGCACACAGACAAAAAGTATTCTGAAAGTGGCCTACATCTAATACATCTGGGACTAGGACACGTGGCAGACCCAGGTGGCCAAATGAAAAGACTCACTACGGGGGACGGTGACACTATTTCCTCTGGGGACACAATCCAAAAGCCACGAGAGTAGCTCACCGAAGGCATAAGACACACAATCGTGAAGACATTAGATATTTAAAAGTCATTTTCTCCCCAAGCTATGAGCATTTTTCACACCAGGAGGGGACACACAGTGCACACAACGGCAGGATACCCAAGAACTTCACTGCTTTTCAGAGTTGTTTTGTTTATTTGTGGGTTTTTTGTTTTGTTTTGTTTTTCAAGTCAAAAGTTTTGACTGGTTGTTGGTACCCCAAGTCATACAGGAGGGCCTAATTAGTCCCTAACATATAGCTCCTCACAGGGGTCCAGTCACCCTACTAGAGATTCTAAAGTACTGTCACTGGGCTTGAAGCCACAGGAAGGAAGAGGAGAGAAGGAGCAGGAAATGAGGAGGCCTGAAGGAAAGGATTGGGGAAGGGGAGGACAACAGCAGCTTTCCTTAATGATCTGGACCAGTTAGGGTCACCTGCAGGCTCTCTGCTCCTTTTTCTTGCACTGCTGTATCACTCTTCAGTGGCGGAGATGTAGCTCACTTGGTTGTGTTTGCCTAGCACGCATGAAGCCCTGACTTGGACATATGGTACTGCATAAACCAGGCATGGCAGCGCATGCCTGTAACCCCAGTACCCAGGATGAGGCAGCAACATTGGATCATCCTTGAGTATATAGTGAGTTTGAGTACAGCTCTGACTACATGAAACCCAGTCTGGAAACACCTCTTCAATACTGTCACTAGAGAACTTTTCCGGTCAGAGGTCTTCAATGGCTCTCCAGGGCCCCTTGGAATTAATACAAAGTCCTTTGCTCAGCATTCAGCTTCCTCTACAATCTGGCACCTTTTGGGCTCCCTTTGTTCCCTGTTACCATTCTCGTCACCCAATGTTCCAATAACAATAGCCTCTAAGGTTTCCAGCATATACTGTGCACCCACCACTGCAGATTATTGTGGAGTTCCAACAGCCAGACACGCCTGTGCTCTTTATCTTTCTATCAAAATCCCACTCACAGCACAAGCCTGAGCTCACAACGCTCCCCACCCCCTTGAGCTCCCTACAGCATCAGCTCCTGTAGATTTTGACCTCTAGTTATTATCCGATTCATTTTGCCTTGAATTTACAGCAGTTTAAATCTGTTTTGATTTAAACTTGCCCCTGTAAGTGGTAAGTGAATGAACATTTGCAATCCTACTGTGGGACTTTCTTAGATATCATCTAATGTATCCTGGGTTGCTGTGTTGCCAGAGAGGCAAGTCTGTGGGAAAAAAGCACCTGTCTCCAGGCCTAACTATCTGAGTTCCGCACCCCCCAACCCCAGAACCTATTGGGTGGAAGGAGTTAACTGACTCCCATGGGTTATATATCCTCTGGCATTTACATGCATGCAGTGACATGACACACACATACAAATGCATATGAGTGCTTGTTATGCTATACTGGAAAGAAAGGGGGGGGGGTTCTGTTTGAAATCTGAACTTCTGCAGATAGGAGATTCCTGAAATATGTTTCCTTTGAGAGTCTTGGTGGAATGAGAATGAGTTAGATGGATTATTTCACAATAGCAATAGGAATTGTTATTGATAATCCAATAGCACAGAGACAAGACTGACAGAAATTGAGTCCTGGATAAGCCTGTCTTAGAAAAATGCCCTAGCCAGGAAATTGTACCATCTGTTTTCCCTCCTCTTTTCTTTCTTTCTCCCCAATCCCTTGATGCTTCTTGTTCTTGTTTACTCCATCCAGGTGCTCAACACCCCATCTCCAGTCAACTCTACCCAGGAGCTCAGCACTCCATCTCCAGTCAACTCTACCCAGGGGCTCAGCACCCCATCTCCAGTCAACTCTACCCAGGAGCTCAGCACTTCATCTCCAGTCAAATCTACCCAGGGGCTCAGCACTCCATCTCCAGTCAACTCTACCCAGGGGCTCAGCACCCCATCTCCAGTCAACTCTACCCAGGGGCTCAGCACCCCATCTCCAGTCAACTCTACCCAGGAGCTCAGCACTTCATCTCCAGTCAAATCTACCCAGGGGCTCAGCACTCCATCTCCAGTCAACTCTACCCAGGGGCTCAGCACTCCATCTCCAGTCAACTCTACCCAGGGGCTCAGCACCCCATCTCCAGTATACTCCATCCAGGAGCTCAACACTTCATCTCCAGTCTGCTTAAGGTCAATTGTTACTAAGCCAGGAGGTTCTTATTCCAGACCAGTCATGACTTCACTGATGTTCTATGGACTTGAGGCAAGATGGGCTACTTATGCTTGCTCAGTTTTTCCTGGTACAAAAGAATTATGAACTAGGTAGTCTTAGGGGCCTCTATCATTTCTAGAAAGTTCTTAATAGCTTATGATGAATGAGCATATGCAACATGAACAAAGAATCAATTCATTCTTCAGACTAATTTGAGGATCACGTAAGCAGGGTAGTTGGGACTCTGTCTTCCTGTCCCTCTCCACCGCCTCCCACTTGTTTATGTGTGCACTAATGTTCTATGTGTGTTTTCTTGTTTGAGAAAAGGGAGGAGAGACAGGAAGCTGCAAATCTATGAGAGTACATTATTAAAAATTGTTTTTCATTTATTCAAATGAACACCTACATGCTAATAAGCATTTCTTGGTTACTCTACACTTGGGATTACCATGGTTTTTTTTTTTTTTTTTTTTTTTTTTTTTTTTTTTTTTTTAGTCAATGTTAATGAGAAACTAGTGAAGACTAATTTTAAATAAGTTAATCTTATGGTAGAAGATCACTTGAAAAATCCACAATCCTACAGAATCCAGCAACCAACATCAAGAAGTAAGTTGCTTCCATGTATATCTAACAACATCCTCAAGGACATCCTGTCGAATAAACGAATAATCGAATCAACAGGGCTGCCTGGATGACTGCAGCAAGAAGAAGCGCGTGATGGCTGATTTCGGTTAGATAATCAATGAAAGCTTTGCAACTAGCCAGTGGATCTAAATTCAGCTATTTTTTTTTCCCCCAAAACTATCAATTAGACCTTCCCTCAGACAAGTGAGCGTGAGTCAATGAAGCATTTGTACAGGGACACTGTGCTCTGTCAGATAAACTCCATGTCAGGTGTCTTCATGAACAGGCTTGAACCTTCAGCTTGATGCTGGTGGAGCCCACTACAGACCCCCCACAAGCTTCACGATGCAGAACCCTGTGACTCTTCTGCTGGATTAGGGAACTGAAAGGAATCTCAGGGTCTCTGCACAGCGAGGGTCAGGCTCACACTCACATTCATTTTCACCAATTGTGGGCTGAGCTCTGGGAGTCCACCAAGGCTGTCTTGCCCAAAGCCATGTCACGATGGCAGCAAATTAGAACTGCTACAGTGGCCCCCATAAAAACAGCTCTGACTCTAGAAGGACTGCCACTTTGCTGGAAGTAAAAGGTATGTGCCTTGGACAAAGACAAGAATTCTGAAATAAGAAAAAAGGAATAAAAAAAAATCTACTCTGATCAGACATTTTGGGCAGTGTAGGGGACAAGATGATAATGAAATTGTGAAGAAAAAGCAAGTATTTGGGAAGAAAAACAAGCGACTAATGAACTCCACAGGGTGAACCATTATTTTTAATGCAAACAGAAAGAGCAGGGTTTTTGTTTTTGTTTTTTGACAGTGAGGACCACCTAGCTAATACAGGCAGTACTAGCTCATAAGAGACCAAAGTACTAACCAGACCACACAATAGCAAGCTTTGAGTTCAATGCCATTTACATCAATACAATTTTTAAAAAAAGAAAAGAAAAGAAAAAGAAGGAAAGAAAACCAAAATGGTTATCACATTTTTGCTCAAAAATTTCAATACAATGTTTTTAAGACTCTGTTTTCTCAGGATTTTTTTTTTTTGCTCTATTAAATGCTTCTCCTAAAACCAAATACATATTTTTCTATTGATTTCTTGGATACTTTTGGTAGAAACTGCTAGCATTTTGTTTCCTGAGAGAACCTTTCCTAAAGATGCAGTTTTTAAAATCCAGAACATTAAAAAATGATTACTATTTTTTTTTCAAGAATTGTGTGATTATAGAGTAATTACAATTTTAAAAAGTTGGCTCTCTTTACAGCTCTCAGAATGTCTTTAATTATCAGGCAGAATGCACTGACTTTTCTCCTTTTATACTTGTCCCTAAATCAGCAAGAAATGGGGAGGGGGATGTATGAGTGGGTCATGTTCTCCAGAGAGTAAACGTTTACCAAAAAGGGGGGAGAGGTAACAATTTTAATAGTAGGGTTTCAAAAAAAAAAAACTTGATACATCAGTTCTAATATTTTTGTGCCTAGCATTTGGCTTTATGTACATATGCTCTTTCAAGAAGACAGCGGCACAGAATTTCATTTGACATGTAGACTGCATGTTTAAACCTACCTCAAACGGCCTCTAATTTTTACTTCTTGGGCTCAGACTATTTTCCTTTCCTTTTTCATTTTAAATTTTAGTTTTGAAAATTGTTCTGGTATTTCTCATTCTTTTTTTCCTAAAATTTCTCATTTTCTTAACAAAATCATCAGTAAATAATAATCGAAGGCTCCAACTATACAATTATATCACCAACTGCTCTCCTAATGATCTCAAGGTACTCTACAAAGACAAAATCAATTTCTCTTTTTTACAAGATTTAAAAATTTGACAACTGCATTTTCTTAGCAGAATATTGATACTGAAACATTCTAGACAGGGCTTCTCTTAGGCCATATTTTGGATTCTCCTATATTCAAAGCTGGAGATTAAAATTTTATCCAAAGGTTTTTGGTTTAGCATTGTTAACTATAATTGTATAATACTATAACAAAGGTTTTTTTTTTTTTAAAGAATCAAAAGGGTTCTGGTGATTACATCAGATTTGAGGGTTACTTACTTTTGAATAAAAGACCACCTCATGCCAGAAATATGGCTAATGTTTAGTTATGTTATGTGGCAGATCTCTACTCTGATTTTAGGTGAAATTTAGTATTTCTATATTCTAATTCACCTTGGACGAGCATGTAGCTCCATGCTCACACTGAATTTTCCCAGACACAAGGTTAAATCCCATCTTTTACATGAGAAATATGAGCTTGGATCTTAGTGTGTATGTTTGTGGGCGCGTATCTGTGTGTGTGTGTGTGTGTGTGTGTGTGTGTGTGTGAGAGAGAGAGAGAGAGAGAGAGAGAGAGAGAGAGAGAACATCTGCACAGTTGTACACTTCTGCATAAACAAAATAGCCATTATGAAATTAACAGCACCTAGTCCCATCCTGATTGCACAATTTTAGGGTTTCCACCATGTTACTGAGCTGAGCTGTTGAAGTCAGCTTCCTATATCCACCTTTACCTTGTCCTTTCTGACAGTAGTTCCTGGCTGGTGATATACTTTTCCCTCATCCTTAGAAAGTTTTCTGAGACCTCAGCCTCCTTATTCTATTCTGTTCTCACTAAATGTACATTTAGTCTCCCAGAGTACATAACATTAAAAAAAAATGTCTCAGTCCCTTAAAGAGAAAGAATAAACATGAGTTGATTTCCCTCTCTATCACAACACTTCTATTTGAAAAAAAAATCTTTATAAGCCATCATTTCCTCAGTAAGTAGCATATGAACAACCAACAGAAAGATCGGGAAAGACTCAGGGATAGAAAGATAGTGGCCCTGCTCATCCTGTCTGCTCAGGAAAGGCAGGACGAAAGATGGAGCAAGTTCATAAGGAATTCCATCTCCCGATTCACTTCCTTTCATTTTCTCTCTTCCACATTAGAAAACACATTTAAGTGCAACAGGTGCCTGAACATACTCAAGGAAGAAAAATAATGAACAATTTGTGAAATTTTGGGGAAAATTATGAGATTTAGATTTTTTTTTTAATTTATGGAAATTTTTAATTTATGGAAAATTTTATTAAAATTCACTAATTCTGGAGTGTGATTTTTTTGAGTAACTATCAGAATTTGGCAATTTAATTTATTATAAGACTTTCCTGCATTTAGAGAAAACATAAACATCCTCTAAAAGCAAAGCAGAGTCACCGTTAAGTGCCATTTATAAGTATAAGCATCATACATAAAAGTGTCATTTATAAGTATAAGCATCATACATAAAACAAATGATTTGGATATGTCACACTAAGGCCTATAGACTTATAATCTATAAACATGAAAAGAAACAGAAGAAATAAACTCAAAATGAAAACATAAACTTAAAAATTATGATTTAAAAATATGCTCTCAGTTTAAGATTTTATGTAGAAAAAATTTGATCAATATCTATATTTCTAACTCCCCAATTTTTAACTAAAACAGAAATATTAACTTCAAATTAAAGAATGAATATAAGCATCAGAAAATGGTATATTTCCCTCAAACAAACACTCATTGAATGAGTATGTAACTGTGGAAAGCTGTATTTCCTTTGGATCAGGTGAAAAGCTATTATTTTATAGCCACACATAAAATTCTGTATGAGATATTTGAGCTTTGATAGGAAGATAACCTTTACTAAATTATATTTAGTATTGAACAAGTTAGCAATGCAGAAAACAAACACACACACACAAAAAGGAGAAAAAGAAAAAGAAAGACAAAGCAAAGAAATAAAATTCGCTTTTAAGTCTCAGATTAGCTAAGAGGCATCTTACTGAGAAATAAGATTTTAAATTGAAAATAAAAATCAATGATACAGTTCAATTTTGAGGGGTTTCTTTCTCTCAAAAGCACTTCCCTTGCTCCCAGAATTTTAAATCATCACAAAAAAAAAGAAAAGAAAAAAATCCAAAGCTAACAGCTAATCCTTAAAAAAAGCAATGAGCCTATTTATTTATTTATTTTTCTTTGAATACCATTTGCTTGCTATTTGGCATGTCAGCTACCGTTTTCCTGACTGCTCCACATTTCAACGTAGCTATTTCTTGTGTAAAACTAGCTGAGACAGGTTTTTTTTCTTCCTACCAACTACCTGAGGGGTAACTTTGGGAAGAAGCATCTATGCTTTGGAAGGCTCTGAACAATATAGGAAGATCCTAGGCTGGGCATTCATTTCTATGACAGCTTTAAACGCTATCTTAAACTTTTGTTTTACAAACAGCAGGCAGCAGATTTAAATGCAGAAACCTAGCCAGACAATTGTTTGAAAATTCCTTTCAGAGTTTTTATTATAAATGATAGTTTCTGTGCTCTGTTGCCTCTATATACATTTTCCTTTTAATTTATAAACTAAACATAAAGACATTTACTGGCTGGAAACGGTTTTCCGTTTTTATTAAAACATTGTCTCATGAATGTGGTGTTAATGCTCAGATAAGACAGGAACCAAATGGAGCTTAAATGTTCAGGAGGCCGATTTGCTCACTGACCCTTCCTCCGCTGACAATGGCAGGGTCTTCAGAAGATTTTATTTGGGCTCCTAGAATCTGACTTCTGCTTTGCTGTTCTTACCTCTGGCCCAGTTGCTCTGGTTAGCTCCCATCAAAGAGGAGAGGAACCTCTTTAATGAAAAAATATCATTCCTCTCACTTGAAAAAAAAAAAAAACCCAAAACAAAACTAAAACAAGAAACAACCCAAAAAATCCAATAATTACCAAAACCAAGGTCTTCCTACATAGTTGAGGCTAGCCTCTAACTCAGAAGCCTACTCCAAATGCTGGGATTACAGAACATTTAATTTGTTCACTTAAGGCCAGAGAAGGTCTATGTCTGTCTGTCTATCTGTCTATCTGTCTGTCTGTCTCTCTGTGTATTTTGTTTGTTTGTTTGTTTTTGTTTTTCAAGACAGGGTTTCTCCATGTAGTTTTGATGCCAGCTCTGTACACCAGGCTGGCCTCAAACTCATAGAGATCTGCCTGGCTCTGCCTCCCAAGTGCTGGGATTAAAGGCGTGCACCACCACTGCCCAGCTTCTGTGTCTGTGTGTGTGTGTGTGTGTGTGTGTGTGTGTGTGTGTGTGTGTGTGTGTGTTTTTGAGGATTGAACCCAGGTCTTGCACATACTAGGCAAGCTCTCTGCCACTAAGATACATCTCTGGCTTTTATTTCTTTGTTTTATTTTTAAAACAATCCTCAAATCTGGATCTTAAAGATGAATTGCCCCTGGAATCATGACTCCCTTAGAGATAGCTTAGACAATCTGTCAGATGAGACATTAAGCATTCAGTGTGGAATAAGTCACTGTGATTTAACTAACCAGAGTCTGTGACATAGAGACCGGGAAGCCCCACACAAAGTCCCTGGATGCTATCATCTAGGCAGCACAGCCCAATGCACAGCACTTGGAAAAGCTTGGTCCAGTCCAAACACTGATTGGGACCATGAACTCTAGAATCTTCTCCTCCCTCATGACATCTAATGACTTTCTAATTGCTTTTTTGCTTGCTCATTCTTCATCCAACCACCCCAGGACCTCCCTTATGTAGATCTGGGTCCGGAGGGGCCTGTCTCAACAATATTAACAGTCCATATTGGTTGACACCATACTGCAGGCTAAAGGTCCAAACTGACATTTCGTTTCATCTTTCCAGCAATCTCATCAAACAGGTACTTTCAGTATCTGTGTTTTATAGGTGAGGACATTCGGGCAGAGATGTAACTAGTTCAAGCCATGCAGTGGATTGGGGCAATATTTGGCAGGAAACCTACTTGGTCTACAAAGCTCATTGCTCTCGACCATGAAACTTCCCTGTTTCCCCCACTACCACCTACTGCTTCCTCCAAATGATGCAAAGAGATAACAGGACCACTCCTTAGGCTGTGCCTGACATGTCCCTGAGCTTCTGTTTAGATACGTAGAAAGAAAAGTGGCTGAAGAGAAGCAGGGAGGGTGGGCTCCGGTTTTAAATGTAAAAAGGTCTGTGGGAGAGGATGCCAATATGTATGCAAACTAAAAGAAGAAGGAAATAATCCTCAGGGCCCCAAACCAAACTCCCGAGTATCTCTTTCTTGTCTTTGGAATGTCTTAGCTCTACTTGCCAGGTTTGAGGTACAAATGGTGGCCTTGGCCCTCAGTTTTCTAGAATTATCCAGGAAATGCAGGGTCTACATCCTATTTTTCCTGTAATCAACACTAATGCTTACAATCAATATGCAAAAAAAAAAAAAAAAAGCAAGGAGGACAAATTATGTGGACCAACGTGAAGAAAACAGAGATTTGAGGGAGAACGAGAAGATCGTAGAAGACACTAAGGTTTCTGAGACTCTGAAGAGTGAATTTAGAAGAAGAAAACAAATCATTCGTGGGAGGGGATGAGAAACCATCGCTCACAAAAGCACGACTTCTGTTAATCCTTGGGGGAAATTGCCCAGACTCTGAACATTTACACTAGCACTCGGTTGTGAGTAAAGCTTGAATGGCAAGAACCTTAGGTAGACTGGCTTTTGGACAGACGGAAGGGTGGGGTTTTCTGTTTTTCTTTTATTTTTTAAGGTCAAAGAGAGTTTTGCAAAAACAATTGTGATTAAATTCAGTAATAAAAAAACAGGAAGTCACAACATTCAAGGGAAGATGAAACTGGAAAGCAGCGGTCCATAAGGGAGCATGTGAAGGGGAAGAGACCTTCTTACAAGCCCCTCTGCTAGCTCCTGGCCTGGATAATCCCAGGCACTGGCAGGCTATGGAGCAAAAGGACAGATGCTTCTAAAAAATATGATTTTTTTAGTCTGTCACTCTGGGAATAGTTCTGGTCCCATAGTTCTTAAGTCTATGGGCTAAGCCTTTACGACACTGCCATATGTATCAATTGGGATAGAAAATAAATCCAGCCATAATAATAGTGACAAGATTAGAAAGAGTTATCATGTACTGAGCATTAATGGAAAGCAGTTTACATGCACAATCTCATTTAATTCTCGACAGAATGTGATAACAGGTGTCACAATGATCCCCATTTTACAGATGAGAAAGTTGAGAAAATGAGAACACGTGGTTTATCTTCTATGAATTCTTACAGCTTAACCTCACAGTACCAACCCACCGCTTTCCTGCTGAACTGGAAATTCCTAGACTTCACCCCACCCCCTGACAATTCACACAAAGCTTTTATAGCCCTCATCTGGCCTTTTCAAAGATGACCATCTCCCAGCAGTGACTCCCATTGGCTATGCAAGGACTAACGTGGAATAAGAGCATCTAACCCCTCCCTCCCACTCACAGATACATTAACATCTGATCAGTACTAGAGTCAGCAAATGACCCCTGGCCTCCTCACTAAAAGGCAGAATTTGGGGGCACTAAAGACAGATAAAAAAAAAATCTCTGAAAGACCAGAACTAGTCTGAAAAACTAGTCTGCCCTCTGACCTTTCTATGTTCGGTTGAGCCTTTAATGTGCCTGTTTTCAGGCTGGGCTGTAACTCAGTGGTAAAACACTTACGCAGCACACAGAAGGGCCAGGGCTTCATCCTCAGCACTACAAGCAAATGAAAGAACAATCCCCTTCCCGATAACATCCATTTTCTTCTTCTTCGAGACATTAGCAGAACTGCCTGCCATCAAGTCTGCTGCTGTGTTATCTGGAAGTTGTCAGTCCACTAACCTCACAGGCCTGGACTCTGCTTTTCAAGGGACCCTTTGAGAGGCTCTGGCTACCTACGACTTTGCATCGTGGTCAAAGGCATTCAAGGAAATTTGTCTTTGCTGTGAACCTTAAGGTTGTGGATCACTGAACAGCTTCACATAAACTTGTCTTCCTTTCACCAGCCCTCAAACTCTGCCAAAAATACTACCTAAGAAGAGATGGATTATCTCTGTAAGATTCCTAGGACTAGGCTGGTTTGGACATCAGCCTCCCTCTTCTCCCACATCCACTTTGCTTCTCAGATATTGGCTGGCAGGACAGGTCTGTATTTGTTCTAAACATGTGCTCTATTACGTTCCAAATGCTTGTTCTCAAAACAGAAAGGACCAAACATCACAACACACACACACACACACACACACACACACACACACACACACACACACACACACACGGGGCAGGGGGGAGAGAGGGAGAGAGAGAGAGAGAGCACAACAGGGCAGCTAAGTTTTTGTTTTTTTTTTTTTTTTTTTAAAAAAAAAGGAGAAAGGGGAGGAGGGAAGGAGTTAAAATCAAGATTTGATGATGAACCCTAAACTCAAATCTTAATACCATAAACTGAAAGCCTTTGAAGACTAGAGAAACATGAGGCCCATGGAGACCAGGGGCATATTGAAATCCCTGAAACATTTATAAAATGTTTACACTTTTCTTTTCAGGAAAGTAGAGTCTATTGCTTCCATCAGATTATTAAAGGAAGAATGATTTCTTTCTAAGTCCAGTGCTTGAGGAGAAGATCTGATACACACTGTAGGGACTCAGTAAGTCTTTGTTAACTACGTATTCAACAGTAGCAGAGTCAGCACATGGATGAGAAGGGTGTGAACGCCACAGTATCTCATTTACAGATGGAGAAATCAAGGCCTGAGAGGGCCATTCAAGATTCATGACCTGCATGGGCCTGAGTATCCTTAAGTATTTACAAACCTATTTTCACATTGTATCACTTGGTATTTTTTCTCCTTGTCTCTTTTTGAAGCACAGAATCTTACTTCCTAGTTAGAAGCCGTCACTAAGTGCATCTGGGAAAAACAAAAGCTGTGAGAGCCCGTAGAACTGGCCACTAGAGCCATGGGTCTGAGCTAGCCCACATGTCATGGCTGCTCTTCCCATATATATCCTGAGGACGTAATTAACATGGCATCAAGATGGCTGCCATTGGTCAAAGTTCATGAGGCAAACATAATAAACTCAGATCTGGGAGAAGGCTAAAATTTAAGTTTCAAACTGATCTTGGCAAATAACTATCCCATTAGCAGGTGGTCTTCAGAATTAACTGAAGAAAGAAAAAAGGAGAAGAAAAAAAAAAGAAAGAACGGTCTGTGAGATGGCTCAGCAGACAAAGGAGCCGAGTGTGACTCTTGAAACCCACATGGTGGGAGAAGAGAACTGACCCCGGCAAGTTGTCCTCGGACCTATACACAGGGGCTGTAACGTGTATACCCACACAGATGCATAATATAAGTAAACGTAAAACAGAGAAGAAAAGAATAGGAAAGAATGAACCGGAGGGACAAGAATCATAGACCTCCCATTGGTGAGAAGGCTCCCAGGAGAATTCAAATGGGGCCTACAACTGTGTTACCAGATCCCAATGTAGCCATCAGACAAGAAAAGCTAATTCAGTTACTCTGCTCCCCAAGAAAGAAGAAAAAAATGAGAAAGAGGGGTATTCATCTCATCAAGCTCCTTCCTGCAGGCAGAGGCTTTGAAAATGACCGGCACTGGGATTCTATGACACAGCAACTTTCTTGGGCTGAGGCTTGCTCAGAACCTCTAAGTAGCATGGTGAGTGTCTCAGGGAAGAGATGAGGATTGGCCTAACCTTCAATCAATGCCCCCAGGACGCTCCTAGCTAGAGAGACTTGCTATCAACACTCCTTTGAAACCTTACATTCTAAATGCAAGCCATTTTGGGAAAGGAATCTGTTATGACATCCTGCATTGTATTTATGAATAATCTCTATGGTTTGGCAGTGATAGGCAATATTTAGTGACTAATAAATGAAAACCCAGAGAAGACCATGTGGGTTGGAGTCCCAGCTAAGTGATCTAGGTAAAATTACATAAGCAACTTGATATATAAATAAAATGGAGAGATTGGCATGCATGTTTATATTATATGAGACCTCCCAGTTTTTGCATACCATATCTATATCTATATACTATACTGTTTGAAGTTTAAGCTATCAATGGATTCTTCCAACATCATTAAAACAGATTAACCTACAGACAAGAAAACCATACCTCCCCAATATTGCATTCTTAGCTGTCCTCACACGTCAGCTGGAATATCAATTGAGGAGAAAAGTGAGTTGATCTTAACTTCTTAGAATTAACCTATTTCTCAATGATAGATTCTGGGAACCTCAGATTCTTATATATGAGGGGGGATTCAAAAGAAGTTAGGCCTAACCAGCAATCTGACAGCTTTACCCCCACTTTACAAGGTGGGATTTATAGAAGATTCCAGTCAACTTGCTTTTTTATTTGAGTTCTGCTCTCAAATTGTAAAAAAAAAAATTTAAAAATCCCTATGACCATCATTGAATTAATATAGCAAGTCAGTCCATGACTTAACAATCTGAAGGTTTTCTTCAGTGCAATATGCCTCTGTTCTTTCAGTCCCCCTTCTAAGATTTAAGGCAGCTTCCTAGTTGGGCTCAGGTGGAACCTAAGGATTAGCTTGGTAGGTCTGTTTCTCCCTTCCTCACAATTCTACCAGCCTCTGCTTTCAGTCTCTTTCAAGCTTTGAACTGAATATCCCAGTAAGAATCAAAGTATGACTGAAGCCTGGAAAGCCAGCTAAGTGAACATTCAGAAGCAAGGAGATTTTCTGGTTGCTTTTCCCTCCCTAGCACCAAGGAATCATTAGCCTAAAAGTTTTTCTCTCCATCCTAAGCTGAGCTCCATTGAGATGTCACTTAGCTTATTGGTATCTCTGAAGAAACTGACCACAGCAAAAGACTCCTTAACTTCCCCTTCCTTAGGGGGCCTGAAACAGCTTAGAAGACGAAAGGAAGATTGAATCGTAGTTCTCACTAAACAAGGCCATTGTCCCTTAGAACTGGTGGTTGTGGAAGCCTCCAAACACACCCAAGTCCTGCTTCTGGGATCAGAAGCAGGTTTGCCTCTTTGGTGCTGTCTTTCTGCTGACCATCTTTGATGGATGCATTTCTCTGAGGACTGTTTCCAAGCGCTGGACCCCTCGCTGCTGCCTTCTCAACCCGGAAGGAGTACATGTGGAAGCCTTGAGGCTCCCCAGCGAAGGCCATGCATGGGTTGGCATCTCTCCACTCACCTGGGACTCCTGAGATCCTTCAGTCAGGCTTTCCAGCTTCTGTAACCTCTGAGACTGCCTTGCTTGGGTGGTCACCCCTCGGTATCAGGACAGGCTCGGCCACCTAAAAGGTAACAAGACGGGGCAAGGTTACTTAGCTGCCTGAGAAGCAAGTGTGAGACTGTGCACTGGGGTATATTGCAGGCAGTCAAGGCATGGGAGGCTGGTGAGAAGGGAAACGAGCAGTCAGGGCAGGGGCCAATGCTGGTTCAAAAGGAGAGCTTTTCAGAGATGACCAATGAATCTTGCTGTTGAGAGGTCCCTGAGATAATCTGACACCGCAGGAAATATGCCTGAAATCAGGCTCTGCCTTTGCCTCTAGCCCGAGACAGGCAAGACAGAGCAACTTAGAGCAAACACACATCCCCAATAGAAGACTGAAGGGGGTAATACAATGTGTGTGTGTGTGGGGGGGGGGGGACTTTTGAAATGACGTGGGGTGAGTGGCTGGCACACTGAAGGCCACAGCAGGTGAAGTGGGCCCAAAATGAGACAACTCAGCCTGGCTTGGGTCACTTGCCTCTTCTCACTGAAGACAGGGGGGCTGGGGCTGGGGGGGGGGGGTTCTGTGGCTCCTTTACCCTATTTTTACCTCCGGAGAAAATCATTAGTCTTGATTTTTAAGACAGGCAAAGGCTACATTAGTTAGTTGGCTTGGGGGACTAGGTCTTCACTGCAGCTTTGCTAATACCTCACACAGCCCCCCATCTACCTCGCGCCCAGTGAAAAGCAGATTGGAGCCAGAGGCTGCCGGCTCTTCTACAGGCCCCTTTGGGGCTTGGCATCAGATGCAAGCGCCTAGAAGTTTCCATCAAGGCCCTTGACTCACTAGGTGAGCGGTTATGCCTTAGAAGTTTAATGACTAAAGAGATTATGCCTCCCCCCCCCCAACCTTTGCCTGCCTCCCTCAACAATGGCAAACTGAGTTCAGAGTGGGGAATGGGCTCCCACTGTCCTGAGTGATGTAATCACCATACGCAGGAGAGAAAAGATGCAAAAAGCCACTGATTTTTCACTTATTGAGGAGAAAGGGGGGGGAGGAATATTTTCACTGTCCTCCCCGGAATGTGAGACCCCCCCTTTCACAGACCCCCAGCAGGACCCAAAGTGAGCAGCCTCGGCTCTGGGCTGCAGCTGCTAGGCAGCGGCGGCGGCGGCGGCGGCGGCGGCTTTCAGACAGCAACAGTTGTCTGGCTGAGGCGAGGCGAGGCGAGGACTCGCTGCCGCACGACGCCTTCCGCTGCCGGGTGCTCTAGGGCCCTGGAACTCAGGTCCCAAGTGTAGCCCGGGTGGGAGAGATGAGGGGACTGGGGGCACAGGAGCACAGAAGCCTGTGCTCAGGTTATTCAAGCCCTTCTATGCGAGTTCACTTCTCTAAGGTCACCTCGCTCCCCAATCTGGTGAATGGTCAGGCTTTTGGAGAGGGAAGGGCTTCCTGGCTGGGGGTGGGGGGCGGAGGAGGTGGGATACAGTAAGCAAAAGACAAAGGAGTAGGTGAAAGGACACAGTGTGAAGCTATTTTTAATCTAACGTGGCTCTCCTGCTTCTCCCTCCGAGAGCTATTGCTCCACAGACGGCCCCAGGTGAGAGGCAGGAAGAAAATCCCCCCCAGCTTTTGCTCCCTCCCCACCGCCTGTCCAGATCTTTGAGATCCTTTTACTCTTTCAGAAAATGCATTCGGAGAGGGAAAATGTCCTTTATCTGGGGAGGGAGACCCTGATTTAGTCCTGGAGCCTGGAGTCCTCACGTTCTGTGCCTTCTCACGTACTGAGCTATTACCGGCTGCCTCTGTCCAGCATTCTCAGCATCCCTGAGCCATTCCCTTTTTTTCAGGAGAGGGTAGAGAGGGTAGAGTCTGGGTGGGTAACTGCAGGACCCAGAAATAATGGTGCACAGAGTTTGTTGAAAGCAGAAAGGTTAGGATGCGGGGGAAATTCAGGCCCTCCCCGAAAATGGGTAGCTTCGCAGCCCTGGGGTCATGGGCTATCACATCCCTAGACCCATTTCCTATCTACTTTTCATCTCCATGGGCATTTGCGCGTGTCTGTGTGTCCTTCTGGCCCAGTCCTTAAGGGCAAGGGCGTCTAGCAGTGTTCCTAGCTAGCGAAGGGCACGGGGCACAAAACGTGTTGAAGGCCTGATTTGTACCACTTGTAACCGAAGTGGTCACGACTGCAAAGAGTGGAGGGGGAGGAGGGGGGCCCACGGGCTCTCCCCTCTGCAGCTTGCCTCCCTCCCCAGGTCCGGGCGCCTCGAGAGGCCAGAATGGGGCTGCTACAGCCGCCACAGCTCAACAACCGCAGCTCCCAGAAGCTCTTTCCCCGCGGGGGTTTTCCCTAGTTTCCGCCTGTTTTATCCTCTTCTGAGCTACTTAGTTTTGAAAAAGAGGAGATGGGTGGGTACTGGAGCCTGCAACATGCCTGAAATTAGGGTGGAAGAAGGTTCAGAAGGAAGGCTCCGGGGAGCGGGCGGTGCCTGGGTGTTTTCCCCTCTTTTTCGGAGCTACCGGATTCACGGAGGTTCATCTCACCTCCTCCAGGTTCCGCGCATCCTAGCCGAGGATGCTTAGGGCCTACTGCCCCTCCCTCAAGGGCTTCCCCTCCCCCCCATATTGCAGACTCTAATCCTTTGGGTCAAAAATGACCGTAAAATGTCCTAAACTGATTCATATTCCAGGTGCTGACTTGGCCCTATAACCATGCCCCCCCCCACTTTTTATTGTGTGAGTGGGGATATTTGGGATGTGGGGTGTGGGGGGAACGATACAACTTCTGTAAACTTTTATTACATTTTAGCTTCTTCTCACTTCTTCGAAAACACGCACGCCATCCTCTCCAATTTCCCCTGTGATACAAAGTCGATTAAAAAGTTGGGGGCGGGGGGACACGCCGCGGGAAGGCGAGTGACCAAAGCCTCCCGGAGCGTGGAAAGGACAGGAAGGAAAGAGCTGATTCTTCCGTGGAAAACGGGGAGAAAGACTGGGGAACTCTCGGATGGAGCCGCTTCGGGAAGGTGCCGGCTTCGGGCGGTCGCTGGTAGCTGCAGTCATGTCGCCGAGCGCGCCCTCCGCGAATGCTTTTTGGGGTAAGGGCTTCCGGCTTTTGAGTTATGTACAGCAAGCCCAGACCGCAAAAAGATTCGCGAAGGGCAGTCTACCCGCTTCTTCGGTCCGCCGCCGCCGCCGCCTTCAGCCCAGCACGTCTCCGAACCCCGAAGCCGAGGAGGCTGGATGTCCCCGGCGCGCTCCTCCGCGGCTCAACCTCCCCACCCTGCGCGCCGCGCTTCCCTCCTCGCGTCCCCAGACCCATCCCTCTCTCTCTCCAGACAGTCCGAAGTCCTCCGACTCAGCCCTGCACAACCTCAAGAGGTAATGGAAGGCGAGAAGGGTAGCTCGGAGGGGGACCCCAGATCCCTGAGCCCAGCCTCCACCCCTCTCGTCTAGCACCCCGAGCCTCTCCGACCCTATCTAGTCTAACACCCAATTCCCATATCAGCGTTCTGCTAGCCCTGGCTGCAAGGTCGTGGATCTCTGAACAGGTACGGTCCAGATTTCCCCCGAATCCCCTCCTATCCTTCCTAGTCCCCCAGCAGAGGTTCCAGCCGTGACTACAGGCGCTGCGTAAAGAGAAAAACTCCCCCAGAGCACTAAATAAATACAGACAGGGCCGCCACCTCATTGGTGTGGACTAAAATCGTCACCCACCAATCAGAAGAGAGCTCACATTTCTTTTTTTTTTTTCAGAAGGGGGAGGGAGAAAAATATTTCCATTTCTAATTATTCAACAAAACCTAGACTAGAACACATTAAAATATTGTTGTTGCAAAAACTGTCCATGACTCCCTCCCATTCTAGCCCAGGTGAGGGGGTGGCAGTGTATATTGGGAAAGAGGGATTCAAGAGAGCGACCTCTTCCACCGGGACCTAAGCCAGGAGAACCAGACGGAAAATGACTGGCAAAGATGAACATGAAATAAGCTCAAACCCCACTCTAGTTGGCCTATTTCTAGAAAAATGAGACTTTCTCCAGTCCCCCTACCCCACTCTGCCCCCCAAAAGTTCTGAATGTTCACTAAGAAGGGTGAAGCTCTTCCCCCCGCACGACCCCCCCCCCCTCAAAACCCGTCCAGATGGTCCATTTGCCTCAGGTGCCCCTTCCTTGCTGCATCCCCCCCCCCACGCCCCATTCTGCAAAACGTTGGGGGAACAAGAAGGGGTGAGCTGGGGGCATTGATTGCCACAGCAGCGACAGGAGATTCCAGCATCTGCAAGAGGGAGGGGAAGAGAGACTGGAGAGGAAGGAGGGGGCATAGTCTCTCCTCTTCCCGCTTTCCTTTTTTCCTTCTAGGCCCCTCCCCCACTCCATCTATTCTAACTTCCAGCGGATGCTCTCTTCTTTACTGCGAAGCGCCACCCAATTCTCAGTCCCCTCTTGCCTAGCCCCAGGAATGCCAAAGAAGGATGTGATCAAGTAAACGCCTGTCTCCCTCTCCAGTGATATCGTCTCCCAGTGGGGAAAACCTAAGTCTGGGTGGTTTACTGCAAACATTGCAAAAACTTAGGTGCAAAAGTTTTTGTTGTTGTTTTTTCTTTTTTTGGCCACCCGGGAATCGACGTGCGGGCAGACTTATCCACACACACACAAGCACACACACGCCCTTGGCCCATCATACCCACAGGATGCATCTCTAGACCTCAGTCTTGGTCTCCCAAGTTCCTGTCGGCCTACCCCCTCCACCCATGCATCACCCTCCTACACTTCTGCGACCCACCCACCCACCCTCCCACTGCATTCCCTTTGCTTGGCTCAGCTACTGAAAGACGCAAGCACACACCCTCCCAGCGTCTGAGCGCCACGCCAGAGGGGGCTCCACAGTCTGCGCCTGCCACTGGCGTGGCGCGGGGCAATTGGGGAAAAAAAGTTCTGCTCGGTCGACCATTGAGCCTACCGACCACCAGGCGGCCAGTGCTCCAAATCCTTTCTTCTTACCTGAGTCCGGGAGTCTTGGGAGTTCATTGGTTCCGTGTGCACTTCAGCGGTCTGGAAGCGGCCCTCTCTGGCCAGCCCGCTCCCCTCCTGCCCCTCCCCTCCCCCACGGGTGTTTGCCCAGCGGCAAAGCGGGCTCTTCCAGGTAAGTATATAAGTTACTGTACTGTGTGGGAGGGTCACGATCTTGGTAATTGCAGCTTCCCGAGCTTAACCCCTGCGCTCCTGCCTCCCTCCAACTTGTTGAGGACTCTTCGGGGAGCGAGAGAGGCAAGCCAGCACCGCAGAGAGCGCTGGCTGGGGGGCGGGGGTGCAGCGGGCAGAGAGGGGACAGCGGCACTGCGTGCAGTGTTCAAATGCAACACCCCCTGACAGAGGTTTTCATTGGATAGGTCTTTCCCCCACCCCCGTTGGCCCCTGCTTTGCCCCCCCTCCCCAACTCCCATGTAGGGGACGTCTCCAGGCGAAGTCACGATTCCTTCTCAGTTCGGAATGAACTGTGACTAGAGCCATGACGCAGCCAGCGCGCATTACTCACTTTTTGCAGTCACGACTTGGGAATCCGTGCTGGTTCCAACCAAAATTGCACCGCTACCATTGAATTATTTAATAGGATCCAGTTTGGGGGTAAACTTGTGCATTGTGCCAGGCAGTGAAGAGGCAAGGGAGAGAGGGCTAGAGGGACATAAGGACACGGGGTGTCCCCCCTCCCACTTCATGGCTCTTGGAAACCCCACCACCACTGCTTCACGTTTTGCAGGTGTTTGATTGCCCCCCCCCCCGCTCCGCCCCGCAATTTCCTTTGCAAATGAGGCAGAATTTGTAAACAGGGAACTTGTGGGACGGAGAGGGGCGAGACTTGGAAAAGGGAACTAGTATCTCCCCTTGGTATGACGAGGAGGCGGAGGGGTGGGCCAAGAAGCTGCGAGCAGCAGCTTTGTTTCAAGCTTGGATTGTCAAGACAAAGTGTGGGCTGCAGCGTTATTTGGTTATTCTGCACCTCAGTAACAGCCCTTGTTACTATTAGGAGTTGACGAAGACTCAGCCACAGCAAGGAAACCTGCCCAGAAAGGGACCTTCGGAGCTAAAATTAACTCGACTCACTCTCTTTTCCCTCCAGGGGCTATAATCCAGTTGCCCTGATGTAGGTCGGTCATGCACGGCAGGGCTGTTGCCAGGTGGGACAGGGACTACCTAGTCTCCCCCTCTCTATCCTGTGCCCCCTCCTCACAGATAACCTCATCGACTTGAGCTTCAAAAGAACAAATATGCAATATTCCTGCATGTATATAAGCTTATTGTAGACTGCAAGAGTGCTTTGTTTCCCCACCGTCTACAGGCTGGCTACTCTTGTGGCTCAGTTTAAGGATGCACCCTAGTCCAAGGAGTCAATCAGTATAAATGGCTTTGTGTGCGAGTGACCCCCTCTCCCAATAACTTTTCTCCTTCCTCATCTGTCTGGCTACAGGTTCTGCCAAAGTATCTGGAGCTGATTGTAATGAATCTCACTCACAACTCACCCCCAGAGAGCTGGTGGTTTCCCCAGTAACATTTGTCAACCTTGAGAAAAATCCTCCCTAATTTCTCCTGTTAGTGGTTTGCAAAACTGCCTTACAGGCGCCAGGCGATGTTCCGAAGCCTGGATTCTCTGTGCACAGCACCAGCAACTCCAGTCCTTTGGTTTCTAATACTCCCATCCCAGTAAGTCATTTAGAGCTTCTGTGACTAGGATGCAAAGGACGCGGGGGTAGTAAGTGACATAACACACGCCTTTACACCCCTCCCAGGAATTGCAGGATGTGGTTATGTGAGGGAGCATGAAGTGGGAGGGGGGCAGGGTCGAAATAAGCAACCTATAGCCTCTTATTTTGAGAATCATCATCATCAGGGAGAAATATTTCAAAACCGCTGGCGGGAAGGTGTTGGAGCCAGAGACTGGAGACCCAGACAGTGGCCAGCCTCTGCAGGAAGAGATGGTGAGCCTCCGGCTTTGGTCTTGGGTTCCTGGAGCGCCCGGCCTTAGCTCATCCTTGAATCTAACACTTCGCTCCCTCTCCTTTAATTTTTTTCCCTTTTCCTTCCCACTCACCCCTCCTTTTCCCAAAGCTCTCACCGAAGTCACGACTATCCCCTTTGAACATCCTTAACCCCCTCCATTCCGGATCCCTGTTTTGCATCCAGGGCGGGGTTAGCTTCAGCTGGAGCCAATCCTGCCCCCTGGCGCTCAGAACTGAACTTGCTGCGGACCAAGGAATTTTCAGCACCTATATTCGTGGACAGCTACCAAGGGCGGGATCAGTCGAGACCAGCCAGGACCAGCGTCTAGGTGTTGATTACCCTAACCCAAGCAAGTAGAGAGGTTTGTCAGCGGAATGGGGATCGCTCCCCTCTCTTTATTACCTTTACCCCATGCAGTTCTGGTCTATATTCCATAGTCTCCATTAATCTCGCATCGAGATGGCCCATAAAATCTTGTCTGGCCACCCTTTATGACGGAGAAAATAGGGAGGGGGAGAGGGCAGTAGAGAGAACCCAGCTCAACAGCGCCGACCCATAACGAGAGAGAGCGTTGCAGCTGCTATTGACTCAAATTTGTCAGGGTGATTCCCAACTCTGCAAGAATTCCTTCTCGGTTCCTTTGCATGCAGCCCCCAATTCATTATATACATACATACATACATACACACAGAGAGCGCTACACCTCACCCCCTACTCAGTCTCCTTCTTCCACTTAGGAAGGGGCAAAAAGGCAGCCAAGAATGCATCCCGAGCATGCACGAAGCTTGTACTTACAGTCTGCAGCATGCACATGACATAATATTACTTACCCAAACGGGAACTCCTTAAAAGAGAAGAAGAAACACGGGGGGGGGGGGGGGGTTGGATAAAGAAAGGAGAGAGGAAGGAAAAATCCAACAATTAATTTCCAGACATGGGGAGGGGGGTGCGGTGGTGTCCAGGTTTTCTTCCACCCTCGCTGGCTTTTTATCCCAGTACAGCCCTCGGTCTATTTCTGGAACACGATCAAACCCAGATGCTATTTTTAGCAAGTACTGAAAAAACCTGCACACACAAAGGCATTTCGCTGGAACGTTGAGTCCAAAACATTAAAGGTGCACCAAGCGCCCCCTCCTCACTTGTTTCTGCAGACCCTCTTGCATTGCTATAGATGTCTTTCAAAACAGAAAAATACCCTACTATTTCTTATATTCTCCCTCCCTCCTATTAACTCCTGTATGCCTCTGCCTGTTGCAAGCTCCTCACAGTCTCCCAAGCAGAAGGCGTTGGAGTGGTTGTATTCTTAGAGCTTCAGGTCTCCATTGACCAGATCTCCTACACATTGGGGAAACTGGGGATGCTTAGCCCCTTCCCCCAGAAGAGCTTCCCTGGAAAGCTCTAGAGTCTAACACTATCCACGATGGACATCCCCAAATAGGGGGGAGGGGACGATCATCCATACCCTTCCCACATCCCCTACACACGCTTTGCAAAATCGCGTGGTGTTTGCAACACACCGCCTTTGGAAATGTAAATTTTTAAAGGCTGCACGTGTGTGTGTGTGTGTGTGTGTGTGTGTGTGTGTGTGTGTGTGTGTGTGTGTTTTGCGTTCTAGTAATTCACTACAAGGGGGGATGGAGAAAAGAGACTCATGAAGACAGCGCGGAGCAGCCGCCTCGAGTCTCCTCTGCCAGCCTGCGTCAGTCATCAGCTGCTGACGTCACGTGCAGATTCTCCTCTTTGGTGGGTCTGGTTCAAGCTAGAAGAGGCTTCTGCTCAGAGACAGCGCTTTGTGTTGAGCGCAGCCACTGAGCAGGCGAGGCGGTCGAGGTGGGCGCCAACCCAGGCTTGGGCTGGCCATCAGCAGAGGAGGCACAGGGCGTGCTGAGGGCCCCCGAGGGGCGTGCCTAGCCAGACTGCCCCCTCCCCAAACATCCTGCCGCCCTTTGCAAACTCGGCAGTGCACAGACTCCGGCGCGCGTGCTTTCCCCGCCCTTTCGCATCTGGCCACAGTAACAGAGCAGGCTATGGCTATAACTCGGATTAATTCTCTGTTTGTTGGCCAGACAGCCCCGGCTCCTCGAGTGACGCAAATAACAGATTCTACGGCTCCCCCGCCTCTTTCCAGCTCTCGATCCCTTCCCCCTCCTCTTCCTTTCTCCTCTTCTTTTCCCTGCGCCCACGCATCCTGCTTGGTCTCCCACGGAATCAGCCAGCTACAGCTTCCCAGAGAGCAATGATCTGAGTTACAGAGAGACCGACAGACTCACAGTACAGGGACGGATAAGCCTGAAAGTGACCTCAAGCGTGCACAAAACACACACACACACACACACACACACACACACACACACACACACACACACACACACCAGCACAGGTAGCCTTTTGCCAATGATCAGCGCTGGTGGTGGGAACGCCTAGAGGGGTGGGTCAGGCAGTCTTTTTCTCCTCACCGCTAAGGAGGGAATCCGCCCCTACAAATAGATAGCAGAATATTGGTGAATATGCAACTTTTCTTTCTATATGAGGTGGCAGAAAAAAATCAAAAAAAGGCTGCAGATGCTGTCTCTAGCCACGTTATCAGGCCTTTTGGAGGCCAGGAGAAGCTTTACTCTTAAATACCAGCAGATTTTTTTTTTCCTTCTTAAAATAATGACCCGAGAAAAGAGCTCAGTGGGTGAGCGTTATTTTCTAACCAGTCTGAATGGCCCTTGTTTCATGACGGTCTCTGTGTGTCTCGGTGTGTGTGTGTGCCTGAATAGGAGGTGTTTGGAAGAAATGCCACACCTCAGCATGACAAAGGGTTTCTTGATCGATGGAGGTGGGAAGAATTCCTCAAGATTGGAAAATCTGTACAAAATTACACACAATTTCCCCTCCTCTGATGCACACAGCACTGGATCTACCTGGAAGGGTCTCTGATCGGAGAATGGGAAAGAAAATAGGAAGTCAGAGGCTACACACAGGTTGCAAGCATGGACCATCTCCTTTCTTACCCTAATTATCAACTTTCCTTTACAGTTCTTTTGCTGGATGCCAATAAACAATTATTCAGAGGTCATTAAGAGGATTTGGGCCCTAAGGTCTGGAAAAGAAGGCCATTGAGACTCAGGCTATTGTAGCTCTCCCCAGCCCCTCCTAACCTTTGTAACTTGTCTTACAAGGTTTCCATTTAAGCTTAAGCCCCGGCAGTCCCTTCAGTTTTTGTCTGTGGCTTAAGCTGAGAGGGACAGAGGACGTCTGCTCCATATGGAGGACACCCTCGGGCAGCCCATCAGCAGCTGTTTATTTTTAGCTCTCTGAATGCACGTATGTATGTATGCATGTGAGAATGTTGCTGCAGTGGGCTGGTGTGCAGCCAGCAGCAGCATCAATGAGAGGGAGGAAGTGGCTTTGGTTCTTGTACTGGGGGTGGCTTATCAATGGGGCCATCAGATGTGACCAGGCGGACATGAAATGCAGGCAGTGTTTCAATGAAGTAGTCTCGGATTAATACAAATGTCAGCTAAGTGTGTATTTAAAGGCACAGAGGTGCATTTTAAGACATAAGATATAAGCACAGATGTGAGCTCATTCACAGAAAGTATAAGGTTTCTACATAGATGACATAAACTATACAGAAGAGATGCATTCAGAACAGTGTTGTGCTGTCTATGCTCTATGTGGTGATGGTATGCCACCATGCTTGATTTGAGATCACAGAAAATTCATTCATAATTCCTAATAGTTTTCAGAAAACCCTGAATAATATAGAGATGGGGGTGGTTGAAATGTTCTTAGGCCTGACCATCACAACTTTGAGGACAACAGCTGAAAAATATAACCTAACTGGGGCCACCTGGTGGAGTCAGTGGCTCTGCTTTTCCTCCCAGAAGAGAGTGACTCTCTGCCGTGTCCTGGTATGCTGCAGTCACAGGACTGACTAGATTGCCTGAGCAGGCCTAGGAAACACAGAAGCCACCACTGCAGAAAGTTAGTCCTCTACAATTCCCGCTTCTCCGGGTTCTCTTTTCCCTAGCCTTTGGTGCATGCTTGGGTTGGAGTGGGTGACCTTGGCTTTCCCAGCTCTCTCATCATTCTTTGTTAAGGGCTCTGGTGCCCAATTCCTGTCTAAGCACTCAAACTAAAGACTCGGGGAATTAATAGACTGACATGGAACCTGTCCAAGATGAAAACCACTCTGCATTTTCAACCCATCCCTGGGATCATGAGCACAAATTGGACAAGATTCCCCTGATGCTCCCCTCAGAGAACGTGCAAGAGTAAGCTGTTCATCATGTAGACCTTGAGAAGAACTGATTCTCTTCTTTCAGGATCAGCAAAGCCAATGAATATTTTGCCTAGGTCTCTTCTCTCTTTTCCAAACATCAAGGAAAATGCCAGTAGGTAAAATACTGTGTTTTGGACAGGAGAGAAAAATGTAAGTCTCAGAAAACCCACGGAAGAATGATAGTTTTAAATACCAACTATCCACCAGATATTGTGTTGGACACTTACACAGAAATGATGGTATTTAATCCTCACAGAAATTCTATAGGTGTTATAATATTGACACCGGCCTCATAGGATCAGGAAGTAAAGAAATCACTCCCAAACCATTAGTTATTATTTCTTCTTATTTGAAAGCCAAGGAAATAGAGGTCAGAAAGTCTAAATGACTGGTCTAAAACCCTTTAGAGCTTAAAGCTGCAAAACCAGGGATTGGATCCGATTCCCATCTGTGTGTCTGCAATGCGTACTGCCCACACCTAACATGCTTGCTCAATTCCAACTCTAGTCTTCAGTATTCAAGTTCTAGACTCCATCACTTGGAGGTGGATGTGTGTGAAGCTTTCTCAGCCATAACTGGATTCATAAAACTGATTTACTCCTGCTAGGGAAGTCTTTGGAATCAAGAGATACCGCCTTGCTTCCCTATAGTCTGGGGGTGGGGCTCTTTGCTGGAGAAAAGAACCACCCCAATAGCAAAGAAGGCTTCAGCTAGCTTAGCTTCATTCCAAACAGGAGGGGTTTGTCTGAAACCAGCTAGAGGGGATGGAAACACATCAAACTTCTCCTTCCATTCAGGCTGCTGCCCTTACGTCTCTACACGGAAAGAAACAAGCCCCTTGCGTGCTAGGGGGAAGGTGGGAAGAGTCTTCCAAGACAGATGTCTTGGTTGACAGCCTTGAGTTGACCATCCATCCCAGCTCTCCTTTAGAAATGGGTGTCCCTGATCCTTTTCCTGATTTTGAAAACTTTAGACACTGAGCCATTAGCTGAGAGAAGGGGGCAGGGACTAAGCCACAGCATGCATAATATAAGCTATTCCACAATCCTCTCACTCTCTTAAACACATGTTTGCACCACTCAAGCTGATCAAGAGGTATATTCAAGCCTTGGGAAACATTTCCTAGAAGCCACTGTGTTTGAAGGTTTGGGAGTGAATAGTCTAATGCTGGGGGAATCCCCCACCCCCACCCCTTTTTCTGTTGTCGTCAATGGTAAAAGAGTCTCAGTTCTCTAGTTACAGGAAAGTATCTAGCATTATTCAACTCCAGGACAGTTAAGACAGTATCTGCACACAACTCCACTGTCAAGAGGCAAGCCCCTCTCCATCCTAATTCTAACTGCAAGGCACCTTGGAGAACCAGATGATAGGGTTTTCATGCTTTGCCCCTGAAAGGCACTTGTTACAGAGTGAGGAGAGTCATCCAGGGATATCTAGAGTAGGTTTCATGGTGAGGATCTAAGCAAAGACTAAGCCAGAGCAAGCATGTGATACAGAGCAGAAGCTGAGGGAGTGGGGTGGAGCTCAGGAAGCCAGCATATTTGAGAGGCCAAACAGCAAGGCACTGGAGCTTCAGAAGCACAGACTGCAGGAAGAAAAGAATGACCTGAGGGAAGCTTAGAGACACCCGTGGGAACTTAGCTTATGATGGACAGTGGTCTATTTCCCAGAATTCAGCAGGCAGAGTCAATACCATCACAAATTCATGGGGCTCTAGGTGGGTCAGAATTATCAGAACATTATAGCCCTAAGTCAGCTTTGCCATCAGTTGTGGATCTACTAAGCTTAGGTCTCACAGGCCAATCATAATGAATGGGGTTGTACTTCCATAGTTCCCACCCCAATAGATCTAGGCTGTGGACCAGAGGGAAGCGCTGGCTAGAAATACCTGCTGTGCATTTGCACTTGTTGGTAAGCATCTACTGATTATTGAACTGGTTTTGAATTGTGTCATTAAGAAGGGAGACTCGGGGGCTGCAGAGATGGCTCAGAGGTTAAGAGCACTGAGTGCTCTTCCAGAGGTCCTGAGTTCAATTCCCAGCAACCACATGGTGGCTCACAACCATCTGTAATGAGATCTGGCACCATCTTCTGTATACATTAAATAAATAAATAAATAAATAAATAAATAAATCTAAAAAAAAAAGGAGACTCAGCTTACATATGAAAACCTAGCATCTCCTAGCAATTCTAGGTTACTTATATTGTTTGGGTGCTGGGGATAGAACCCAGGGCCTCACACATACTACATAAGTTCTTTACCACTAAGCTGTAGGCTTGGGTTTTGTTGTTTTTTTTTTTTTTGTTTGTTTTGTTTTCTGTTCTTTTTCTAATACACATCTTACTAAGTTACCTGGGCTGGCCTTGAATTCATTCTGTGGGCCAGGTTGGCCATGAACTGACTGACAGTCTTTGTGCCTTAGTTTCCCATGTAGCTGGGCTTAGAGGCATATGTCACTGAGGCTTGACTCTTTTTTTTTTTTTTTTAAGAGAGTAGAATGATATTCCCAGCTCCTAATACAGTCAGCCTTTAGGGTCTTCTCTGCTTTCTAGGATAATGTGGAGCCCCACTAACATGTATTGCTGTTCTGGGGTTCCCTGCCAGGGCTCAGGTCAAGAGGGACTCAACAGAGGACACACCTTGCTGTCTCATAGGGTGGGTCTTCATGAGCACTTGGTTTCTGAGATCACTACAGACCATTCTAGACAGTGTCACTTACCTCATCATCTGGTAGCCTGTGGCTTTGGGACCCGTGAAGAACAGCCTTGGGTCTCCAGGGGAAACCTCTATAGTGAAGCCATCACAATGTGGTAGAATGAAATGCACATTTAATTGGAGGGAAAAAAATCTAGGGGATTCCATTCTGTATTAAAGGGCAATCCAATTCAGAACATCTTTCTCCCTCTCCTCCTCCCTGCCCCCATATCCTTAATCAGTCTCAACAGTCATGAGTAAAGCTCCTTCACTAGGTCTCACTGGGATTAAAGGATTTCTGGTCTTTCCATCCGGTTTCAATGACATCACACTCAGCTATGCTTGGGGGGGGTCTCTTCCCTGAGTGTGATGGCTCCAGCAGAGCATCTGTGACTTCATTTTGGAAGAGGGAGGTTTTTCTTGGGTTTTCCTGATCAAGGGACTGAGTGTTAGCTGAGTCTGGTGTGAGGAGGAGAAAGAAGAAAAGGAAAATAATGGTAGCCATCTGGATATGATTCAAAGGGGAGCTCGCCAGAGACAAAGCCATGCCCCATGGGAGTGACACCTCAGAGAAAGAGCTGAGTGGGTGACAAATGGAGAAAGGGTGGCGGCGGTCAGGAGGGGATTATTATGGCGAGGGTTAATAGGAAGATGAAGGTGAGCAGCAACATTGCAGAAAGCAGGAGGCAAAGGATGACATGCGTCCTGGGTGTCTGAGCACTGCTCTGAAAACTCATCTGGTCTCCTCTCGGTCGCTGGTGCTCCTACAACAAGTGAGAGGAAAGGGACATGGTGTCAGCAATCCACATTTCATCACTCACAATCCTTTGCAGGCATTCAGCTCTAGGCTAGCCCCTCCCCTCCTTCCCTGGCATTATTTAGACTTTCCTAGAGATAGGAGGAGTCCAAGGGGGGAAGCGTTCAAGGCAACAGTTGGGCAAAGGGATGGGCACCCTTACCAGCCGGTGGCCAACTACGTGTTCACTCCCAACTGGCAAAATATGTAACTATTCATCAAGAAACCCCATTTTCTGGCAAAGTGGAGTTCCTGGTATTAGCAAGTCAAAAAACAGCTGTTCCTCCCACCAGCCACTAAAGGCTCAGGGGGAGGGGGCGGGTTTACATCATGGGCAAATAGTTTTAGCTTAGCCACTCTGTTTGGGCCAGTGATACCCAAGCAGTCACAGAGAAGGCAATCCCAAAAGGCTGCTCTTGTCGGCTCTGTATTCTCAGTAGGCATCATTCTGACCCTATTATGACGTCATGGCTTGTAGGGAGAGTGACAGCTAATGGGAGGTCTTGAGTTGGAGGAAGGAGAGTTGGGTGTGCTTTGGAGATCTCTGTATAGCTGTGACACAGCCAGTGAAACTAGAGACCAGCATCCCGCCCAGAGCAGCAGTGAGAACCCCATTACTTACCCATAGCTCAAACCCCTGGGAAGAATTAGTGTGGACAAGCTCTGAGATTCTCCTGGATAGGTTGAAAATGTACACATCTTCACACTCACATGGACAGGAGCACTGAAGTATATTTGGGTTTTTCCCAGGACTCTAGATAACCCTAAAAGTTGGACTGGTAAGAGATCTGCCTCCAAAAGACAAGTGTCTAGTGAAATTTCTAGTTCAAATGCTTAATACCAAGGGAGGTAGATGAAGAACCAATCTAATACGAGAAAGGGGAAATTCAAGAAAGGGTCTGCCTGTGTAACAAGAAGGTTTTTACAGTGTTTATTTCCTGCAACTAAAAAGCCCGACTTACTGGGGCTTGGTGGTTAAGAGCACTTAAGAGGACAAGAACTCAGATCCCATTACCCACATTCTGTGGCTTATGGCACTTCTAACTCCAGCTCCAAGGGATCCAAAGCCCACTTCTGGCTTCCATGGGTACCCATACACACACAGCTGTAGAAACAACACCCTCACATTCTTTCCAAAAAAGCCAGACTTAGAACTCAGCCCCAACTAACACCAAGCAGAAAGTCAGGGCTTAAGCCAATGTTGGCTCTTAACAAAACCCCGAAGTCCCTCAGTTGTTTCATTTCTCAACATGTGTATGTACTGCTACCTGTCACACCTCCCCCACAGAACTTTACCTGTGAAAACATTGGTGTGAACATGTTGTGCAGGTTGGAAAAGCCTTCTCTCTGTCCTGGAAATTCTTCTTGGTCACCCTGATGGCTGCTCTGCCTTCTTCAATGTGGGTATAATAAAGTACAGACTAGATGAACACAGCCATCTAATGAATTGCCTCTTGGGCTTGTATTTTTTTTTCAACAGCAGGGCTGAAATGCTCTGGTACCCAGAAAGGTTATGGAGCAATCCCAGAGCCAAAGTCCACCTATTTATACTAAGTGCTGAGGGCAAATTCCACTCCCCACTTTACATTCCTTCTTGGTTCTTGCTTCTCTTGAGTTATGACTCCTAAGCATAATGAGGATCTCAAAGATGGAGATACCATCTTTTTTTACACAATGTTTGATCTCAGTCACCTAATATATAAAACTCAGGCATGGAGTTTTGGTAAACATGAAATGAATTATGTAAGCAAAACACTTAACACTGTATTTGTGCCCAGTAAACATGAGGATAAGTTATAAAGGAGGCAGAAGAAATCAGACCAAAATGCTCATGCAAATAAATGCCCATGGGGCAGCCGAGTATGGCTGCTATGGAGTTTTACCACAGGGCCAGTAGAGGGCACTCCTGAGTAAAACGGATTTTGTCTATATTTTCTTCAGTTCATAAAACAAATCTCTGCTAAGAGGCTTTTTCTCCATCAGAAATCTTCTTTTGCTTAGAGAAAATTAGAAACTTAAGGGCTCTGACCTGGGCTTATTTCAGAGAACATGTGGGTTCTGGAATTTTAGTGACAGGTTCAGTCCCCTGTCAAATTCAACTCTTGTGTTGAATGAAATAAAAAATATGGCTCCTCTAGTACTCATCTCCAGAGATCCTGGACTGAGACATGGAGCTAACACATCTCTGACCCTTGGAGTGTTGAGGATGCTTTCATTTCCTGCTCATCCTCATTCTACAAACAGGTGGATTACAGCTGCAAACCGATATTAACAGCTTAGTAAAAACTTGCTACAAAGGTATCATAGAGTCTAAGCATTCCCCTGCTCCCCAGAAGATATACAACAAGGTGGCTTTGTAGCTCAGTGAATAGCGGTAAAGTGAAAGAAATAGTCACGCCTGCTTTGGGGAGCCTTTAAAGGGTAGGTGTGGGATCCCTTTCAGACAAGAGACCTAAAATGGGTGCCCAAAGTCAGATGGATTGTCCCAAGGCTTCTGAGCCAAGCTTTCCCATACTCTTCCCTTTCTGAGATTCCTGTCAATCAGTTAGTTGGCCTACCCAGGCACAGCTATTTTTCCACACTTATTTTCTAACTCATAGTTAATCAGTTCACTAGTAGTAGCCCAGGTGATGAGGAGAGATCTTTCTGTCTCTCTTACAATTAACATTTGCTCACTACGTGAGCTTGATTAACAGTGGCCTCATTTCCTTTAGGATGCCCAAGAGACTCAGCTCCTCATCCACTTACAGGATGATACATAGCTTAGAAGGGACTCAGAATGAGGCAAAGACTTGCCATTCACAAAGGTTAAAAATGTAAGGTGAGCGTTCTTTCTTTTCAAAAGTAATGATAGCCATTGAGCATCTGCTAATTTCGGGACTGTACATGTATTCATGTACTGAAACACACAGTGTATGCATCATCCCATTCAAACCTCACCCAACATTGACAAAGGGGTCTTAATACAATGTACTCTTTTAGTTGAAAAAAAAAAAAAGAAGAAGAAAACAGGGTCGAGAGAGATGAAACTACTTGTTTAAACTCAAACAGCTGTCATGCATGTGCTGGTATTCTGAAATTTGAGCCCTGGCTAGGTTCTCTTAAACAGATAACAATGAAATGGGCTTCAGTGTCACGAAAGGTTTCCAAGGGACAGCAGAGGCTGTGCAGGTGAGGACACACTTGTTTAAAGTCAAACCAAGGCTGATGAAAGCGTGGGACGTCCTGTCTTGTTCTAATAGAGCACATGCAGCCTATCCCAGAGGGAGAGGCCACACCAGGATGAAGTGTTTTCTCTCTTTCCCCCTCGGGTGGTCTGTAGATACCTGGTCAAGGCACACAGACAACAGGACGCATTTACATTTTGGTTTTGCAAAATGCTTTGTATTTTCATACTTTGGGAACGAGCTGGAAAACTGACATCTGGGTCCCGATTGCAGAGTAGTACCCACGGGATCCTAACGCCTTTAAAAAAAAAAGGTGTTCTTCGGAAGTTCCGTTAGGAATAGCATGGGGGCGGGTAATGGAGGCTCAGTAGCCGCTATTCCTGTTATTCCATGCATCCTTATCCTTACCTGTGTCTTTACTGGGGTCTGCTTGCCCACTTCTGGGCAAGGGCAGTGTGGATGTCTTTGATACAGGGACTTGGATCACTCAGGGGAAGCAGAGGTTGTATAGCGAACATCACAGGAGGCACAGCTCCTTAATCGCAGATGACAAAGAGCCTGCCTCCATCACCAATGAGCTTGGCTCCTCTTACTCATCCTCTACTGACGGCAGCCCCCAGAAGGAAGCTGTCTGGTAAAGAGGTGAGTTTCTGATGATGTGGAGGAAAAGAAACTCCAAGAGCCTGAGGACCACTGAGTACAGGAAGAAGATCGGGACCCCAACTCAGGCCCACCCTGGCCTGTCCCGGTGCCTACATCTATGGAGTTAGCGCTAAACGGCATTTGCCATCCTCATGCAGGATTCATGCTGATCACCTTGTCAGTATACGTACTACTCAAGTTAGCACAAGCACCCGACGTTCTAATCCATGGGATAATTTGTGGCCCTAGCTCACTATCATCAGTGGCTATGTGGGACTCCATTGGATTGAAAGAGTAGTTAGGTGACAAATCGAAGCACAACTGTGGTCTGGATTATAACTTAGGACAGTCGTTCTCAACCTTCCTCAGGTTGTGACCCTTTAATACAGCTCCTTATGTTGTGGTGACTCCCCAACCCTAAGATTATTTTCATTGCCACATCATTACTGTAATTTTGCTACTTTTATGAATCATATTGTGAATATTTTTGGGGGTACAGGTTTGACAAAGGGGTCATAACTCACAGGTTGAGAACCACTGACTTAGGAGAATCAGTGTTCTGATAGATATGGGGTTCATTCTGATGAAGGACTTGTGGCGCTGTGAACTTCTAGATTTTTTTTTTTTTTTCGAGACAGGGTTTCTCTGTGTAGCTTTGCGCCTTTCCTGGATCTCACTCTGTAGACCAGGTTGGCCTTGAACTCACAGAGATCCTCCTGCCTCTGCCTCCTGAGTGCTGGGATTAAAGGCGTGCGCCACCACCACCCGGCTGAACTTCTAGATTCTTATAGGAATGCAGCATGCCCTCAGCAGGGATCAGCTTTTGTGATGCTGCAGTTTGTAAAATAGAGATAGTTAACATTGTTTTAAAAGATGAAAACTTGGGGCTGGAGAGACGGGTCAGTATTTAGGAACATTTGCTGCTCTTTCAAAGGACCCAAGTTCCCAGCACCCACATTGGGTGGTCCATGACTGTCTATGACTCCAGTTCCAAGGGATCTAATAGCCCTCTTCTGGCCTCTTAGGCATCTGGCATACACATACACCCTGCCCCATAAACACATACACACAAATATATATAAAACTGAAAACTTATAAGCCAGACAATTAGTGCAAAGTAGGAGAAACTCTTGATTTGGTGGCCATGTCTAAGAAGGAGCTGGTGAGAAAAGATAGTAACTATTTTGATCCTCTCTTCCCCCTTCTATTTCCTCTCCTCGTCATTTCTCTTTTCCAAATCTGTGCAAACAGAGTATGGAAAATAATAAGTAGGAACAGACAGTCCTTGCCCTACATTAGGATCCAAAATGCTGTGGGCAGAGCCGTGGTTGAGGCCACTCGCTGCAGATGTTGAGGCCACTTCTGACTCTGTAGCTCTATTTTTTAATGGAGAATTGTGTGAGTATGTATATACACGTACACATGGAGGTCACAGCACAACATCAGCTGCTGTTCCTCAGCAGCTGGCTACCTTTATTTATTTATTTATTTATTTATTTATTTATTTATTTATTTATTTATTTATTTATTTATTTATTTATTTTTGAGACAGAGTCTCTCCCTGGCCTAGCGATGGACAAATAGGTTAGACTGTCGAGGCAGTAAGCCTCGGGGATCCCTCTGTTTTCACCTTCCCTGTGCTGCAATCATAAATACACGTCACCACACTCAACTATTTGCTGTTTGTTGTCGTTGCTACATGAGTGCTGAGGAGACGGAGCTCAGGTTCTTATGCTTGCAAAGAAATTAACCACCTGAGCCATCTCCCCAGTCTCTGGCTCTGTGGTTGTTAATACCAAGATGTAGGGTCAGAGAAAATCCGATATTCCTGGGGCCCCTGACATAATGAGACTACGGATTTCTAGTTAGAATACTGTCATAAAAGTCTAGCCTCTTCACCAAGAGGATACTGCCATAAAAGTCTAGCCTCTTCACCAAAAGGATACTGCCATAAAAGTCTAGCCTCTTCACCAAGAGAATACTGCCATAAAAGTCTAGCCTCCTCTTCACCAAGAGTATTGCTAGAACTCTGTGATCTTAGTGAATGGCACATGCTCTTCTCTCCCAACTGGTACCTGCACACCATTCACACACTGACATCAATTAGCTCAGGGATGAAAGGAGTTCTGGTAGAGCAGGAAAGCCGTAGAGCAGATAAATTCGGAATAGAAACAGAGGCCTTTGATGGTTTACGGTCCACACAAGGACTGTCTAATTGTTTAAGAACTCAGAGTCATTAAGGCCCTCACCAGAAGAAGAATGTGGACGATTGAAGGGATATTTCTTCTCTTGACTACAGGTGCCATGGTGGCATGGAGGGTTTGTGTCTGAGCTATAACTGTGGGCTGCTATCCAGGAGAGTCTCCACACCTGGAGGGAGGCTAGGTAAGGGGTTTCTCTGGTTCTCCACTAGAAATGAGGTGACTGAAACTCAAGATCTAGATCTGACGTAAACAGTCACATCCGTCTCCAAAGACTCCCAGGAGGGCTCTAATGAAGTCTAAGGAGTACTTGGAGGATCTGGTTCAGTGAGGGGTGATGGAGATCTGACTTCTGGCTTCCCATGAGCCAAATGCAGCAGACAGCCCTCACCACTCACGCCCTTGAGCTCCAGGTCTGTGATAAGCTTCTCCTTACCTGCATGCTCCCCTTTCAGAGTGGAGGCTGTTGTGATTAAAAAGAAGAATGAATGGACTTTTGAGTTGGGGTGAAGGTTCTATTATAGTTGCCCAGGCTGGGCCAGTGGAGAGAAATTCCTTTTAGTAGGAATTTGGGAAGAAAAATTTTATCTAGTTCTCTCAAGACCAGGGTCCCCAAGTGAAGGAAATGGTAGCTTTGGAAAAGGAGGAATTAACCCTGGTAGGAAAAACCAACGGTAGAGCATATAATGTGCTTCAAGAGACATGGTTCCCAAGTCACTTCTCTGATGGTTCCACAGGTTCACCAGTGGCCACAGATATAACAGTAAAGACAACTCTGAAAATAACATATCAGATACTCGGTAATCTCCAGGCACTGTGCTAAGCCACATGCAAATATCAAGTTAATGAATTAGCACAGTTCCTTTTTGAGATAGGTACCTAGTTTAACTGCCAAGAAACTGAAGCATAGAGAGTTGAAATAACCCATCAAAAGCCACATACCCAACCAAGCATAGGAGTCAGTATTTGGTTGCACAGCCTAGACTATTCATCAGTATACTGCATTCAGAACACTGTCTATCAGGATCCTGCATCTACCTTCGTTCAGTGAGTTGGGGAAGAGAAGAAGACTAGATTTAAAGACACTTTGGTATCTGCTTCTGTAGTGGGTAGCTGTTCCAGCTTTGACCGGGAAGTACTACTCCCAATGAGGCTTCCAGTAACTGTCACGCCTACCTTATGGCCTAACCCCTGAGGCGGGGCGGAGATGGGAGCCCTTAAGACCCGAGATTCAGATGTGCTGGCTCTTTGTTCCTGGATGCTGGATGTTCAACCGAGCGGAGTTCTCCAGAGAACCCAGCTGGACTGCACCTCACCTCTCCCGGGTCCGGTAACCAACCTCTTTACTAGCTGTAAGTTACCCCCCAAAATAAACCTCCTTTTTAACTACGTGGAGTTGCCTTAATAAATCGTCCAATATGCTTCTGTGTACCCATGTATACAAAGATATACATCGTATGTGCTAGAGTGATGTCACATGAGCCATCTCATTCTAATCTCATGATAACCTCTAGGGCAGTGGTTCTCAACCTGGGGGTCTTGACCCCGTTGGGGGTCACATGTCAGATATTCAGCATATGAAATAGTTACATTAAGATTCATACCAGTAGCAAAATTACAGTTAGGAAACAGGAATGAAATAATGTTATAGTTGGGGGTCACAATAGGAGGAACTGTATTAAAAGAGTCTCAGCATTAGGAAGGTTGAGAACCACTGCTCTAGGGTATGGATTATGAGGCTAATACTCCCATTGTTCAGGTCAAGTGAACAATGCAGCTAAATAATTTGCCTAAAACCATACACATCCATGTAGCTACTTAAAATCTAGTAGTGTGCAGCCAACTCCATTTGGTATCATCAGATACTCAGGATCAGCTATCACTTACTAATTACTCATGATGGGTCAAACTCAGTGCTGGGCTCAATTCATAAACAATAAATAATAATTCACTGATTAGTGTTCCAGCCCATTAATTGGACTATCACTAAAGCTGCCCCAAGCCTAGTAAAAGTTACAGAAAAGAACAAGCAAGAGTAATTCCTTTTTCTTTTTCCTACACAGACTCGGTAGTTTCAACCAAACTAAGTATTTCACTAATGGGCATTCCTGTCACCTAATGGGCCTGGCAGAAAAGAAAAGCCAGCTTAAGGCTGAAACACACAACCTTCAAAGTCCCTGAGCCAATGCTGCAGGGTCAATAGTGTCTTCACTCTCCAGGTAGGATGCATTTTTAATGCTACCTTAGTCCCACCCTAGTCCACCACACCACTCTTGCTTTGCTCCTTAGACGGCTAGAAACAGGAAGGCATTTGGTGAAGGAAGGAAAAATTCCTTTCTGGGATCCATCAGGAATGCAGGACTATCTTCCCTTGGGCCCTTTAAGCCTCAAGTCCTCTTACTCCTTCAAGTCAACATGAATTGACTATACTGCCAAAGTAATTTCTAAAAACCTGTCATCCCAAGCCAGGAGATCTCTAGATAGACTTCAGAGTGATGGGGAGATCGATAATGATTAATTAGCAGTAAATCACTGGCACAGTCATTCATGGAGCATGTTGAGCATCACTTTATTTGCTTTATATGGTAAAACCTAAAGGTACACTTGGGTAGGGCATCTGATTGATCTAGTCAAGCTTGGCTATGACAGGTATGGACCAGAATGGATGCTTTTTCCAAGGCCTGGCCTCTAGTGCAAGGCATCCGTGGGCCTGGAAGAGATCAACAGATGCGGTCTGTCTTCAGAGCTGGAACATCAGGAAGTAGTGGGCTTTCAAGGTGGAACTTGGTTAGAGAAGAAGAGTCCTCCAGCCAATCAGTAATGGAGGATGCAGAAGTTTTCTGTTGTAGATGGAATTATTTGCTTGATGGATAAAGGTGAGCAACTGGACTCTTGGTCTGGGAGCTGGGCCAATGTTCATCCCTTCCTGCTGAGGATGTCTTCAAAAATTTGTGACGTGTGTAGCCATCATGTAGGGTTCTGTGCTCAGAAGAGCTGAGTGCTTGTATTAGAACCTAAAATTCATGACCTTGGAGTTCTTAATTATCTTATCTTTGAAGTTGTATTCTGTAAGTCTGTAGGAGAGTGGAGCATGTGAGTGAATGGAGAAGACAGGTGGGATGGGTTCCCACTCGGTTTTCTGTTGGCGGTGCCCTCTGGGGAATGCCACTGAGAGCTCAGGGTAGGTGAGTTATAAGTCTAGGATTGAGAGAAAGGGGATCCCACAGTTCTGAGAAGTCATGCTTTTTGTCCAGAAGTTGCTTTGAATGCAGGGGACAAGCCAAGGAGCTCTAAACATCACCAATGACTGAGGGACCTTAGCACGGCACTTGTCACTCATGGCTCTTGTCCTAGTCAGGGTTACTATTGCTGAGATGAAACACCATCATCAAAAGAAAGTTGAGGGGGAAAGGATTTATTTGGCTTACGCTTCCACATCATTGAAGGAAGTTGGGTCAGAAACTCCTACAGGGCAGGAACCGGAGGCAGGAGCTAATGCAGAGACCGTGGAGGGGGGCTGCTTACTGGCTCGCTCATCATGGCTTGCTCAGCCCGCTTTCTTATAGAACCCAGAACCACCAGCCCAGGGATGGCACCACCCACAATGGGCTGGACCCTCCTCCATCAATCACTAATTGAGAAAATGCTCCACAGGCTGGTCTACAGCCAGATGTGATGAAGGCATTTTCTCAGTTGAGGGTCCCTCCTCTCATATGGCTATTACTTGTGTCAGACTGACAAAACCAGGCAGCACCGCCCTTCTCTGTATTTGCTGCCCACCTGAGGGATACTGAAAACCATGACGTAGGAGAGGTGGAGAGAAAGTGAACCATAGAACTTTTCTTCTCAGACTTCCTCCACTCAACAGCAAGCCAGAGAGCACTGGCACTGGGTACCCTTACCAAGAAGTGAGATATAAACAGGAAAGCTCATTTTGTTTGCTGTCCCATCATTCTGGTAGGAATGAGATGCCTCGGCATGCAGGGACTACAAGCGAGAGGTGTGTAATTTCTGGGACTTGGAAGACAAGCTAGATGTTCTTTTGTCTGTATTTAAAGCCAACGCTGCACAGTATAGAGATGTGTAGCAAAATTCACGCTAACAAAATAAAATAATGTTTATTTCGCATAACACTGAATGGCATGCAATCAGCTCCACAATGAGTCTAGAGAGCCCATGGAAGAAAGAGAAAACCTTTTATTTTATTGTCTTTAATGGCATTATCTTCATGATTTTTGAACAAGGGGTTTTACATTTTCATTTTGTATTGGGCCCCCCAAATTATACAGTTGCCCCTGCTCATTCCCCTATTTTTGAGAAAAGGAAGAGAAGCACCAGGATTATCCAAGGCACTGAAGAACTGAGTTGGGACTTCATTCTTTTCATTGAATGGATCTTCGCTTGAGGTAACTCTCTCCAGCGTCGAGAGAAGAGGCAACTGACACTCCTGAATGAATATGAGGAAACCCAGGGCAAATTCAGGTTCACCACATACACTCAGGGATGTCAGATCCACCCCTAAACCAGGTGTAGCATTTCTCAACTGGCATCTCCGGACTCGTGAGAAGAGAAAGATTCTATGTTGCTCATGGACTTCAATGTGGTGAGAGGCCCGGGCACATTTGCATGTGTTCATGTCATCTTGACACATACAGATGCATGTATACTTTGCATACATGTCTGCACTTGACATGTGCCTGGGCGTGTTCAGACCTGATAAAGGTGGATTGTAGGGTGGGGGATGGCTGATGGACAGGAAACTCCTTTAGTGAGTATGAAGTGTCGAAGAGTACATATTGGTCTATTGTCCTTCTGGAATTTGGTCCTCAAGAGACCACAGCTGAGAGCAGAGAGGGATTTATAGGTTCAGGGGATGATGGAGGCCACATGCTGGATTTTCAAGGCCATATTAGTTTCTCTCCTAACCACTCTCTCCTCTACAGCTGAGGGAAACATTTGTTAGCCTAAGTAAAGAGTAGGGCAGTTTCCTTCCAAGAAGACTAATCCAAGTGGCCTCAACTCCTCCTAGGCTTTGAAAGACATTGCCATGCTTCAAGTGGCCAGAAAGTGATGGGGCAGTCCGCTAACCAAGACCCTAAATGATGCTGGGGTGCCTATCAGACATGCTGGCCTGGCCTTACTGGGGGGTGGAGTCCCTATCCCTCTGCTCTCTCTAGATTGATAGTGTTTCATATCAACTACAGCCTGGACATCCCCCCCCCATCTCTTTGCTTCTTTCGTTTAATAATTTATTTATTTGTATTTTATATACATTCATGTGTTTTGTCCATATGTATGTCTGTGTGAGGGTTGGATCCCCTGGAACGGGAGTTACAGACAGTTGTGAACTGCCTTGTGGGTGCTAGGAATTGAACTCAGGACCCCTAGAAGAGCAGCCAGTG
Source organism: Peromyscus maniculatus bairdii (assembly GCF_049852395.1). NCBI lineage: Eukaryota > Metazoa > Chordata > Mammalia > Rodentia > Cricetidae > Peromyscus > Peromyscus maniculatus. The sequence goes on from NC_134855.1 coordinate 71,362,501, forward strand.
CTCTTAACTGCTGAGCCATTTCTCCAGCCCCTACCTTTTTTTTTTTTTAAGTTAGGCTCTCATTTTGTAGCCCAGTCTGGACTGAAACTCACTATGTGGACCAGACTGGCCTCAAACCTGTGGCCATTCTCCTGGCTCTACCTTCTGGGCACAGGGATTACATCCATGTCTCACCATGCCCAGCACTCACTATTTCTATGTCTCTGCGTTTTGGTGTTTCTAGCTCCTGAGGGTGAGGCAATGACTTGCTAATTCTAACTTCCAACTTCCTTCCCCAGTTTCCCATCTTCTTGTTGATATTTTCTCATCAGGTGCCTTTGGTGACGCAGCCACTTCGCCCCTCTGGGAGGGAAAACCTCACAAACCATCGCCTTCCTTTGGACATGTCATCCAGCTGGTCCTCCCTTCCACCACCCCAGTCTCATTGTCTTTTCCCTGGTTCAGGTTCTGTACAGCCAGCTGTCCAAACGACAAGCAAGCTCTTATCTCTATCTGAGGATAGCTAAGGCACCCCCTCCCCACACGCATTTGCGTTACAGCTCTCGGAAGAGGCAGCTGTTCAGAGAACAGGCGATCCAGGTTTCCTAGAAGATCGTATGCAAGGGCGAGAAAACACAGCACTTGAGCTGACCGCGCTGCCTGCTTCTCTAGATTAAAAAAAAAAAAACAAAAAAACCCTGCTTTCAGACACATGGAATCCCCATTGACGAGGTGTGGCCAAAAGCAGGCGCTAGATTTTTCTCTAGGTACCTGGAAAGCTCGGGATGAAAGATGAGAATCATGACCCTTGTTCCGCCTTTTCAACACTCCGGAGGATTTGAACTCTGTTTCCCAAGGTCAAATGACTGACGTTGAAGCCCCCCACTCCACCCCTCCACTCTTCAAAGCCCCTACCTAACAATGAACGCCCCTCTAGAACACACAGTACAGTCGGTGGATTTACCTCGATTAGAAAACCCTCCAATTCCTTTTCAAAACTAATCTTGGGAGAGACACTTGTTGATTACCACCTGGCTTTGTGCAGGGGCAGGAGGCAAGAGAGAACAAGGCAGGAGGGGAAACTCCGGACTCAGACCTCCACATCTCCATAAGGTACTTAATACCACGCCAACAAAACCTCCTAGGATGCTCCCCACCCACACACACACCCTGCAAGCCCCTTAGCTCACGCTTGCCCTTCTCAGTGCTCCCCCGCCCCCACCCCTACCCCCACCCCAAAGCAAGGGAGGCCAACTTTGCAGCTTCATAGATGACTCCGGTGAGCTTCCGTCCTCTCCCCCCCCCCTTCGCTGCCCGCCCCCGCGATTTCGCCCTTCACTCTGCGGGGGCCTGCCTCTCTTCCTGCAGCAAAGTTTGCCAGGCGCCTTTCCAGGCGGTTTTCCTCCACACAACCGGCCCTACGAAATTGTGCATAAAGATTTCCCTCTACAGGTGGTTGTGAGCTGCAGCAGGTTTTTGCTCTTGCAATGGAAACATTTTTTCCCCATTTTACCTACTAATAAGGTTTTTTAAAAATCATTTTTGCTTACACCCATTGAAGACTTAGCATATTTTCCCAGATACTGTGAGACTGAATTCTCTTTTAAGGAAACATTGCCACAGCCACCACCAGCATGCCCCAACTCTCTTTATCACCCTGTACTCCCCCTCACTTTGTTCTGACTTCATGAAACCTTTTTGGAACTAGATTTTTCATGTGCAAAATCATTACCAGATAATGAAGACATTTAGTGAATGAGAATCATCCCCAAGTCTGGCAAACTGGAAGGAGCAATTGCCCACTAGAGAAGCCCCCTCCAATCTGCCACCCCCACCCCACAACACAGCATCTCTTTCCCTGATTCCCGATTGGCATGCCCCTTGCAAGAACCACACACACAAGACCCTAGCAAAGCCTGCTCAAGAAGTCTAGGCTATTTGTACAGATATTGTTCAATGGAAAAAAAAAAAAGACAGTAATCATGGATAGTCATAAAGAACTGCTCTTCCGAACATTCACCAACTGACATCATAAACTTTGCAAAAGGCGAACACAAGGCAGTGCATGGTATAACCTACCTTGGCGAGCTCCTTCACTTTTTAAGCAAATGTTTTCCCCTCCACGCTTTACACAGATTTCTAGGGAAATTTGGAAGGGCTGGTGAGGGGGTGGGAGAGGGGAGGGGATGAGGGTAATATAAATAAGGAAGCATTTTAAATGCACCACGCAAAGAGCTCCGGATTTCACGTCGTGTCTGCACTCTTCCCGGAGCAAAGCAAAACAGTTCTCCTTCAGTGCCAGACTTGTAGGGAGAGGGAGAAGAGAGCGGGAGGGGGAGAGAGGGAGGGGAGAGAGGGAGAGACGAGAAAGAAAGAGGGTAGGGGAGATGCTGAAAGAGGGAGGGAGGGGAGGGAGAAAGGGAGGGGGAAGAGAGAAGGGGGGGAGGAGAGGAGAGAGGAGCAGCCTGAGGGAAAGAGAAGAGAGGAGGCAGCCCCCTCCCACATTCCCACCCCCTCACATTCAGGCACCTCCCGAGTAACTGATCAGAACACAGAATTCATCACCCACGTTCAAAAACCCCGACCAGGGACTAAGTCCCAATGCATACACACTGGGGTCTATTTATAGACACACCCTAATGATATGCCTTGCATTCTGAGTGTAAATGTGTGTGCATGCTGCCCGAATTACATATGATTCCTTTGACAGGTATTATTTTTATTTTTTTTAATGCTGCAGTGCGACTGCTTCTATCTATTTAGCCTTTCTTTGAGTCAGGAAAATATGCATCAATTTTGAAGAGGCTCTGGGAATGATGGGGGTCTTGATGTTTACAAAACCCTGGCTCACCCCCCCCCCCCCGCGCCCCCTCCTGCAAAGCTGGGATATTTGCAGAGTTGGGGCTGTTTGGAAAGGCTCCAGCCCTGGCTCCGTGTAGCACGCCCAGTTCCAGCAGCGTGTGCTATTGACCTGCATTGACGTCAGTGCGTCATTAGGTCTCCCTTAGAAACACTGACTTTCAAAAATAGTATCAAATTAATTCAGCTGGAGCCTGGTGAAGAAAGGCTACTAGCTAGAAGCAGCCATAAAACTCCAGAATTTTCAGCCCTAGATCTCTTCTTCTTTGCTAGGAGCCAAATAGAATCAGATTGTATGGAAATTGCCATCGATGGGATTTTTTTTTTCCTTAAGAAAGGGGACCAAATTAGATTGCAAAACCCAGAAGTGCTTCTTCTTCTCTCTTTTTTTCTTTTCTCCTGTTTTTTTTTTTTTTTTTCTGATCTAAAAATAGCTTCCTGCCTGAGCTGACTGCGGTATCTTTTGTGTTGCAGCCCTGGTTTTTTTTTTTTTTTTTTCAGTCTGGACCCTGTGAACAGTGGCGCACAAGCAAAGACATTGGTCTATTGATATATGCAAAGCCAGGAATTCATTTTAATGAAACAGGTGTGTCTTATGATGGTGAGGGGCATTGTGGTGGAGGGGCACCATGGGAGAGACTTATGCCATTCATAGCTTCTCTGTTTCACTTCTTCCAATTCATTTTTTTTCCCAAAGACACAATTCCCACCCCCACGTGTCTCACGTGGCCTCTGACCAGCACATGCAACCCCCATTCATACAGATACAAAGTGCCAGCGATGCATTCATGCTTCGTGGAGGCAGTACATTCACAGACAAGGACTCTGGGATATTCTTCCTGTCGTGGTTGCCTGGCAGAAAAATACAGAATCCAGTGTCTCAAAATAGAAGGAGGCTTCATCTGAGGGGAACTTAAATAAGCAACCTGATGCCAAAATTGCATCATTAAAATCTGCATTTATTAAACATGTGCTTGTTACTGGGGCCAATTATGTCCTTTACATAGCTAAACAGTGCAATTTCCAAAGGTCTGTTTTACATCCAAACATTTTCACATGTACGTGTGACTTCTTTACGTGAACACCCACTGCCTCCCCCAGAGATCCTGGATGGGGGGTGGTATAGTTTTTTTTTTTTTTTTTCTTGCTTTCAGAGGAGGGACGTGATCATCATCTGGTGGTCTTCATTTCTTACATCCCTTGCTCCTCCCTGGTTCACCCTCCTCAGATGGGCTACACTTGTACCTCTAGATGATGATGGAATTTGGTTTTCCTGACCCATTCTGTCCTTAGCATCTGCCAGACTGTTAACGAGGGGACTAATTAGGACAGTTGTGTACAAGGGCACTCACAGAGACCACTCGGATGACAAAGGATGCCTTGGGTGGAGGAGAAGAGTCCAAAATATATTTAGCTCATATGACTTAAAACTAAGTGGACCTTCCTTAAGTTTTAAACATATTTATCAGGTCTGATTTACAATTCTCACCGCCCCACCCCTCCCCCAAATCAGTTTTGCTTATTACTCTATCCCCAAATTAGGAAGTTCCTCCTTCCCTGGAAGCTGGTTGGGAAAGAGAAGGGCATCAGATGCGGACCCCAGCATGTTAGACAAGGAAACAATCTGCATAATTCTTCCCTGCCAGGATAGTGGGTCAGGGGGATGCAGGTCATAGAAAACCCCATTTTGCCACACTACTCACCTGCTCCTTGCTAAGCCCCAAGGAAGAGAGAGCATCAGGGGCCAGAAAGGAGACTGTGGGGCTAGAGTTTATCTAAGGACAATTCCTAGTGGCCAGAGGAGCCTTCAACTGATGACAAACAGACTGCCTGTTTCCCCTTCTCTGGGGCTTCTGGGAGGGCCATACAGTTGCTAATGGTCCATGTTTTAGCAGCATCAGCAGCAGCAGCAGCAGCAGCAGCAGCAGCAGCAGCAGCAGCAACAACAATAGCATAAAAAGCAGATGCTATGAGAAAACCAAATACTCCCCCTACATACCCCCACCTCACCTCACAGACTTCAGTAAGGATACTTATCCGTGGATGCTTTCAGCCAGCCAGGCACCTGCAAGCCACTACCCCAGCTTGCAAGGGTTCCCATACACCCTTCATCACAAATGCATTCATTCATAGAAACTACAGTCATTCATGCACCTGCACACAACCACATTCATTCATATTTTAGCCACAATTGCAGCCACAAATTTGCCTGCAAACTCTGAAAGTGTACACAGCAGGAACACACCATTGGAAGGCTGCATTCTATCCCTCTCTTTTTACCCCACCGCCCATTCTTTGCCCTGCTTCTTTTTCCTTAAGGGGGTTCAATTCTGAGGCATATAAAATCCTGGCAGGAGTAAATTTCTGCCATCCAGACAATCAAATCCCCAGCCTGTAAAAAAAGAAAAAAAAAAAAAAACCACTGACCTCGGGCCATGATTAGATCATGGACAAGATGCCAGAGTGCTGGCAGAGCTGCTGATACCTAGGTGGATGTGGGGGTGCAGCTCTTTTCCTGGCCTGGTGTTTCTCCCTGGGAGTCCAGTGACTAAGACAAGGCCAAGGGAGGGGCTCACAGTGTGGCTCAAGACAGTACAATGTCCCACTTGTCTCATTCTGATCTTGTCCTTTGGGTAGATGTGAGGGCTGTGGTGCACTGTCAAGTCTTGCCCGAGCCAAGACTGCATCCCAGGGCATCCCTGGAGACTTCTTGTTAGTTTTTGTTAGTGCTGAGGATCGGAAGCTGAGGATTCTGCATTCACCCCTTTAGATCCATCCTGCATTCTCTCCACCTGTTCTGTGCCCCAGGAGGTTGACTTCTAAGGAATGCATCAGCAGACCCTCCTGATCCCTGTCTAAGCTGGTGGGGGTGGAGAGCTCTGGGAAGGAGAGCCAAAGACTGGAGGAGAGCGTGGTAAGGTATTCATTCACACATTCACCCCATCTTTCTCCTTGTCTAAGCTAGGGTCTGTTTTCCCTCTCTACTGAAACCACAGCTTCTGACAAATTGCCCTCTTGAAAGTCAGTTATGGGTGCCTTCAAAGTGAATGAGTGTGTGCTTGTGCATGTGTGTGAGGGTGCGTGCATGCATGAGTGCAAGCCCCTGTCCCCTGTGCACATCTAGACAAGTAATTCTCAAGCTCTCTCTGTCTGTGGAACTCTTTTTGTTGTCGTTGCTTTGTATTTTTTGAGATATGATTTCTCTGTGTAGCTCTGGCTGTCCTAAAATTCACTGTGTAGAGCAGGCTAGCCTTGAACTCACAGAGAATCTGTCTGCCTTTGCCTCCCAAGTGCTGGGATTAAAGGCACATGCCACCATGCCAGGCCATCCATCTCATTGACAACTACTAGACACCTAAAATAATTCTCCCATTGCAATGCCAGGTAAGTAGTGTTTTATTTTCAAACATGAACTAAGGAGAGCTTTTTCAGTGACTAGATGGCACTGTAATACATGACAGAATCATGGTTAGCAGGGCTCTGGAAGTAGGCCATCTGTTTAGCTGTTTGCCAGCGTTGTGTTCATAGGCAAGAGATAATAATTAGAACAATAGCACCCTGATCTTAGACCTACAACAATGTCTGCATGAGACAATGCATGGAAGGCTGTGTAACATAGTGACTGATGCACAGGGACCCCACAGCACATGCTACTTAGCTGTGAAGAGCAACCATTCATTCTGCAAATGACTATCTATGAGGCACCTAGAGCTTAAAAAGCTTCTGAACCATAGCCAACAATATTTATATCATGGTATGAAAATATACAGCCAGCTGAAAGTAATGTTTAGCTTCAAAATCTGTGCTCCGCTCTGAATTTCCTCAACCATTCTAGTCCATCAGAATCTATGGGTTCAAAGCATAGTAACAAACTGAGACACACAGTTGGAGAAACAGAGATCTGGTAGACCTTCCAAGAGCCTGTGATAAAAAGTGGGTCATCTTTGGGAGTGGAGGGTAGGGTAACATCACTTCCTGGTATCTTCTGAATACCCTGCTCCCCTTAGCTACAGTTTTTATCCACAGTAAACCTTGGTCTGAAAATATTCAATGGAAAGTTTCCCCAAATAATTCATGACTCAGTGAGTACAGAAAGACATTTGCCACCAAGTCTAATAGCCTGAGTTCAATTCCTAGGATTCCCATGTTAGAAGTAGAGAACTGACTCCTTAAAGTTGCCTTCTGACCTCTGTACACATGTCATGGGTGCATACTGACACCCATGCTCCCACATACATAGCAAAAAAAAAAAAAAAAAAAAAAGCATAAGCTTTAAATTTGTAGCCCTTCATTCTGGGCAGCGTGAAGAAACTCTGCTCTAGATAGGAATCCTAATTTGTCTGGTGCATCCACACCATAGATGCTACCCACCCATGGTTACTCAGGATTGTGCTGCCTAAGCTACATCACAACATCTACATCATCCACTGTGCTTCACTCATCACACAGACACTGGGTCTTCTACCCACCCCACGTAGGTGTGCCTGACATCATCACAGGAGGGGGAGATTTTGAGGAAGAACACATAAACTTTATTGTATGGTACATTGCTCTATTTTTATCAAGGTTGTTCTTAATCTGTGTCAATCTACAAATTAAATGTTATCATGGGCATGTAAGTATTGGAAACTTCAGTGAATACAGGGGATTTAGTACTGTATACAATGGGGGTCATGGAATTTACCACCCACAGAGGAGGAGGGACTACTTCAGTTATGTAAATGGGGGGCAGGATTCAACAGGTAAGAATTCTCTTCAGACTCTGAGAGTATTTGAGTAGACTTGCCTGTAAATAACAAGGGATGGAGAAGGGAATCCAAATGTCTGAAATATGTGCTTGTCCTCAGGGAATTTATGGCTTACTCCCAGAATTAAGACCTATCCACTATTTAACAAACCGGAAACACCGTATGTGAGGAAGCTCTCCATATCCAAAAACAAGACTTGAAGTCCCTCACCTCATGGGGCTTGCCTTCTATAGTAGTGACAAATAATAACTAAATGATAACCAATAGGCACGCTGTGTTCAGACAGTGGCCGAGACCATGAAGGAAAAAAGAAGGGAATGGAGAGTGGCTGGCAAAAAGGCTTACTCCAGATGAGGCTGTCAGGAAATGGTTCTCAGGGAAGTCATTTGAACCAAAGGACCTGAATGAAGTAAGGGAGAGAGCCACATAAAATTTAAAACACAAGTGCTCCATTACCAGGGCCAGCAAGCCAAGAGTCTCTGAGGAAGACATAAGTTGCAATATTCCAGAAACAGGAAGGAAGTCAGGATGGCCAAGGAAGGTAGAGTAGCATATATCAGATGGGCCAGATGTAGTGAATACTTTTTTTCTCCCTCTTAAAAAAATTCTTCCCCCCTTCTCCGTGTGTGTGTGTGTGTGTGTGTGTGTGTGTGTGTGTGTGTGTGTATTATGTGCACATGTACATGTCGCAGGAAGAATGTAGAGGTCAGAAGATAGTATGTGGGATTCAGTTCTCTTCTTTCGACTCGGGTCACCCGATGTGGCGGCAAGTGCTTTTACGGGCTGAGCCATTTCTCCAGCCCCAGATGTAGGTTTACCTAGCACACTAAATCTTGAGTCATGTCTGGAGGTGATTACAGGATCTTGAGGAGGGGGGTGCCTGATCTAATGAGTATTTTAGAAGGGTCCCTCTGGCTGCTGTGGAGGTGACTGAAGAGAGCAAGGAGGGAGGATGACAAAGGGCTGGAACATGGCGAGAGGGAGGAGCCTGTGGGTTCACTGACTGGGGTGGTGAACAGCCATCTGATCAGTGGTGAGTGACCCTTACTCAGAAGGACTGTGTCCTCTGCACACCTATAACACAGCAGGATATGTGTGATGCCAAGACCGAGCACACGATGTTGGGGGAACTCAGACCTGCACGTGTCTGGGAGATGAGCTGGCACTTGAGCGAGCTGCGTTTTCAAGGATGAGTGGACAGAAACGGTGGAGGAGGAGGAGAAGGAAAAGCATGTGAGTGAAGACATACAAGCAGGGTTTCAGAGGCCATGCTCCAGTCTGGAGGTCATCCGGTGGATATGATAGGCCCGAAAGGATGCATGGGAAGATAAAACTGAAGAGGAAGGTTTGTGAAACCTTGAAGGGCCTTCTGGTGTCATGATAGATATGGGCAAGAACAGACACTGTGTGTAACTGGCAAGGGTTCCACGTGACTACAGTTGAGGTTTAGGGTGCACTGGGCACCCTGGGGCTGAGAAACCTAGAAGCCTATGCCTTACCCCTTCAGTAGACTCATTTGTTAACCAGATCCTTGGCTCTCCCTGGTCATGAATTCTTTCCCTTGTTCCAGACAAACCAGCATCATCCCTTCCTTTCAAGTGCCTGGTGTTGGTCCTATCTATCTATCTATCTATCTATCTATCTATCCATCTATCTATGATTTATTTAATGTGCATTGGTGTTTTGCCTACATGGCATCTGTATGAGGGTGTCCCAGCCCCTGGAACTCACAGACAATTGTGAGCTGCCATGCGGGTGTTGGGAATTGAACCCAGGTCCTCTGAGAGAGTAGCCAGTGCTCTTAACCGCTGAGTCATCTCTCCATCCCCCCAAGGTGTTGGTTCTTACCATCACATACTTCATATAAGATTTCTCCCGATAGAGATGTTCCTTTGGATGGGTGGTTGGTGTTTACTGGGCACTCCCTTTGTTTTCCATACAGTGCCTGGCACTTGATAGCAGCTCCATTACATTGACCACTTCCAGATTTGAGTATACAGAGCTGATCAGCCTTCTCAGGAGCCAAGAATAAAAACGCAATTGCCCAGACACACTGGTATGGATACCAGTGCATAGACAAATGGGACTCATGACCCCGTCCCTACCCCTTATCTCACTCATTTCCTGGCTGTACTGGAAACAAAACATACTAAGATCTGGACACAATGAAGCTTTGCCTTGCCTACAGCTGCTTGTTCTGGGAACAAAAGGCACACGCAAGCAAGCATACGAACGCTGGGATTCTTGCGGAGACCAGAAACTGGGCAGGGTTAGGTCAGTGTCCTCCCCACCCACCTCAGTTCTCCAGAGCTTGGTTATTTGATCTACAAATGGCATCCACTCTTCCTCCATTCCAGGTTCTATGCTTCACCAAACATGGCTTTCTTTGACTTTAGGAGCTTCAGTTCGAGATTCCTAGTCCCAGGCAGCCTCACTTTCCCTGTAACTGGTCAGTGACCACAGCAACCAGAAGACAGAGGTCTTAGGACAGCAACAGGGCTGTATGGGCTACCTTGGCACCTGATACCTCTCAGAAAAAGGGTCACTTAAGGACGCATCGGCAAAGCACGGATGATGGGTCTCCATCTACTCCGTTGCTGTGGCTACTCCATTGTGCTTGGCCTGTTACTGTCCTCATTCCTAATTGGTTCTTTCCAACCTCCACTTGCAACTTTGTGATGGGGTTGGGGGACCAGAAGAATCAGTGAAGTCAATGACACAGGAAAGACGAAGATGCTGCACCCAGGTTCTGGTAACGAACGAGTGATACCAGGTCCAAAGGAGCCGAGCTCAACCCTGGAGGTGATATCAGGTCAAAGTTGCAGTAATGGAGGCTGCATCGTGCTGGCAACACCACCCCCAACTCCTTATCCAAAGCTCTTCTCCCTCCCTCTCTCTCTCCCCCTCCCAAGCTCCAGCTTAAATGTGAAACTAAGTCTTCCCTTGAGATAAGAGACTCCTTTCCGGTCTCCTTCTCCCACTGGTGGGGACGCAAGGCCAGTCAGGTGTGGGGAAGGGAGATCAAATCCCTTCCTCAAACCTAGGCTAGTGCACCGGCCAGGACCTGTCGCCCCCGCAACCACCGGGCAGAGGGGAGGGTCCCAAACCAGGAGACGGCGCCGCCGCAGATGGAAGGCTTTTCTCCAGCCGCAGCGGCCTCCCTCCCACGCGTGGTAGCGGAGCTGCAGTGGGGGCGGCGGTCACGCGGGCGGCACGGGGCCCTGCGCCGCGCGCACGTGAGGGGGCGGGGCCGCGCCCAGGATCCCCTCTCGCGGTTGCTGACGTAGCAGCCTTGGAGTCCGCCCGGCCCCACCCGGCGCCGCTGCCTCTCCCGCCCCTGGAGCCCTGCGCGCGGGGGCGGTGCGGAGCCCCGGAGCCCAGGCGGGGGGTGGGGAGGCGGGGGGTGGGGAGGCGGGGGCGGGATGCCGGGGTGGAGGGGGAGGCAGGGGAGGAGGGATGGGGGCTCCAGGCTGCTTCAGACCTCCTCCCAGCCTCTCCACATCCTCGTGGGGCGAGAGGAAGCAGGTGAGGGAGGTGCGGAATGGAAATGCGAGCCCCGGGAGGCACGGGGAGTGGGCGGCTGGATGCGAGGCCCCTGCCCCCGTCCGCCCACGCGCGCGTGCTCTCCCGGCGCTGACAATGTCCTGCTCGCTCCTCGCTCCCAGCTCGGCTCGTGACTCGGCTTCGTGCTGGCAGAATTCCGCAGCGCAGCGTGCTCTGAGCGGAGGGGGGGGGGGGGAACAGCGGTGGCTTCTAGGGGTGACCCTAGTCTACTTAGCTGCTACCCACCCCGCTTTCTTTCCCTGCCCTCAACCTGCTTTGGCTTCCCAAAGGACATTGTGTCTTCACCCCTCTAACTTCCCTAGTGGTGGTCCAGTCCGTGAGACTCCAGTCCTGGGTCTCTATCCTTTATCCAGCTGCTCCCCAGGCATTGAAAGTGCCTGTCTCAGGGCTGCATGTGTAGCCCCTTTGGTAGAGCTTGTCTAGCATTCACAAAGCTCTGGGTTTGAGCCCCAGCGCGGTGTAAGCAGGTAATCCCAGCCGTTGAGAGGCAGAGACAGGAGGTTGAAAAGGTTCATGAATTCAAGGTCGTTCTTGCTGGAAGCCAGAATGGGATTCCTGAGACTTTGTCTCAAAAGAAAAAAAAAGCACATCTCCTTGGGCTTCCCTGACCATCCCTGCCACCTCTCCCCAGGCTGCGTTTGCACTAACAGCAGAGGGGCGTGGTGGGGTCTTGGGACTGTGCCCAGACTTGTACACCAGGGCCACTTCGGTGAACACCTTGGACAGGGCAAATGGAAAATCAAACAGGAGCCGCTGAGCCTGGTCAGACACACAGTAGGTAAGAGAATAAGTATGACAAGCCAGAGAGCTGCAGAAATCACACGGGTGGCAAAGCTCTGCCTTAGGTGGTGCCAGCAGCTTTTAGCCAGCCTATGGCAGAATGAGGATGCCTCGACAGAGATGCCTGGGACCCTTCCGTCCAAAATGTAGTGGCCAGGATGAAATAAATCTTCCTAGGAGACAGGCAAGTGGGCCCAGGCTTCTGAGCCGTGTTGTTGAGTTCCGGGGTCCAGTAGAAGCTGTTTGAGCTTGACCTGCCTAGCACACAAGCTGGGTCAGCTTTCACAAGCCACAGTTCCTAGCTCAGGGTCCCGCCCCGCTCCATGCACAGCTGTAATGAATGTGTTGAATCTAGTTGTTGTTAATGGGGACTTAGACCCAACATTTAGAAAGCCTTCTCCCTGACCAGCACTGACTTCTCGGAATTCCTGTTACTTCTGATGTGATGTAGTTTAGCACCAACTTGAGTTTTCTGGGTTTTTTGTTTGTTTTGAACTTCCGTTAACTCTCATCACCTGATGTCACCTCAAAGACAGGGATTTTCAGCACAATCTGCGGAGGGTTGCCCTCATTTGTGAGGACAGGACAGAGCATTTGGCTTCTTTGGCCATTCGTTTGTTTTCTTGTTTCGTGCCTTGTGCTAGGCACCGAGTGAAAAAGCCAAAACGACATGGGCTTTGAGTTTTGGATACACAGGGAGGAAACCAACCAAAAAGCCCAGTTACATCACAGCGAACTCAGAGAACCGGATTGTACAAGAGGCAGAATGAGAGCATATTGAGGAGGCTGCAGATATCTTGCCCCGGGGAGTGCATCAATCAGCTTGAACTGCATATGCTGCGGTAACAAATGAGCCCAACACCAGTGGCTAAAAACAAGATTTAAAAAATACATTTTTTTTTGCATTAATTTCCCCCAGCACTGTGGTTCTGCTCCACGGATCTTCCTTCTGGATGAGAGAGCAATGGCGGAACCCCACTCTCTTGAGCAGGAGGACATTAGAGGTGGTGGAGCCGCGTGATGACTTCCCCAAGGTTCGCTTTGCCACTCACACGCCCATTTTATTGACCAAAGCCAGTTGGCTGATTCAAGTCCACGTAAATGGAGCAGGAAAACAACCCTTCCACATGGTTAGCATCTGGGGAGGGCTGGCAAACATCTCGACTAGTTACACAGGCTGCCACATCTCCTTGGAGGAGTGATGTTTAGGCTGATTTCACACTCACACTAAAACTGAAGGAATTCCTGCAGAGCGAGTCTCGTGAGCCATGGTCATAAGGGACTTGGCACATTCTCCACCAATTCATCTTGTCTACCCTTGACCACTATGTTTAGTTTTAAAGACGGGGACTCATGTCGCTCAGGCTGCCCTCAAACTCACTTAGGGACCTGAGTATGACCTTGGGTTTATTATCCACCTCCCAAGCCCTGGCTTTACAGGTACTGGGTAGAAGGCTTCCTAAAGGATGTGCTTAAGTGCCCTGGAATATCCCTGGCAGAGAGGCGTCTTTAAGAGGCAGTGATTGTCTGGTTGCCACAGTATTTTAATCCTAGAAGCCCTGGGGCCTGGCCTGTGCTGGGGCTGGATTGCTGTATGTGGGTCACTTGTAAGTGACCCCAGCAGGTGTTCAGGCTTCTGGGACATCCCATCTGCTTGCAGCTGCTGAGGGCTGGGGTGTCTGCCCAGGCTGAACTACCTCGGCCTTGTCACCTTGTGAGCCTGGTCAGGAAAGGTCTCACCTGTCCTCTCTCCTTTCATTGTCTGCCTTTCTTTGGGCGACACAAGAAGGACCTCTCTTGGCCATGATGCCTTAGAGACAAGGGATGCAGAACAATAGTAAATTTGTATTGTTAGGTTAGACATTGTGCTTGGCTCTCCTTCCAGATTTCTCCAGGCTCTGGGTAGAATGCCCTCCTCCTCTGGTTTCTCAGGTCCTACAGGTATACCAGGAAGATTGGTTAATGTGTCAGTTCTGAGTGGGAACACATGTGTGACTGAAAATCCAGCCTCACTGGTTTAAGTTAAAGTGCTGGGACTCTCATATTCTATATTCTCATCCCCACCTCCTCTCTCTTGGTTTATTTATTTATTTATTTATTTATTTATTTATTTATTTATTTATTTATTTTGAGACAGGGTTTCTTTGTGTAGCCCTGGCTGTCCTGGAACTTGCTCTGTAGACCAGGCTAACCTCAAACTCACAGAGATCCGCCTGCCTCTGCCTCCCAAGTGCTGGGATTAAAGGTGTGCACCACCACCATCCAGGGATTTTTGTCTCTTAAATTCACATAACTAAAACGTCTATATGGCAGAGTGGACATCAGGAGTGGCTTTGTAGCATCTTAAAGTGCACATGTATAGGGATCTCATCCAAGCACCCATGCCTGAAGATGCTGGTGACAAATGCCATGCTCAACCTTGACCAGAGAAGGCTCTCTGCAGTGAAAGGCAGAGTGCAGGGATGTATGGCTACTCAAAGTGCTGAGAATAAGTGAAGTCTGTGCGCTCGGTGGTTTATGGTAATAAGCCCCCCCCCCACCGTGTGTGTGTGTGTGTGTATCTGTGTCTGTGTCTGTGTATGCTTGTGTACACGTGCATCTTCACTGGAGGGCAGAGGTGGTTGTTTTGAGACAGGGTCTATCACTGAGTCTGGAGCTCAGTAAGTCAGCTAGACTGACTGGCCTGTGAGCTGCTCCAGACATCCTCCTGTCTCAGCCTCCTCATCCTGGGATTCCAGGCATGGGTCCCTGCGCCATGGGTTCTAAGGTAGAACTCACGTCTCCATGCTTGCATTACACCACTCTACTGACGGGGCCATCTTCTTTGCTCACTGTAGTGGGTAGCCATTCCAGCTTTGGTCTGGAAGCTCCAACCCCCATTGAAGCTTCGGTAACTGTCACGCCTACAAGGCGGGGCCAAGAGAGGGCCCTGAAGACCCGAGATCCGGATCCAGATGCGGATGCGCTGAGCTCTCTTGTTTCCTGGACCCTGGATGCGAGAGGTAGACCGAGGAGAGTTCTCCAGAGAACACCGCTGGACTGCGCTGCATCTTTCCCAGAACCCGCAACCTACCTATCCCTTCATTTGTAAGTTACACCACTAATAAATCTCCCTTTTAACTAAGTGGAGTGGCCTTAATAATTTCACCAATAGCTCACAAAGTGGACTTTTACCCAAGATCTTCCTTAGAATTAGAACTTACAAAAATAAAAAATAAAAAGTAAGTGGGGCTGGAGAGATGGCTCTGGGATTAAGAATGCTTGCTGTTCTCTCAGAAGACCCATGTTAGGCAGTTGACAACCATCTGTAACTCTAGCTCCAGGTGATCCTGTCATCTTCTGGCCTCTGCCAGCACCCACACACTTGCATGTGCACATACAGAGCTACACATACACATAAGTAAAAACTAAATATCTTTTAAGTGAGCAATGAACTCCTTCATTATCAGAGGTATTCAAGCAAACCCAGCCAGTGTCCTGTCTAGAACTGGAAGGATAGAGCAAGTGAATGTCTCTATCCAGATCTCACCCACAAGGTATTTTGTTTCTGCAACATATCTGAAAACAAACAAACAAACAAAAGAAACAAGTCACCAATAGAGTGCTTAGGGTTTTTGTCTAGACTTTGAGCATCTTTGTTTTGTTTGATTTCTGCCGAATTGGAAGGTCTGGCAGCTCAGGGCCCACCACCCTATTTGTCTTTTACGGAGCTGTTCCTTAAGATAGAGGCAGGCCTTGGAGTCTTCCAGTTTTAATGTGGCAGTCTCGGCAGCGAGGGTCATGATGGGAGTGCTGGCCAGCCCATCACTTTTATCAGAAAAGTTCCTTGGACTTAGTGAGCTGAGCGGACACTCTGCTCAGTGTGGCCATAGAAGAAAGCACTGTACCTTTTGACAGAGAGACTGGCTCATGGAGGTGTGGGCTTGGTTCAGTTTCCTTCACAAGAGGAACTTCAGAATGCACTGCAACAGGAAAACCTTATTATTGATGGAGTAAAGATCCACACTCAAGGTCAGAAATGAAAGATTTTACAAAAGGCTCAAACATCTGACGAGAGGAGATGATTAGTGTACTATCCATTAAAAATAAACATAGCTGAGACTTAAAAAAATATAGAGGGTGTTTTAAATGCAGCTGTGTCTCCCACTCTTTTTAGGGTTCATGTCACTTACTCAAGGTGCTCACCCTGGCTCCTCCTAGTTTTGAGTCTACAGCATGTGTTTAAAGAGATTTGAAGGTGATGGAGGGCTGGAGAGGATGGGATGACCTCCCAGATGACCTGATCCGAGATCTGCTCCTTATTTTGAGATTCTGTGCTTGTATCTGTAGCTCTGTCCATTCCTGGACCCAGGCAAGTTCCACACACCTGTACCTGGCTGAGCTCTGAGGTGCATGCTGGGAACTCCATCAAGAGCTTCAAGACATACCGTATATTCCTGTATGTATACAAACACATGCACGCACTTGTGCAACACACACGCACACGTACACATGAATCCATATATAGACAGTGTGTGTGGTAAATATATATAATAAATTTGTGTGTCTGTGTGTGGGCTTGAACATGCCGCAGCAGCACATTTGTGGAAGTCAAAGAACAACTCGTGGGAGTCAGTCCTCTCGTTCCATCATGTAGATTCTTGGCATTGAACCCTGGTCATCAGGCTTGGCAGCAAGCTCCCTTGTTCACTGAGCCATCTTGCTAGCCCCAAATCTAAGTGCACAATTGAGTTGCATTGAGTATGTTCTCAATGTTTTATGCCCTTCAGCACTGTTCATTTCCTGGGTGTGTTCATCCCAAAGGACCTCTGTTCCCGTTAAACAGTAACCCTGGCCGGCCCATCACCAACAATTCCCAGTCTACTTCCTTTTTCCATGAGTTTGCCTATTCTAGGATTCTCACACAGGAGGAATTATACACCATGTGTCCTTTCATGTCTGACTGACTTCATTTAGCAGTGTCTTCCAGAGTCGTTCATGTTGTAGCATGTGTCAGAATGCCATCCCTTTTTATGGCTGAACATTTTACCGTGCGCACACACATATTCTTCCTGCATCCATCTGGGGACAGACACCTGGGTTGTTTCTAACTTTGGCCAGTGTGACTAATGCTGTCATGACAGGGACATTCAAGTTCCTTGGAGTCCCATTTTCTGTTCTTTTGGGTATATTTTCCTGTCACATTTTCCCGTAGATAACCAGCCCCCAGCCCTGCCTTCTTCCCAGTGCTCTGTGGTCCTAGTCACCTCCAGCATGCTGGCTTCTGTTCAGGGAGCAGCTGGTTCTGGCTTTCAGGAGAAGCACCTGGGGGCTGCTGGTGGAGAAGAGGGGGATCCAATCTCCTCAACAATATGGTCAGAAAAACTCTGCAAGGCCCTTGACTATGTTCCCCATCCCACAGTTCTGGGGAGGGAGTTGGGAACCTCAATCCAGATTCCTTTTTTTTTTTTTTTTTTTTTTTTTTTAAGGAGACTAATGTAGCTAGAGTTTTCTGCCTTGCCCACAGTCAGGACAAATCTTTGTCACCCGCCAGTCCCACAGCCGCTCAGACCCAACCAAGTAAACACAGAGACTTATATTGCTTACAAACTGCATGGCCGTGGCAGGCTTCTTGCTAACTGTGCTTATAGCTTAAATTAACCCATTTCTATAAATCTATACCTTGCCACGTGGCTGGTGGCTTACCGGCATCTTCACATGCTGCTGGTCATGGCGGCGGCTGGAGCCAGTCCTTCTGCCTTCCTGTCCTTTTATTTCTCCTCTCTGTTAGTCCCGCCTATCCTTCCTGCCTAGCCACAGCCGATCAGGTTTTATTTATTGATCAATCAGAACAACTTGACATACAGACCATCCCCCAGCACAGCCAAGTGCAGACCATCTCAGACACCTGCACTCAGGCCCATGGTCCTAATCATCCTCTATGCGGACCTGCTGGGTAACGCCACAAAGAACCCAAGAAGGGCTCCCACAGGACATACAGAACATCCCACAGCAGCCTAAAGTAATTTCAGTGGGTGTAGAGGACGCTGCCCTTGCAAACCACACTTAGTCCTTGGTTTAGGAAGTGGGGGCTCTAAGAGGACTACCCTACTCTATTCTTAGGAGCTGGTTTCTGCTCTCAGAAGACCTGATAAGGCTGTAGCTCAATCATTGAGGGCTTCTGTCCACTGCTTTGTGCTGAACAATAGACACTGTCATCAGTGACATGAAGACCTGATGCAGGAGGAACAGCCACTGTCTCCTGCTCCTGGAAAACAGTTAGCAGGGTCAGACCTGGGGCCATGTTTCATCTGCCCCCAGCTGTTGCTCAGCTCTCCAGGGAAAGGGAAACTGGTGCAGGAAGAGGGGCAGAGAGGGACAAAAGACCGGCGGTGGTGGCAGTGGTGATGGTGGTGGTGGGGGGAGGAGGGGGGCTGGAGGCTTAGCAGGAACCAGAGGGAAACCCACCTACAGATACTCAGGCTGAAGTCCACTGAGCTTTCCTCTACCATTCTAAAGGGAGCAGGGCCAAGGGGTGACCCAGGCAGAGCAGGGGGGTGGCTTTCCTGGGCAGCAGAGAGTTGGCTCTGGGGAACCTGAGGATGTCAGAGTGAGCTCTTGTCTGTAGCTTGGGCTATTGTGTTTGTATTTTCAGGATTTTTATTTACTGTGTTTGTATTTTCAGGATTTGGCACTTCCTTTTTAATATTTGAAATATTTAATGGGGATGAAAACAATTCCCCCTGGGGTGGAGACAGTGGCAAGGAGACAAACTGGTGTCTTGAGGGTGGGGTGTGGGAAGGCTGAGAGTCTCTGATTCAGCCCAAGAGCAAGGCAGCCATGTGTCCTGACCCTCCATGCCCCTCTCCCCCTGAACCCTGACTGCTGAACACTTCTGGGAGTACCTTCGTCTACGAGTCCGCTAAAAGGACAACTGTCCTTCATGGGGAACAAGAGGCCATGGGTGCTCCTATGATACAGAACTCCTCATTGAACAGCATTCCGCACCTCGCCTGGGCTTTGGGACAGGCTGATCCTACCTTCTCTGCCTCTTTTCTTCCTTCACTGTGTCTGGCTCCCGGAAAGTGAGTGTCCCAGAAGATGAGGGGATCAGGCTAGAGACATTGGGGTTGAAGTTGCCTGGGTACTCCGTGGCAATTTAGAGAGGGGTTTATACTTTAAATGCTGAGATGATAACTTGGTGGACAGAGAGGCAAAACACTTGCCATACAAGAGTGAGGACCTGAGCCGAGCTGTGGTGGCGCACGCCTTTGATCCCAGCACTCGGGAGGCAGAGCCAGGCAGATCTCTGTGAGTTCCAGGCCAGTCTGGTCTACAGAGCGAGATCCAGGAAAGGCGCAAAACTACACAGAGAAACCCTGTCTCAAAAAACAAAAAACAAACAAACAAACAAAAGAGTGAGGACCTGGCTGAGTCTGAATTGCCAGAAGCCTGTGAAGCTCTGAGCAGTAGCATGTGCCTATAATACCAGCTTTCTATGGAGAGATGGGAGACAAAGACAAGAGAATTTCTACCAGCTAGCCTGGTGCACATAATTGCAAAACCCAAAAAAAAGATCTTTTCTCAAACAAGGTGGAAGGGGACAACATTTGAGGTTGTCCCTTGATTTCCCCACGTGAACTGTGACACACACACACATACACACACACACTCCACATCCACATTCATATAAAGAATTTAAGAAAGGAAGTCTGTGGTTATATGGTAGCAGAATGTCCAGGGCCAACAAAGTCCATGAAAAGAGTCATTAGTCTAAAGCATACCACTAAGTGTGGCTTGGGCCCTTGAGGAGCCTTTGGTCTCTCAGTAGAATACAGACAGGTGAAAAAAAAAAAAAAAAAAAAAACAGTGGAACTCAGGTAAATGAATGCTGCAGAAGAGGTGTCTGTTTCTAGATGCACTAGTGTAGGAGAGTTTAAAACATTTGTTACTTTGTTTTGTTTGGTTTTTTGAGACAGGGTTTCTCTGTGTAGCTTTGCGCCTTTCCTGGATCTCGCTCTGTAGACCACGCTGGCCTCGAACTCACAGAGATCCGCCTGGCTCTGCCTCCCGAGTGCTGGGATTAAAGGCGTGCCCCACCAACCTGAGCTGAGTGCAGGGTACAGGAGGCATAGTGGGGCCACAAAGGAAAGGTGGCCTTCTCTGCTTGAGGGTTTCCTGCCTAGAGGAGGTGAGGGGGACGAGTCTCAAGAATGATGAAGAAATGGCCCAGGTGAAGAGCGGAAGGAAGAGCCTGCCACACAGAGGAGAGCCTGTGGCGTGACGTATGTTCTCGTGGGTTAACAGCAGCGGAGCCGTCTGTGGTCAGTGGAGGGAGCTGGGGCTAGAGAAGCCAGACAGCAAAGGGCTTCCATCTAGGAATATGGACTTCATCCTGGCAACCTCGTCATCTTGGGGGTCTAGGAAGAGAGTGGTGTGATGAGGCTTGTGTTCTTCCCGGAGAATGGACTGACGGGGTTGAGAAAGGAGTTGGGGAGACTAGGGAATGGGCAGATGCTGGGGTGGGAGACCAGAGGGGAGTGGAAAGAAGAAGAGGGGAGGCCAGAGGGGAAGAGTGGGGGAGGGAGGGAGAGTCCTCTGGGGACCTGCAGGACAGAAAAGACGAAGAAGAGAGAAACCATTCCAAAGCATTTGTGGTAGAACTGAAACCTGCCTGACAGTCTAGTGTGGGTGAAAAGGGAGAAGGATTAAGATGGTTCCTGCAGTGTCTGTGTGAACGATGGTGTCATTCACAGGACTGTAGGCGAATTTCTAAATGGTCTTATTAAATAAAAAACATGGAGCCAAATATAGGGGTGAAAGCCTTAGAGATCAGGGAACTAGTGAGAGCCACCAACCTTTCCCCACCAGCTCTGCAGCTCCCCAAAATGAGCGACTTCCTGTCTACCCACGCCTTTGTTGCCTTGCTGTTCTGCCCTCTCATTGGCTCTTAGCCCAGCTACCTCACTTCCTTGTCACTGCCTGTCT
Organism: Peromyscus maniculatus bairdii; assembly: GCF_049852395.1. Lineage (NCBI taxonomy): Eukaryota > Metazoa > Chordata > Mammalia > Rodentia > Cricetidae > Peromyscus > Peromyscus maniculatus. The sequence goes on from NC_134855.1 coordinate 71,383,398, forward strand.
GTACAGACCTCCAGGTCTCTATGGTTGGTACTGGGATTGAAGGTGTGTGTCACCACACTTGGCTCTGTTCCCTAGTGTGACCTTGAACACACAGAGACCCTGCCTGCCATGTGATCTGATTAAGGACATGTGCTACCACTGCCTGACTTTTGTGTTTACTTAAAACAGCTGGCTATTTCCTCTGATCTCCAGGCAAACTTTATTAACATACAAATAAAATATCACCACACAGGACAAGGACTTAAAAGGAAGCATGTATTTTGGGAGATCAGTTCTGTGCTAGACATATTGAGAATGAGATGCTTGTGAGAGGTTCCAGTGGGAATAGATGCCCAAAATTTTTGGACGTAAGTAGAAAGTTACTGAAAGAGTAGGAAGTCGATAGGCACAGTGCGGAAGTTGGGGGAGGGTCTGGGTTGTAGGCAGATACCTGGTGGTTGCCGGGAGTTGAAGCAAAGGGCTTGCATAAGATTATCTAGGGTGAACCATTAAAGTGGGGGGGGGATGGGAAGGAGGGCTCAGGGAGAGGGCCTTGAGTAAACAAACATTCTGAAGAAGAACATGGAGCCTCCAAAGGAGAAAGGACCAAGCACAAGTTCCTGTGGAAAGACCTGGAAATGTGCTGTCATGGTGGTGATGGGGGAGATAGTTAGTGCTGTCTGTTGCCTCAGGGAGATGAGGTCAGGAAAGGATCCCCTCACACTGTCCCTAAGGTCACATGGGTTATGTGAGTGGGGCCAGTGTCAATGGAACGAAGATGAAAAATGCTAAATTGCATGGAGAGAGGAGTCCGTGGAAAGAGCAGAAGGGTGGGTGAGTCCTGCAGAGAGCTTGGTAGTGTCCCTAACTAGAAGGATGCAAAGGACTTGAAGTTGTTGTTGTTTTAATGAGGCAGTCTTGGTGGTGTTTCTCCAGTGGGTAAACAGTAGCATGAGAACAGCATCACTTAAGACGCAGCAGGGAGGAAGCTGTTGGAAGAGGGTGGGCTCCAGAGCTAAGGTGGTTCAACTCGGAGGAAGGACACAGCAAAGTTGGTGATGGTGGTGCTAGATGCCAGAGACCGCAGAGAGGCAGCGGTTGAGAAGGTCCCACACAATGTTACACATATCCTGCCCCCCCCCCCAAAAATGTAATGCTCTCCTTTGGGGATTAAAAGGAGAGGTGATCTAATAGCAGATTCAAAAAGTGGTGAAAAAAAAAAGCTTGAGAAAGAGGTATGTATTAGAGTTGGGTTGCAGATAACACAAATCCAGGAGAGCCAATCGACGCAGGAAATATTGAGGGCATTGGATGCTCACAAAATCACTGGAAGGGCTGGGAGGCTCTGGAAGGAATCCAGGGGGAATCTCATCACTGATTTCTTTAAAGAGTTGCTCACGCTCTCAATCGCGATTGAGAAATGAGGAGCTTGGAACCAGAGAGACAAGTGCTGAATCTAGGGAACCCTCCCTCAGCTGTCAGGAAGTCGGGAGTCAGGCAGCTGTGACTGCAGCTTTTGGATACAGAACCAAGTTTTCAAATTCAAGTCTCACCAAGAGTTGTTTGTAAGAAGAACCCAAGTCATTCTCCAAACTGTAATGCAGTGGAGCCTGGTTGTTCAACACTATAGTACTGCTCATCTTCAGTGCCGTATTTGACTTTCAATAAAGCAGTAGCAAAGGCAATGCACTCCTGACATGCTCCCTCTGTACAAACAGTGCTCCATCCATGTTGGCATCCATTCATCTAACCATAGTAGGTGTCAGAGGCTGTGTTGGTAGGATTCAATAAACAGAGCACATCTGGAACCTCAGCTATAATTAAACTCACAATCTGATTACCCTTACACACTGCTATTACTCTCCAAGTGCAGGCTAGGCATGCACAAATGTACAGGAAGTGAGAATGTGACCGGAGTCTTCAGGGGCTTGTGGGTAAGCTGGCTTCAGAAAAGGAGAGCAAGAGCTCGAGAGAGACGCCGATTTACGTGTTTCCTATTTCCTTGTTTAACTTCCAGAGCCTTGTCAGATCGCAAACATCCAAAGACGTAGGTTATCATGAGGTTATGGGAAAGACCTCATGACGGGAGACCAAGTGACGACGTTGGTAAAGCACTTGCCTTGCAAACAGGAGGAAATGAATTTGGAAGCTCGACATCCATGTAAAGGCTAGGTAGGTGTGACTTCCTGCTTGTAAGTCCTGTGCTCCAGAGGTGGAGACAGCAGATCCCCAGGGAGAGCTGGCTGGGTAGACTTGCTGAATCAGTGTGCTCCAAAATCACTAAGAGATCCTGGCTCTATATGTAAGACATGCTGTCTACCCCAGGCCTTCATACAAATGCACTGGCTCACATATATGTGAATACACACACACACACACACACACACACACACACACACACACACACACAGAACACAGACAGACAGACACACACACACAGAACACACACACAGAGACAGACACACACACACACAGAACACACATACACAGACAGACACACATACACACACAGAACACAGACAGACATACACACATAGAGAATACACATACATAGACAGACATACACAGAACACACATACACAGACAGACAGACACACACACAGAACACACATACACAGATAGACACATACACCACACACATACACACACAGAGAACACACATACACAGACAGACTCACACACACAGAACACACATACACAGACAGACAGACACACACACCTCATGAGAACTAGTCCCAGGAGTCCATGTCGGTTGATTCCAGCATACCACCCCTGCCTGAGTCTTCTGTGGTGGCCCCAAAGCACAGCACTGATTTTGAATGGCTTCTTTGTTGGGGACTGATGTCATCAGGCACTTTCTCTTGGTGCTTCCTGTCTTGACTTTCTGTATTCCACAGGTCAAGTCAGCCTACATCTATGCATGTGTTACAGCTCTACATTCAGGGCCTGGAGGAGCAATCACAGGGCAGAAACCAGTCTGTTTATCCTGTCCTCGTTTGGCCTACACTCCATTAATTTCTAGGATCTTAATTCCTTACTCAACCCATGACCAGGGATTCTCATTTACTGAGAGCTGCGATAAGCCCTGAGAAGGCTGGTGTTTCTCTCTTGTCAGCGTACAGTCACTCCACTAAATGACCACAACTCCCTTGGGGGGAATTGGGGAAGAAGAGTTACAGCAGCGACTTGCAATGTCATATGCTACAGAGTACACCGTTTTTCTCCTAACCTGATGTGGTTTGGGAATTTAGTGAAGATGTATGCCCCTCTGATATCCTCAAACAATTTGTCAGTTCTCTAGATCTTAAGCTCTCTCCTTTCCTTTCTCCCTTCCTCCCTCCTTCCCTCCCTCTCTCCTTCCCTCCCTCCCTTCTTCCCTCCCTCCCTCCCTTCTCCCTTTCTTAACTATTCACAGAAGATCTTGATGCAATGTCCTGTATATTTTGCTATCCATCATGGGTTGGCGACTACAGATCTCTTTATCTGGCAGTCACTCTGGTTCTGTTGCCGTCTGTGTTTACCGTAGTTGTATTTCTTATCTAGCCAGTGCTTTATTTGTGGTTTTCCAGTATAACCGATGCTGGGATCTCGTCACCCAGGAACAGGGCTGGAGAGACAGCTCAGACAGTAAAGTGTTCGTCGTACTCTAAGGAATTTAGTTCTACCCCAGAACTCACATACCAAGACAAGCGTTGGAGAGACTGTTCAGCACTTAAGAGCACTTATTTCTCTTGCAGAGGACCTGGTTTAGGTCCCAGCCCATACATGGTGTCTCACAACCAGCTGTAACTCCGGTTCTAGGGGATCTGACCTCCACAGGCATCAGGCATGTCCATGGTGAACATACATACATACATACAACTCAAACATTTTCACACATAAAACGAGAGTCACTGAACACGTGTGATTCTAACACTGGGATATGGAGACAGGAAGAACCGTTGGGCTCACTGGCCAGCTAGCCTAGCCCAATTGGTGAGCTCCAGAATGTTGAGAGACCCTTGTCTCAAAATGAGATGGAGAGTGACCGAGGAAGACAGCTGACGCCCACCTCTGGCCTCCTCTTACACACACTCACACATCTTCCCACACACGCACCCCCACACACATACACATGTGCCAGGTGCACATGCAAATCTGCCTTCTGTCCTTTCCTTCCCTCCCCCTTCCATTCCTCTCTCTCCCCACTTTCCTTCCTTCCTTTCTCTTCTCCATTTCCATCTCACTGGCATATACGTTACAAACGTTCCAGCTGGCTCCCTGAACACAGAGATTGTCTTTAATGGTGATCTGGAGGCTGGGGCAAGTGTTGAGGGCAGAGGACAGCCACAGAGTCTCTCAGCAAGCAGGACTAGCTGCTGCCTTGGGTAGGACTGGAGAGGTGGCCTCCGCCTGTGCGAGAAGCTTGATGGAGCTGTGTGGGTTTCAGGCGATGAGACTTACCCAAAGCCCCCTGGATACTGTCACTCTGATTCTGCGGTCTTAACTCACCATTGACCTGACTTTCACCTTGGGAATCTGGTGAGGCTCTGAGTTCGACTGACACTGCAAGTCAAGAACCTGTGGACAAAAATCTGTGTCTGAACTTGGGCTCTATTCCCTCACTAACTCTGAAGGCAATGATGCTGCCTTAAGGCAACCCAGGACACCCTTAGGACAGTCCTAGGACATCCCTGGTTCCCTGGCTGTACCGTGAGCCCTGGATTGAAGGCTCTGAGTTGGTTATCACACTACCGGAGTCAGCACCACAGTCTGATCATTCCTCATGACCACAGCTCTTGTTCATGAGTCAGGTGGGCACAGTCTGGGGAAGGCTAGGTTGGATGGGAGCCTGCAGGCTGGCAGACTGTGCTGATGACTGAAGGGTGCTTGGTGGGGATGGCCTAGTTTTATAAGGAGGATATGCTCGCAGAAGGGTCTGGGAGTAGCATAGGAAACCAAAAAGATGCTGCTATTCCCCTGACATTCTGCATGGGGTAAATGGGTGACCCGTATCGGTGAGCTTTGTGCATAACCAGCCTTACCAAGGAATTAAACAAGAACTCTTGACCAACTCAAAAATCAGCGCTCGGCAAGTGCTACTTCTAATTATCACTAAAGTAAGTGGTGGACAGAGGGGATTGAAGAGAGGCTGGTAGGGTGGGTGACAGACTGGGCAGGTTGGACAATTGTAATAAAGACACAGGAAGGGCAGTGATGGAAGCTGATGAAGGGTCCTGCCCTCCCCTCCTGCCCTCCCCTTTCCCTTCCCCTCCTTCCCCTCCTCTTATCTCATCTGTTGGTGACATCTTCAAGGTACCAATCCACATTTACCTACAGTTCAGCCATTTAAATCTTACAACTCAAAATGTTTTTGATTATATTCCCACAACGGTGCAGTCATCACTACAAATAACTACAGGACATTTTCATCAGCTCAAAACAAAACAGGTGTTGGGGTGGGGGCACAGCTTGGTGGAAAAGCACTTGCCTAGCACATGGGTTCCCCTGACAGCTCTGCAAGCAAGCAACCCTTCTGTCTCCTCCAGTCATCACCCCAAATCCCCATCACCCCGCATGGAGGAACCCACTGATCTGTTTCCCATCTCTGTGTTTCCAGGTTAGCCTGCCTTGGCTCTTTCATATAAATGAAGTAAAAATGTATACTAGCCAAACTGGTTTCTAAACTGGCCTTTTATTTTGGCTGGAAGAATACTTCAACACAATAGAGCACGAGAGATAGACTGTCAGACAATTGTAACAGATGTACACATGTGTATGGTGTGCGTGTGTACACGCATTTGCGTGTGTGTGTGTGTGTGTGTGTGTGTGTGTGTGTGTGTGTGTGTGTGTGGCGGTGGAGGGGCAGGATTTGCAGGCTCAGATTTTTACATCCTTAGAGTGTAATAATCCCTTGCTCGTGTTTTCTCTTGCAACGTGCTTAGAAGGGCAAATGCCCAAAAGGCAACAGAAAACAGAATCCAGGAGGTTGCCAGTGAGTCACTCAGTGGCTGAGGCCCTGCTGTGCGAAGCAAGGCTGGGAAATCTCGGCCCTCCCTCGGGGCTCCCCTCCGGGGTGAGGACCAGCTGATGGAGTGAAGGCACAGGAAGCGGGGACCAAATTGAGCTGATCTGGAGGCCACAGGTGGAGAGAGGACTGTGAGAGTGGAGCCCACAGCAGATTGTCACAGTGGAAATACTGAGTCAGTGGAGGGGAGTGAGGACCACACAGAAGACCGTGTAGAGGGCTCATCAGGAGGGCTGCGGCCTGTCTTCTATATGTGCAGAAATGCATGCAGGGAGGAGCCAAGAGGCATCTGTGTTTTCAGTGTGGGTATCACGGAGTGGCAGAAGGATGGAGTTGGGGGGCTCTGGCATGGCAGCCCCACAATAGAATGAAATGACCTACCAAGGACAGCTCTTGCTTTTTAAATTCTTTGCCATGCCTTCTCGGTCGAAGAGAGAGAATCCGCCTGGATTGGCATGAACCCACCAAGTCCACCAGGCTGGGCCCAGGGCTCCGTACACGCACCGTACTGGCTGAGCCAGCTCTCCAGCCTCTATTTTTAGACCTTAGTCAGTGTGAAGAAAATGATTACTTGACTAACAGTAGGTGGTACACAGATATGACAAAGACGGTGGTGACTGCATGGAAACTGAGCGAGAGGAGTGTCAGAATCACTGTCAGCCCAGCCCGTGTGTGACTCACGGCTTACCACCGGGGAGACTCCATTGAACTCAGACTGAGTGGCTTCCGACCCTCCAGACCTCGATCAAGACGCTACGTGTGGGGAATGCCTCTAAGTCCCTCCATTTCCTGTTGGAGTGGAAAGGACAGTTTACACATCTGCCCCTCTCACCACAGTGTCTGCTCTGTCCTCAGAGCACACGGGATCCGTGAGCACGGAAAGAATGAATGAGTAAACAGTTGTCATCTCATTATTACCCGGACACAGTGGGTAGCCGCCCTGCACGACTGTTTACGAATTCATCGCAGCCACAGCCGTGCAAGACGCCCTGCCCTTAACTTCCTTGAGCCAGCTTCGTTTTTAGTCAATAATCAATTTACTTGTTGTGTGCGCAGCGGGGAGGAAGGATGCTGGGGGTGGTGGGCAGATGTGAGGATCTCTTCTCAGCTTTGAAGTGGGGATGCTGGAGCCAGGCAGACCCAGGCTCCTTCCTCCTCTGAACGCTTGGTGTCAGGGACACTTTGGACCATTCACAGTTTGAAGAGTCTCTCCCCCAGGTATAAATTAACCAAGAAGATGGTCCTGAGTCACCCTGGCGAGTGCTGTAAGTGAACAGGCAGGGAAGGAAAGAGTGGATGATGAAGTAACACTGCTCCGGCTTAGGGAGACTTGCTCTGGCTCCTCTGCCTTAGCTAGGGATGGACCTGCCTGCTGGCTGAAGATTCAGGTCTGCCAGGGGAAGTCCTAAGCCCAAGCTTTGTTTAAGCATGCAGACATGGAGCAAAATGGGCAAAAATACCCATGCTAGGAAAATCCTCTCCCTCTCTGAGCCTGCAGGCTGGTGCTGGGCCGGTGGCAGCAGGGGCCTTTGGGCAGGTGACCCAAGGGACTCCCCACTCGCTTTCTCCACTGCAGAACACCCTGCTGCTCCCTCCCTCAGGAATGTGGGCAGTGCGATGTTGGCATGGTGACCAGCCAGCCTGTCTCCCCCCTTCTCTGCATCCTGAGGAGTAGAATGGGGGCCCTGCCAGCTCCACTGGCTCCGAACGGTAGGGAGAGCCCAGTCCAGGAACTGAGGGGGCCTGGAGCTCAACTACTGCCCGGGAACAATGAAGCTGTTGCCCTGGCAACAGAGAGTGGCCTCTCCCTGGGCCTCAAGGCTGAGTCTGGGAATAGGTGTCTTAAGAACAGGAGGTGGGAACAGAGGGGTCTGGGCTGTTCTCAGGGCTGGGAGAAGGATGTCGCTAAGGAAGGGTGCAGAGCTTCTCTCCAGGGGAGGTGATCGGAACCTTTCTGGCCCATTCTCCAGGATCATTGTTGCAGGCCTTGCTCTAGAGTCCCTCGTGAAGGGAGAGGGACAGGAAACAGTCTAGCTATCTGACTAGGACTGGATTCCCATCCCCCTCTCCAGCTCTCACAGCTTCTGAGAGCTGGTCAGGGTCAGTTCATGGTGAAGTTGACACACGGGGCTGACTGGACGACCGCTGTAACTTTGGGGTCACCCTGAGAACTCTGGGCTGTTTGTGGACGCTGAGGGCACGGGTTGGAGTGAGGTGCTAATGTAGTCAGGACAGGGCCAGGTCCTCTGTGAGCCTGAAAGCTAACAGACCCTTCTCTTAGAGACCCTGAGAGGTTTCTAAAAGTACTTTCTTTCTGGGCAAGACAGTTCAACTTCAGATCTAGCTGCAAGGCTCCTCAGCTATAAAGCAGGACCATAGCAGGATGGCACATTGGCATTGAACAGGGCAGACATCCCAACCTTGGGGACACAGGAGTGTCTGGTCTACTTGTTTCTCCCTCCAGAATACCGCAGCTCAGGTGTTTCTAGGCATTATACAAACTGCTAAGACACCCATCTGCAGTGACCCTTGTTCTTCCTGAAGGTCCCCCGGGTGTTTATTAATCTCCTGAGGAACGGTGTTTAGGAAGGACGCCTTCTATCTTGGTAACCACCCCTCTATCTGAGAAGGGGTGGTTTACAGGTTCCCCTTGCCTGACTGCATTTCCGCATTTCCCTTTTGAACTTGGGTTGATTTCACCGAGAAAAATGAAGGAATAAGAAAGGGTGAGATGCTCCTTGAAAAAGGCCTGCAGGCTCAGAGGCGTTGGGGGTGGGCATCTTGTCCCAAAGGTGTCCCAGGCTTTGTGCACATTGTTCTTGCCAGGAGGCAGGCAGAAGGGGAGCACCTGCCCAGTTGCTGGCTCACCCACACCTTGCATCCTATGGCTTGCCCACCTCCATAATCAGCACCCAATATCACGATTAGGAAGCCTGCGTGGGTGTTGGGGGAGATGAAGGCGGGAGACAGGCTCATAGCCAGACTGTCCCCTTTCAGAACTCATGGCTCCCTCTTGTGGCTGCAAGGCCTCATGGCCAGTAGGTTCCCATCCCATGCCCTTGGCGGCTAGCCCCTGGGAGTTATCCTGCTCCTCAGGAAAGGACACACCAGGCCAGACTGGATTCCGAGCTGGCTTGACCTGACCCTTGTGCAGTCAAAGCAAAATCATACCTAGCTCAAGTCTTATTAGAACCCCAGGATTCTTTTCTGCTCCCTCCCAAACAAGAACCTTGGTGGAATCTAATGCTCTCGGGAAGGCGGACTGCAGGCTGTGCTTCTGAACTGTGGGCCAGGGGCAGCCTCTACCCAGGGACCTTGTTCGCACATCTGGTCCGAGAGCGAGTAAGACTGTATGAGAAACTCACGGACTATCTAGGGATCTCTGTCGGTCACACTACTAGGTTGTGCCCATCGCTGTCTCCGTGGGCAGAAACTGAGAACCTGAGAGGCCAGTTGCTGCTCTGTAGCGCCTCCTTGGAGGACTGGGCTCATTCCAGTCTGGGGTCCTCTACCTGGACCCAAGAGACCCCTGAAGTGAGATGCAAATTATGGGTTCACAGCACTTTTCTAGAGAGAGCATCAGTGCTAGCCTCATTTCTCAAAGGACTCAGACTTAAAAACCCCAGCAGAAGCAAAAGGGAATGTTCTTCAGCACCCTGTGCACCCCTTCCCCACAGGCACTGTGGGAGGGGCAGACATTGTCTTTATGGCTGTCTAGGGCTCCTTTGGGCTGTTCTTAGGGACACATTTAAAACGACAAAAGAATTTCAGGCTCATTTCTTTCTAAGCGCATTTCATTTCTGCCCCCAGAATGACCCAGCTCGATCACCCTCCTTAGTCACCAGCTTCGGATCCAAATGAGTGTTAGCTGTTTCCACAACTCCTTCCCCTTAACAAGGCGCAGACGTGTCACCCTCAGGAGTATTTGGATGAATGTGACTGTGGGCGGCCGGCATTGCTGCAGGAGCTCTAGCGTCTTCCCTCAGCATTCATAGGGGGAAGGGAATGTCCAAGTATCCTTTTCTGGGGAGGCTACTTTGTAGAGTTTGATGGTTCGGTAACCAGCTGCTGATGAGCTATAAACGACTGACCTAGGGACACCCACAGGGGCTAAAAGATGTGTAAGGCAGAGAACAGAGAGGGCGTGGTAGCCAGGAATGTGCTGTATCACACTCAAGAGATACTCAGGGCTGGGGATGCAGCTCAGTTGATCCAGTGCTTGACTAATGTGTGCAAAGTCCTGGGTTTGATCCCCAGTCCCACATACGTGTGTCTAATCCCAGTGCTCAGGATGTAGTGTCAGCAGCATCCAAAGGTCAAGGCCAGCTTTGAGTTCAAGGCCAGCCTGGGTTACATAAGGTATGTTGGGGCTGAGTATTCAAGATACGCAGACACTTGTTTTGGAGTTGGGTAAGACAGGAGCTCCCGGTACAGACCATGGAATGCTACAGATGGAGATACGCAGGATCCTGCTCACCTAGTGATGCTCCTAAAGTTCGTCTAAGTGGTACCAAGTTCACTCCCAGTTTTAGGAGCTTGTTATCTATTCTGGTCTCTTCTCTGTCTCTATCCTTCTCCCTCTCTCTATCTCTCTCTGTGCATACAAAGGCCAGAGGTAGACATCAAGTGTTTTCCTCAATCAGTCTTTGCTTTATCCTTTGAGACAGGGTCTCTCACTGAGCCTGGAGTTCAATGTTACAATGACTGGCCAGTGAGCCCCTGCAAGCCCCAGAGATCTTCCTGTCTCCACCTTCCCAGTGCTGGGATTACAGGCATGCTGCCATGCCTGGCTTTTAGGGGGGTGCCAGGAACAGAATCCAGGTCCTTTGTTTGCACAGCGAGCACTCTACCAACTCAGCCCCTGGGTATTCTTCTCTTGGTGGATGTGTGATTTGCAGATATTTTTTCCCATCATTTGGGCTGCTTATGACTATTGAACAGCACCCTAAACTCAAAAGTTTTGAATTCTGATGCAGCCCAATTTGTCTGCTTTTTTTCCCCCTACATACACCTCAGTTATTCTTTTTTAAATGGTTTTTCGAGACATGGTTTCTCTGTGTATCTTTGGAGCCTATCCTGGAACTCACTCTGTAGACCAGGCTGGCCTCAAACTTACAGAGGTCCACCTGCTTCTGCCTCCCAGTGCTAGGATTAAAGGCGTGTGCCACCACCGCCCGGTTCAGTTATTCTTAATACTCTCTCTTGTCTTCCATCACAGATGGACTCTCTCTTGTCTTCCATCTGTGATACCCCTTAACCTTGGTCTAGGCCCTTCATCCCCCATTTCCAAACCCAGTCTTCTTCTATCCATCAGCCACTTAGCTACAGATCAATTGTTTGTTCAACCACATATAAGGAAACTCACCTTGAACCAGCCCCTCCACTAGGAGATGGGGATGTATTGATACCTGTGAGCAAGACAGGGTTCTTCCTTCAGGAGGTTTCCATCTTACGAGTGGGTACAGCTGATAGGTAGAGGTAGGTAATTGTGAGGGTGCTTTAAAAACACGTCCAGTGCTCCCTGCTGCCATTGGATGCTGAGTTCCCATACAGGGTCGTATGTGTCATTTGATCCACAGGCAGGAACTGTGGGGACACTTGGGAGGGTCCTAGCAGAGGTCTTTAAACGCTGTGGTGGGAAGCTGCTCTTTTGACTCCCTTGGTGGTTCTCATGGGACTCCATTTTGTTTTGAGATGAGGCTTCACTGTGTAATCCAGGCTGGCATTGAACTCATGTCAATCCTCCTGCCTCAGCCTCCTAAGTGTTGGGATCATGGAAATCCTCAGTTCCTCTCTAGAGTGCTGTTATAAAGGGTCAGGCACAGCCCTGCCTGTTCTCATTCTTCCTCATCTGGGTCATGATGTGACCCTGTGTTCCTGCACGTGCTCCTGCCATGATGCGCCACTGAGGCCAGACCTCCTGGTCTTGGACTTGGAGCCTTCCAAATGATGAGCTAAATAAACCTTTTTCTCCTTATAAGAGAATGGCCTCAGGTACTTTGTTATAGTCATACAAGTATGACTATAACCACATGTTCCTGTTGTGATCCATCTTTTTTCCCCATCCTCCTCTTCCGCCGCAGTCCGTCATGAAGGCTGAGCCACGAAGACCATTGCTGTGGGGCAGGCGGTAGGTACTCCCCGGAACAAAGCTCACTAAAGAGAGGGGAGACATACTGCAAGGAGGGCTATTTGCATTCAGGAAAATGAAGTAGCAGCTCAGGGATGAAGAGGAGGCCAGGAGTCTGAAGCAGGCAGTGATGGCGAGGTATACAGTAATCAGCGGGAGAAGCAGCATCTTTCCTGTGATGAGCAAGCCGGGCAGAGAAGGCAACCAAGGTGGTACCAGAGAGTGCCCGCTCAGCTTCTCCACCTCCGCAGTCTACTACCACCCTCTGAGTTTGAATGTCTGGCTTTTCTCTCCACCATAGAACAAGAGGGGGATGAGGAACTTGGTCAGGGCAAGCTCCTCAAGGGAGGTGGTACTTAGGGAGTATTAGGGATGAGCAATTACCCAGAGGAGGGCCAGCAGGACAGAGCCCCAGGCAGAGACAGAGGAGCCCAGAGGCCCAGAGTGGGGAACAGCAGCTTGGAGTGTTGGAGGAGCAGAAGGCATTCCCATGCAGAGATGGCTCAGTGATGGAGAGGGTGATGAAGGAGAAGGGCCTCTCGGTGAGCCAGGACCCTCCTTACCTGGGTCTGCTGGCCTCACAGCCACCACTGTGCTTCTATCCTCTCCTGTCGCTTGCTGGGCCACTGCCCTCCACTCAACCTTTCCTTCTGTCAGGATGCTGGTCTCCCTCCTCCACCGCTGAAGTCCCTTCCTGCCCATCCTTGTGTTTATTATCTTAGTCTGGGGGGATCGAACCCAGAGCATCACACATACTAGGCAAGCACTCTACTACCATCAAGCCACACCCCTAATCTTTGTGTGTGTGTGTGTGTGTGTGTGTGTGTGTGTGTGTGTGTGTGTGTGTGTGTTTGAGTGCACATGGGGGCCAGAGAAAGATATTGGCTGCCCAAACCCCAAGTGATCCTCTTGTCTCCGTCTCCCATGGTGCTCTAGGCTTTTTACATGGTGCTGGAGATTTGAACTCAGGTCCTCAAACTTGCACAGCAAGTGCTCTTACCCTCTAAGCCATCTCCCCAGCCCCTTCCTGTGTTTAAAGACCCTCTGCTGCTAATCTCTAAGAAGCTCCTCTGACCTTCTCAGGTGGAGAGGACCCCGACCCCTTCTTTGTACCTCTTTCCTTTTTAATTGCCCCCCCTCCCTGTGTGCATGTGAGTATTCACTAGTGAGCACGGGTTTGTGGAGGCTCCAGATCAACCTCAGGTGCTGTCCACCTGGTTTACTGAGACTTCGTCTCTTACTGGCCTGGAGCTCACCCAGCTGTTGAGGCTGTCTGTTTGGCCAGTGAGTCACTTCCGTTTCCACCTCCCTAGTACCGGGGTCGTAAGTACAGCCACCATGCCCAGCTCCCCCCCCCCACCTTGTGTTCTCGGGGTGGAACTCAGGTCCCCATCCTTGCCCAGTACTCTCCCTGATAAGCTATCTCCACAGCTTCCTCCATAGCTCTTTCTGAACATTATTACCACCACCTCCTCTCATGAGACTCCTTGCCTGTTTTTCTGGTCACCTGTCTGATATTTCTGAGGGCAGACCCATGGTCTCACTTAGGTTGGTATTCCCAGTGTTTTCCTAGTGCTTGTTTCTGCATTGACAGACCAGGAGCTTTTGCTTTGTTAATAAATCTTGAGGCTTGGGTCCATACCATCTACCTGCTGGTGAGGTCAGCTCATACAGAATCAACTGTCTGCAGGGACAACTGTTTACCTGTCTTCCTGCTTCTGTGTAGGTCTGCCTAGTGGCGTCAGATTGGCAGTTCAAGATAGGAAACAGTAACCTAAGACAGAGCACCTGTGTGGCCTGGGCAGGCGTCTCCATGACGGGTAAGGTGACCTGCTGACGTCCCACGCAACCAAGTCAGAAGCTCATTTTTTAATAAAAGGGGGACCTGCAGGGCCCTGGCCCCCGTTTTGGGTAACTGTTGCCTTGCTTGCGGACCTTGACCTTGATATCCTCCCTATGCTAATTCCCTGCCAGGTTCCACCCTCCTGAATGCTTAAGGGAAGTTCCTTGTCTGTGTATCCTGCATAATGGGCATTAACAGCTTAGATGCAAGATTGTAAAACATCAGTAGCGAACTTCTGCTCTCCGGGGTCCTCCCATTGTGCTGTAAGCCTGTAATTAAGACCTCCTACCCCCTTAAAGAAATGACATTCGACATTTAAAATTAAATTATGTATATATATATATATTTGAATGAATAATGTGAATGTAATCTATGAATACCACAAATGTGATTAATATCATGAGTGTAATTAAAAAAATTAATTAATTAATTAAAAAAAGATAGGAAACAGTGTGGTTATTTAGCACTGGCTGGCACAGGCCAACACTACAGTGAGGGCTCCCCTCCCCCTCTGCAGAGCCAGCACACCACCATCTGGGGGATAAGAGAGTCCATCAGAACTCACAGGAGTGGACCCACTCAGAGCTCCTCATTCTGTGGCACCTAAGAGTGTGCATCTTTAACAGGTTCGCAGAACACTGTTGGTCTGGGGACCAGCGTTTTAGATCCGGTAAGCTACACATACCCCAAGATCATGTCCAAACCCAACCCTTCTTCCTTTATTTCCATATCACCTACCCTCTTTCCTAAGCCAGAACCCCGGGATTCTCTGGTTGCCTCATCTCAGCCTCAAGCCCTGTCGCTAAGGATCATGGGTCTTCCAAACTGCTCATCGGCTCTCTTCCTCTGCTTTCTCTCCTGTCTGTCCTCAGCACCAGGGCTCTGTTCTCTCCTTATCAGCACTTCCGCACCAGTCTCCTGGATCCTTCCCACTCCTCCAGTCCATTCCCTAACAGGCCTGCTCCAGTGGCAATAGTATTATCCAGAGTGTGGACGATGGCGGTGGCTCCTTTTCACTGTCTGCCGGAGGGCTCTGTCTGGAGCTTGCATCTCTCCCTCCCTGTCAGCACTGGGCTAAATTAGCCTTCCCTCCCATCAGGACTGCTCCTGCTCTTCTCCCACCCCAGGCGGGGCTGGAGTCTCAGGCTCCTCTCACTGTTCCTTGCTCTCTCCCAGGCCTCTGGCCCCAGTCTTCCGGCCCTTCCCTCTGCCTGCTCAGACATGTGCCTTAGCACAGAGGCCGAAGGAAAGCTTGCAGGAGTCAGCTCTCCCCTTCCATCTTGGGTTCTGGGGAACCAGCACCACGAGTACTTGCACCCCCCGAGCCATCTCGCCAGAGCCATTATTGTTATTGTTATCATGGTCATCACCATCACCTTCATCTTCGTCATCACAGACAGGGCTTCTTGTATCCCAGTCAGGCATAAGACTCACTATATAGCTGAGGCTGGCCTTGCGTCCTGTGTGTTTGGGTTACAGGATGGTACCACCCTACCTGGTTTATGCTGTACTGGCAACAGAGTACACGCTTCATGCATGCTAGGCAAGCACTCTACCAGCTGAACTACATCCAGAGCCTGCACCCCTAAAAAAAAAAAAAAACCCCTCTTCTCAAACTCTGCTTGCTACTGTATGTGGCATGCATAAGACTTAGGCTGTTCTAGAAGAAGACTAAGAATTCACACACGTCCCTTATGCTGCTAAGTGAACACAGCATTAAACTGACACCTAATGTCTTTGTGTTAGATGAATCAACATAGGGACCCAGAACTGGCAAAGATACAGAGAGTAAAAGACTGCAGAATGAACGCACACACTGCACTCACTCCCCCTCACCCCAAGACTCAGGGATCGTTGTGGAAGAGTGGGCAGAAAGACAAACAGTGGGAGGCTGGGGATGATGACAAGAAAACTGTCTTCTGCACACAGCAGGGCGGCTGCGCATATGGACTCACAGTGGTTGTGGCAGCATGCGCAAGACCTGAACAGGCCCCAGCCAGACCAAACCCTAGCGTGAAAAGAGGAGTTAGGCGTGATAGTCCACCCTTAGCTGTGGAGCAGTTTGTCAGCTGCTGGATGATGGAGAGTCGGTTTCTCCAGGAGTGGAGCCTCTGGTGAGTTGACCACGCTCCAGTGGAAGATGGCACACCCAAGAATATTTGAGTAGCCCAAACTGGTCTTGAAGGCTTAGAAAGTAAAAACTATACAAAATTGGGTGGGCAGGGAAGGGGGGTACAGCTGGGGTTTAGAGTTGGGGGAGGAGAGGATATAAGCAAATGTCTTCCACGCATAACAAGTCTCCAAAAAGAAGATGATGATGATGTAGGGATAGAAGGGTGGAGGGAAAGACAGCTCAGTCATGGGGGCTCACATCTGTCTATAACTCCAGTTCTAGGGGATATGACATCTTCTGCCTCCATGGGCACCAGGCACACACATGGTTCACAGACATACTTGCAGGCAAACTCACCCACCCTCAACAGGGAGAGGGTGGACTATCAGTCCAGTGGCCTCCAGGGCTGAACCCTGGGGGGAGGGGGATTCTGGGAGAAAGACACATAACTCAGTGATCTCACTCAAAGGTGTTGTGGCAGCGGGCTACTCCTGGCCACCGGTTCCCTGTGCCAAGGTACTTCGGCAGTGCCTCCTTGGTGTGTGTGTGTGTGAGTGTGTGTGTGTGTGTGTGTGTGTGAGTGTGTGTGTGTGTGTGTGTGTGTGTGTGTGTGTGTGGTGCAGTCTGTAGCCTTGGTCATATGGCAGGCATCTTTGGCACCCATAGCTGGCTGGTAAGTAGACTTGAAGGGTAGGACACACAGGAGAGGTGACCACACATTCAGAGGCACTGTTCCCTGGGGACCTGTGCGAGGCCCTGTCACTGTCCCCATCACAACCCTCCCATGTTCCCTTAGTCAGAAGAACCAGAGTTTGCTCGGTTTCACAGCCAGAGCCATCTGGAGCTCTCAAGTTTTATGCAATCTGGAGAGAGGAGCCGTGGTCATTTCCCAAGGAGTCGAGAGCGGTTGGCACCAAGGGCTCTGCTCTGGCCTTCTAAGTGGGCATCTGCCAGCATGACTCTGCTGGTGTTGGATGGAATGCCTTTGGAGATGGGGTGAAATTCATTGTCTAACACCGTGCTAGCCTGTGGGACTTTGATTTCTAACCTGCATGTCCAAAACAGCAGTCACTGTAAGTCCTTGCAATGTCTAGTACAGAGAATGGAGAATTGTAAGTGAAATATAACGAACTTATGTGCAAATGTCAACGGGCAGATGTGGTTAGCTGGACAGCATTGTCCTCTTCTTTCAAAGTTACGCCTCCTGTGCAGCTAGCAGCTGTGAACACTTCAGTGCCTAAGCCTGCCTAAGGCCCCCTGACCATGGACACCACTGTGCCTAAATACACAGTCTCCAAGGACAGAGAGTTTAGTTCTCAGATCCTCAGCCTTGTGCCCAGCTGGCCCTGCTGGATTTGGAGAGCAACAGGCAGAAGCGCATTGATCCTTTAGCCTACCCAACTGCCTAGCTCCATGGAAGCCACTCTGTGTATCTGGTTGTAGTGGGAATGGCAGTGGAGACAGACTCCAGACTCAGATTGTAAACTCTTGGAGAGAACTTAGCTATCAAGACCTCAGCTCTTCACAGCCTTTTTTATGAGGCTAGCATGTGCTAAGTGTCCCACTGGGACTTAATTTCAAGGGGGTTTTGATGGTAGATAATTTTATGGGTCATCTTGACAAGGCCTTAGTTTTGCTTCTTGCTGCTGTGATGAACCACCTCACAGAAACAACTTAAAGGAGAGAGACTTTGTTCACAGGTCCAGGTTATAGGACATCATTGTGTGGAAGCCAAGGTGGCAGGAACGTCAAGTGGCTCAACACATCACATCTACAGCCAAGAGCAGAGAGCAATGCATGCTACGTCATGTCTCACTCTCTCCTTAGCATTCAGTCCAAAGCCTAGACCGTGAAATGGTGCTGCCCACATTTATGGTGGGTCTTCTCACTTCAATAAATCCAATTAAGAAAATCCCTCACAGTCATGCCAACTGGTCAACCTAATGTAGACAATTCTGCATCTAGACTCTCTTTCCAGGAGATTTTAGATTGTTGACAATTAAAACTAACTATCATTAAGGACCAAGGCTGTTCAGATATGTGGCTTATATTTTCTATGTGTCTCTGAGGTGTTGTATTTGAACCAGGTAACAATAAGGTGGTGGCCTCTCCCATGAAGGTGGGCCTCATCTAATATGTGAAGGGCCTAAGCAAGGCAGAAAGTGGAGGAAGGCTGAATCCTCTCTGCATCACCGAGCTGGAATGGAGGTCTACCTGCCCTCAGTGCTCCTGATCCATGGCTTTTAGGCTTACACTTGAGTCACCCTGCTGAGACTCTGTGGCATCCAGCTCTCTCTAGCTTGCAAAGAACGGATTATGGGGCTTCTAAATGCCCAGAATCACATGTACCAATTCCTTATCCTAAATTATATATGACCTAGAAGGATCATGGAGAAATAAAATGGCGAGATGAGCCAAGTAGTTATTTAGTTGAGTATTGCAGGCAGAGGAAACAGTGAATACAGGTTTCTGAGGCAGAAGCATGAGTGGGAGTTTTATTACTGTCAGGAGGTGTGTCTGGGGGGGAGTAAGAGGGAGAGCAATGGGTCAAGAGAAGCAAGCCAGTTTGGAGAGTATTTTCTGGGTTTTATCCTATAAAACTTATATTCAACAAACATGAGAAGAACTCATGCCTAATGGGTAAGAAACAGACCAATTTGAAACATAAGGATGCTGAAACTGTTCAAGTGGCTAAACAGAAGACTAGGCCCCACAAAATGAAAGAGTATATAACATAACCTGGTGGATATAGTACAAAGAACTAGCTGGAAATCTTTTCAGTGCAAAAAGTAATGTGAAATAAAAATCACAGATGGATGAAATGGTAGACAAGATATAGCTGAAGAGAGAGTTAGTAAATTGGAAAAAAGAATGGAAGAAATCCATCAATTTGAAGACCTTCAACACTTGCCCAGGAGTTTCTACTGGGGGCATTTTTGGAGCATGTCCCACCTCCCAAGTTACAGTGATTGTGTTAAACAGTCACACTTCTGAATCAGGATTAGCAGGAAGACAAATGTTGTTTATTTTGTTCTGGAAAAGCCTAGTAGCTGGTTGTAGATTCTTCCATGGACCCTGGGAGGAGGCTATCGAGGGGCTGGACCCCAGTAGTCTGTTACCTTCAAAAGCCAACAAGCATTTGTTGAGTATTTCTGGAAACCTGTCAAACTGTGGTAAGGTGGAGAGGCAGGACCTCACTTAGACACATACTGGAGGGGTCTCCTGAGCAGAGCCTTGCCATATCCAGTTAGGAATGAGCTTGCTGTTTTCCACATACTTCTGATCAAAATGCAACTCACTGGACTCTGTCTGCAGTGAGCCAGTGTTAGAGATGGCCTGATGGTGTTCTGGAAAGCTCTGTAGACTGCTGCCCTGGGGGGAGGCATTCCATAGTTGACCCACTTGGTCCTGTGAGGTGTTTCCTGGGCAGACATGAGGCTCAGTGCTCATCTGAGGTGTCCAGGAGTGGTGACTCTGGTTTGGTAATGCTTTCTTTTCCAGGTCACCAGTCACATGGTGACCTCTGCTGACGATGCAGCTTTCTGGTCAATGTTTCAAGCTCTTAAGTTTGTTCATTCATTCCTCATCTTGCTGCTGTGAGATGACACAGAACTTAGGAAACCAGAGGCGGAGTCACTAGACAATATAAATTGGCCCATATCTGAAGAAAAACTACACCATGGAGTCATTTTGCTCATAAACAATTTTTATTTTTGTTCTCAGTATGTGCCCTTAAAGGTTCCAAAATGTTGGAGTTTCTGATTTTCCAGGGACCAGAGGTAAGGGCACTGTGTGGGACACCCAACCCTGGCTCCTGGCTCTCCTCTGAGGAGCTGGTGTGCCAGCCTCAGAGAGAGGGTTGACAGTCACGCCTAGTCCAAGATGGGGAACACAGCGAACAAGGAATTAGTAACACAGACTCGGTCTGTAGAGGGCTGCAAATACACGTATTCTCTATATATAAACCTGTTATATAGGATTTCAATGTATTGGTTTCCTTGTGATCTGCACTTAAAATACAAATGATAAAGATGTTGCACACGGCTGACTCCCCTGCTCAGCCCCCCTCCCACCCCAACATAAATAACTTACAAAGGTCAGATGACCCTAAGAGTTTCTGCTGTTGCAAATATTTTGTTTGTAAAATTGTTTTCCCTTCCTCCCCTGCAAACTATCTCTGAGAGCTTGGAACATAGCAGCGTGGAATGGACGAGACTGGGGCAGGAGCAGACCTGGTGAGGACATCAAGAATCCTTGCTTCTTACTGACTGGCCCCAGGCGGCATTGCAAGTCCAGGGACAACAGAGGCTACACAGGAAGCAGAGAATGGGCAGTGTGGATCTGGCCTCTCCAGGGAAGAGGCTGGACCACTGAGGAGCCTTGAAGGCATGGAGGTTTTGAAGACAGAGCAGAGCTCCGGCTGTCCTGGCTCAGTATTTACAGTGTCTGGCAAACCCCGTTTCTGAAGACGTCTCTTCTGAGGGTGGCTGGGGAGGAGGAACTTAAAACCAAGCAAAGCCAGCCCTGCAGGCCAAGTCCTCTTGTGCCTTACTTGGCAGTTCACACACACCGTTCATGTGGGTACTGACATCGACGGAGCTCTGCTCTGACAGTGGCTGGGAGAGCTGCCGGAAGGGGAGGCATGCCCTAGGGGGAACGCCGGCCCTTCTTCAGCATTAGGTGGCACTGGATAGTCTGGATCCGGTTCTTGGCAGGCACGAACTCTGGCTGTAGCTTCAGTGTCGATTCATACCACACCAGGGCCTTCTCAAACTCTTCCTGTGGGGGACAAGGAACGCATGTGAGGAGACAGCACCACCCGACTAGACATGGCTGTGACCAGTGACAACCCACCATGACTCTGCAGTGGAGTTAAGCGTGCAGGGGGCTGAGGGGAGGGAGGAGACAGTGGCCGAGCCCCGAGGCACAACCACAAAGCAATCAGCAGAAAACTGGCCTGTATTGGTCTGGAGTGGCAGTGGCCCCTAACAGCCACCACTACTAAGCCCTGAGATGTGCGTGGCACTGTGCCAGTGCCTTATGACATTCCTTACTTAGGCTCCCAAGCCTCTAGATTGGGGCCTGGAAAATGCTCACTGTGATTCTGCTTTGATTTTCTAGCATGCCTGGCAAGATGGAGCTGGACTTGGGCATCTCTTACCACTGTACACTATCAGGACATTTTGTTTTCCCAAACATTTCAAACACTTAGAAATGACCACTGCTATACTGAGAACCAGTTCTACACAGGACGGCCTCACTGGCTTGCTCACTCAATGAGACACACTTGCTCACTCAACAGCAAACCTCACATTTACTGGGGATGAAAACAGTCTCCAGTTTTAAGAAGCAGAGAAGAAGGCTACACATTTGGCAATGCCAGCCTGGCCAGAGGCCTAATGCCTCAGGAATCAGAGATGATACCAGCCTGGCCGGAGCCAACCAAGCCCTCACTCAGGGATGGTTCCAGCTTGGGCAAAAACACTAATAACTCAGAGGTCTGAGACGACACATACACAGCTTACAGCCCAGGGTGGCACACTCCATTATCTGTTAGGAGAGCAGCATGGGAACTGGCCCGCCCCCACTTCAGATGGCAGCAGACGGCTTGGTTCACAAGTTATATATGGTTATGACACGTTTTGGCAGGGACCTCTGGGGTTTTGAGTTTTGAAATCAAGGCTGGGTTTGCAGAACTCAATGGTAAACCATTTGCTTAGCATATGTAAGAACCTTGGATTTGATCCCTAATATCACACACACGTGCACACATGTACACACACACACACACACACACACACACACACACACACACACACACACACACACACACACTCATGAAATAGACCTCTTTCTGAATAGATGAGGAACCTGGAGGGCAGCATTAACCATTTTCCCTTGTGAACAGTAGCTGTGAAGCTACTAGATTTCATCAGCGAGTGTTTGCTGAGCACCTAATCTGGTCCTGCACATGAGAAAAAAAGCAGTTTTGTCCTGAGGGGCTCAGAGTCTAGAGGGAAAGACAACACTTGACCAAGTTCAAGTGTTTTAGACTAGTGTGTTAACACCACTGTGCTAAAAAACTCATGGTGAAGACCCGTGGGGTTGTCAATGCTTAGATTATATCACGTTATTTGAGGAGACGCAACTCGGGGCCAGAGAGAGACGCACAATTAGGACCACTGGCTTCTCCTCCCGAGGACCTGGGTTTGTCTCTCAGCGCCCACCTGGCGGCTCACAACCAACCCCTTGTAACTCCAGTTCCCGAGGTCTGATGCCCTCTTCTGACCTCTGAGTGCACTAGGCAAGCACATGGTACATGCAACATGCAGACCAAATACTCACATACATAAAATAAACAATCTAAATAAAACTGCAAAAACCTCAAACCCCAAAATAACACCAACCCAACCCAGCCTCTCAAATCCCTGTGAGTAAACTTTATGTTGGTGTAGCTGGTAATCATGGAGATAAAACTTCTGGGAAACTGGAGCACAGTGCCATATTCAAAAAGAGCTTTGGAGTCAAGATGTGCCTCCATATCAGAACTAGGCTGGCTCCCACCCCGTCTCACCATCGCCACGTAGACATTGCCCAGAGTAAAGTGGTTGACAGCAAAGTGGGGTGCGATCTCCACAGCCATGGTGGCCACTATGACAGCATCATTCCAGAGCTTGGCATTGTGCAGGATGTTGGCCAGGCTGATGAGGGGCACATCCTGGGGAAGGAAGAGAGAGAGGAGAACTGGGCTTTACTCTTGACTCTGCCAGACACGAAGCACCCAGTCCGGCTCCTGGGAGATGACAGAGTTCGACACAGAAGTACACAGGACCAGGCTGCTGCGTGCTCCTGGTCTCTACACGAAGAGCAGAATAGGAGCCTGCACCGGAAGAAAACCCGCAAAACCCTCTCACTGACAAAGCCTTCCAGGAAAAGCATCAATAATAACAACAGTAGCTATTAATATTCTTCTGCTGAGTTCCAGGCCCACTTCTGAAACGTCGTGAGTGACTTCCATGGAGCATGCTCTCTTGTCCTGCAGATGGTGACTAGAAAGTCCACAGTCAGACACCTGAGGACAGCCACAGTCTGAGTGGAGCAGTGACAAGTGCGCATGCTCCAGAGTGAGCTTGCATGTGCTAGACAAGCACTCTTAGTCTACTGAGCGACAGGCTGGGCTCCGTGCAAGGACTAGTGTGTCCCCTGCAGCAGCTGGCAGGTGTGCTCACAGGCCAGGGCCAGGCCTGCACCGGTTTCTGTGGTGACTGGAGGGAGCTTCCCCTAACCGCCGTGTCAGTCTCCACAGCACACTGGAGACCAGCAGGTGTGCAGAGGCTCTCTGACCCTCACAGCCAATGCCTTACCGTCTGCCTGTCTGCTGCCCCAGCGTGAAGCACAGAGGGACAGACTGGACAACCAGTGACATCAGTTCCCACAGACCTTTCCCCTTTAAACCTGCTGTCTGAGCATGCCTGTCACACTGTGCTGGCTTCTATGGGAGACATGGATGAACAATAAAAAGGAAGCCATCCCTGTCCTCACAGGGCAACTGCAGAGTGGATGTTCTTAGATGAGAGCAGTGTTCTACGTCTGGCCCAAGGTCGGAATGTCAGTGCAGAGCACAGCTGTGCTTAGAACCCAGAGCTGCCCTGGGTGAAGCGGCTCTTTCCTGCCAGCCTGGGCACCACCCGACAAGCAGATACAGCTGGGTCTCTACGAGGTAGGGCATCTAGATTAATTCGGAACCAGGAACATATGTTATAATCACGGCATTCTCAGCCACCGTAATAACACTGGGTGCTATGGAAAGATCTACAGTTAGCATGTTGTGCATGTAGGAGGAGACCGGGAATTTACTAAGATGCACAAAGGGATAGGAAGTGAGGCACCTAGGGGCTGCCCAGACCCCCAGATTCCCAGGCAGGTGGCCTGCTCAGCCAGAGGACACCTTGTATGAGGTGTGGCTCTCCAGTACCACAGGAGAGGTGTGAGGTGACAGACCATCACCATGATCTCAGTCCACCTCTGTGAGGTGGGGACTGTCACCGGCCACCACCCCTCCTGCCATGTCCTCAGTGCACCGCTCTCACACTGGCCGAGCATGAGCAAGCCTAACCGAAAGTGCAGGAGCCACTGGCCATGGGAGGGGCACACAGACACCCCTTCCCACCCCTTCCCCTGCTCACTCCCCTTCATCTGGTGGGGGGAACAGACACCCCCTCCCCCCTCCCTCCCCCTCCCTCCCTCACCTTCATCTGGTGGGGGGAGCAGACACCCCCTCCCCCCTCTCCCCTCCCTTCCTCCCTCCCTCCCTCACCTTCATCTGGTGGGGGGAGCAGACACCCCCTCCCCCCTCTCCCCTCCCTTCCTCCCTCCCTCCCTCCCTCACCTTCATCTGGTGGGGGGCATAGTGCAGGGCCTGGCGCAGACAGTCAATGGCCTTTTTCCCCTGACCTTTCACTCTCCAGTAGAGGGCAGCCATGCTGGAAAGGACCCACGATGTCTGATTCTGCAAAGCAACACAAAGTCCCCTCAACCACATACCCAGTGTCACCATGATTAAGAGGTGCTGGCGCTCAGCTAGCCGCTCAGTGTCCTTGTGGATCCTCAGGGCAGTTCTACGAGCTGGGTTCTACTCATACAGCTTTCTACAGACGAGAACACTGTTCGGAGAGCCTGTGTGCCCTGTCCAAGGCCACGGAAGCACACAGCAGAGTGGCACTCGTGTCCACGCCCACGGAAGCACACAGCAGAGTGGCACTCGTGTCCCTGTCTTGTTCTACTTAACTTCTTTGAACCAAGAGACAGACATACTTACAAAGAGAAGAGTCACCTCCCCACCCTCCTCTACTGTTGGAGTAAACACTACTTTCAGCTTCTCATATAGCTTTTTAGAATTTCTTTATGCTTTCTATAAGCAACTACCGATACAGAATTATACTCTCACCTTTTAAAAACAAGACTATTTATATGAACCAGCATTTGTTTCCCTTTTAGTAAACAGTTGCTTTTAAGATCTTTCTCCACTGGCAGAAGAAAAGCTT
Source organism: Peromyscus maniculatus bairdii (assembly GCF_049852395.1). Taxonomy (NCBI): domain Eukaryota; kingdom Metazoa; phylum Chordata; class Mammalia; order Rodentia; family Cricetidae; genus Peromyscus; species Peromyscus maniculatus. The sequence goes on from NC_134855.1 coordinate 71,408,514, forward strand.
CCCTGTCATCTTGTTAATGGCTGCATAGTATTTCCCCGTGTGGATGTCCATCATTCACTTGACAGGACTCTTATTAATGAATACCTCTTTCTAATATTTTATCATTACAATGGGATAAAAAAGCTGTATACAGGTGTGACCTTACACTTGTGTGAGCACATGTGTACATTTCCAGAGGTGGACACAGCATGCAAAAGGATGCTCATCCTTTTCATTTGGGAGATACAACATATTGCTTTTCACAGGGCTGTAGTGACATTCTGCCAGAAACACAAATGTTCCCATTTCCTAACAGCCGGGTGACAGACTGTTAGGGATTTTTATCACTGTGACAGGTGAACACTAGTTTTTGTCTGTACTTCCCACTTATGAACGGCACGGACCATTGTTTCATATCTGTAGTATTTTGGATTCCTTTTTATTCAGACTATCGGTCCTCCCATTCTGTTAACTTTTCTGAGGTCTTTGTCATGTTTCCTGAAAAAAGTATTTCATGAGTTAATTCCTTAATGAGGAATTCCCAGAAGGTGTCTCAGGATGAAGGCTGCCTTTGGAGTCTCAGTGCCTCTTACCGCTGCAGAATTTGATTTATTCATTTATCTACAATGACTTCTGGATTTCTGGCTATATTAGGAAGGCTGTCTTTACTCCAAGATGATCAAGACATTTTACTGTGTTTTCCTCCCCAAGAAAATTTTAAATTTCATTTTCACACTGAAATCTTTGATTCATTCAAAATTTAACCTGCCATAAAATGTTCATCCAACTTATTATTTTTCCAGACGGTCACTAAATAATTTCACCAGTATTAAAAGTCACCTCTTCTAATGAGATGTTGCCTTTACCACACAGAATCCCATCCATGCCCCTATGCACTTGTCTCATTTACTCTCTTCACCATACAATTAAACGGCACTGTGAATTTACTAAAGCACACGCATCCACTTTCTACAGCTGGTACTGGAGTGGCTTCCTGCTTTAATGTCCGATGCACAAACACACGGGTAGAGTTTCTGTGGTCAGGAGCAGGTATCTGCCAGAAGCTCTGGGTGACAGGACAGGCAGATGGTCAAATACTCAAGAGAATTCTACATCGTTTCCTACACACTTACCAACTTGCAATCCCATTAATGTGGATCAAAAGGGCTCTTTCAGGGAGGCATATGATTCAGTTCTGAGTCTATCATGGGTGTAAAAATGGCACTTAACTGGGATCTTAGTTTTCATTTCTTGACCATCAGTAGAACTAAGAATTGCTTCATGTTCAGCAAACATTTCTTCTTCATCATTTTCCTCTGTTTTGGGGGCACTGAGCCTCATGCTGGCCAGGTCTCGACCACTGAGCTGTGCTGAGCTTTTCTGTTGGCTGTTAGGTCATGATCTTGAACCTGTCATCCACATATGTTTCAACTATCTCCTAGTTTTTCAGGCTTTATAGTTAGGACTTCTGCATCTTCCCCAAACCTTCCCCACTCAGAAATCCACCTCCCACATTTCACTCTAATTTTCAAAGTAATGTTTTTGATACTTGGCCCTTAATTTACCTGGAATTAAGTATTTCTTTAAGATGTAAGGATTAAAATTGCTAACCAATAGCCATGTCTCCCTTTAAAGGGCCCTATCTCCTCCTTATCTTCCCTAGAAATTCAAAGTTCTGCTTTTCCTAAAGTTTTTTAGAATAAGAAATTCAGTTAATAAATGACATGGCACACATGTGTGTCACGGCCAGAGGACTGAGGTCAGAGGACAACTTGAGAGAGCTGTTTCTCTCCCAATTCCCTGTGGGATGTGGGGATGGAACTCAGGCTGCCAGGCTTACACCCAAGCCACCTCTTCCTGCTGCGCCATCTGCCCAGGCCCAAAGTTCTGCTTCATTTCAAAGCTCTGTTGGCACTGCCACTCTGTCAGCGCCGGTGATCTGGGTCGGGCTGACAGGCCAAAGGTGTGTGTGTCTTCCAACTGCAAGCATGGTGGACCTAAATATACAAATATTTACAAACGGAAGTAGATCCTGAGAACACTGACTCTATTTAGGTCTTTTAAAATGTCTTTCAACTTCTATCACTTTCTGTTCACAGGTTCAGCTTTATTTAATGTTATACCAAATGTTATGAACATATTTTTGCAACACTGGAAATGCAACTTGTCTTTATTTACTGACCTTACAAGCAGCCACCTGATAAAAATGTTCCTAAAAATTTGACTGTAGATTTTCTGAGTACTGCATAGAGAGCAGTATTAATTTCTTTTGTTGATTTATTTGCTTGTTTCCAGTATTCAGCATGTTCTCCACAGGCTCAAGTATTTGAATTCTTGGTCCCCAGTTGCTGGTGCTGTGTGGGGAGATGGTGCAGCCTTGCTGGAGGAAGAACGTCGTCACTGGGGGTGGGCTCTGGGCAGAGCCTTGTCCCACTTCTCTTTCTCTTCCTGCGTGTGGATGGGGAAGTGATCTTGGGGCTTCCTGCTCCAGTGGCCTGCTGCCATGCCTCCCTGCCACGTTCCTTCCTGGAACTGAGGGCTCACATGAACTCTTCCTTCTGTAAGGCGTTTGACCACAGCTGCAGAAAAGTAACTAATACACGCAGGGCTGAGAAGAAGTGTAAGAGTTGGCATACTTTTCCCTGAAGCCAGATAATTATTTTCATCTTTTCCCCATTAGGAATTAGCTCAGAAGTCCTGCTATGCAGACTGGGATGGTCCCTGAATGCTCATTCTGCATTAGTTCAGGGGCTGAATTTCCCAAATGCACTCTACTTTTCAGAATTTTCTCTTTCAGTTTGGTCAGTGAAACTTTGGACTTTCCTAAGGTTCTACTCCTTTCTGTATTTCTTGGACAATCCACATTGGTTAATATAAATCTTAAAAATACGTTGTTGGAGCCTGTCTTTAAATGGTTTCCTTATTATATTGCTATGTTCATAAGATTAAGTTCTTAATTTAAATTTTATACATAATACATTATATACATCTCCCAGTATCTAGTCTAGTTTTCAAGATTATTTTCACTCAAGAAAGTAACTGGATAATTGTTCTCTTTTCTCTTGCTCCAAAGTCTGTTTGTTGGGATTGAAGTATTTACCAAAAGTTTGGTAGAATTCCCTTACCCAACTGTGTTGTATTTCTTGATGAAATATATATTTTTAACTTACTGCTCAAGACTTTTTAGATTTTGTTTTTGTTCTTGAATCAGATTAGATAAATTACAGCATTTTTTTTTCTTTTTCAGGAATTTTTAAAAGTTATATATTTTCAAATTTACTAATATAAAGATGTAAGTATGCCTTTATCTATTTATTTAATGTCTGCTCATGCGTGTGCATGCGTGTGTGCATGCATGTGTGTATAGTGTAACTATGGCATAAATGCTTATGTAAGTACATGCATACCCACCTGTGCACTGAGGCCAGAGGTGGTCTGAGGCATTATTTTCAACCTTATTCCCGAGATGAGTTCTCTCACAGAACTGAAGCCAGGATGGCAGGTAATAAGCCTCAGCAATCCTGCCTTCATCCCCACAGCACTTGGCTTATAGGTGTGCATGGCCACATCTGGCTTTTTATGTCTGTGCTGGGGATTTGAACTCAGGTCCTCAAGCTTGTGCCCCAAATGCTCTTTCCAACGAGCCCCTTCCCAGCCCCAGCTGTGACTTTTCAAAGCCTCTTTAACCAAACACAGCTGCAGTTTATTTTCTCTTTCTTCCTGATATTAGTTACTTGTAAGTTTTAAAAAATAACTTTGTTACAAGTTTTTCTAATTGTTAACAACATCCAAGTTCTACAGTGTTGACTGTACTACTTTCTTTGTTTTCAATTTCATTGATCTCTGCACCCACTAACAGAATTTATACAACTAAGATATGAACAAATTCATAATTATGGCTGGATGTTTAATGTGCTTCTCAGCAATTCATGGAAGTTGACAAAAAGTCATGAAGATAGAGAAAACATGAACAACGCTATCAATCAACGTACACCAATATCTCTAGTCTGCCTAATGACAGATGCTGTTTCTTTCTAGTGTATGAAATATTTACCATGGCCACCTTCTAGGCCATAAAACAATCTGAGTACATTTAAAATGTTTGTTTACTATAACACAATAAACAACATGTGCACGGAGCTGGAAGATGCCCACCTATTTGGAAACCAGGTACCACCTTTAAATGAGTCAAAGAAGAAACCAGAGGAAGCTGTAAACCAACGTCAACAATCACATGAAAATGTGATGAATGAAATTTGCTCTAAATTTAGAGAGAATATTTAGCTTTAGAAAAAAGGAAAAACTCCACACTACAAACTTCCAATTTAATTTTAATTAAGTAGGAGAAATTATAAGGGGCAGATGGTCATGGAAGCAGGGGTCGGGAGAGGTCGCTCAACAGTTAAAGGTCCGGGCTGCACAACCATGAGGAATGAGTTTGGATCCCGGCAGCTGGGTACATCTATAACCCTAGCTCCAAGGCAGCGGAGATGACAGGAGGGTCAGGGGGAGACAGGAGGGTCAGGGGGAGACAGGAGGGTCAGGGGGAGACAGAAGGGTCAGGGGGAGACGGTGGTGGGGGCACTGGGGGGAGGGACCCTGAAAGGAACAGGGGGAGAATGACAGAAGAGGATACCTGATGCCCTCTTTGGAGTCTGTATGCACACACAGATACATTTCCCTGTGCATATATGTGCACACACACTTACAAAGACACACAGATAATAAGCCGATTTTTAAGAGGAAGCAGAGAAAAAAACCCAAACAACCTCAATGCATACTAACCAGTGGCTGAGACAGATAAATGGACACAGTTCTATGCAGGAAAAAGAGAAGTCTGAGCAGGAAAAAGAGAAGACAAAGTATTCCTAACAGGATTAAGAGTGGGTAGACATTACTACAGATTTTACAGATAGTCAAATGGTGGTAAATCAATAAATCAGTTCAACCACTTCCAGGAAAAGGACGGATTCTTTCACAGACACAACTACCAAAGATCACCGAAGAAGAGATCACTTGAATAGCCCCATGTCTATTAGAAACATTGATTTATAGTTTACTCCTGTCCTGAATGAACTGTAATGAACATTGAAGGAAGAAATAATATTGTCTCAGAAAACTGGTGGGAGGCATACTTCTCAACTCAACCTACACTGTCATTATTATCCTGACTCCAAACTTAACAAAACCATTATGACAGAAGAAGTGCTGTGAGCCAAACTAAACTTCCCCCTTCCTCTTCCTCCTCTTGAAGAGTGTCTTCCTACGTAGCTCAAGCTGGCCTCGAGCTCAGCCTTCAGCGTGCCCAGCCTTTGCTTCTTTGAACTGTTTGCCTCATGTGTTTTGTCAGGGCGCCAAAAAGCCTAACTCAACAGGATTTCAGTTTTGTCAGTTCTTCTAAAATCCGTGACCATAATTTATAGGTTATGTCTGTATTTGTGACTTTATCATCTTACTTCTTAGCAATCTCGTGACTTGGGATATTGCACTGGTGGCTATTACACAGAGGAGTTCCTTTGGGGAAGGACTCTGGGATGTGAACTTTTCTTAGCTCTTTATCTTTAAATGTCTTTATCCTCCCCTCACAGAAGGTCATATAATTCTAGGGAGTCTGTGTCTTTTCAAAATTGTCATCTGGCTTTGATGGTGTTATCAAACAAGTTGTCATTTCAGTCACCATTCTTCTGTAGGCGATCTGTCCTTTCCCAATCTCCACGAAGTCAAAATCTTTCAGTTTTCCATCACTGATTCATCTCAAGCACTAAAAAGTGGCACACAGTAACTAAGCCCTCAGTAAATATCTGCTGAATGAGTAAATGAATGAACGGCTGCTTTGATATTTATTAAGCTGTTCCGCCTTAAGTCCAAAGTCTAATTCTATAATCTGCAGAGTGGTCCTGTGGCTGTAAGTTTGAAAATCACCTTTCTCTGTTGTGAGCAGGTTTCCTGTTATGTTCTGCAAACATGTGTCCTTGGAGACTGAAGGGTCGGTGGGGCAGGGAAGTTGTTCTTCCTGTTCGAAGGTTACACTACTCAGACTCATTCCAGCAACAGCGCACAGAGCTGGAGCACTCAGCTCCCCTAGACTTGGCCTCACTGTACCTCCTCAGCAGCCAGACTGTGTTAGAAACAGGGCTCCATCCTGCAGAATGCCTCCTGTAGATCTGTAAGCTAGGAGAGGCCCCAGCGCTCGCCTCTCCCACCCCTGGGCTGGGAGGACTCCCTACAGCTGCTCCCCCTGGTTGACCTCACTATTTCCTTACCCCCTTTCACCTTCTACAACAACGCAATCAGTTTTCTAAATTAGGTTTGCTCTTCTGAAATACCTAGTGTCTTTTCTGTCTCCCTGACAGAACCCTAGCTGAACAAATGCTAGGGTTATATTTATCTTTGTTGTTAGACAACTTTATATACTGTATCCAGGTGTGGGTCCCTTTGTACTTATCTAGTTTGGGACACATTACATTTCCTGTCTACTGACTGACTGATCTCCTTGTCTCTTTATTCAATGCTTTTGCCTTTAAGTCCACTGTTCTATTTGGAGGAGCAATGTCAACAGTGTGATGGTGAGGAGTGAGCAAAGTGGATAGAGAAGATGATGAGTGAGCATCAGCCAGCAAGCCTGAGCCTTGTGAAGAAGTGCGGCAGGTCCCAGTATCCAGGAACTCTCTGGGCAGAGGGTCCATGTCATCTTTTACATGAAGCTGCTAAGTCACTCATTAGGTTCTTCTAACCCATCCACCGGCTGTGTGACTAAACTCCTGAAATAATGACATTTTTAGCTTAAGATGTTCCACTTACAGCTGTGTCCACATGCAATGCCAGCACTGGGGAGGTGAAGGCAGGAGATTCACGAGTTCAAGATCATCTTCAGCTATGCAGAGTTTGAGGCCAGCCTGGGTTACACTAGATTCTGTTTCAAAAATATCAACCCCCCCCCTCAAAAAAAAACCCCTCTTTCTCCTAATTAGCTTTTATTTATTCCTTTATGATTTCATTTGATTTTTCATGCTCGCTATGAAACTGTTTTTTTGTTCAAGTGTGTTTAAAAGATACTAGAACGGGTGTTTAGAAAGTACACACATGGGCCAGAAGACGGCTGAGCAGGTAGAGGTGCTGGCTGCTAAGTATGACCACTGAGTTTGGTCCCTAGAACCCACATGACAGAAGAAAAGCAATGAGCAAGTTGTCAGCTAGGCCCTGCATGTGCATACATGAGCAAATGTAATTACAAAGCTGAAGTGCACACACACAGTAAGAAAGCAGTGTAATATCCCCTTGTGCTCACCACTAGCTTCTCAACCGATCAATCCATTTTCATCTCATCTATACCCTCGATTATGTTAAACTGAAGCAAATCCCAGTCTTTATATAATTTAACCAATAAATTTTTCAGTGTACTGCTGAGGTAAAAACTCATATTAAAGCCTATGATTAATAGATAATGTCTAAAATACTGCAACTTATTCTGTAATACCATCCATTATTCAGTTGGCATATTTCCCCCAACTGGATTATGAAAGTTCTGCTTTGCTTTTACAGTCTGAATAATAATTGAAGTGAGGTCCATATACTGCCATTGGATGACACATTCCTTATGCCTCATCAGATCTCTGGAGTCTATCTAGTTTTTTCCCACCAATTATTTCTGTGAAGAAGGGGGCTACACAACATGTAGTCACCCCTGAACTCTGGCACACTTCCCGATGATGCCATCTGATACGCTCCTCATCCCCAACACTGTTTGTCAATAGCTACTAGGGACCAGATTGGACTCAAATTTGACTTCTTAGGGAGAGTGAGGGCAGGATTCTTTTTAAACAGTGATGTGAACTTTCAACAGTCTACATACAGTGGTGTCACTGTCTAAGAAGGCAATGACCAGTGACTGCCATCCATCCGTGAGCATGGCAACACCCATAACACACCAGGGCTAGCATTCTTTGTGTTTTAGTTGGAATATCCATATAGTTTCCATATCAATTATTTGTTTATATCAAAGTATAGCTAATTTAGAAGGAAGAATACATGCATTTGATTTTCTAATTATTTACATTTTTAATAAACAAGCTGTTCTCATGTACCTCAGACAGAAACTACGGTAACACATTTATTAGTTGAAGTTCATGTGATAAGTTTCATCATCACAGTCACTAACCTTGTCACCCATATTACCCTGTTCTTAGCAATGGTCGCTTATTTAAGTTGGCTCTGAGCGCTTCTGACACGACCTAATTTCTGTCTTTGGGTGATTCCTTGTGTTGTCAGACTTGGTGGAAGCTATTTCCAGGGGCTGGAGAGATGCTCAGTGGTCAACAGCATGTACTGCACTTGCAGATGATCTGGGTTCTGTTCCCAGCACCCACAGAGCAGTTCATAGCCACCTATAACTCCAGCTACAGGGGATCCTATGCCCTCTCTGGCCTCTCTGGGTACCTGCTTTCACATGGAATACAGATTCACTCAGGAATCCATACATACACATAGAATATATAAATCTTTTTAAAAAGGTGATTTCTCCAAGGAATCCTGGTTCCTTTCAGTGTGATAGGGAGCCTGGATGGCACAGTTGAGACACCGAGGTGCTCCTCAGCACAGGCCAGGCACTGCTCCAGTCTTCAGCAGATGGAGTCAGGAATGCTTCTTTTACAAATGATACAATGTATCAGAAGCCCCTACTTCTATTTCCAATTCAGGACAGATGTTCACTTAGCAGCCCCTTTCATTGCTATCAACAATTTTAAGACCTGAATCTGTAACCGTATCAGCAAAAGCAGAGGACAGCTCTTGACCTTGACAATAACTGTTAGAAAGTGAGAACTCAAAAACTCATGTGGCAGGGGAAACCAGATGACTGAGGTTAGGCCAACCTACACTGTTTGTATATGACGAAGGAAACAGTCAACAGTGAAGGGATACCCCCACCAAACTGGGTTGTTGGCTGACCCAGATGGCATGCCCTCTGCACGTGGGGGAGACCTCCCCTGTACCAGCTCACAAGGCCAAACAGGACCATGTGGCAGTCTAGCACATGCTGCACTGGCGATGGCGGCAGCCGGGTGAAAATGTGGTGGCACAGAGGGGCCTCTGCAGAGGCATCTGAGCACCATGTGTGGGAAGCTCAGCTGAGTGTTGAGGGTCTGATGATGCTTATCGATCGGAACCCAGAGTGGAGTCTAATTAATGTCATCTGCTGGCAGTTGGTGATAATTAATGGCAATGTAAACTCAATAATTCCCCAAGGAGATAATTACTAATGGGCACTTGAAGAATACTAATGAGTAATGACTATTTTAAAAGTTGAAGGCAAGAGAACATAGAGGTCTTTGCTATGCTGCCATTGGTCAACAGGAAGGAAGCACACCACACCTGGTGTTCTCATAGCCCTGTGTTTAGGTACCGGTTTCCAAGTGGGGTCCTCAGACCAGTAGTATTACCTGGCATCACCTGAGAACACAGTAGCAACAAAAATCCCAAGCTTGACCCCAGACTTATTGACTATGGGGGAGGGCCACATGGGCCCATCATTATGTTTTAACAAGATTAGGAATCTGGTGTACCCTGAAGTCTGAGTACTATAGAAAGCCGCTAACTCAGAGCTAAGGACTGTAGTCTGTGCACTTCAATGGAAGCAGTGCTGGATTAACGCTTTAGCTCTCCATCCATGAAGACCTAATAGAGGGTGCTTACAGGCAACACAGCTTATGGTAAAAATGACCCTGGCTGGTGACCTGTATCTGGACTGGGTAACTATAACAAAACATGAATATATTTCATGAAAACCCCAGCCTCTGCAGGATTCTAGGTCCACAAGACTATTATAAAAGAATGGGATGCTTAAATGGAACTTGAGAGCTAAGCTATAATGGATCATGTGATTTGTTCCTTTGGCCCTTGGCAGAGAAGGGAACGGGCAGAAGATGATCTCCTGTGCAGCTCACTTGGAAGTACACACCTGCTGCTGTGTGACAAGTCACTGCCTTTCCTGTCCCACACCCTTCTGGTGAGGCCACAAGGTCCCCTAAGCTGTGTGAAAGAAATGCTGACCTGGACTGACTGCCTAAACGGATCACCGTAACCGTCTCCTGCCTGCACACTCCCACGGTCATGAGCTACACTTACCTCAGGGGGCGTTCTACTCACTTGTATAGCCTTCCTCTAGCCACACCCAGGACCCACTCTGTCAGGTGCTCACTGCTGTTTCTGGCCTAGCTGAGCCTCCACCTTTGATCCTTTTCCTTTGCCTGAAGAGGCCATGCTAGAGGTTTTGAGTTTAAGTCTGTTGGTAACATACATCCTTCTGTCTTTGGTAGTCTAGGTGTCTTTTGGTGGTTTACCTAAACTTTATTTATTTATTCATTTTTAAAGAATTGAGGCATAATTCACGCAGAGAGAAATACTGAGATCCTAAGTGTAACATTCAGCCTTGACAATTACTTCAATACCCAACAAGCCAGAAAGTGCTTTCAGGCTGCTTCTTGTCTACACCTTCTCCAGGAAGCAGCCTGACTTCTGCCAGCAGAGCCACAATAAACATCATCTTCTGTTCTGTCTAGAACCCCACAGATTCTCGTTGGCATCTTCCAGAATCCCACAGAGCTGCAACCACACATGAACTGCTCCCCCCCTCCCGTGTGTGTGTGTGTGTGTGTGTGTGTGTGTGTGTGTGTGTGAGAGAGAGAGAGAGAGAGAGAGAGAGAGAGAGAGAGAGAGAGAGAGACAGAGAGACAGAGAGAGACAGAGACAGAGACAGAGACAGAGAGAAAGATCATGTGGATGGTATATGTATGTATATTCAAGGAGGCGCATACACACCTGTGTGGAGACCAGAGGATAACTGGGTGTCATTGCTCAAGTGCCTGCCTTGTTTATCTAAGGCTGTTTCTTTCTGACGTGGAGTTCAAGCAGGCTATCAGGCTGGCCTATGAGTCCCACCCATGGATCTTCTCTGCCACCCAGCACTGGGATTATAAGCATGCCTGGCATTTTAAACACAGGTTCTGGGCATTGAACTCATGTCCTCACATTCTCATGGTGTGATAGCTGATGACTGGCTCTGGAATCAACTAAAATGCTAGCTTCTGGACACTCTGGTGAAGAACTTTCTCAATTAGATGATCTGAAGCAGGAAGAAGCGTGCCAAACAAGGCCAGCACCTTCTGGTGTCAGTCCATACAAAAGGACATGGGAGAAGACATGCTTCTTCCCTGCTTCGCTTCAGTCTTGATGGCAAGGCCATCTATCCTACTGCATTTCTTCACTGACATTAGAACCAGCTTCTTTGGGCTTCTATAGATTAAAGACCAGCAGCTCTCCAGAAACTCTGCAGGCCGTAGTGCCAGATGGGGGTTTCTGAGACATCTAGGCTTGTGAACAGAGAATGTCTCTGAGAACGTATGAGACAGCACAGTTAGACAGCCTCGGCCACATCCCGAAAGCCAATCTAAAAGAATCCCCTTTCATATTCTCTCTCATACACAGATGCGCACATTCTATCAGTTCTGTTCCTCTAGAGAACCCTGACTAATATGCATGGTAAACACTTTACCAAATGAGCTATCTCCCCACCCTCAACTTCTTTTATTAGCATATTTTTGAGTTTTGTGGATGTCGGCTCTTTTGTGCTAAATCATATCTCGTCATGAATACATAAGTATTTACGCATTCTTCCACTGTTCCAATTTCATTGGTAAATGTGAACAAAGCTGTTGTGAACGTTTTTAATGAGTACTTTTGTGAACGTATGTTTTCATATCTCTTTGATAAATGTGTAGCAGTACTATTACTGAGTCATGTAGGTTTAAGTTATAATAAGCTGCCACCCTGTTTATAAAGTGATCACCTCATTGGCAGTTGTCTACACCTTCTCCAACATTTACCATTTATCTTTTTCCTTTTAAACCTAACATTTATACATGTGATTACTCTGGGTTTTGGTTTCCATTTGTAAGTGTTCTTCATAATTACTGGGTTCAAGTCCTGTGCCAGATACATGAGGTGTGAGTACCTGGCTCTACTCTGTGGCTTGCCTCTTCTCTGAAGTATCGATTGAAGAGAGGTTTTAATTTTGATGAAGTCCACTTTTTCATTTTTTCTGTACAGTGCATGCTTTCTATATTCTGAACATCTTCACTCGCCTACTCTAAGGATCTGAAGATTATCTGTCATCCTGGAGCTCTACTGTTTCAGCTTTGGTAGTTACACTCATAACTTACGTCAAGTTGATTTTTAATGAATATATGAGGTACAGTGGAGGCCTTTCCCCCTTTATTTTAATAGTCATTTTTCACAAAGCATTTTCACATTGAATACTGTGGTCATCTGTGGCCTCTTATTTCCGTTCTGTTCTTCTATTTGTCTGTCTTTGCCCACGCTGCACACACTGAAGAGCCTTTGTTCTCTGAGGTGTCTGCAGGAGATGGAATTCTCCTGTTTTCCTTCATGCATTCTGGTGGGACTTTCCTGTGGAGAAGTTGGCTCCAGTTCATTTGAAAGTGACACCTTTTCCTCTGTCTTCTAAAAATTTTGTCTTTGTCCGTAGTCACTATGATATTATACGGACAGTTCTCTTGTGGGTCTCAGACTGTCTCGATCCTAAGGAATAATGTCCTTCATCTTTGTTAGGAAATGCTTAGTTCTTCCTTCTTCTCAAATCATCTCCTCTTCCTCCTGGACTACGCTGGACTCCTTGTTGCTGGTTTTCTTTTTGTGGATGTGTCTCGTGTCTTTTAAGCCCTTATATGAACTCCCTTTAAGTTCCTTAACCTCCTTAGTCTTCAGGTTGGATATTTTCTAATAACCCATCTTAATGTGTCTCATTTCCACCCCTACGACTAATCTATTCGGACTTCCTACCATTTAGGATGATCAGCACTTCTAAATGTACAGTTTGGCAGTGCTGGAGCACTCACACTGCATACAACCAATCTGCAGGACCATTTCATTTGAAAACCCTAACTGCCTTAAGCAGCAGCTCCTTCCCTTCGGTCTCTGGCAGGCAACTATCACTGTACTATACTGTCTGAGATGTGTGTTTGACCACTCTGATATATAAATGGAATCATTCAGGGTTTGACTTTTTGTAACAGGCTTAAGTAGCAAAACTTCTTGATATTTACCTATGCTGTAGAATGTGGTAGAAATTCCTTCCTTTTTAACATTTCATTTGTCCATTCAGCTTTAGACGGGCACCCTACTATTTGACTACATGGAACAGTACAGCTACAAACATGAGTGTACAAGTATTTCCTTGAGATGATGCTTTCAAATGCTTTGAATATTCCCTGGGCATGTCCATCTTCAGGAAGACTATGTTCCCCAACCCCCCAACAGCAACAGTAAGATTTTATGTTCATACCAACAGCACACAAGGTTTACAATTCTTCTTCATCCTCACCAACTTCATTTTATGCATCTTTCCTAATGGATGTGAGGCCACTTTTGTTGTGCAATATAGCTTAAGATGTGCTACATTTGTTTATGGTGTGGAATGTTTGTTGAATGATGCAAAGATGTGTTGCATTCTTTTATGTTGCATTTGTTTAACTCTGTAAAGCTGTGTAACTTTACCCGTCTAAAACACCTGATTGGTCTAATAAAGAGCTGAATGGCCAATTGTGAGGCAGGAGAGATATAGGCAGGGCTGCCTGGCAGAGAGAATAAAAAGGAGAAATCTAGGCTCGAGAGAAAATGGAGGAGAAAGGAGGAGAGGAGGATGTCAGGGGCCAGCCACAGAGTAAGAAGGAAAGGACGATATATAGAATAAAGAAAGGTAAAAGCCCAGAGGCAAACCATAGTTAAAGAGAAATGGAATAATTAAAGTTAGAAAAGCTGGCTAGAAACAAGTCAAGCTAAGGCAGGACATTTATAAGTAAGAATAAATCTCTGTGTATTTATTATTAGAAGCTCGGTAGTGGAACCCCAAAGAGTAAACAACAACAACAACAACAACAACAACAACAACAACTATATTTTGGTGTTCCAATGTGGGGCCTGAGAAAGCTGAAAGGAAAAGAAAAGATATGACTCTGTTAAGAAACTGTGCCATACATCAGAACATGTAAACAGCTTTTTCATGCTAAGTAAAGCAAGCAAGCAAACAAACAAACAAACAAAGTAAAAATTCCTGCCACAGTGCAGAGAGCTGATATTCCAGAGCTGGGGGTTTGAATGCAGCTCTTGGTCACCTACTTCCAACTGGCTTGCAAGCTTCAGCCTTGGCTTTCACAGACTCTAGACATCGGTGGAGCCAGCCGTCAAAGACACAGAAGTCCTAGTCATGCTGCTTAGCAGTTTTAAGGCTCATGTGGTCAAAAAAAGGCTAAAAGATATGCAATAAAGACAGATCCAGATGGAAAAAAAACCTCTAAATAGGTTACAGTGTGCTTAAAAATGTACATAGGCTTAAGAAAGAAAAGAGAAAGGGTATAGACAGTCAGAAAAAGTAAATAGTTCACAAATAAAAAAGTCTTTAAAAAGAGAAGTAGAGTAATAAAAAAAGAATAAGCCACATAACATGGAAAACACACAAAGAATCTGGATCCTATATGTTGTTGCTAATTTTGAATTTTTTGAACACTGATGAGGAAACAACAGCTGCTGACAGACATGGATTGTGAACAGGACTGCTACACTGAACTCTCCTAGATACTTTAGGGATATTTTAAATTAAAAAAGGAAGTTAAAAAATATGTTATGCTAGGAAAGAGGTTATGATTTTGTTTCAACACGAAATGAAAGGCTGTGGATTCATTCCAGGTTAATATGGATCAGGTTTGATTAAGGGAGACATCCTGAATCTTGACAGGTGATAAATATCAACAAAGGTTATAGCTGATCTTCCCAGGACTTGGCCATTATCTCAATTTTCTCAGGGGCCCCTAAAGATGCCTTTGCCCACAGACAACAGAGGGTTGTCTTCCCACAGTCTAGGGAAGACGATGCCCACATCCCCAAGAGGTGGTGTGGGTGGTTACTGATTACTTAGTGGTTTATGGATGTTATCATTTAGGGGAATATAGGATAAAAAGACAACTATTATTCTCAGATACTTTGCATTGGCATGGATTTTGGTATATTGATAGAAATTTCAAGTTACTTTTGTTATACTGTATATATGTTTCTACTTTTGCTTGTGGTATTGTGCTTATGCAGCTCATTTAAAAATGCAATGTATAATTAAGAAATGAGGTTAGTAATTTCTAATAATCAAACTTGTAGTCACATTAGGTATGTTTTCAAGGCTCAACAGGTATGTTTTAGATAGATAGATGATTTTCAAACACTTCAAAGATCTACAGAATATGGCATTTAAGATGTTTAATAGCCTAAGGTTTTTCATGACACTGAGGCACATTTGCTCCTGGCAGCACCAATTTACTTCATAAAAGGATGATGGGCATCAAAGAAATTCCATATGGAGCTTGCTTTCAGTGTGGCAAAGCAAGCCATTTGGGCAAGAAACTGCTCTTGCCTTGACTGTTGACAAGACAAGACAAGCAGGACACAGGAAAAAAACCACTTAACTTTGCCAAGACAAGGCAGGATAGTCCTTTGAGATTCCTGCTTCACAGAAGAGTGTATAAGATATTCTGCAGGACACACAGGAAAGCAACTGATGAACTTTGCCAATACAAGGTGGGGCAGTCCTTCAAATTTCCTGCTTCACTGAAAATTCTGCCAGATATTCCAGGCCTATAGGTCAAAGATGGATGTTCCAACATTTGGGTGCTTGTCCACCAGTCAGTTGTCTCTGTTGTTAGGTAATACTACATCCTTTTTGGGATTTTTGATGGAGTTAAAGACTAAATAATTAGAGTTATAGTTTTCTTTAGTTGTGATAAAAAGTAAATTAGGTATAAAACTTTGGATTCACTAAGATAAGATAGATAATGGAGTATTTTCTCTGAATTTGATAAATACAAATGGACTGAATATTGCAAATGTAATTCTTACTTGATAACTGTTTTTGTTGTATATAGTTTTACTATGTTAAAGTTAAAAACCTTTCATTTTTTAGTTAGAAAAAAGGGGGAAATGTTGTGGAATATTAGTTTAAGATGTTATATTTGTTTATACTTTGGAATATTTCTTTAATGATGCAAAGATGTGTTGCATTCTTTTATATTGCATTTGTTTAATTCTGTAAAGCTATGTAACTTCGCCTGTCTAAAACTCCTGATTGGTCTAATAAAGAGCTGAATGGCCAACAGCTAGGCAGGAGAGGGATAGGTGGGGCTGCCTGGCAGACAGAATAAATAGGAGGAGAAATCTAGACTTGAGAGGAGGATGAGAGAAGGATGCCAGGGACCAGTCACAGACTAAGAAGAAACAAAAGATATATAGAATAAAGAAAGGTAAAAGCCCAGAGGTAAACCACAGTTAAAGAGAAGCAGGATAATTTAAGTTAGAGAAGCTGGCTAGAAATAAGCCAAGCTAAGGCTGGGCATTCATAAGTAAGAATAAATCTCTGTGTATTTATTTGGGAGCTGGTGGCAGGTCCCCAAAGAGAACAAACAAACAAAAAACAACAAAACCCAACCCCAAACCAACTACACATTTTGGCTAGAGTTTGCCTTCTTCTGACTAGTAATGCAGAATACTTTCCTCATGGTTTTAGCCACTGTATGCTATCACTGGAGAAATGACTACTTAAACCCTGTGTACATATTTAGGTTGAATTTTCAGTTTTTATTATTGAATGGTATGACTTTTTGATATGCTTTGGACATTAACTTATCAGATGGATGACTTGCTAGTATTGCCTCCCATTTCATAGCCTGCCTCCTGTGCATGATACATAGAAATCATTAGTCATGGTGGAGCCTGGTCTCTCTTTTACTGTTTTGACTTTTGTTGTTTGTGCTCCTGGTGTCACAACCACAATCCCCTTGCCAAGCCCAGTGTTTGAGTTCCATGGATTCTTCCAAGAATCATGCCTTCAAGCCATTTGAGTTCAGCTATATTTGTGGTAAGAGTTGAGCTTTAGTTTTTCCCATGTGGATATATCATCTTCTTAATACCATTTGTCACAGAGAACAATCTTAGTGTTGGTCAAACATCACTTGACTGTCTACGTAAGGACTTATTTCTGGGCTTCCACTGTTTGGTCTGATTTTAAGCTCATGCATTAAGTCCTTAATTTCAGTTTTTATAATTCTCAGCCCCCAAAAGTCCATTTGATTTTTTTCTCACAAAATCCAATTGTCTAGAGAATGTTTTTTTTTTTTCTCAATCTTGCTCCACTTTCCTTTTGTCTTCTTGCGCATATTGATTACTGATATTTTAAAGTCCCTTGTTTTAACTCCAGAGCCTAGATCATCTGCAGGTCTACGTCTATGGTCTCTTCTTTCCTGTGGATATCTAGCACAGCTTAGTGGAGGGTCTGACCTTTGTCTACAATACCTCAGAGGCTCCAGATGATGTGATCTTTTTTCAAATGACAAATTTTATTATAAAATTTAATGCTCATACTCATTGAAAATATCACTGGACACCAGGGCATTTTAATTTTCTTTGCATTTATTTATTTAATGTGTGTGTATATGCATGTACATGTGCATATACATATGGTGCAACACTCATGTGGAGGTCAGCAGATAGCATGAAGGCTTTGGGTCTCTCCTTCTTCTGTGTGGGTTCTGGGGTCAAACTCAGGTCATCAGGCTTGGTGGCAGGTGTTGACCCAAGGTTATCTTCTTACAAAGAACCTCTGTCTTCTCACATGGTGTGTGAGAGCTGGCCTACTGAATTCAATCACTGGGAACTGAGTTTTGGCTGCTATACCACAGTGCAAAGGCTCCTTCCTGATTGGGCCCTTCTTAAAAGGCACAAATCTTCAGACTGTCCAAATGAAATCCTGGGATATTTATCAGAACCCCTGACTTCAATGTGGTCAAGAACTTGTGAGATGTCTCAAACTTTCCCATGGCTTTTGTCTGACTTACTGTCCTTGTGGTTTATTGCCATTTTGCCAGTGTACTGTGGAGATCACTGGGCTCAGTAACCCGCTCTTCTCACTGAGACCACCAGTTCTCTCCCTAGCCAGAGGGCTCCCTACTCAGTTGGTTTGTCTGAATCACCACCCTCCTGTACAGTCCTTTAAAATGAAACACTCTAGTTTCTGCACTTGTTCTTTATATTTTCATCATTTCCTCTGCTCCTTCATTAATCCTTTCTTCTGTTATATTTATCCTTTCCCAAGAGACATTGATTTCTCTTCCTTTAGGAGCTCCTTAGAAATTAAGTTTAAGAATGCTTTATCTATAGTGTCAATTGAAACTATAGCTCCGAGGTTTACATTTGCCCATCCACTTTGTTTATAGTGTTCATGTGAATGTTAGTTTTAAATACCTATGTAATTTGTTAACCTCTTCCTATATTGCATGTGAATTCTGAGACAATCAGAAAATGTTTGCCACAATCAGGTCACACAAGGACCCCACATTCTATTTGTACTTACATGAGATCCATTTTTAGATGAATTTAAGTCTCTGATCCACTTAATATTTATCTTGGTGTATGTGTAAGGAATGGATTTAATTTTACATTTTTCCTATCCAGCATAAAACATGTATTTCTCTGCACTGGGCTGGGGGAGGGGCTGCCTTTATATGCTAAGCTGCCACATGCAATTAGCTTTCTATCCTTTCTCATCGCCCTGCGTATTCATGCACCACTATTAAACAGTTTTAATTAAGGACTTCATGTATGTTTAATACGAGGTTAAATCCTCCTCTTCTCCAACTGTTATTTTTCACAGTCTGCCTGGTAATTCTTCATTGTTCACTCTTGTGGATAAACTTACAATTAGCTTGTCTGGTGCTGGAGAAAACACGGCACTTTTATTGTTATTGCTAAAAATCACAAATTAACTTAGGAAGAACTAACATTCCTAGGCTTTGGGGACTTTACACTCAGGAATATGGCTGTATTTTTCCATTTGTTATATCTTTCAGCATTTGTGTTTCCCCAGTTTTAGAAATTTTTTGTAAGTTTCCAATTTCTTCATATCTATATGAAAGCCCCCCTCTCCATTTTAAGTAGTTTTACTTATTTTAGCTTAATCCTAATATCCTAAGTGATTTCAAACTCTGGAATGCTGTTGATGTTGAAGCTTTTTTTCTTTCTGTCAATCAGTATATGATCCTCTTTCTTAGGCACTTGGAAGAACATGACCTTGTCACTGCCAGACATGCTCTGCACATGTCATCTGGGTCAAGTGTATAACCGCTCATTTTTCCTGCTTATTTTACAGCTATTATGTGATGTATATTAAAACCTACCTAGATTAGAAGTATGTCTACTTTTTTCTTTTAGGTAAGTCTATGTTTACACAGTATGTATTTCAGAGCCATGTTATTGAATAGATACAGTAATAGAGGTCTTCTACATTGTATTGGTTAGATTCCTATGGCTGTACTAAACTGACTCAAGCTTATTGATTTAATGAAACAGAACTTTGTTATTTGCACAATACTGGAGACGAGAAACCCAGATCAGCATCACTGCAAATCCATGCTCAGCAGGTCTGAGCTTCCTGCACTGACTGAGAAGAGGACCATTTCGTACTTCCTTCAGCCTCTGGTGGTGGACGGCATTCTTTGTCTGGGGATCATAGCACTTCTGCCTATGTTCCTGTGGTCATGGTACCACAGGCTCTTGTACCTGAGTTATATCTCCTCTTTCCTCCCTCCTCGAAGACTACCTGTGGGTGCACACAGTGTCTTCCTATATAAACCAGGATAACCTTTCCATCTCTAAATTCTGAAAATCTTATGTGCAAAATACCCCCTTTCATCTAAGGTAACTTTCATAGACTCTAGGGATTCAGATATGGACACCTTTTGGGGGTCATGACCCAGCTTACTATAGACTCCTTTATCCATGTGAAATGACACTTTCACTCCATGAATGCTTTTTATCTCAATGTTTCCTTGTTATAAGAATGCAGTGATACTCAATTCCTTTTTGTCACTTTGCATGATGTCATTTTTCATATCTGTACTTTCAACCTTTTCATATTCAGATATTTAAAGTGTCCTTTAAGCAGCACATAGCTGGGTCTAAAAGGCCGATGCACACGTGACTTACATTTCCGACTCTGTACCCATCTCCTGATGCATCTCTGTCTGTATTATTAGTTTGATGTTTTCTATGCCTGTATCTTTCTTGACTTCCTTTAATTTAATGAGACACTTTTATGCTACTGCATTTTCCATCTACTAAGCTGTATCTTAAAATAATCTTGGTAATGTTAGCCAGGCGGTGGTGGTACACACCTTTAATCCCAGCACTTGGGAGGCAGAGGCAGGAGGATCTCTGGGAGTTTGAAGCCAGACTGGTCTACAAAGGGAGTTCCAGCAGAACAGCCATGGCTGTTACACAGAGAAACTCTGTCTTGAAAAACTTAAAAAAAAAAAAAAAAAAAAAAGGTAGTTAGCCTATGGCTTAAAACATATATTTCTAGGCCGGGCGGTGGTGGCGCACGCCTTTAATCCCAGCACTCGGGAGGCAGAGCCAGGCGGATCTCTGTGAGTTCGAGGCCAGCCTGGGCTACCAAGTGAGCTCCAGGAAAGGCGCAAAGCTACACAGAGAAACCCTGTCTCGGAAAACCAAAAAAAAAAAAAACATATATTTCTAAAAACATGTAAATTATTCCTCTTACAATCTGACTGACACCAGTTAAACTGGGGTTCTTTAAACCCCATTCAGCGCTCTCTCCTCCCTGTGTAAGTGCTGTTGTGCATTTTAGATGGTCACACGGGTGAGCTGCTCAGGTGCTACAATCATTCTTTTGATGTCACTGTGCATTTTAATTTTTAATTTCATTTCTTGTATATCCATACTTTTACCTGAGATATTTTCCTACAGATCTCCCTTGACATTTTTTTTCAGTTTCAATCTGTTAGTGGAGAAGTCTCTCAGTTTTTGACCACCTGAACACATCTTCATTTCTGGCTCAGCTTCTGAAGAAGGGTACTTTTGCTGGCACAGAATTCTGGGCTTGCCATTTCTTTATGCAGCACCGTAAGACGACTTCTGGTTTCCACAAACTCTGCTGAGGCACAACTGATCTCACTATTGCTTCCTTGAAGGTGGATTAAAGGCAGGCAACTCATTTTCTGGACAGAGCCTTGAGTCACGCACTTTGCTAAGGTAGAGACAACTGCAGCTGGAGCCTGGCCAGCTCTTGCAGCCTTCCCAGGAGGCGTCCAATATGTGCGTGAAGTGGATTTGGTGTCTCGCCTCTGCAGTGAGTGACTTCAGGTGAGTGCAGCCGTGAGGACAGAACCGTGAACAGATGGGCAGCTGCTCTCTGTATTGCGCCTGGAGAGCCGCACCACCACCGCCAGCAACTGACAAAGAACCTGGTGCTTTTCCTGTGTCCTTAAACTTGTGGTTTTCAGTGGGTTCTGTATTTGCATTGTAGGCCTCGTCCATTTAAAATCTTTTATTTTAAATCTAATTAATTTCTATGTAGGTGTGTTCTGAACTCAGCACAACCTATGAGTGTGCTTATAAAATAATAATAAAAAAAACCTAGGCCGGGCGGTGGTGGCACATGCCTTTAATCCCAGCACTCGGGAGGCAGAGCCAGGTGGATCATTGTGAGTTCGAGGCCAGCCTGGACTACCAAGTGAGTTCCAGGAAAGGCGCAAAGCTACACAGAGAAACCCTGTCTCGAAAAAACAAAACAAAACAAAACAAAACAAAAAACAAAAAAACCCCTATGGTTATTTTTCCTGTATTTGTACGTACACCACATGAATGCCTGGTGTCCATGGAGGCCAGAAGAAGGCATCAGGGTCCCTAGAACTGGAGATAGCTATGAGTGGCCATGTGGGTGCTGGGAATTGAGCTTGGGTACTGTGGAAGAACAGCCAGTGCTCTTAACCAATGAGTCATCTCTCCAACCCCTGGTTATGCATTTTGACCACTCTGAAAAGTCTTGTTCTTTTAATAGGCAAGGTAAACCCATTTGCATTTATGGCTATGATTAATTAGCTTGCCCCAATCCCTGAATGCATCTGCAAGTACCTGTGTGTGTGTACTTGTTTCCTGTATGTACACTTTACTCAATCCTTTTCTGTCTATCTTTTGATATTTAGGAAAACTTACAGGGTACCTGTATTGTAATGCCTTAATTAATCCCAGTGATAATATATGATGATACCTCACATTGGGTTACATCCTAATGGCTCTTACTTTTCCTTACATCCCTTCTGTCTTCTACATCAGCAAAGGTCTTCAATTCTAACCAGTACCTACTAATCAATCAGCACACTGCTTGGACCTTTTATGCACCTTTACCTGCTCAGTCTGTTTTTGACAGCTGTAGCACACCTGTATTTTCAGAGGATGGGTCATCATATACGGCAGTGGCTTCCATAGAGCATTTAAGCTGTGCAGGCAGACACCAGGTTTGACATTAGTCCCTTCTACTAATGCTACTAAGGTCATCTAGGCTGTCCAGAGCACAATCCATCATGGGTAGCTTCTCAGAAGGGGTGCATGGCAGCAAAAGTCTCTGCAAGCCCATCACCATTTGCATATGGACTTTATACCATGTTCAACTTGGTAGCTCAAGGCTCAGTTTTTTCCTAAAAATATTACTCCTTTGACTTCTGGAATTGAGTCTTTGTCAAAAACCTAGCAACTGGAAGTCTATTCTGAAGACTTCCAGAGACAGGTGAGATGTCTTGGTAGGAAGAGGCACTTGTGTACAGGACTAAAGACCGAAGTTTGACCCTAGCCCCACAAGGTGGCAGGAGCCAATTCCTGAAAATTGTCTCTGACATTTACACTGGTATGGTGTACATGTCTGCACTCAAAGTACACACACACACACACACACACACACACACACACACACACACACACACGGGGGGGGGGGGCGGGGCAGTCTAGTAATTAAAAATACAATTTTACTAAATATGTTTTAGAATTGGCTATCTTGGTTAAATTCCCCAAATATATGGTATGACACATTTCTTTTAGTTTTTGTTTGTTTCCAGACAGGGTTTCTCTGTGTAGTTTTGGTGCCTGTCCTGGATCTCGATCTGTAGACCAGGCTGGCCTTGAACTCACAGATCCGGGCCTAGCTCTGCCTCCCAAGTGCTGGGATTAAAGGCATGAGCCACCACCATCCAGCTTTTTTTAAAGTTTTTTTTTTATATATATTTTTATTTATTAGGCAGGATCTCTCTACGTAGTTTATTTATTTATTGAGACAGGGTCTCTACATAGCTCTGGTTAGCCTGGAGGATTTGTCTTTTCAAGATACAGTTTCAAACTTTTTTCTTTCAGGAATGTTTTTACAAATTATAATTTTAATATTGCTCTGTCTTTGTTTTGTTTTTTAAGACAAGGTTTCTCTGTGTAGTTTTGGTGCCTGTACTGGATCTCACTCTATAGACCAGGCTGACCTCGAACTCAGAGATCTGCCTGGCTCTTTTTTTTTTTTTTCATTTCCTGTTTTTTTTTTTTTTTTTTTTTTTGGTATATTTCTGGTTTGTACTTTTGAAACAAGGACTTACTGTCTAGCCCATGTTGGCCTTGAACTCACTATGCAGCCCAAGATGCTCCAAAGCCTGTGGTTCTCCACCTGCAGCTCTGCCTCCTTTTGATGAAAAGACCGATCCTGTTTGTGTTCTGTTTTCCTTGGGTATTATCCAGCATGCTGGCCTGTGTTTCCTCTTCCTTTGTCTTCATCTGGAATAATTTCTTTCCTTTGTAATTCTTTTGAATATGCCGCTGTTTCTCTTTCAACTCCCCCTTCTGCCAGCCATCTCATTCTCTAGCTCTCCCAAGCCTAAGTTGTTCTTGCAGACTTGCTGGCTCAGAGTGCGAGTCTGAGGCTCAGTTCCAGTAGCCTGGGGCTCTTCATCATCCTCTAGACCCAGCATCAGACCTGGGCTCCTCATCATCCTCCAGATCAGCATCAGGTCTGGGCTCCTCTTCATCCTCCAGACCAGCTTAGATTCTAAGTTGCGGCCCTGGTCTCAGTGAGCTCACACTCACACTTGTGGTCTGTTTGTGTTTTTATTTATTTATTTAATTTAAATTAATTAATTTATTTTTTGGTCTTTTCGAGACAGGGTTTCTCTGTGTAGTTTTGGTGCCTGTCCTGGATCTCGCTCTATAGACCAGGCTGGCCTTGAACTCACAGAGATCTGCCTAGCTCTGCCTCCCGAGTGCTGGAATTAAAACTGTGTGCCACCACTGCCTGGCCTGTTTGTACTTTTAAATAAATACAAAGACCTGTGGACACCTGCTTTGTGTAAGACCACTAGTAACTCAGCAGCATTTTATCCTGTGCAGGATGCATTTGTTCTGAAATGGGGCGATCTCTCCTGGAGACTAAACTGCTGTGTCAGGAGATAAGTGTCAAGGAGTCCCTCTTGCTTTATTAAAATATAATAATTTGCTTGGATAAGCATTGTTGCTAACTCTTTTGGATTAGTTTCTCTATCACATAACATGCCTTTTTAACTAGACATATTTTATAGAAATAAGAGAACTTGCTAAGTCTTACTTAATTCTATCTTGGATTACATTTTTTTCCTGTCATGTTTTCCTCCATTCTTCTTGATTATCTCTTTGGTTTTTTTCCCTTTCCTTCCAGTCTACCACCCCTCAGGTCTCTTTCTCTCCTGTTCGCTAGCATTCAGGGTGAGGATCCTGTTTTTACACCCTTTGCTAACCTCTCCCTGCATTTTTAGTTTTGCTCTGTGATCTTGATTCATAAAGTCAGTTCTTTCATGTGATTTTTAAAGTCTAGACTAAATTGGCCCCTGCAGGATCTTCCTGGTGAGCCTGGCTGCTCCTATGTGGTGGTCCTGAGTCTGGGTCACTACTGAACTGCTGTCTGTATCACTTGGTTTTCCTATCAGGCAGAGGACTTCTATGGACACATTTGAGAATGGCCAGCCCAGCCTGTCTTCTGCCTCCACTTCCCATGTGCCTTCTAGGTCGATCTCAAGCGCTTTCAGCAATCTTTACTTCTTACTATTTATTTATTTGGGTCTGTAGATCACATCTGTGCCCCACTTTTATTATAAATGGATAATTCCCGTGTGTGATACCCAAAGCAAGGCAGTTGTTACTGCATCTGTCATATTCACGTTGAAGTGAGCTGCTTTTCTTAATCACTATTATAAATAACCTCTCCAGTATCAGACAGCACCAGACAGATTCTTAGCTACAAAGAAATCAGATTAATAACTTAACTCCTCTTCTTGAGGTAGAAAAGTTAAGAGATTTCAGGCACCTTCTCGGAGCTGCAGGAAGTGCAGCATTGTAATTGTGCTTCAGGCCTGGAGTAGGAAAGCTATTCCACACGGTACTTCCTGTCAGCACCCACACTGCCTCACTTCCTGTACCAGGTCCCAGGGTTCCCAGCAGCACCTGTCAGCACCCAGGCAGAGGAAAGGGGACGACGCTGACTGGGCATGCCTCATCCCAGAAGGCAAAGAAGGGCGGGAGAGAGTGACGGGTGGTGATGGAGAAGTTATGAAAGGGACCGAGATGTCCTGAGTGGGGACACTTCACCCTGGCCCTCTGCTCATGTTAGTCAGAGGCAGAAGAGGTGAGAGATGTGGGAACCCACAGTCTACTAAGAAGTCAAAGGGTGACTTACTAGTCACCTTGGGGGACTTACTTTTTCCAAAACCTTGGCGATTCGGGTGCCGATTTGTTCAAGTGACTGTTGTGGATACTGGTCCTTGCCAAGATTCTGCAATACCTGGAACAGAAGGAGATGGACGGTGAGAGGGCTGATAATGAAATCAGATTTGGATGCTGCTGGTGCTTCTGAGATGGGTGGTGGAGTATAACATCAAAATGCTTCTCTGGGACACTGCTGTACATCTGCTGGGGAGCCAGTCTGTGGAAGACACTCTTAAGATGACTCTGACAGCCCATGGTCCTCTCCCACGTAATACAAATTACAGACACATGAAACACAGTCGTCATAGCAACACCAGAAAATAAGGGCAACAAAACTACCTGCAGTTTTGTCATCTACACAGGCACTGTTCATAAATACCCTTAACGTATTTTTCAGATATTTGCTGTGAGTGTGTGTATACACGGTAATCTATATTTTCATTTAGTATATTCTTTTTTTTTTTTTTTTTAATTTTTAATTGTTCTATTCATTCACAGTTAATACAGAAAATACTTGGAAACATTTCCATATAATATTTGACACAGAAATCATCAAATAGAAGTATACAATGTTGACAGGAGGTAGTACATTTATAATTTATAACCCCAAATGTATTTATAAATTAGAAATGGAAAGATCTACAAATGAAATTATGAAGGTTCACCAAAGTCATTTAATCTGTCAGTTTCTCATTCATTTTTATGTCTTAATAATATTCTATTGTATGAATAAGCCACATTTTATTTCTCTCCAGTATTTGATAGCTATTTGAGTTGTTTTAACTTTTTTACTATTAGCAACACACTGCTGTAAACCTTCATGTACATGTTTCATAGGTACACATTTTCAGTAGTTTGAGGTTATATTCCTAAGGGTAGAATTGTTGAGTAACAGAGTAACAATGTTTTGCATTTTGACCAACCACCAGACTATTTTGCCAAAGTGGCACACCATTTTACAATCTCACCAAATCCTTGTTTTTAAGGCTCTGATTTTTGTACAAAAGCATTCAATCATTCTGTCAGACCAAACCAGGAAAAGTAAGCTATAGTTCAGAGCTGTTCTATTCCATTTACTATGCAAAGCCAATCTTGGCGTTTGCAACTCTCAGCCCTTTTGAGTATTCTTGCAGTGTTCACCTTTTCCTCCACCACTTTTTTCTTCTTCTTTTTTTCTGGTTTATTTCTATCTATTACAAATGTATAAAAAATCCTCCATCAACACTGCTGATAGCAGCAGAACCTTGAGCAATATACCTTTGGTTTGCTCATTTAGTATATTCTAAAATTTCCTTCATGCTAACAAATATCTGTCTTAGTTAGGGTTTCTCTTGTGATAAAATACCATGACTAAAGCAACTTGCAGAGGAAAGGATGTATTTCAGATTATAACTCACGGGTCACTCCATCACAACAGGAAGTCAGGGCAGGAGCTGAAGCAGGGCAGGAACCTGGAGGCAGGAGCTGAGGCAGAGGCCAGGGAGGGGGCTGCTTCCTGGCTCGCTCCTCATGGCTTGCGGAGCCCATTTTGTTTTAGCACCCAGGACAAGCAGCTCAGGGGAGGCACTGCTCACTGTGAGCTGGGCACTCCCACATCAACCAAGAAAATGCACCACAGGGCAGTCTGGTGGGGGCATTTCCCAACTAAGGCTCCTTCTACAATGTCTCTAGCTTGGGTCAAGTTGACATGAAACTAACCAGAATGACATTTCTACCACATCCTTTCTAATTATGCCACTGTATATTGTCTGATATCTTATTTAACTTATCCTTTACATGGGCATCTGTGACGTGTTCTCCAATTCTCCTTTGAGGTACAATCTTTGCTAGACATATGCTGCTTCAGTCCTCCTGCCTTTTTAAAGAATGTCAACAGGAAAATATGTTTCTCTCCTGAGCCCCTCCGTGGGAGGCAGGGACCAGTTCACCCAGAGCGGTGTGTTGGTTACAGTCATAAGAAGCACAAGCTCTGTCCTAGGGCCTGAAAGGAACTGGGTTCAGCCAAAAGCCACCTAAGTCAGGGCCTCCCCTCACCCCCCCCCCCCAAAAAAAAGCAAAAAGCGCCCTGGCCACTCACTCTTGTTTCTGCTCTCAGTTACACCAAAACTGAGAGGCTATCATTACCACAGACTGAACGAGGCTGCGTACTCACCTCTGTTAGCTGGCTCTCACCCGTGTAGTGCAGGCTGGCTCTGTTGGACACTCCCTGTAAGTGGTCCAGGGTATGCATGCTCGTGGGGAGATTGCCATTGCACAGCGGTTCCATTGCTGGCTGCTGTATGGGTGTGGCAAAGTCTATGTGCTCTGTGATGCTGGAATATAGAGATGACCACATCAGCCATGGAAACTCCAAGTAGGTAAGAAGAGCTCTGACAATCAGTGGATCTAACTTCTACATGGTACTGCCTCACCAGGGAGGGTTTGAAATAAGTGGGTTTTCTCCTTTTAGGGATCAGATAGCAGTTAGACAATCAATGGTCCCTCCAGCCTCCTTTTCCTTTACACACAGAAGCACACTTGTGCTCAAAGAAAATTTTAGTCATCTAAAAGACAGGAAATCTGATGCAGACCCAGCTGGAAACTCATTGTACTTGACTTCATGACCCTTGAGGTCCATATGGGTGCTAGAAACTGAACTCTGGCCTTCTGGAAAAGCAGCACATCCTGTTGCATGTGCAACAATCATATGCATTACATATGGTAATTTGGCACCACCAAATTTTACTTTGAAATTTAAATTTAAAAATTTCAACTTATATTTGGGAGAAATTTATTGCTCCATTGATTATTTATTCCAAATGCATTGTATCAGATACCAACACTATAATAATAAAGCAAACATATGTAGTCCCAGCTGTTACGCTACTCATGTCTTGGAAGGGGTAGCATTACAGATGAGGTAAGTTATGACGAAAATGTACTCATAAGGAGGGTGGTTGTGACAGCTTTCTGGAGACAGCATAGGTCTTGGTGTGAAGGCTATGACTGAGGGGGGTGCAGGCAGAGCAAGAAGGCTTGACTTGCATCCAAAGAACTCTCATGGTAGGGTCAGACAGAGGCAAGCCTGAGCAGTGCAGGAGGTCTGGTTAGGAGGCTACGCATGTGCCTGTGTGGGAGCAGAGACACTCTGGAGGAGCAGTGTAGATGCAGAAAAGCAATTCTGAAAAGTTCTCAAGGAGTAAAAGTAGTAAGAATTGGGAACAGACGAGGTTTGAGGGATGAGGAAAAGAAGTATAAAGATGATATCAAGGTTTCTGGCCTGAGCACAGCTGAACGTATCCTAAGAATATGAAATGGAGGAGCTGGAGAGATGGGTCAGTGGTTAAGAGCACACACCAGCTACAGCTCCCAGGGCTCATGTCAGGTGGCTCACAACCTCCTGCAACTCCAGCTCCACAGACTCTATGCCCTTGTCTGAACTCCATGGGCACCTGTATTCACACATGTACACGCACACGCGCACGCGCACACATTTTCTTGAGATGGTGGGACTTTGAAGAGTGGTCTGGTCTGGAGATACAAATTTGGGAGGGATCACTGCCATCAGAGGTGAAGGACGTTCTAGGAGTAGTCACTCTGACTAGACATGACTGTAAAATAAGGTTAGCAGGCCTAGGGGAACAGCAATACTTCTAGGAAAGTCACCAAAGTCCCCTTGCTTGCTGTATCTTTACAGGTTCTGGTAAACCTAAATTTACCCAACCTCCCCTAAAAATGCACAATGTCTATGCAATGGCCTCTGTATTTCTAAAGAGAAGGATCTGGCCATCAACATGAACTATGCTACACATGACTTCTGACAGCTTGCAGATGAAGGCACCTTGGGGGTTCATTTACCACTCTTTGCGTGGACCAAGTCCATCTAGGCCATGGGTAGCAATGGCCATGCCCTGTTGACCACAGTAGCAGAAAGGTGACTCTTCAATCACCAATGACACAGAAGCCATTGCTGGAGTCAGCTGAGGCCCTTGTGGTTCATGGGTAAGGAAATTCCACGAGGAAGGTCACATGAAAGATACTCACTCAATGTTTTTTGAAGAAACTGCCAGCCAGGTGCTCACAATGGCAGTTAGCTCTACCCAGCGGAGTTTGAGGCATTCATCTGGACTGGGCCATCCCAGACTCTGGTAGTCACGCTTTTTTCCTGGAAGGAAAGTATGTCATGAATGGACACAGTACAAAGGAATGGAAGCCAACCTGCAATTTTCCCTATTGATGATATAACCCAAACCGTTATGTTTGCTGGTGCCCATTTTTCATCTTATCTTAAGGATGTGCACCATCGACAAACAGATCTAATTAAAATGTTATCATCAATGGCAATGGGAATAAAAATCCTCTCTGAATAAGGTCTTCTCAAAGAAGATGAAATAAAAACTGAATCCTTTGTTGTATTTGAAGTTGGCCAACATGAAATAAGGATTAAGATACTCTTAGACATTAAACATTACCACGTTTAATTTTTATCCTTCTGGGTTTTGATTTTATGAGGCTAACTCTGACTTAATGGGAGCAGATATCTCTAAAGCTGGCATCTAGCCCTGGCACTGTGGCATTTTGGGCTGGATAATGCTTTGTTGTAGGGACACTGTAGTGCACTGGAGGACATTTCAGAAGCACCTAGGCCTCAACCCAATAGATTTCAGGAGCATAGCCTTCTCAGGAAATATTGCCACATATTGCCAAATGTTCCATGGGTGCAAAGTTGTCCCTGGTAGAATCACAGCTACAAAGGAAAGTGTCAAGATGGGATCAATGACAATGTAAGGCCACCATTTATTTCAAGAGTGTTTCCTGTGTGTTCAGAAGCTGAATTCAGTGTTTGCAACTCCTGATCTCACTAGGCTTTCATCCTCACTGCTCACAGGAGGACACAGTCAACAGCTTTCTGGCTGGAGGGTGCAGAGTCAGAACCCAGGCACAGGTTATTTGATTCTAACACACACATGCCCAATTCCTGTGCTAGTAAAGGCCCCACTTTTTCAGTCTGAGCCCTTCACTTCAGATCAGTCCCCAGGAAAGAACAAAACCAAGTCTATTGGATGGGTTTCTGATGGGGGCGGGCAGGGTGGAGAACCTTAGTTCTACTTAGCACTTTTTACACTGTAGGTGTTTATCGGAATGAGAAAAACATTTGAGGTACAGGCAGGGATTTAGATTCAGATTTTAATAAAGCAAAAAAGAACAATTTGGAAAAATTTCAAATTAACTTTAAATAAAGCAAACATTTCACAATAAAGCTCACTTTCTTTTTATACTTAAGAGATTCACTTGAAAAAATATTTATTGAGCACCTATTATAAGGGTCTGGGAACTGTGTAACACGCTGGGGTACACACAGAAAGAGGGAGCCTGCTCTGCAGCTCACAGGCTAGTGAGGAAGGCGAACAGAAGCAAACTGGTACACTGTGACAGCATGGTGCTCGAGAAGGAACCCAAGAGTTGCACAAACGGAAGGGCAACTAATTCTGTCTGAAGGCAGCGAGGGAGAAAGGGCACTTGACTTTCAAGTTTTAGGGGAGCAGTGTTAGCACCGCAGAGGTGGTATAAGGGCATTCCAGGCAGAGGGAACAGCATGTACAAAGGCATGGGTAAAATAAGAGCATGGCTGCTTCATAGGTGGCGTTGAAGGGTGGAGAGAGGCTGGTTTATAAAGGGTCTTGAATGCCACACTAGGAAGTCTGCACTTTATCCTGTAGGCAGTGGGAAACTTCGAGCCCACATCTCTCCATCTTGTTCACAAGGATATCATAAGAGGATGTTAAATGCCTTGCTGAAATCCAGTTACATTATGTCTATGGCACTTCCCTGGTCTTCCAGTTTAGAAGCCCTAGCCAAAAAAGGAAATGAAATTAGTTCAATGTTATTATTAGTACTTAGTGTATCTACTATGGCTCTCAATGATCTCCATTTCTCCCCACAGGTTTACAAACATTTGCTCAATAATTTGCTTTAGAACTTGGACATAATTTACTGGAAGTTTATTAGCTGACAGTAGGCAGAATCCATACTTATTTAAACTGGGCTACCAATGCTCTGTAGTATTTTTACACCTTCTCCATTCTGAGCATTCTCTATTAAGGAGAGTAAGTAGCTTCATGATCTCATTCACATGTACCTTCAACACCCCACTTGGGCCTATCAAATTGAGACCATTTGGAACTGGTTAAGCAGGACCATGGTGTAGCTCAGAGGCAGAAGACTTTCCTAATATGAGCAAGGTCCTCACCTCAACCCTCAAGCACCACAGGCAAGCACACACCTGCTGAGATGCTCTCATATAATCTCAGCCATGCTGGCTTTAAAATCCCCTTTGTAAGAAGCCTTTGGCTTCTTTAAAGTAATATAGGATCATTAGAAAATATCTATAAAATGGAAAGACCACAAAGAAGAAAATACAGATGACCTAGAGCTTCTTAGGACTCACAGAGAGCATCTGTAGTGCTGTGGTCACCTGCTTCTCTACCCGTTTCTGCATGCTTGCTTGCTAGGCCAAGGGTAGCCGATCTAAGAGGCCATCAACTTCACGGGATGGACTGCTTCAGACAATTTATGACAGAAAAATCCTGCCAACTATCACATACAGTCAGCTGTGATATGTATCTCATGTATCAGAGCTACTGAAATGTGGGGAAAATACAGTTGATAAAACAGCGTGTTTAACTCGCAGGATGGGAACATCCTTATGCCATTCATAAACTGTCTTTACTCATCTGCTGTGTTGTCTCTTTGTTGTACAGCATATGCCAGACATGCCGTAGCCTAGTGAGGAAAGTGCAGTATTTAGGCTGCGTATCAGCTGTTACTATGATAAGGAGCCCCCTGTAATCAACATCTCTGTGCACATGTCTGTGGTGTCTACAAGGCAACTTTCCTAAAGTGCATTAACAGAAGAATTACTGGTATGTTCTAAATTTCTCTGATTCATCTTGTCAAACTAACCTCAGATTTGCTCAGTTAATTTTCACTGTGTACTACACATTTAGAGATAATCTTAGCAAAAATCTTAATTGTTAATGTTTGCTGTTCCATGGCTGCGACTGACTGGACATTTTGTCACACTGGTAGTGCTGTGTGCATACCTTATTAAAGTGCACCCCAGGTTTGGATAATCTATTCTATTCTATATGTTCTATAGATTCTATTCTATATATTCTATGACTGCCCTCTGCTTTCGACAGCACTTTTATCTAAATAAGTTAAATAAGACAAATTTTAATGAATCGAACTTTCAGTCTAAGATAGTAAAAATATTCCTTTAAAAAGGGATATGACATTTTAAAAGAGGAATTCTATCACCACCATTTAATTGCTGGGGGAAAAAAAGTCACCTGGGTGTATGATAGTGACCTTTAACCCAAATAGTTAATGGTTAAAAACCAAAGTCTGAAAACATTTCTTATCCCAATGACTGATATGGTCCTTTCATCTTCTAATCTGAATGCTCTAAGTCACAAAACACATCCCTTATGAGAGAATCAGTGACGGGGAAGAAGAATGAGATCTGAGACATTCTCACTTACCTTGGGGTCCAGGAGACGCCACCTTTGGGCCAGTGATCTCTAAGTTGGCTTGGTAACGCTGTCCATTTTCTGCCTGATTGGACTCTACCTTTTTCGCAGGAGGTTTCTTCTGATCCCCTTTGGGTTTCTTTACACGTTTGACCTGGAATGTGATCTGGGAATCAAAAACACGTTAGAGACAAATGAGACCAATGAGTGAGTCTGTTGCTCACTAGAGATTTCAGGGGCTTTAAGGATAACCCAGTCCACCAGAACTTGGTGATAAGATTCTATTTCTGAAGATCCCCCCACCCTTTGATCAGAGGACATGGAAAAATCAAGTTGGCACTGCTGGGAACCTTCCTCCCCACTGGCTCCCTTTCATAGCACCAGAAGGTGCTATGCAGGTTATTAGAAGAAAAACGTCATTGATGATTTTATTCAGCTGTGAATAACAACCTGCATGGCAAGATATGCTCATGTGTGCAGTATTGTCATGGATACTACAGGGATAACCAATTGCTATCTGACTCGATTTAAGATCTGCTCCACAGGAGAGAATGAATACCTGTGCTGTAAATCTGACTAAGAACCCATGATTCCTGGGGGTAGGGTGGGAGGAACCCATTACTATTATTCTGCTAAATGGATACAGTATCAAATGCCTTTGAAATTTCTATCTTTATACCCACTGATTAGTGCAGTTCTCAGACCGAATCAGAGGACTTTGTGTGCTGAGTGAATGGTGGTTAACTCAGAAACTAAGAACTGGCCAAGACACAAGGAGTGCTCACCACAGTGGACAGCGCTATCACAGCCTCTCCTCACAAGGAGTGCTCACCACAGTGGACAGCTCTATCACAGCCTCTCCTCACAAGGAGTGCTCACCACAGTGGACAGCTCTATCACAGCCTCTCCTCACAAGGAGTGCTCACCACAGTGGACAGCTCTATCACAGCCTCTCCTCACAAGGCTCAGGACAAGTGAGGAAGAGAGGGCTGAAGGACTAAGAGCCAGAGGTCAGGGAGGGCTGGAGCAAAACAAGGTCTTCTGGAGATGGCAGGTCCACTATACCATACACTCAGAGAAGCTGCAGTTCCCTTCATAGAGACCAACCCAGCCATCTTCCCAGCTAGGATGAGCAGAAGGGCTCACAACCTTCCTTCTGAGGGAGGAAGAGTCAGTTTTTGTTAAAGGTGTGGCACCACAGGGATTCAACACATTCCAGTGGGTGGTGCCATACTCACTACTGTATGTGTACCCACATGGGACTGGGTGGGTTATAAGGAAAAAAGAGGGTGAGAGTGGTGGGTCTTACAGGAGTTAGTGGGGGTAAATATGATCAAGATATATACATAGGAAATTACAGTAAAAAGAATAACTGGATAGATACACTAATTACCCTGATTTGATCACTGTATACATGTGGGAATATCCATTGGAGATACAAATATGTTTATATATACTTACCCCATAAATATGTATAATTATTATGGCTCAATTCTGTGTGTGTGTGAGATGTGAGTATGTGTGCGCTCATTTGTGTCTGTGTGTGGGTGGGGTCAAGTCAAGAATGGCAAGGCTCTTGTGTAGGGAGCAGAAGACAACCTTCCAGGTTTGGAACTTGCCACCTGGTTTGGAGCAGGGTCTCTTCACTGTTGTGTAGCCCAGGCTAGCTGGCCTGAGGGCTTCTGGGGTTGCTCCTGTCTCTGCTTCCTTCTCCCTGTGGGAATGCTGGGACAAGACATTTCTGCTACTGTGGCTGGCTAATACTTGAGATGAGCGGCAGGGTTCACAAGTGCACTAGAATAGAGTGCTTCTATACATTGAGATATTCCCCTAGTTTCCAATTAAAAAAATTTAAATATGGGGCTGGAGAGATGGCTCAGAGGTTAAGAGCACTGACTGTTCTTCCAGAGGTCCTGAGTTCAATTCCCAGCAACCACATGGTGGCTCACAACCATCTGTAGTGAGATCTGGTGCCCTCTTCTGACCTGTAGTCATACATGCTGTATACAAAATAAGTAAATAAATAAATAGATCTTTTAAAAAAAAAAAAAAAAAATTTAAATATATAGTTTGAAAAGGAAAAATATCTTCCAAAATCCAGTCCTGTTAAGTTTTTCCTTAAGCTTATTGTTGGTGTTGTTATTAGTAGTAGTAGTCTGAACAATCTTACTCTGTTGCCCAGGCTAGTTTTGAATTCTTGGGCTCACATCATCCTCCTGCTTCAGCTTACTGAGTGCCGAGATTACAGGTGTAGACTGCATCTGGCTAAGTTTAATTTTAAAGATCTAAATGAAAAATTGGCAGTGAAATGTACAAGAGAACCTGGTCTTGACAAGTACATATAGACTCTAAAAAGAAGTACCCCATCTGTCCCAAGTCTGTGGCTTTGAGGGTACTTTATACCCATCCCACTTCCTCTCACCTCCTGGAAGTAGGAGTGCTTATATAAGTGAAATGCTTCCTGGAAAATTCCAGTGTGATCCATGTCCTGGAATGTGGAGTACGGTAGAGCCACATACCCCAAAACCTTCACACCTGCATATTAGGTGTCCCCCAAAGACTTGGATGCATTTTATGAAGACTGAGATGGTGAACTCTGTGTATAAGTATGTGTTTGTGGCTGTGTGGATGCATGTGTGTGTCTGTATATTCAAGTGTGTGTTTATGTACACACTGGTATGCACAGGTGTGGAGGTCAGAGGACAACTTGAAGTATACGTCTTCAGGAGTGGTCTATCTTGTTTTTTTGAGATGGGGTCTTGGCTTGGAGTTCCTGGTAAGGCTAGGCCAGCTGGCCAGCAAGCCAGAGAGTCTCCTGCCTTTGCCTCCCCGTGCTGGCATCACAGGCACACGCCACTGTGCCTGGCTTTCTATGGGCTTCGGGACTGAACTCAGGCTCCCGGGCTTGCCTGCCGGCCTCTCCTCCACTCTGCGCTGCCAGTTCTTACCCATTCTGTTGCTTCATCATCTTCACTTCTGCAGTCGCCATAACAAGAGCTCTTGGCTACTCCATCCTGGGGGCCTTTCTTCAGTACCCGTATTCCCTGCAGGTCCAGACGCCGCCCCTTCATTTCTAGTGTTCCCCCAAAGCCTTCCAGAGGCCAGGCCTGCTGAAACTCATCCACCAAAGCCAGTATCTCTTCTGACATCTTTGTTTCATCTGACTTCTCCACCTCGTCAGAACCATTGCTCTCCTCAACCACTGTGCCTGCAATTCAAGGGGTCGCGTTGTCAAGTTTCATAGCGTTTATTCAAGTACTGAGTGACTCAAACCTTGATTTTGGGGACATTTTGGCTCTGCTTAGAAGCACAGCTACAGTGTCCCTTTATAGAACACCACTCAGCATCTTCAAACCTCACAACAGAGCACCATCTCTGCCATTTAGCCTTTGCCAAAACCCTGCCAGAAAGCAATGGCGGGAACCACAGGCAGGAGCCAGGGATGGTGTTACCAGTGAGAGGACAGCTGTGGCACACATTATTTGTTGTGAAAGATCACTTGCTCTATACACAAAACACAGATGGCAAAGATGATGTTTATTCTGTTATTTATTGGACATGTAGGTCTTTTCGAGTTTATTTAGTTACCATGAAACAGTTATGTGCCCAGTGCACATTGCTTGCTTAATTGTCTGAACAATGATTTTGTAGGAAAATACTAATTCTACATGAAGGCTTCCATTTTCAGTAGTTATTATTATAAAAATAGCCATATGCTAGTTTAATTTCTTTAAAATGGTTATTTATGTTGCTCAAGTATTTAAGGACTCCCACAGTGGCTCTCAGTGGAAAATGCTAGCAAAAATTTTCTCTCAAGAATCTAGAATGTTTGTCTTATTTTCCCATGAAGCTTACAACCATTAAGTTCCACCATATGCTTAGGCTATGAGGATACTCAGAAATGATCATTCTGTTTCTTAACATAATTTTTTTCCTTTGCTAAATTGTTTACTACTTAATCTTTGCTACCTATTTTGAATTAATTGCTGGGCCTTATACTGTGTGCTTCATAAATGTCATGTCTCATCCCTTCCAGAAGTGGATAGGGTACAAAAACAAAGAGCAAAATGTCTCCTTTTACAACATGTACCCACTGGTTAACATGAGAACACTGGCCTGACAGCCTCTGCCAGTTCATTATTCCTTCAGCTGGCAATTCCAGCTTTTTCAGAGATTAAGAACATCGTGTTAATAAGGCCAGTGTTAGGACTCACATACACACAACCAGACCGTAGCCACATAACTGCATGTTAGTAGTTTCTTGGTGGGGAAGGGCTAGAGTGAGAAACATGACTGATGGCCACAGACGAAGACAAATTTGCACAAGGCCAGTGGTGTTACCCTCTGCCCTCTTTCCAGCTTTTACTGTGGAACACAGGAAAGCCTGAGGTCAAGCTGTGATTCTTCCTTGAGAAATCTGGAAGGCTCTATTTATGATCATGTGACTATAAACCCTATTGCTGTCATTTCAAGTAAATTCCTCTTAGGTTTCCTAAGCCAACTGCTTTTTGCTCTAACTTTTTATGGTTATGGTCATCCTGCGAAAAG
Organism: Peromyscus maniculatus bairdii; assembly: GCF_049852395.1. Lineage (NCBI taxonomy): Eukaryota > Metazoa > Chordata > Mammalia > Rodentia > Cricetidae > Peromyscus > Peromyscus maniculatus. The sequence continues at coordinate 71,446,220 of NC_134855.1, forward strand.
GATCTAGGGTAAAGCCCCTTCTTCAGAATACTGAACAAATACTGAACAGAATACATGGCCAGGGATATAAATACAGGCCAACAAGGATCTAATTTTAGGTTTCTATCTATCTGCTATGGTATTCCTAATGTTCAACCCTGGGCCCAGCACACAGCAGACCCCAGCAGCTGTGGGAGAGAGTAATGGGAGTTCAGAGCAATGTGACCTATGATGTTTTTGAGGCTCTGCTGTTCCCGTCTTGCCCTGTCCTGCAGGCAACTGAAGACGTTAAACTCCATGGTTTCCCTTGTCAGTGGTCACATAACGAGAGTCTGGGGCTCGGCCAGCTGAACGGCAAGCAACATATTAGGCTTCATATTAGCCAGGAAAACAGCTGGAGAGAGCTCCCCCTGGGAACCCCAAAGCAATGTACACAGAAGAGCTGCCTGGCGACTAAGTTGTCAGAGCTGTCTCTACTTGCTCCTCGTCTGATTTTCAGGTTCTTTTTCTTTCTCCTCCTATGGCTCCAAAAGGATTCCTTCACCCCATTCTGAGACAGGAAAGACTCTTTGATAAATTTCATCCAGCAAAACACATGGGCTTATACAATGTGGCTCTGGCCAAAGGCAGACTACTGACTGCTTTCTAAACATATAGTTAGACTGCATAAGGAGGCGCTCTGCTGTTTTTTTTTTTTTTTTTTTTTTCTTCTTGTAAACTTAACACAAGCTAGAATTTTCTGGAAACCTTGGTTAAAAAAATGCCTCTATCAGATTAGCCTGTAGGCAAGTGTGTGGGATATTTTCTTGATAAACAATTGATGTGGGAGGGCCCAGCTAACACAAAGTGGGTTGGTGCCACCCCTAAGAAGGCAGGCTGAACAAGCCAGGGAGAGCAAGCCAGTAAGCGATGCTTCTCCATGGCCTCTGCTTCAGTTTTTGCCCCAAGGTCCTGCCTTGATCTCCCTTCATGATGGACTGTGAGCTGTAATGTGAAATACACTTTGCTTTTGGTCACAGTGCTTATCACAGCAATGAAAACCCCAACTAGGACATAGGCTGTGGCTCAGAACTCTTTTTTTTTCCTTTTATTTTATTTTACAATACCATTCAGTTCTACATATCAGCCACCAGAACTCTTACCTTCTTTCAGTACTGGCTATTATATGAAAGCATCCATGTTGTTTACCTGCAAAATGTCTAAGTTTTCAAGGTTATCTCTTCCCAATACTTCGATCACGTGGCTATGGACACACCTAGTATTATATAAATGCATAATTTGAACGTATCAGAGAGAGAGAGCATTTTACAATGGTAGGCAGTATTCAAGTGAAGAAAGGCCCTGGAATTGCTTCAGGCTTCTGCTGATAGCATCTATTCCAAAGGGTGTTTGAACCAGGGTGACAGCAATTCTTAGGCAACAGCACTAAACACATACACTGTTTATGTTTACTTCTCAGATGGGTGGTTCACAAGTGCTGTGGGTGAGGGAAACCAGTGTTTATTTATTTAGCTTTTCCTATGCATGTGTCTGTCTCTGCCACAAATTATTTTGATGGGGGCAAAAAGCACATGAAGATTTTGACTCTGTCAAATTAAATATAACCAAGCAATAATAAACTCAGAAACACAAAGCTATATATGTTTGAGACAATTAAAATTTTTCATAAGACAAAATGATCTGAATGCAATCACACAGTGCTTCCCAGAGAAACGCAGAATTGTAGCAGGGTTTTGACAGAGAAGCAGCCTGGGGGAAACTTTCTAAAAAGCGTATGTTCATTGGCTCAGGTACTCATGGACCAAAGTAGATATGCATGCAGGAACACAGGAAGACATGTACCAAGGTGCTACTAATGGCAAGTTCATTGGAATACAGCACGTGGATAGGCAATCAGCAAGGACAATTTAGAGGGAAGCTGGTGACATTAAGACTCTCTAGTGGAGTCTGGAAGAGAGGTTCCTAGCAAAGGAACCTCCTGTTCCTTAGGCAGACTAATAATGAAGTATGTGAAAGCCATGAGGATGGTGAGGGCCCAGGTCAGCTGGTGAAGGTGTGGGTGGCGAGGGACAAGAAAGGACAGAACATGGGACTAGAATGGCATTTCATGGAACAAAGGAAGCTGCTGCCTTTGGGACTGCAAAGAGAACTTTGGAGAAAAACAGGGTGGGTTTAAAGATGAGTTCAAGACTTTAAAGTCTCCTGTGAATTGCAGGGTTCTGTATGAGGTGGATGTCAGTTCCCACCTGAGTTTGAAAACAGAATTCTGCTTACAGAAGAGTTAGGCAAGGGTAATAGGGCAGAATTAAAGTTTAAGGCATTTATCAGATGACTTATTCCAACATTTGCTGCTGGTGCACAGCAGTGTGAAGAGGGCTGGGCTATCGTAAGTCATGGAGCTTAAGCACTAGAATGGAAGGCAGGACTGGTCTGCAGACGCTGGCCCACGTAGAGCGCTCACTGTCCTGTACAAATGTCTGCTGTAGTTGGAAATACAGCCTTCCTTCCGTATGGTGACAGCTCTGGATTGGGGAGGAATCTCAGATTTGAAATAACGCTGGAAGCAAGCAGTAGGAGTAGACTCTAGGCTTGCAGCCCGTGGGGCAGATGGTGTGATAGAAACTGAAACAGAGGCTGACACCCACGCCTCCAGTTTTCCTTCATCTTCTTTACCAGGCATTATTTTCACATGGGAAAGGGAGGATAAATATTGTGACGCTGAAGAGAACATGAGTACCCACAGTGAGGGTCACATGGGTTCACACTGAGTTTCAGCCATGTTAGGTATTCTGTCAAGAGTCACAGAGAGCAGAGGGGCTGAGAATGCAGATGATGGTATGTGCCCCAACTGAAATGAAAACAGCTTCGTACAATTTCTCAATGTTCCAAAACCACATGGGCATTCAGGCTTAAGTCTGGGGGCCTCAGCTTAAGAGATTCCAAAGGAGACTAAGCTAAGAGAGCGAAAGTCCTCGAGCATGTTCAATGAGGGACAGCGGAACTGAGGCTACCACAGTGTTGAGAGTGGCAGCTGACGCGCAGCTCAGAAACAATCAGCTGAGCAAACGCTTTGCTAGGAAGACTGACAAATCCCAGTGAGGCTGTTCTGACAATGGCAACGAGACCAGGAGCCGCAGCCTCAGAAGAGCTGCTGAAGGAAATAAGCACACTGACTGACATGGGGGAGCGGAGTGGGCAGGAATAACTCCCTTCAAGCTAGGAGAGCACCACAGTAACAGGAAACAAGACCCCGGCCTCACAAGGGAAAGCTTGCGTTTCAGTTCAGTGTTAGAAAGGTTGGAATTGATGAACAATGGAATGGATCATCAAGGAGAGATGGAGTCCAGATGCCCAAGGAGGCCACCGAAGCCAGTGGATGACCTGCTGGGGCCCTATGGAGGGAGTGGAGCACCAGGACGGGAACACAAACACGTGACTGTCTTTTGTGAGGTAAGAAACCGCATTTACAGTTCCAGAAGAGGGGCTGCGAGAGCATTTTAAGGAGCGAAAGTTAGAAAGATGTGTACTAGATTCACAAAAAGCACATGGCCAGTAAACAGCCTAAAGGCAATGTTTAAATGAGGGTCAGACACTTCAGGCCTGACTGGAAACATCTCTCTGGTCTGGTCAGAGCGGTAAGTCCTAGCACATGAAGAACCAAAACTGAACTGGTCTGTCTGAAGACAGGAGCTGTCATGCCATCCACTCTGGCTTTCAACTTGCTACACATCCTGAACTGGCCTCAAACTCAAGCTCCTTTCGGCCTCGGCTTCTCAATACTGGGATTACAGGTGAGCACCATGAAGGCCAGCAGAGTATATTCACCTTTAACAATGAGACCATACACAGGACACAGACTAACCTGGCTCTAGATTAGGATGCAAGCAGTGTAGGCCCTAAGCAATACTGTCTGGCGCTCTGCTGTCCTCTTTAAATGTCAGGATCTGATTGTAAGTCAGGCTGCAATGCTGAAGACCTGCTGGGGACGTAGGGCATGAGTACTGGTATAAAACATCAGGATGGTAATCAGAGAGCAGGGCCTAGAGTAAAGCACTCAACCAAGGTGTGTTCTGAGCAGAAACAACAACAACAACAACAACAAAACTGTGGCACTCTTTCTTCTTCTGTGTGAGCAGTACACCAGGAGCAACAACTCAGGACAACCCAGGAAAGCAAATGGAATCTTCCCTAGGTGACTCTGGTACACCAGTATTAGGGCTCCTTCAACTAACAGGTGCTTCCGTATGTTAAGGACTTTGGCTCAGGGAGGTGACTGCTCAAGGTTTAATACTCAGCGGTGGAGGAAGTAGGTCATGATAGCAGGGTCTCTGACTATAGCCCCTATGTCCTCCTTCTCTAGTGATGGTTGCCAGTGAACATCTGTGGACCAGGGAAACAAGTACTAAGCAGTGATCTGAAAATGTCAATCAGCATGGGACCAAACTAGGCCCTCTGAATGTGGGTGACAGTTGTGTGGCTTGATCTGTTTGTAGGGCCCCTGGTAGTGGGACCAGGACTTATCCTGGGTGTATAAACTGGCTTTCTGAAGCCCATTCCCTATGGAGGGACACCTTGCTCAGCCTTGATGCAGCAGGGAGGGGCTTGGTCCTGCTTCAACTTAGCATGCCAGACTTTGTTGACTCCCCAAGGGAGGCCTTACCCCCTCTGAAGAATGGATGAGGGGTGAGCTGGGGGTGAAGTGAGGGGGAAGCAGGGGAAGGGGATGGAGGGGGACCTGGGGTCGGTATGTAAAATGAAAAAAAAATTAAATAAAAAAAAGAAAATGTCAAAAAGTGGCATTGTCTTCACTCTTAGCAAAATGAAATTTTTTAAAAAAAGATACACGAGTAAAATTCTTTTACCTCTGGAGAAATGTGTGTTGGTGTATAAGGTGGCCAGATGTACATTTTTGACCAAGACTGGCCTTTATTCTGAGATCATCTTTGTACTTCTCTTAGTAAACGATTCTGATCATTCTTACCAACTAAAAATGATGTTCTCATCCATCAAACCTCTATTTCTGAAGTGCACTAATAATGAGACCCCATGCATCAGGAGGCTAAATATGTATTTTAGATATGCCACTACTGACAATCTGAGGGAGCTGTCTAACTTTCCTGAGCCTTAGCTGGCTCATCTATACGGTGGGCTTAATAATATCTATTTCACAAATTAGTACATGATGCATAATACTGTATAAGTTATAATATACCACTAAAAGGCAGGAATTACTGTTACAGTTAATAGTCACTAGAGAGGACTTAACTATTTGTGTTTCTTTAAATTCTTTCCCCCCAAACTAGACTTCTCAAAATGTCTTTAATGTCTATGCTTGGCTGTGTCTATGAAAACATACTATTATATGTTTGTGGTAAAGAGCAGGACTTGTTACAACTGATAATCCCAGCAGAGGAAGCCTACTGGTAGGAACATGCAAACCGAAAACTGTTCTCCTGTGGACATGTTATTGGTACCTAGATGATAAGAAAAAGAACTGCAGGTGATTGACACAAGGTCAAGAAAAGTGAGTGCCTGAAAGTGCTCACACCTCTCACACTGTGAGCAGAATCATCAGAGACAAAAGGAATCTGTGTGAGTAAGTCTGCATGATGCTGAAGAGGCCCAAGAAACTCCCTGCCCCGGTCAGGGTAACTATGGCTCATCTTAAGTATGGGGGCTGAACAGAAAGACATGGGAATGGAATTGAAGATACACAAACGCTGGATGACTGCTCTCTCAGGCAATGATGTGTTCTACAAAAGGGAGCTGGGGCAAAATTGTGGTTCGGTTTTATTCTGAATTGTCTTAGAGAAAAATAATGACTAACGTTGTAGTCATAAATATCCCAGATACTACAGAGTTGTAAATGGAATAGGGACCATTTCTATAAATGGGTAAAATACCCTCAGCATGACTCAGTGTCATTTCTGATGACTCTCAGTCCATGAAACCTCAGGATGTTCATGGAACTGTGTGGGTGTACTGGTGCCAAAAAAGACACGAGATTGCCAGGCATCAGAGAAGAGTCATCCTGATGTGAATGAGCAAACTGTACAGTTTAAGGATAAATTCTTGGGAGTTGCTAGGTGAGATTTAGTTTCCTGAAAGTCTAATACTTTGCAATAGAACTGATTATTTCTCTAACTCTATAAGAGTGAAAGTCACAGTGGGCAGAAAAGACACAATCATTCACACAAGTGGTGGTCTCCCTGAGGACTGATTTGCTTCTCCTATACAGGAGCTTTTAAATATTTAATAGTAGGAGAAAAGATTTCGTATTAGTATTTAGTTTGTGCATAAGTACACATATGTGTATATCCATGAGTTTGGAGGTGAAAGGCTAACTGTGGGAGTTAATACTCTTATTGCACCATGTGGGTTTCGGGAATAAACTCAGATCATCAGACATGTCAGCAGCCATCTTACCAACCCTACTTGGTAAATATTGTAATTCAATCCACATAAGGCAAATACCATATTCAATTAATAAATGTAAGATACTTTTTATAGACATAGGACATGGTATGTAAAAAGTTCAAGACCTGGGTATTGAAGAGAAGGCTCTGTGGTTAAGAGCGCTCATGCAGAAAATGTCAGTTCAGTTCCCAGCACCATGTCAGGTGGATCACAGCCACCTGTTATTGTAGCTCCAGAGGATACACATCCTCTTCAGGCTTCTGTGGGCATCTACATTTATGTGCACATACCCCCACACACAAATAATTTAAAAATGTATCTTGTAACCTCCAAATATATTTATTTTTATTACTCAATTGTTTGCTGGGTATTGGGGGCACATCTTTAATTCCAGCACTTGGCTAAGAGACAGGTGAATCTCTATGAGTTCAAGTCCAGTCTGATCTACACAGAGAGTTCCAGAACAGTTAGGGCTACACAGTGAGAGACCGTGACTCAGGGAAAACAAACAAAAACTTATGGGGCTGTAGAGTTAGATGAGCTGTTAAGAGCACTTGATGCTTTTGCAGATGACCTAGGTTCAGTTCCTAGCACCCACATGGCCCACAAATCTTCTGTTAACTCCAGTTTAAGGAGATCCAAAGTCCTCTTCTGGCCTTCAGGGGCACCAGGCATGCATGTGATGTTCATGAATACATGCATGCAAAACACTTAACACATGAAACAATAAGTAAAAATAAATCTTAACAGCTGGGGAGAGGACTTAGCAGTTAAGAACACTTGCTGCTCTTCTAGAGGATCTGCTCCCCAGCACCCACGTGGCAGCTAAGAAGCCTCTGCAACCCCTGGGGTTCTGATGCCCTCTTCTGGTTTCTACAGGGACTGCATGCATGTGGTACAACAGACATACATGAAGACAAAACACCTATACACATAAAAATAAATCTAAACCAAAGAATTTTTTAGTGAAAGCTCATAATCTGATAGAAGCCAAGACACACAAACAAATTTCAATATATAAAACGTGTTTTGTAAAAAGTAGGGAAAACATAGCAGATGAAGTTCCTTAAATGTTTGAAAACTTTTGTGAATGCTTCACAGAGGAGGCAACACTGGAAATGTATAGGTTCTGTCTTCCTTTCTTCCTCCCTTTTTGAGACAGTCTCACATATACCAGGCTGGCCTTGAACTCCCTCTATAGCTGATATGTGAATCTCCATGCCCAGTTTATACAGTTCTGGGGAACAAACCCAGGTCTTTGTGTATGCCAGGCAATCATTACTATTTAAGCTACATGCCCAGCCCAGGAAAACATTTGCAGAGGTCATTATAAGTCTGTGTGAAAGATGTAGAGGCTCAAAAGAACTTGGCCTGAGAGAGAGGAATGGATATTGTATTTCCTGCGACTGGTTTAGTTATAATGGGATTGGGGGCCAAACTACCTCATAGTCCATATTAATTTAGGTTCTTCTGAATCTAATAGAGTTCCAGAAAAAATTAGGCTTAGGAAACTTACCTGATTACAACTGCATTTCAGAAACAACTCTTTGGACACACCAGAAATCCATAACAATGGCTGCTTCTGCTTTTAAAATTCTGTGTCAATTACGGACATTCCCTTGCTCTCTTTCTGTCTGTCTCTACACACACACACACACACACACACACACACACACACACACACACACACACACACACCCTATATAATTCTAGTTCTATATATACTTATATGTGTGCACACACAGAGAGATAGCATATATACAAAGTAAAAGGCTACAGTTAGGAAGACAGATTAAGAGGAAAGGCAGAAGTGAAGATGGCCTGTGTCAGTTAGTAGCAGAGAGAGAAGATGAAGAAATGAAAGCTTCAGCAGGTCTTAGAGACTGAGGAATCAAGGGGACCTGGGTGAGCTGAGCTGCAGTCACAGGATGGGATATGGGAATTGAACATTTCAGGAAATAGACCAAATGTAAAGTCAAGTTTAACAGCAGACATCTTAGATTTAAAGCCCCTGTACATCAAGATAAAGAGCCTACAAAAATCAGGCTGGAGCTGTGGAGAAGCCTTAGGGCAAGTACATTATGGGAGCCACTGGTGTGGTCACAGGAATCTGTGCCACTGAAAGACACTGCACGGGAGGAAAGAAGGTCAGGATACAGGTATCCTCCCGACACAGGACAGAGTAGGTGAGGAAAGTGAAAGAGCATCTGAGGTCAGGCCAGGGTCAAGGGCAAAGCATTCCAGAAGCCACAGAGTTTCCTCTCAGCAGTGACTCACTCCAGAGACTCAGAGTGTTGAGAAGCAGGACCGCACATGCATGAATCAAGTCTGCCTAGCAAGAGAGGGACAGAAATGGAAGAAAGAGTGAATTCCCCATCACAGTGTCCTCCTCATCATTTGATGGTCAACCTCCTGACTCCATGAGTGGCTGTTAGAAGAAGGAAACAAACTCTGGTGAGGAGAGAAGAGCGCAAGCCTGGTGTTCAGGAGCTGATTTTCTCCGGAGCACAGCTCAGGTCAAGTCAACTTACTTTCAAGTCTAAGGGCATCTGAGTCCCTCCCTGAGTTCTCAACAGAAAGCACAGGCTCCTCCTCTGCTCCTTGCTCAGAGGGCTCTTCTTCAGCAGCATCCAGTGACTGTGGATTGTCAAAATATTTCTGTTTGTCATGGCTGATGTCCAGGCTTTTTTCATGACAATGACCTCAATGACAAGAGACACAGATACATACATTAGAAATATCTCTCACGTTGCCTTATAATGCAAGGTCCCGACACATCAAGAGCAAAAAGTGACAATGCAAATAATGCAGCTAATGCAACAATCAGTACACAGGAGTATGTGTGTGACTCATGATTTTGCACTGAAATTCAAGTTTTGGCTGCTATGCTATCGGAAGAATCAAGTATTTTGGTGAAAAGGTGGCAGGCAATGAAGATCAAGCCTCAAGATCTTGTGTTTATCCATCACTGTAAAATATCCTCTTGAAGCTAAAAATACCATAAAAAGTGAGGAATGAAGAGCCTGAATATGTCTGAGAATAATGGATTATAGGGACATATATTATTCTTTCATGTAGTTCAAAATGAAACATATCAAAAGGTGAGGTGAGTTATATGCCTTAAAAACCCAAGGAATTAATGGAGAGTGATAACAGCAATCCCACATTAAGACTGCAATGTGAAAAGGTTGCCTGATTTTCTTTTAGACAGTATGTTCTGGCTGCCTGGGTAGAGATGTTCTAAGAACAAAATGTTAATAAATCTTGAATGAGATCCTGACATTGCTGCTACCTTCTTGACTCACACAGTGGGACTGTTCTCTAGAGTTGTGCTGTGAGTCAAAGGATTTGATCCTATCAGGGATATCTGTTGACACAAACAGCTCCCAGTATTGAGTCCCACCTGATGGCCATTTTCTGGGCCAGAGAATACTAGCCAGTTATGTCTTCTGTGGCAATAACCAGCCTATGACATCTCTCCTTTGCCACTGTTTGTTCCAGATGGTCTGGCTCACTGAATGGGTGTCTTTCCCTCCCTTTCTGTTCTATGTATGCTGTCACAGAAGATGTGGTCACTGGAAGGCCACAGATTTCTTATTATAGACAACCATGTGGTTAAGAATATGTAAGTGATTTCTTTCCTTTATCAGGACATTTAAGCGTGACTACAGACGGAGGGAATCACTTTCTAGAGAAAGCAAAGATACTGCCAAAGCCGAGGATTCAGTTTCAAGAGTTCCTGCTTTCAAGAAATGTACAAGCAGCTTGGGAAGACAGCAAAGACAAGACAGACAATGCTGAGCCGGTATGGTGTGCCAAGTAAGTCCTTCCAAGGAAACACTGGGAAGCCTAACTTCAGTTCTGAAGCATCCCATAAGCCCACAGAAGGGGAACTGCAAGGAAGGTGCCAATATTTATGGAGTGCTTTGTGTTTTTATCCTTCCACTAACCCTTACCGAAACGGTTTTAGACACAAGGAGACTGATTCACAGTGACAACAATAATTCAAACTAAGCTAAATGGCAAATCTGGAATTCGAGTCAGACCTATCATTCTTTACTCAGGAGTCCTTCCAACAGAGAGGAGGGAAGGCAGAATTGTAGGCAAAGAAAAAGTGTGTCGGAGCCAAAGGAGCAGGAAGTCTACCTGTGCTGGGAGGCGATGGGGAATACAACCTGACAGACAGTGTGCATGCACACGTGTCCACAGAGGGCCAGCGGGAAGGGAGCCCTGAGCAATGGGAAGTGCGGTCTCTGCTGAGATCCCACCACGGCAGGACAGAGGGTGCTGCTTTGTGTCCACCTGTGTCACCTGTCGTCACCGTCTGGCACGAACAATTAAGTACAGAGAGCTAAAAATAACAACACTGAAATAAAAGGTAACTGGACAACTCTCTACACCCAACTGACTTTAATCTACTACGAAGAACTTCACACTTCCCAGAGACAATTCCTGATTGGGATATAAATAAGCATGGCTATTAAAAGCAGAGAGGAAATACTGATGATATGGAATGATTAAATCATTTTTCACCTTGATGAAGGTTGTGTAAACTGTGATATTATCAAAGCAAAGGCTGATTCAGTTTTCTGATGCTATCTGTCACATCATCTTACTTCACTTCTCTTTCCCTTTTCCTACTGCAAAAATATTTCATCATTTAAAATGTCTGCAATAAAAAAAAATGTCTCAAGGGGCACCTGTAAGGTATGATCTTCAAAAGCCCTCAAAGCTAAAGTTGGTCTTCCTGAATAGCCTCAGCCCTGAACCCTCTTGGGAAGCAACATCTGTGAAGCTGAAGAACATCTTGTCCTCCAAATCACAAACCCAGGCTAGTCGCTCTCAGGGGAAGGAAGGAAGAACAGGAAGTGATTTTGTATGAGGCATCTCTTAGCAGTAGGAAGCATCAGAATAGCTCAATGAAGACCAAATGCTTTAAATATTGGACTCTCCAGACTGTTGGAGCTGGAGAGATAGCTCAGTGGTTAAGAACACATACTTATCTTGCATAGGACCTGAGTTTATTTCCCAGCACCCACGTTGAGTGGCTTCATAACCACCCGTAACTCCAGCTCCAGGGGAACCTAAGGCCTCTGGGCTCCTCTGGTACCAGCACCACCCCCCACACAGACACAACATATACATAATTAAAAATAAATCTTAAAAAAATTAAGAACTATTAATGCTAACTTTCTTACACAAATAGGTAAAAGCAGACTGGTTTTAATTGTGATTTGTCTAAATAGCTGAGTTATTGGTAAGTTAAGGTGCCTAACTTTAAAACTCCATTTCTAGTCATCCGGCTGTGGTACGAGTTAGTGAAATACTTTAGAAAGAGCTAAAGTCTGTGTTCTCTAGACCTCAGTACACTTCTGCTCCAACTCAGAGGAGAACTGATGAGCCTTGAAAAACATTATTTAATTTCCTGGTAGATTATATACTTGTTAAAGAGAAGAAAGTACTGGACCTAGTACCACAAAACAACACCCAAAATAGATGGATATGCTGAAGCAGGAGGAGTTGAGGCCACCATGAGATATATAGCGAGACTCTCATGAGACAGACACACACACACACACACACACACACACACACACACACACACACACACGTGCGTGAGCATAGAAAGTCACAACAGCATTTTCTATACACAGCATTTACTTTGTTTGCACTGATGTAAAAGGGAAGACACTCTATGGCTTAGACTAACCTTGAGATGTATGTCATAATTTTTAACGAGAACCTCATGACTTAAATGAAATGCTTTAGCTAACAAGGTCCCAAGTGAAAGAGAAGTGTTCTTCTATGCATAATGCTCTGGACTTGCTTACAAAGCGTTTTCATCTAATTCAATTCTAACTCTTCTTTTCTTATAGAAATAAGAGTCTGTAAAGCAATCCCAGCTCAACAGGAAACTCTAAGGAGGGCTCTTCTGCTTCTGGAACTGTGGTGCAAGCTTCAGGGATTCAACACCTCTTCTCTGTGTGGATGGAGTACCTGCTGTATACTGGGATTACTAATACTGACCTAGCTTATAAGAGTGTTGTGGAAAAAAGAACTAGTTAATATTCCTTGTGGAAGTGTAAGTACTTTGAGGGAAAAGGTACAACTGATTTGTGGGTACATTTTCAGAGTAAATTACTTTTTCGGGAGCTCCCATCATTGCTGAAGTTAGGCAAACCTCTTTCCTTCTCATTAATTCTGTCCACCTAATTCCTAGAAGATGACTCTGCACTTCCTAACAAGAGTTATCACTTACATGCTAAGGTAAGTCTCAGGCAGTGTGGTATTCCACACATATAAGCCCAGCATCAGGCAGGCTGAGGCATAAGCATCAAGAATGAAGCCAGTCAAAGTCATGGAGCAAGACTCTGGAACTCTTGGCCAAGTAACTATAGCCGGTGTCGCTGAGAAGATGGTTTGGTTCTTTTGGCACGATCATGGTCAGGAGCACAGCTTGGAATTAGATTTCCTGAGTGCCAATTCTGTCTCTAGGATGTTAGTATTATAAAGCAGAGCGTTACTTTGTATCGGATCTCCCAACTGTAAATTGAGTTTAAAAATAGTTTGGCTTCACTCATTTGTTGTGAACTACATAGAAAGAGTGAGAGCGCCGGGCGGTGGTGGCGCACGCCTTTAATCCCAGCACTCGGGAGGCAGAGGCAGACGGATCTCTGTGAGTTCGAGGCCAGCCTGGGCTACCAAGTGAGCTCCAGGAAAGGCGCAAAGCTATACAGAGAAACCCTGTCTTGAAAAACCAAAAAAAAAGTGAGAGCATTGTGAGCATAGGATAGGCTGCTGTTGTTATTAGTGTTGTCCCCTTGAGAAGTCACAAAGGAACAAGAAGTTCTCCTGGTATGATTGTTCTCTAAAACAAGGCCTTTTGGCTTTGGCTGTTGAAGAATCTCTTAGTATGTCCACTGGAAGTTACTGAGGTATGACCCTAACTTCAGAGAGTGCATGTATGTTCACACACGTGTGCATGCATGTGTGTATGTGGTGTGTGTGTGTGTGTGTGTGTGTGTGTGTGTGTGTGTGCATCTGTGTGTATGCATGTGCACAAATGCAGGCCAGTGTTCAGGGGATGCTGAAGACAGATCCTACCAGTCTTTGAGGAGAAACAGCAACTGACTCAGCCCCAACGACTCAGCATTTCTTAGCCTCACAGTAGCCCTGGGGCCTCCGAGGGACACTGCAAGAGCCAGTGCATCACCTTGCAGCACAAACCCGAACGGTGGACACCATGTGAAGGAAGTCAGTCTACACTTAGCTCCGTGCAGCCCAACAACACTCTCAAAGTTACTGATACGAGTCAGAGCTTCATCCAGATCCTGCTCCTGCTAAGTTCCTGTCCCCTCCCAAACAAGAGCACTGCTTTCAAGTATATAGTCAATTCTTAAGACACAGTAATTAAACTGATTGGTCATGGGAGCTAGAATTGGAGGCAAAGTCGGTCCCAGAAAAGTGGCTTGCCTACAGTCCTGCTCTGACGGTTTAGGTGACACTCTACAGCAGTCCCCCTTCTCCTGGCTGTGAGGTACGCTACCTTCCAGGAAGCATTCTGTGACGGTCGTTAATAGAAGGCACTGGAGGGGAAAGTGCAGCTCTGTTATCCTTTAACAGAGATGAATTACTCTCAATAGTTTGGGTCTTTCTCCATTGTCTTTCTACTCAAAATTATGCAGTTATAAAACCAAGTTTTGTTTTTATAAGTAGGTAACACAGAAACGCTCGGCAAATGTTTTAAAAGCAAGCTAAATCACTGTTTTATATTTATTCCTCTTGTAAATAATCTTTTTTTTTTAAAAAGTAACAAACAAAACAAAAAATGCAGAAAAAAGGTAATAAAATAAATCACTTCCTGAGCAAAAACACAACTTTCAGTTCTTCACCATTCTTATATAAAAGAACTTAAAAATATTATCAGGAAATTTTTAGTGTGGTGGCCCTCAGGCTTTGGTATTAGAGTTACTGGGCAAGCTGCAACAGATACCTTTGTGTTGGGGGTGGTTACAGGTGACAGTCCTGTGTACACCCTCCCTTTTTAAAGATCAAGATGAACACTCCATGCCCGGAAATCAAATTCCACCTTAGTCAAAGCCTTAGCACACACATATGGACAAATCAACAATCTGTTTTTGTCCAGTTTGTTTATTTGATCCGAAGAGATAAGCTACTGCTCTTGTGTGCAGAGACTTGTGGGGAATCAATTAAGGAAAGCACTGCTAAGGTAAGAACTCAGAACACCTGGAATCCGGGAGAACGTGGAGCGGCTGCTAAGGAGAGCAGCCCAGAGACTGACGAGGGGGCCTCACCCCCTTTCCCTGTGCTGACTTCTGTTTGGGGAAAACAAGAGAAATGACTGTATCAGCAGGACGCTTCCTTAGATTTCTTATCCAGCAATTACGGCCCAGTGGAATTCTTTGCAGAAACTTTAAAGTAATGGCTGTATGCTGACTGACCTTCAAAATGCATCGCCAGAGAGAGAAGCAATCTTTAACACCTGAATCGGCAATCTCTGCCATACACAGGGATTCCCTCCTGGTGAGGTGAATGAGTCAGAAGACAGGGAAGAAAGAAAGAAAAAGAAGCAAAGCACACGACTCTGTGTGTGTGTGTGTGTGTGTGTGTGTGTGTGTGTGTGTGTGTGTGTGTCTGCCCCTCCGATTTACACATTCTGGAGTTGGATTCTATCCCAAGGGAAGTAGGGGGAGTGTTTATCTGTTTGGTGGTGAACTGATCTCTATTGTCATAGAGTAGAAAACAAAAGGCTGGCTATAAATTTGGCTTCTTGACCGAGCCAGGAAGCACAGCCAGTGTCAGTGGAAGGAGAACCAACTCCACAAAGTTGTCATCTGAGCTCCACGTGGGTGTCACACGCGGGACATGTTTCCCGACCCACCACATTATGTACACACACAATAACAAATGAATCAATGAAAAACTGGAAAAAAAGACTGTGTTCACTATCACTGCTGTGGAAACAGCTCAGTTGTGGAGTACTTGCTGAGCACACACGAGAGCCTGGGTTCAATTCCCAGGACTGTGTGGGAGTTAGGGAAGCAACAGACTATAGACAGAGCCACCACAGTTCACTCCTACATGTTTAATTTTCTGAGGTATTATTTGACGAGGACTCTGCATCCCTACTTCTTTTGCTGGGGACTTACTTCAGGGTCTGCACATTCTAGAGACTCTTTGTCACTTCACACTCCCAGCCTGCGTTACTAAGGTACACTGACAGGATGGATAGTTGTGGAAAGAGCTTGTATCAGGGTCAGTAGGCTCATTTCTCAAAAGGAAAAATTTTTTATATGTAGGACAAAAGATTTTCATTATAATTTAAGAAGAAGGCAGCCTGGAATGGTGATGCATTCCTGTAAGCCCAGCTCTCAGTAGGAGAAGGCCAGAGGATCACAAGTTTAAGTCCAGGCTGAGCTATGTTGCAAGGCTCTGCCTAAGACTAAACAGCCGGGGGGTATTCACACGTGGTCCTTGTTATGGTTTCTACTGCTAAGATAAAACATCATGACCAAAAGCAAGTTCAGGAGGAAGGAGCTTATTTCATCTCACAGCTTGTAGTTCATCATGCAGGGATGTCAGGGCAGGAACTCAAGGCCAGAACCTAGAGGCAGGAGCTGATACAGAGGCCATGGAGGAGTGCTGCCTACTGTTTGCTCCACATGGCTCATTCAGCCTGCTTTCTTACTATACTCGTACCACTCACTAGTCCCCATCCACAATAGGTTTGGCCACCCCAAATCAATCACTAATTTAAAAAATGCCCCTACAGACTTGCCTACAGCTGGATCTTAAGCAGACATTTTCTCAATTGAAAGTCCCTCTTCCCAAATGACTCTAGCTTGTGTCAAGTTGACATAAAACTAGTTGGGACATATATATTCACTGTCTTTCACAGCATGGAATATAAAGATAAAAATATGTTAGAGTATTATTTCTTTGTGCGTGCGTGTGTTCGTGTGTGTGTGTGTGTGTGTGTGTGTGTGTGTGTGTGTGTGTGTGTGTATGTGTGTAAGTCAGGACAACTTTGGAGGCTGGATCTCTCCTCACACCATGTGGGTCTTGGGGAATCCAATTCAGATCATCATGCTTGACAGCAAATGCCTTTACCCACTGAGTCATCTTGCCAGCCTCAGAGATAAAACTTTTGTTCATAATAATCTAAGTGCTGGGACCTTCTAAAGAAAAACACTGCTTGCTGACTTAATACAAGTACAGTTACCAGTTTCTGTGCAAAACCTAAGGCAATTCACATGCTGCAAACTAAGGAGCAAGACTCAGAAACATCAAGCTCTGCTAAATGAGAAGAGCATCTTGTGCACGCTTGTAGGGTGGTTATGGCTGTTCTCCATCATCTTCATAATCTAGTGAAATTCATACTTTTTTTTGTATGCACACACTTCTTTTAAGGGATAGCACTGAAAATAGT
The DNA here is from genome assembly GCF_049852395.1 of Peromyscus maniculatus bairdii. Lineage (NCBI taxonomy): Eukaryota > Metazoa > Chordata > Mammalia > Rodentia > Cricetidae > Peromyscus > Peromyscus maniculatus. Next base: position 71,463,066 of record NC_134855.1, read on the forward strand.
GATTGTACTACTTTTATTAAATGTCCTGAGAATCTACAAACAGAATTCTATTCCATGGCAGTGGGAGGGGTGGTTTACAGTGTGTTGAAAGTAAGAGAGTTCATGAAAGAGCCAGACTGGCAGGAAGGCAGCGGCTTGGATGAGTTTTAGTTCTACTGACTGATCTTTAACTTGGGCAAATCATAACCTTTGTTTCTAGACCCATAACTCACAGACTTTTTCTTATTCTTCCCTTATCATATAGATACATGTCAAAAGAAGTGTCTGGTAACCATAACTGCAGTCCTTAAAAAAATTGTAATTACTTTGTGGAAACAAATGGAGGTGGTCTAACTACATACTGAAGTTCTCCCCAATCTGGATCTATAAAAATATCTTAAAGACAAACACACACACCCTCCCAGCAATTCTTGTGAAGAAGTGGAGACACACAGGCTCTCCGCTGCAGGTGGGATATGCTGCAGAGTCTGCAGGAGGCAACAACATGCAACATTTCTTTCTTTAAACTCTAAATTACAGAATACTGTGCACAGCAAGCCATAAATCTAGAGAAATTCTGGCTGCAGAAAACAGACTAAAACCCCAGAGAAAAAAATGTTATAAAAGAGACATTTCTGTAAATGCACGTGATAAACACAGAACACTGTAAGAAGAATACAAGGTGATCCATTTGTACATCTCAAGCTACTGACATTCATACGCACGGTTTGGAAATTGTTGCAAAGGCTATCAAAAACGTATTGTATAGAAACTTGCCTAATGTTCTATGATATGTTGATATTTATGTCTGACTTATTCTGTAGAATATCTACTCCTAACTTCTAAAAATCTGGTGTAGTGTTTTTAGATAAAAACATGTCTTGGTGCACTGACGGTAAGGCCCTATTGTTAGCGGCATCACATACTTGGGTCACAGAACAGTACTGACCTGGAAACATGAGCCCTACTGACTAGCTTAAATAGTGCTGGAAGGAGCTACAAATGCTTCCAGAAGAGAAAAGTAGTCATCAGTTTCACTAAGGTGCGAACCTTGTGAACTACAGTAATGACTGGCCAGGTAAGACATGGCCACTGGAGCAATAGTGACAGGAATGCTGTGGGAGTAACCAACCACTTTCTGAGATTTAAGACCTAACCCATACCTAGCACCATTACTGGGCCCCAAACCTATGACTAGGTAGATCATAGGCCCTAGGAGAGAATCTATTACTATTATTCTGCTAAATGGACACATTATTAAAACATCTCCTATTGATTTATCATTGTATCCATAAATGAAGGCATCTCTTAACCTTCATTCAAGAAGCTTCTGTTTACAGTAGGTCATGATCAACACAGAGACCCATAACTGGCCAAGGAACAAAGAATAAGAGCCTTTAGAATGTTCAGCCCTAAGTAGAACACATATACTATTCTCCCCTCTTCAGAGACCCAGGATCATTGTGGAAGGGAGAGTGGAAAGAGTAAGAGTCAAAGACAGTGGATGACCACAAGGAAGCAGTGTCTTCTGGACACAGCAGGGCAGCTGCACATCTGAACTTACAGTGGTTGTGACAGCATGCACAAGACCCATGCAAGTTCAAGCCACACTAAATCTTAGCATTAGGGGAGTTGGGCAGGGAGTTCCACTTCCTGGCCAAAGAGCTGCTTGGAGAGAAAGGGTCAGCTCTCTCTAAGAGTATAGCTTCTGAAAAGTTGACCATGCTCTAGTGGAAGATCCCACATCCAAGAATACGTGGACAGCCTAAGTTGGCCTGGATGTGGGATGGGGCACAAAGGGAAGAGAGAGAGAGTGGCTCTGAGAAGAGCTGGGGAGGGAAGGTGAATATGATCATAACACATTTTACACAATTCTCAAAGTAATAAAAAACCTTGAAAAATTCAACCTTTTAGTCTTCCTTCATAAAATACTGTAATTTGTTAAAATAATACACAAAGAAAAATTCAGTAGTAAAATTCACTCTGTGCAATCACTGAGATTCAAATTCACTCAGAGTAATCACTGAGATTCACACCTAGGAATGCTATGGCAATGCCATTGGTTAGACATTTTCCTGTTCACATGATCACCATCTCAGACCAACTAACTGCGGGGAGAGCCTGTTCTAGTAATCAGAGCAAAGGCCTCATGATTTACACAGCTAGTTACTTAAGGGTAGAAGCCTGACTCTTGTCCAGTTTTTGCTCTTGAGTTCTCTCAACAATAGCAGTCCATCTTCCAAGCTAAATTGTTTCCTTTCATAGTTGTATTGGACCTGAGGATATCATTGAGATAATCTAGACTAGCAGATGCTCCATATCTGATAAAGATCTGTCTTACATTATTGTTCCTGGACAAGTTAGGCTCTTGGGGACAAGTCCATCATAACTAAATTCCTTTTGTTGACATAAGTGACATAGGAATAAAATGCAAGAAACAAAAACAAAACAAACAAAAAGCTGAACAAAAGTATGTGATGCGACATTAATACAAAGGAAAACAATCTTTAGAGGAAGGTTACTAATATATATAAACCTCCAGGAACCAAATTTTTAAGAGAAGTAAGAGAAGTAGGTAAGGACATAAGTTCCTCCTAATCAAAGACCCTTAGTAAGAAGAACAAGGCTCTTCTTGGGTAGCCACTGGCATTTAATGACCATAATCTAAAGACCACCGCCATCTAAAGATTGCCATCTAAAGACCACTGCCATCTAAAGATTGCCATCTAAAGACCACCGCCATCTAAAGACCATCATCTAAAGACTGTCATGTAAAGACCACCATTTAAAGACCATCTAAAGGATGAAATAAGAACAAGAAGCACACTTTCACTTAGAAAGCTCTGGATACATGGTATTTACTATAAATTGCTTTAAAATTTCACTTTTACTTAATATGAGCATGTGCATATTTGTGTGTGTATGCTGTTACACATGTGGAAGATGAAGGACAACTTGTGGGAGCTGGTTCTCTTCTTCTACCATGTGGGTTATAGGAATTGAACTCAGGTCTTTGTATTTGGTAGCATGTGCCTTTCCCTGCTGAGTCATCTCACTGGTCTTACTATGAATTTCTAAAGGCTGACTTTTATCCAGTTATCTACTATATTATAAATACCTCACTTAATTCTCTCAGCAAGTATGTGACAGTTTTCATTGTCTTTCATTGCATAGGTAATGATATGTCATTTTGCTGGGATCAGAAAGTATGGCAGAGCATGGCTCAGGCATAAATCTGTATAATGCTAGTGCTGGTCACATGACTACTCTTACTAAAATACTATCCAGGCCTTCCTTATTCATGAGAACTCTAATTCATATTATGCACAACACTGATATGCATCTGGCCTAGGTTATTATGCTGCTAAGAGACTTTGGTATTTAATAATGAAAGTACATTTATTCCCAATTCCATTAAAATCCTAAGGCAGTCTGGTAAAGTGAATCAGGGAAACCGGCTTCTGGTCTTAAGATTATTATAAATCATCTAAGTCAAATCACATAAACTGGGTGTCAGATTTGTTCAATTTTGAATATCCAAATTGAAGGAACTAGAATGCCGGCCCTCTGCCTAAGCATTACACTCTAACCTGGACATTAATGGAGTGTCCACTGTTGCTCCACCTACCACTTGGTAGGTGCTGAAGATCCACATACATGTAAACTGTTTCTATCATATTTCAAAGGCTGAATGTGAAACAGACAATCTTTTCCTGATAATGAAGGTTACTAGAGTTCATGTGACTTTTAGAAAGGTTTCATACTAGTTCTACTGAGGCAGACACACTTAAAGAGAAGGGACATCTTTGATGCACCACTAGGTAACCATTGTAAAAGTGCAGTAAAGCTGAAACACTATTCTGAAAGGCAAGGAGCTGTTTCAGGGACTAAGTATATAGAGCTGTGCTCATGACACAGACTGACTTCATGAATTTCCTTTACCATGAATATCAGTTATGGTTAAACAAAAATTTCGGGGGGGTGGGGGAGAAAATACATAATCTCTCAATTCCACTGTATATTTTAGCCAGTATTTCTTAACCACGATTCTGGAAACAAATTAAATCTTATCTCCTATGGCATTTCCAGGAATTAATGAATGAACTTCTTTGCTGTATACCTGGTGTTGGCTTCCTAAAATCCTGAGGAAGTTTCTAAACCTATCTCTGTGTTCTTTCACTCATGACAACAACACTGACTGAGCTCCTAATGTTTCTGGCATTTAACAGGTGCTTACCACGACAAATAGAAGAGGTGACGTTGTACAGAAAAGGGTAAAACTGCATGCAGCGGATCAGCTTCAAGCTGCTTTCGCACTCTGGGCATTTGGTAGTTAACTTCAAGGCCCGCCTGAAGGCTTCAAGTGCCCCGCTGACATTCTTCAGAGCAAGGTAAGCATTTCCCAGGCTCAAAAAGGTCAGGGGCTGAAAAGAAGAGAAAAAAGAAATCAGCAGAATGCAAATGAACTGCTGCTGTTTTTTGAGAAGCATAAAACCTTCACATTATACTTCTTTGAGCTTTTCTTAGGTTGTTCTGTAAAGGTTACTGCTAACCTGTTCATTTTATTCATACTAGCCAATTCTAAACTGTACAATATATACGAGTTTTCCCCCTTTATAAAGATTAAAAACTACTAAAAGTTGTAACTAGTCTTAAATATGTAACTCAATGAATTTCATATTACATATTAATATTACTTGGTAACTGCTACTCAAAATGATATATAAAACAATTAGAATGCTTCCTGTATCCCGGACGTTCCTAACCCTATCCCTAAAGCAACCACTGTTGAGATATTATGACTTCTACCAGCACACATTAACTTTGTCCTTTATGAAGTTCACATGAATGGAATCAAACAGCAAGTTCTCTAACATGTACATATAAAACACATTTTTTATAGCTTCTTTGACTTAGTTCATGTGGGATTAGTTCATGTGGCACTTTCAAATAAGCTAGTCAGTTTTATGAATGTTAGCTCAGAGGCAATATACTGTTACTAAAGTGTGAGCTCTATCGTCAGTAATAATCAAAACAAAATCTATTTTTTTCTTATAATATGCAAACTCTACCTTGAAAAGAAAACTTGACACTTTTTATATCAATCCTAGACAAAAACAAAGCACATTCTGCAACCAAGCTGTTGCTGTAAAGAGTGCCTCACCTCAGAGCTGTTGACGGCCAGAGCTTGCAGGAGCAGCTTAGTAGCATCAAGATGAAGGCCGTAGTGAATCAAAAGGTTGGCCAGGTTGACAAGAGGAATGTCCTGGTACTGAAGCGGAGCTAAATTCAAAGCCCTCTGAAGGCAGGCGATAGCAAAAGTGCTGTTTCCTACCGCTCTCCAGTACAGTCCTGCTTCATTCAGAATGAGCCAGACCGGAGCATTTGGCTGAGAATGTCAAAGTACTTCCATTAGGTAAGAAGTACAGTACTGGCTGTACGAAGACTCTTTAACAAATACATTAAAAACTTTAATTTTTAATTAAGTAAGTATTTAAACTTTAGAGGCCTCAAACAAATGACTTACCTTGTTAATAGCATGAAATAAAAAAGACCCAATTTCTTCTTCTGGGACAGTATAGTTTTTAATACGGGAAAGCAAAATCTGAAAATATCAAAAGAAAGACTGATTCAATTGAAAATAACAGGGAAGACATTTGGAAGCATTTCTATGATGGCCGTCTTTAAATGAGCATCTCAGAATTTTATTCATTCATTCATTCATTCATTCATTCATTCATTTATTTTTTAATTGTGTGCGACTGTGTGTTTTGTGTATGTGTGTTCCTGTATGTGTGTGTGTGTGTGTGTGTGTGTGTGTGTGTGTGTGTGTGTGTGTGTGTGTGACATGTGGAGGCCAGAGGTTGATGCAGGGTGTCTTCCTCTCCTCTGTCACTCTGTTTTTTGAGGCAGAGTCTCACTGAACTTGGAACTCACTGACTTGCTGACTGGCTGACCAGTAAAAGCCAGGAGTCTTCCTGCCTTCACCCATCCTCAGCAAATGGAGATTATAAACACTTGCCATTACACTCAGCTTTTTACAGAGGTGCGGGGATCTAAACTCAAGTCCCCATGCTTGTGTGGCAAACACTTAACCCACTGAGGCATCTCCATATCCCCAAGAACAATTACTGATGTATAATCATATATACAACATGAGTTTATTACCACAGTAACAAGTATTCATCGGCTTACATACATGCTCTAGTTTCCTTCAACTGTGAAAGTTAAAAGATGCACAGACATTCTCTGTCTCTCTCCCTGTTTCTCTTTTCAGTAATACACCCTCTCACACTAAAGGTATCCTATGTGTGTAGAATCCATTGAGAAATTATCCAGAATCAACAACATGCAATACTGGATACACTAAAATTCTGCACTCTTCCCAGCTGGACAGGACCAAACCTCAGTTCAGCTACTTTATCTTCTGCAGTTTGTGTACTTGTGAGCAACTCTAAAGAAAGGTTGTGCCTTAGTCATTTTTGTGTTCTAAGAACCTGGTAGATGATTGTTTTTCTGCTTTAGTGAATATGCACTAAATTTAAGCAGTCACTATTCTAAGTTTAAAACACCACCAAATTAGTTGCTATGATTTGTTTTCCTATAAGAAGATAATGCTTTCATTGTAGTTTTAGAGTAGTTATGTTTGTTAAAATATGGTAATCTACACATTATCTCTGGAGTATGCATCTATCCATATTAATAAAGTACTCTTAGTCATACACAACTAATAAGAACTAAAGAAAATAGTATTAACAGAACTTATTCATAATTTTGCTGGATGGCTATCAAATTAATAGATTCCCTAAGGAACTCACATAGGTCCAAAGCAAGAGACAAGGTCAGAGCAGGAGAACTTTTAAGCTTTTAATGACATAAACCCATGGAGGCTCAGAGGGCACAAGTAAGCGGAAGCAGTCAGGATGGCCTCCGTTAGACAGTTCTGTCTCTCGTCTTCAGAACTCTGGGTTACAGGCACTCACAGTGCTCAGGACTCCACACACTGCAGCCCCAGGGAACTTTTCTTGTTGCTCTGTTGTTAAGCAGGGCTGACATCTCAGTCACCTCATCAACTCTTAATGCTACTTTAGTTTCTCAGACTGCAAATTAAGCACCTTCCTTCAAGGTTCTGTTCTATCTAAGAGGCTTCCGAAGTCACCCAGAATGGACGGCAATTAACAGCAGCCTAAGTGAGCCTTACTTTGCGTGCATGGTCATCTGGTATTTTGGCTTTCAGATCCATGCGGACCTCTAATTCTTTGACTAAGTAGGACAGAGTGTGGCTTTTTCTGAAGTCAGTTATGGAACAGTCAGGGGTTTGGGCCTCTTCTTCTGAAGAATAATCATCACTGGTCAGTTCGTGGATCCTGGCATAAGAAAAAGGAACAAGATTCATATTTTCAAAGTTTAGGTAAGCTCAAGACAAAGACTTAACCTTTCAAGTCCAAGGCTGGTGCTTTCAAAGAACCGCCAGAAGACAGTCATGCAGAATCAGGTGCTTTGCCAAATCCATCAGCACTTGCCTGAGTCCTTTGTTCTCTGGAGGCAGAAAGTATGTTGGCAATTCCCCACCAAGGGGGACTCTGGGATAGCTGTCTGTACAATCTGCTCTTTTAGGCCACAGAATATGTTGTTTATCCTATGAAAGAAACAAATCTTCTCATAGATTACTTTAGACTCAACATTTCAACATGTTTAATGAGTTGTTAAAAGATTGTAGGCATAGTAGGGACTGGAGCGATGTTTCAGAGGTTAAGAGCACTGACTGCTCTTCCAGAGGATCCAGGTTTCATTCCCAGCACCCACATGGCTGTTCGCAACTATTTCTAACTCTAGTTCCAGGGGATCTGATGCCCTCTTCTGGTCTACACAGGCCACTTCATGCATATAATGCACATACATACATACAAGCAGACAAAGCATTCATATACATAAAAATAAGACAAATAAATCTATATTAAATATAAATATTTTATATATAAAAATATATAAATTATTAAAAATAATTTAGGTATATGTGGTGGTTTGAATAAGAATGACCCCATAGGCTCATATATTTGAATGTTTAGTCACCAGAGAATGGCACTATTTGAAAGGATTAGAAGAATTAGGAATTATGGCATGTTGGAGGAAGTATGTCATGAGGGGGCGTGGCTTTGAGGCTTTAAAAGCCCATGCCAAGCCCAGAGTCTTTCTCTCTGCTTGAGGATCAGGATGTTAACTCTCAACTACTTCTCCAGCACCACGTCTGCCTGCTGCCATGTTCCCTCCTATGATGATAATGGACTAAACCTCTGAAACTGTGAGCAAGGCCCCAATTAAATGCTTTCTTTTTTAATAACTGCCCTGGTCATGGTGGCACTTCATAGCAATAGAAGAGCAACTAAGACAGTATACAAGAACGGCTGAACAGAAAAGTAGTATTTTCAGATAAATACGGGCACTCTGGTGGATCTTGCAATATTCAGATTTTTAGTCTGACTTATGCTGTTTGCTTCATCATAGACTGGCTAGGTACAGGGCAGGCCTATGTTAGCTGAGCCAATGAAACACAAGGACAGACTGGTGGCATTATTGGAAAGAAAAGCAAGTCTCAGCCTCATATGAACAGAAAGGCTTGCTGTTCCAGTTGCTGACAGATCCCATCAAATTTTCAAATGAAATTAATGACATGCTTGGCACCATAAGAGAGGAAGGAAATAAGTCATTGGCCACTTGCAGTCATCTGGGCCTATCTATCTCTGGACTTTATATAATAAGGGGTACATCCTTTGGAGGTGCAGTTTGTACTTGTACTTGAAAGCACATATAAGCTCCTACTATGGATAAAATCAACAAACAACCCCAACCAAAAATCTCTGATCAAATGCCAAAACTTAATAATCCCTTTAGTAAGGTAACTCCAATACTCAAGCAATCCTATATCATCTTCCCAACAATTCCTTCAGAAATTTGTAAAATGTTCATTTTTCTACATAAAATAACAGTATTAAAAGCCTACTAATCCTAACTTTGAGGAATTTGTATTATATAATAATTAAATCTAAAGGCTGAATTAACTGTTAGAATAAATAAACATCCAATTAAATTCTGAAATTTTAATGGTAAATAAAAAGTACACATTTTTGTCCTCATGTCCTGGCTAGCATACAACCTAGCTAACATACAATTTCTTCACGGTAGCCTAGGAATATTTACCAATGTATTCACTGTATGCATCTTCCATTAGCATAAAGCTTCAAGAGGGCAAGAGCTTATCTACTATATCCTAGTACCGGCCTAGCATTCAGTACTGACTGGATAAGTGAAGAAGACACAAGCTAGTAATTATACGCAGCATGCAAAACTGGAATCAGGGTTTTTATCTGCCCCAGTGGATTGTGAGGAACTCAGTGAAGACCTTACTGATCCATAATTCTGTAACAGAATGCCTTCCATATAAGGTAAGTTTACTCAGTGTGCCTGCACAAGGCTGGACAGTGTCGGGCCACATTAATCACTGCAGTGGACAGCCACAGCTTTAGGAGACCATGTCTGCTGGAGAAAAGGCCTTTATCATTCTCTACACTTACCCTATATGCATCAGAGTCACGGCCCCAGACCCAGAGGACAGAGTGGGCTACAGGAGAAGACTTGACAGACTCACTGACATCACTCTGATTTGTAGGAACATCAAAGTTCACGGACATCATACTGGAGGTTGATGAATCATCACCAAACTAGAAAATGAAAAGTTGAATCCAATTGTGAGTGGAAATGGAGTTATGAGGGAGATTTTGCTTAAACCAAAAACTTAGCAAACATTCATCAGAAGTCTAATGGAAATTCAGAAGGCAGGTTAGCAATAATCAGTAGGATCAGTTACTTCTTAGTAAATGTCCCAATAGTATTTTCTCATGGACACTAAGTGCAGTAAACAACTTTCATTCAACTCTGCCATAGAAAGTGAGAAAAGCATGGATTATCTTCCTGTCCTTTTACTTCCTTTTTTTATGGGTTAGATTCAATGACTAACTAACTAGGCAATTTATTCCTCTCCCTTGCCAAAACTGAAATGGTTATTATTCTATAAAATTACTTCTATAGTTAGAATCAAGGAAGCTGAAGAGAGTATTCTTAGGGGATGGAGAGGTAGCTCAGAGGTTAAGCACACTTGCTGCTCTTGCAGAGGACCTGCTTAGGTTCCCAGCACCCACATGGCGGCTCACAACCTTTTGTTAACTCCAATTTCAGGGAATCTGACACCCTTTTCTGTTCTCCGTAGGCACCAGGCACACATATGATGCACATTATGTATATGCAGGCAAAACACTCATACATATGAAAAACAACAATACAATTTTCTAAGGTATTCTTATGGGTTTTATGTAGCTGCCATTTAGAGGTTATAGACTGTTGCTAATGCCATACAATCTTTAGAGCTAAAGAAGGGAAACTAGAAAAATGAAGGACCACACACATCTATAGCTTTCCTCCAAACCAAGATAAATGATTTGCTACATCTGCAAGACACCAGGGTTCTACTGGTTTCATATAGAGAATGAGAAAAGGACCATGGAAGGGATGGAAAAGACATGAGAGAAAGGACTGAGCATGCTAAATTTGTATCTCTAAGTCTTATGACTAGAAACACTCTTCTGCTATACAGAAGCGATGAAACTGAAAGGACCCTGGTCCAGGGCAGTTCTGAAACAACCAGGACATCATCCAAAAGTCATACTGGATGGATTTCAATCACATTTCTAAACCTTCTTCTTTTCTCCTTAGAATACGTGGGCTTACAACAGGGAGATACACTCTCAGATGGTGTGTGTCTTTATTCATTATCTTGAGAGCCAAACACTGAGGAGTGCTAGTGACTGGTCCATGGAAATCAGAGGAACATCTGCTCCAGATTGTTGCTGCCCCTCCTGAAAGGCCTATATATCTTTGTTTCTTATTATTTGTGGTAGTTTGAATGTAATTGGCCCCAATAAGCTCATAGGGAGTGGCACTATTAGGAGGTGTGGCTTTGATGGAGTAGGTATGGCCTTGTTGGAGGAAGTGTGTCACTGTGGAGGTGGGCTTTGTGGTCTCAAATATGCTCAGTCCATGCCCAGTGTCTCAGTTCACTTCTTTTGCCTGTAGATGAAGATGTAGAACTCTTACTCCTTCTCCAGCACCATGTCTGCCTGCATGCTGTCATGTCCCACCATGATGATAATGGACTGAACATCTAAACTGTAAGCCACCCAATTAAATATTTTACTTTATAAGAGTAACCATGGTTGCTGGGCAGTGGTGGCGCATGCCTTTAATCCCAGCACTTGGGAGGCAGAGGCAAGTGGATCTCTGTGAGTTTGAGGCCAGCCTGGGCTACAGAGTAAGTTCCAGAAAAGGCGCTAAAGCTACACAGAGAAACCCTATCTCGAAAAACAAACAAACAAACAAACGAACAAAAAAAAAGTTATCATGGTCATGGTGTCTCTACACAGCAATAGAAACCCAAACTAAGACACTATTCCTATTCATGTTGTCTGGGGTTTTTCAAATTAAAGGGCTCAAATTTGCTTATGGTTTGTTCCCTAGAAATGATTTCCTGACTCTTATTTTAACAGTTTGTCTCTGGAAATTTCTCTACAACAATGTACAATGGGTCTTATGAAGCATAGGATAAATGCTGGTTTTGGTTTGTTATCTTTTTTATAATCATTAATCTGGTTGTGCATGCGCCCTCTATCACTTACCCAGCAACAGTTTCACACCACTCAGTATCATTGTATTTACATATTCTTTCTTGCAAAATAGACAGGCTAGAATGGCTGCATGTACACATGTGTATGGATAAGTATGTGTGTGTCATGTATATATGCATACAGAGATGGTTAGAGAAAGCATACACCTAGCAATGCTACTTAATAAGTATTTTATTTTTTGGTGGAAATCTAATTTCTTGGTATTTTTGGAGGGGCAACATAATGGGGTTTTAGGAAAAAGATGGTTCTCTTTCCCAAATTTTATGTAGGTCTTAGTCATGCCTTAGAACAGTGATTCTCAACCTGTGGGTCAAATATATCAGATATTTACGTTATGATTCATGACAGTAGCAAAATTAGTTATGAAGTTGCAATGAAATAATTTCATGGTTGGGAATCACCACAACATGAGGAACTATATTAAAGGGTCACAGAATTAGGAAGGTTGAGAACCATTGCCTTAGAAGGATAAATTAATACTGAGTTAAATAGTAGTAACAATTCAAGTCTAGCTCCCATAACAAAGGGGAAAATAATTAAATATGCATGAACGTAGACACAGTGCTAATACTTTGAGAAACAGATTGTTATCCATGCAGCTGATAATTTACAACAAAACCTGCCTTCATATATTTAATAGACAATAAAAATCTTAAAAGCTTTAAATGGTAGTCACACATTTTAGCAATTTAATTTACAAAAAGTCAAAGGAATAAAACATGACATATTTATAAGTGAGTTAGTAAGAACTAGAAGAGACTAAGAAAAGGACCTGAACATAGTCCACATTTTCAAAGATATCTCCTCGATGGTAGCGCACAGGTTGGTCCCATTGGCAATGCAAACTATGCTGCTGGTTGACCAGACGGCATATCTGATGGTTTCCTGGGGTGAGAAGAAGTTACACAAATGATAAGCAAGGTCATGCAGTGACAGCATGCTTTTTCTTAGTGTAAGTCACTCAGCTTTAGTATTGTGCCTCTTTCTTAGAGCTTAGGGGTATGCAGGCTATCTACACAGAGAAATACTCATTAATAGTTAATTAAATGAAATAATTAAAGAAGTCCCAGTTCGGGGCTGGAGAGATGGTTAAGCAGTTAAGAGTGCATACTGCTCTTCCAGATGACCTGAGTTTGGTCCTCACCACTCACACCAGGTGGCTCACAACCACTGGAACTCCAGCTCCAGGTGGATCTGACACCTCTGGCTGATAAGAACACCTGTATTCATGTGCTGCACATACCACCCCCCACATATGCATAATTATAAATCAATCTTTAAAGTCACAGTTTCTCTCTATAGAAAACAAGGAGATATTAACCACACTAGTTAATTATTCTAGCAATTACATTCTGTTCATGCTGATTACATGGTTTAAAGACACCATCTATCTTTACAGAGAGAATTTGCTGTATATAGTTTCTAATTTCATTTCAAATGTCTATGTAAGAGCTCAGGTTCCAAAGTACAGATTGATCACTAAATAATTCTAAAACCTGAATATATTCTTTATTCTCAAAATGACAAATATAAACCATTAGAGGGACTGTAAAATGGGTGATAAATGGTCACAGCTAAGGTCCAGTGCTCAAGAGTCCTTCCAGATGACCATATTCATCAAGAGAGGAGGGAACAACCGAAGGCCTTCTAGGACATTACTCTCCATTGCTGAGTTGTCAGATCTGTTCCCTGGGATCTAATCACCAACAAAATATTCGGAATACAGTCAAATCATTGATCTCTTGCCAACCTAAGTTCCTCTAGATTAGTGGTTCTATTTTTGGGGAAACAGACTTCAAAAGATGCTAATAAAGCATCACTTTCTCCAAAACAAATGAACAAATCATACACATGAGTGATTCCACGTACAACTATGGAAATGACTTCGGAACTCCTTTGCAACTTATCTACTGACCTGGGCTAAGATTTCCTACTAATTCTAGTCTAAATTCCTATTTCTAAAATTGTATTTGTTTTTAGGAAAGCAAGGGGAAAAAGGACATTTGCTTTGGCAGAGTATGCACATGTTGTTTCTAACATTTCTTTGTGTTTGCTTAAAGCAGTATTTTTCAACCTGTGGGTCACAAACCCCTTTGGGGGTTGATCGACCTTTTCCCAGGGTTCGCTATTAGACATTTACATTGCGATTCATAACAGTTACAAAATTACAGTTATGAAGTGTCAATGAAAATAATTTCATGGTTGGGGGGGTCACAACATGAGGAACTGTATTAAAGGGTTGCAACATTAGGAAGGCTGAGAAGCACTGCCGTAGAGGAGTGCCTTGATGCCTGCGGTGGTGTTTATTGTGAGGGCAGAAGCTCGACTCCACTCCATTCATCCTGAGTCAGAATTTGCGTTGTACCAAGATCTCCAGGAGAATGACATGCATGTTAAGGATGGTTCAGTAGTTCAAAGCACTTGCTGCTCTTACAGAGGACCCCGGTGCAGTTCCCAGCACCCGCACAGGGGGTCTCACAACTGCCTATAGCTCTGGCTCCAGGAGATCCCATGCCCATTTCTAGCCTCTGCAGGCACTGCCAGCACATGGTACACAAACAAGCAGGCACACACCTATATACATAAACTAAAAATAAACAAGCCAAAAGATATAAGAAAGTCAGGCTAGGAGATGGCTCAGTAGGTAAAGGTGCTTGCTGCCAAGCCTGATGACCTGCGTTCGATACCTGGATCCCACATGGTGGAAAGTGAAAACTGACTCTCCTGGTTTTCCTCTCCTCTGACTTATCCTCTGACCGCCACTCATGCATTGTGGCACACTCAACACATACACACGCACACACGGATAAGTTTTAAAAAGATCTAGAAAAGTCATAAGTATAACTTCATACTGCTTTCGGGCTACACAGAAAGCCTGCCAGTCAAGTGTGCCGGAAGTGGATTTCCCACCTGCGAGCACTTGGGACACGACTCACCCAGCTGTGCCTCTTTGGCCATCTGAGTCTCGTGGATGATGTTGCGCAAGATCTGCTCCTCCTGCAGGAGCTTATGTTTCTCCAGGATCTCCTGCTGCCGCAGGTAGTGGTCATGCTGCTTCTGGTACTCTTTCAATTCATTCAGTGTTCTCTGGAGGGACCTTAACATTTGTAATATCAGAAAAAGCCAGACCTTGAAAAATCACCAATTTTAAAAACTTGCTTAAATACATGAACTTTATGGTTATCAGCAATAATTGTTATTAATAAAAACTCTATATCACAAGTTCAAGAATAATAATGCTAAATAAATGCTATTTTAAAAATTAATACTTGGGAAACATTTACATTTAAATTATTACTTAAGAAAAGACATAAATGCAAAGGCTTTCTCAAAAGCAAATGATATGTTGGGTTTTTTATATGTCATAAAACCAGAAATCACCTGCCTTGTTTTCCCATGACTTCTAACTGAGCACATGCTAAGGGCGAGGCGGAGCAGAGGGGACTGTGGTGAGTCTGCTGTGGGGCCCTCCCCAGCTGAACTGGACCATCTGTAAAACGTGCTCTCTCCCTTATGCGTCCTTTCTCCACAGTCAAACAGCAATACCACCCTCCCAGCCACCCAAGCTGAAAACACCATCTCCTCAAATATTTACACATCATTATGGTGAACAGACAAAAGACAGATCTGGACAATAGAACCATGCATTGAAATTTCACATAGTACAACATAAATATGCACATTTTTATGTCTCTGTAAGTCAGCTAAAATGAATTTAGGGTTGAGGCTATGTCAGAGAACTTGCCTAGCAAGTCCAAGTCCTGGGTTTACTCCTTTGCATCATAGACAGATGATACACCAATACATAAGTAATTAAAAACTGGATCTGTGCTGGCTAGTTTTATGTAACTTGACACAAGATAGAGTCATCTAAGAAGGGGAACTACAACTGAGAGAATCCTTCCATAAGACTGGGCTTCAGGCAAGCCTGTGGGCATTTTCTTTATTAATAATTGACACATGAGGGCCCATCCCATAGGGGGCTGTGTCACTCATAGACTGATGGTCCCAGGTGCTGTAAGAAAGCAGGCTGAGCAAGCATTCCTCTGTGGCCTCTGCATCAGTTTTTGCTTCCAGGTTCCTGCCCTGACTTCCCTCAATGATGGACTGTAAACTCTAAAATGGAATAAACTCTTCCTTCCCAAGTTCCTTTTGGTTATGGTGTATGGTTATGGTTAAGGAATATATATTCCACTGACATTCAAAATCATTTTAGAATCCTTTTCTCATTTTCATTTTTATTGGCCATAGTATCCTGGTCTCATATTCTAGTTCCTTAAAACAGAGAAATATTGTTTAGAAATATTCATCACCATCTGATTTCAATGAGCCAGCTTCCTGACTATGTTTAAACCCTGGAACTTCATTATACACTGTATTATAATATGGAAAATTTAGACCTGTAAAGATTGTGAGGGAGTGAGTTCGGGTACTCAGAATTACATTGGGAGATGCTCAGCCAGGGCATATGCAATCTGGCCCAGTGGAACAGACGTCTTTTACAAGGAAGCAAGCTTGCTACCATCTCTTCTGTCTCACTACATAATGCTTAAAACAGATTAGGAAATGAGTAAAAACCCACATTTAACGGGTTCTAAATTCCACCTTAATTTTTTAATAACCAAAATAGACTCAAAATATGAAGGCTAATTCTGAGGAATAAAAAAATTTTCTTCTGAATCATATCAAGTTTCTTAGCTGGCCTTATAATCTATGAAAGCAAACATATTTTGCTAGGAATCCTGATAGGATCAAGTACAAAAGAGTTTCATTGCTGTTCAACCCAACATACACTCGGTGAAAATGTGGGTCAAAAGCAATGTCTGACCCTAGGAGCTAAAGGCTTAAAGAAAGATCAAATACTGTATGTACACGTGATTTCACTGACACACTGTATTTAGGAATGGTGCCTCACACTTGCGATCCTAGTACTTGGGAGGCTAAAACAGGAGGACTGCTGAGAGCTCATAGCGAGTCTGGGCTACACAGTGAGTTCTAGGTTAGTCTGAGTCGGGGTGGTGTGAACAAGAATGATCTCATATATTTGAATGTTTGGTCTGAAGTTTGTGAAACCATTTTGGGAAGGATTAGGAGGTGTGGCCTTGTTGGTAGAGGTGTGTCAGTGGGTATGGGCTCTGAGGTTTTAAAAGCTCACACCAGGCTCAGTCTCTCTCTTTCTCTGCTGCTACTTGTGGATCAAATGTAAGCTATCAGCTCCCACTCCAGCACCATGACTGTCTGTCTGCTGCCATGTTCTGTCATGATGGTCATGAACTAACCCTCTGAAACTGTGAGCAAGTCCCAACTAAATTCTCTCCTTTACAAGTTGCTGTGGCTAGGCTGTTTCTTGGCAGCAATAGAAAAGTAACTAAGACACTGGGCTATAGAATGAAACTGTGTGAAACCAACCAACCAACCTGTAAATATCTAAACTGAGAGCTTTTCATTACAATGTTGTCTATTCCTGGCACTGACGTTGGAGAGTCAGGAGGGACTGTCACTGAACTGTGCTAAGCCACTTGGATTTGGTGAACAGGGATGGACCTGCACTATGAAGAGGTTTTCTCCTCAATTGTTTTGACCATGTTAAGGGAATGCTATGGTTTTAACCCAAGGGTCTCTGGTGTTGGTGCTTCAGTGCAATTTTCCCCTTCCAGTTACCTGTGCTGAGCCTCCAGCTTCTGCTCCAGTTTTTGCTGACACAGGACAGCGTGCTTCCTCTTTATAGCTTGCTCAAACCCAGGTTTGGCCTGCAGAGCATGGTCGTAACAGAGCACCGAGTGGTTATATTCCCCGAGCATCTGGGGAGACAAAACAAACACACACATACATAACACAGTGGAAGAAATGTTATCCACGGCTGGTTGCATCTGTCCAAAGCCCTCATGATTTATGAAGTCTTATCTACCTTATTGTGCACTGAAAACCGTTTTGATCCTTCCCCACAACAGCAAGGCCTACTACAGCTGGAAAGGCCTGCTATCTTTAAAAAGTTCAGCCCGCAGTTTAGAATTTCAGTTTTTTTATATTTCTGTCCAAAAGCTAAGAGCATTATGACACAGTGTTGAGGTGATTTTTTTCCTTTTATTTTATTTTACAATACCATTCAGTTCTACATATCAGCTACGGGTTCCCCTGTTCTCCCCATTCCTACACCGTCCCCTTCCCCCCAGCCCACCTCCCAATCCCACCTCCTCCAGGGCAAAGCCTCCCCGAGGACTGCGATCAACATGGTAGACTCAGTCCAGGCAGGTCCAGTCCCCTCCTCCCAGACTGAGCCAAGCATCCCTGCATAATTTTTTCCCTTCCCACCAATTACTTTATTTCCATTGTTCAGACAAAAATGGAAAGGAAAAAAGCAGTCTCCTGAGAGAAAAAGAAGATGAAATAAACAAAGCCCAACTCCCTCTAGCAACTCTTCTAGCTCAACAAACAGAAAAGTAGTATTTACTGCATATATATTCCCCAGTGTATAGTAGCTGGTGAAGAAGTCGCTGTCATCCAGAGCAGCATGGACCACGACAGCAGCATCAGCAGAGAAATGTGCTCTGTGTAGAACATTGGCTAAATTGACAAGAGCAATGTCTTTATTGTGCCTAGAAGAGAAGAATGCAGCTAGAGGTCAGGGAGCACATGTCATAATTCTGTGTATCTACTCCTCATGTTTCACATCTCATTTTAAAACTACTGACAATCCTTCCTCAACCTCATAGCTACAAATGTTGCCACAAAAATAAGGTCTCACAGACATTCTATGATTTAAAAATTCATTTATGGCTTATATTTGCTCGAAGAGAAGTCCATTTGGAGGGCTGGGGAGATAGCTCAGGGCTCGGACCTTCAGCTCTTACATAAAAGCCTGGTGCATCGACAGCATCACTTTAAGCACAGGAGGATCCCAGGAGCCTGCTGACCAATCAGCTAATCTAACAGAAATGTCAAACTTCAGGTTCAGTGAGAGACTCTATCTTAAAAATAAGGTGGACAGTGACAGAGGAAGACACTTGATGTAGCTCTCTGGTCTCTACACATGCAATGTGTGGGTATAGGCACCCATGCACATATTCCTACACACATACATGCTAATGCCTCTAGTATATGTCCTGGCACTAATATCTCATGTGAATCACAGCCTATTTACTTTATAAAGGTAATGAAAAGTATATTATACAGTTCTCACTTTGAACTTACTGACATCTGTGATCTTTTTCTTTTTGTGATGAGCTAATTTCTTTAAGACATGGAGAAGTGTCTAATTATAACACGACACTGCGTCTTATTGTTCCCCATGTGTTCCTCTTTACCAATCCTCAGTGATGTGGCTAATCAGGAGGCCCTGAAGAGGAGGAATCTTACCTGGAAGAGAAGTGAAGTGCCCGCATGGCACATTCCACTACCTGATACGGTTCATTTTTTATTCTCCAGTAAAATGAAGCCAGGTTATACAGTACCCATGAGGAAGAGTTCTAGGAGGAATCAAAACAACAGTTACATCTAAGAAAAGACAGTTTCTTTGACTGAAGATGTTCAAAATGAGCACAACTCAGACACCGGCTCTTCTGAAACTCAAGATGAAGAAAGCAAGACAAACTACTGAGGTAAGAACACAGGGACGCAGCACAAAAACACCACTCCTGTCCAAAGAACCTGTAGAGCCACGGTGGGAGGCTGAGGCAGGAGGATTGTCAAGACTTGGAGGCTGGTCTGGGCTACACAGTGAGTTCCAGGCTAGACTGGACCTCACAGCGAGAACCTGTCTCTCACAAGCAAACACACAAATGAACAAGCAACAAAGTCCTTTCAATGTCAGTGAGGGAGCATCCCACCCTAATTTTCCTGATTCCTCAAGTTCTGTGAATGCAAACTCACCTTTGGAAAGACAAGGTGAAGAGGGAAACTTCACTATAAAAATCAGAAATGCATTTGAAAATACAACTGTTTTCTTACTTTTATTCAAAAAATTCTCTCAATATATAGAACCAAGTATCTGAATAAACTATACGTTAATGTTGTAATAATATATTTTATCTAATACCACCATAATTAATACTGCTTAGAAACAGAACTTTATTTTCTTCTTGAGATGAGGTCTCACAGAGTCCCAGCTGGCCTCCAATGTGCTCTGTAGTCCAGGATGACTGTGAACTTGTGATGCTCCTGCCTCTGCCTACAGAGTATGGAATGACAAGCATGCACCAGCCACACCTGGTTTATGCAATGCTGAATGGAAGTCAGAGCCCTACGAGAGCTGGGCAAGTACTGCACCAGCTGAGCTAGACACCCCAGCCTGGGGCTCCTTAGGAACAGGGAAGGAAAGAGCAACAAGCGTCCTCTGAATCCCCACACCTGCCTGGATGACACATCTACATTCTTGGCTCGAGTTCCGTAATTCCCCACTTCCCTTAGTTTCTGGAGCTGGGTTCTCTGTGTTGCCTACGCTGGTCTTAAGCTGGTGGGTTTAAGAGAGAAGCAGCTGAGACTATGGGCACACACTACCAGGGAGAAGTTCTTGTGAGAAAATTATAGAAGACTATAGTGGTAACTGGGGAAGAGAGCAGTGGTAAAGTGTACTGTGTACAGATGCATCCATGGTTAATGTTCTTACAAACTTAACTAATATAATCTAGTTTATAAGCTCCATTGCTTCTACTAGGTCCCCCCCCCCTTTTCTTGAATTAGTTTAAATAAGTCTTTTCAGTATCTCTTCCTGGTAAAGGAAATGACTCTACCTATGCCTCTCTCCTGTTGAATGCTGTATTTTGTACCAATGTAATCATTACTCTGGATCCTCCCGAGAGGAACACATCCCTGTGCACACACAGTCTCCCAGCTCAGTCAGTCACTGGTTGACTCACCTTCTGCAGGCCTTCATGAATGAGGTGGCCTATGTCATCGATACTCCTTCCTAAGCGTTTAGATAAGTATGTGAAGATCGGATCTTCTTTAGGTAAAAGAGGGGCAGATAGATTAACTCTCTCTTGCACACCCTAAAGAAGGAGGCAATTTGAAAAACACAGTAAAAAAAAATAGTAGAGGATGTAAGACGTAAGAAACTCAGTATCCCGTAGGATTTATTTTAAAGTAGTTTTAAGATATAAGACTCATAGGTAAAATTATAAAGTGGTTTGTGAGAAAAGAATAAAAATACTTTTTATAAACATAAGACCAAATAAAAGAAAAACAAATGTCCCCCCAAACTCTAAAGTTCTCCACTTACTCGTAAGTGCTGAAAAGCATGTATACTATATGGAAGTTCTAGGATTTTAGTGCAATCAGGTTGCTCCGGGTCTGGAGGGACAGGAGATTCTGTGTCTATAAAATCCTCAGGGCTAAAATCAAGAAGCAGTTAGTGAATGAGAGAGGTACAACAGTACTTTGAGGAACATCTAATTTTCTCACAATTTCCCTGCACCTCAACCTTATAAGCAACAGTACTCAACCAACATTTTTACCTTTCCAAAGAGCTGCCATAAAAAGTCAAATATTTGGGGAGTTCAAATTAAAAGAGGCAGGGCAAGAATCAGAAAATAGTAGTAGCTATGATGGTGGTTTTTCAAAGATTGGTAAATTACTGCTCAAATTTTTCTAGAAATGTCAAACCAAGCGAGAGTGCCACTGAAAGCCTTTCTATGTTCTTATGGATGCTGATCTTTAGGGGCTCCCTTTGCATTATGGCAGATGAAACTGTTTTAAGTTGCACACATATGCTAAATTCTGAGAAGTATTTCCACGTGTTTACTGGGCACTTGTGTTTTATTTTTTTTACTGTAAATAACTCAGTTATATATCTTAATTGATTTGCAAGCTTTCTACACACATTATGTACTTTGAACTTTCAAATTTCAATAAACTCATCAGTGATGAATCTTAACTTTCAGGAACTTCTTTCTTACTGATTCAGGCCTTGAAAAGAGAACCACTTTACCTGATGTCCTTGCTCTCCAGAGTTATATATGTGCCATCGTAGAGATCCAGGTCTCCCAAGGGCACCTTGGCCTTGATGCAGTCAGGATCTTCTTTATTGTGTCTCTGTTCTAGTCCTGTGTCTCTGTCCTCATTCTCTTCTATGTGAATTTTTTGAGCAACTAATTGCTTCTAGTAAGAAAATAAAAACACAAAGGGGACCCGTGAGATGGCTCAGCAGGTAAAGGCACTTGCTACCAGGCCTGAGGATCTGACCATTTCCAGAACTCACATGATGGAACAGGAGAACTTCCTGCAAATTGCTTTCTAATTGTCATGCATTTATGCAGGTACCTACGTGTGCTTCAGCACACACACACACACACACACACACACACACACACACACACACGCGCACACACACACACACACACACACACAAATAAATATAAATTAAAGAAAAAATGGATTAAAAAATATTTCAGCTAGATGCCACTGATATCAAAAGAGAATTTAATGAGCACTGAACTAGTCAGAGGAAGGCACAGATTCTGAAGTACTCTTAATTACCCTAGTTAACACCAGCCTCTCTAAAAGGTATCCATATGCAGGATTCATTTGTTCTGTTATGAAACATTATTTTGATAATGTATATGTTGATCCAAAATAAAAACTCAATTCTTTACATGAATGTTCTTATGTTGATGTACTGCTGTACATCTTGTGAAACTTAACACTATATTTTCACATTTGCCTGTATTAGTTATAGCTCTTAGATTTTCCACATGAATGTATGTATAAAAATATATCTTTTTTTTGTCAGTGCTAGGTTGATTCTCTAAACTTTTTTCTTTACTTTAAAAACAAAACAAAACAAAGTGCTAGGGGCTAGAGAGATGGCTCAGTAGTTAAGAGCACTGACTGCTCTTCCAGAGGACCTGAGCTCAGCTGCCAGCACCCACATCAAGTGGCTCACAACACCCTGTAATTCCAACTGTAAGGGATCTATCTAATGTCTTCCTCTGGTTCCCATGGACACTCACATTCACATGCATATACCTGACTCACATACACAAGTTTTTTTTTTTTTTTTTTTAATTAAAAAAATACTTTAAAACTAAAATAATGGTCAACTGGGCCAAAAACTTCTATCTGGGCAGGTCACAGGTCCTAGAGGAAAACTCAGTACCAGTATTGAGCTTAAATTATAGTGTAAATCCTTATCACTATACCATAGATTAGCATCTCTCAGCCTTCATCAGAGAAGCTTCCTTCTGCTGTGGATGGTGAGTAATGCAGAGAACTACAGCTAGTCAAGTGCAGAGAACAAGAGACTGGGAAGTGCTTAGCTCTACTGGGACATCTATATCAAACTCACTGCAAGGCTCTTGTCACAGAAGAGGGGGTGGAGAGTCAGAATAGTAGAGAACACCATCTCATACAGACACGACAGGCTACTGCACACATAAACTCACAGCAGCTGTGAAGCATTCACAAGACCAAGCCAGAGAAAATTCCATCACGGATTGGGGAAGGGTGAGCCTTCCCACAGTCCCACCCCTAGCAGAGGAGCTATTGGCAACTGATGGCTGTTGGGGGTATCAGTTTACTTTCCCATAATAGGCTTGCCCATGTTCAGTGCAAGAATTCTGGCAGGCGTACAACTAGGCGTTTGAAGGTCAGGGGACAGTATGTGGGAGTCGGTTCTCTCCTTCCATCATGTTGGTTCTGGAGACTGAACTCGATCACCAGGCTTAGCAGTACCCTTATCCACTTATCAGCCCCACATCTGATTTAGACAGTTAAATCTGTTCTTCATGATGACTATAAAATTCTACCAGCAGACTATGAGAGTCCATATCCTTAACCTTATTTTTTATTTGATGTGCTCTGATGGGTATGACATATCATTAGGTTTTAACTATCATAGGAGGTCATGTTACTGTGAACGGCTTTATCATACTCTTTTGTGTCCTACCACCCCTCATAAGATAATTTTACATCACTGTTCTGTGGACTCAGGCCTACACAACATGATGTTAGAAATCCTGTGACTCTCTAGTAGGTAGGCTAACAGTATGTTTTACTTTAGCTACTGAGAATGTTACTATACAGGCAGTGGCTTCTCTGTCAGCCTTCTCTTCCCTGGCTTATGGATCAGGGACATGGTAAACAGATCAGAAAGCCAGGCCCAAAATAATTAGTGATTAAGTTTTTTTGATTCAGCCAGGTGAAATGGATCTGTAATCCCAATACTTGGGAGGTAAAGAAGTCAGGAGGATCAGAAATTCAAGGACAGCCTCAGCTACACAGCAAGTTCAAGTCTAGCCAGGGCATCATGAGACCCTACCTCAAAAAGCAAAAGGGGCTGGAAATATGTCTCAGCGATTAAGGGTGCATACTGTTTTTCCAGAGGACCTGAGTTCACTTCCAAGCACCCCCATCAGGTGGCTCACAACAGCCTGTAACTTCAGCTCCTGGGAATCTGATCCTCTCTGGTCTCTGGGGGCACCTGCACTCACATTTACACCTCCCACAAACACACACACACACACACACACACACACACACACACACACACACACAATTAAAAAATAAAAACAAATATTTAAAAGAAGAGATTTTCTTATTCAAAAGAGCATATCCTATATCCTATGATCTGTTTCCAATGGTCCCTTTCCACCCCACTCTTTTTCTAATGTACATAACAAGCTTAGCCATGTGATTTTCTTTGGTCAATGGAATGTGAGTAAACGTGATTATTTTCACAACTTTTTTTTTACTTAACCAATTTAAACTTTATTTATTATTATGTGTATATAAGTGCCTCCACTGGCATGCATGTGGAGGTCAATTCAAGTATCAACTCCAGCCTGTGTGGCAAGCACTTTTACCCACTGGGCCATCCTGCCAATCAGCCAGTGGAAACTGTAAACGGGCTCATTCATATTGCTTGGTTGTTCTTCCTTGAGCTCCTACCTTTCCTTCATGAGAACAGCACTGAGATTTTTTGTTTATTTATTTATTTATTTATTTATTTATTTATTTATTTATTTATTTATTTATTTTTGGTTTTTCGAGACAGGGTTTCTCTGTGTAGCTTTGCGCCTATCCTGGAACTCACTTGGTAGCCCAGGCTGGTGTTTTTTTATTTTTAAAGATCCATTTATTTTTATTTTATGTGGGTTTGTGTGTGTGTGTGTGTGTGTGTGTGTGTGTGTGTGTGTGTGTGTGTACACACCACATGCATGCCTGCTGCCCAGAGAGGGCAAAAAAGGGCACTGGATCCCCTGGAACTGGAGTTACAGACAGTTGTGAGCTGCCATGTGGGTGCTAGGAATTGAAGCCTGGTCCTCTGAAAGAGCAGCAAGTACTCTTACTGATGAGCCAGCTCTTCAGTGCCCAACCCACCCAATTTTAATTTTTTAATCAGTAAATATTTTTGTTTCTGGAAGAAAATAACTTAGAAACCTAAAATTATCATATCGTTGTCACGTATTTAAAATAATAACCTCTTAATATCATAGCCCATGTTCAAGTACTCAACTGTGTCTTTCTTCCCTTCTTTTGAATCCAGTTTTAAATTCCTGCTTGCATCAGAATCCCACTAGCCAGGTCAGCCCAGCTCCCAGCACAGACAGCCCTGTGCTGCTCTTGGCCTTGGGCAGAGAGGCTGCTTCCTGCAGTGGGCAGCACTCAGTGGAGACATGTACAAGACGCTGAGAATAAGAGATTCAGTGCCCAGTCCTACATGAAACATCAGTATTAAGCTCACCACACCAAGGGTCAGGGACATAGTGGGAGAGGAGGCAGGAAGAATGGAAGAGCCAGAGGATGGGGTGGGGGGGTGGTGGTGGGATGGTGGTGGTGGGGGGTGTAGGTGCTGTGAAACAGGACATGGCTCTGGCAATCACGATCTCACAGGAGCTGTGGTCAACTGCATCAGGGCGCCAGAACCCCAGCAGAGACAGGCACAGATGACCTCAAGCTCCTCCCTTATACTCAGGACTTACTGGTAGTGGGTTGTTGCTGGGGGAGGGAGAATCACTCCTTACTGAGGATATGGTCCACGGTGGGTTTCCCATCCTCCAGTAGAAAGCCCCACACCCATGAGCATATCGACAGCGTTAACTGGACTTAGTAGGTTATTAAAAACAAACAAACATGAAGTTGGGAGGGAGAAATGTTGGGGGATATGAGAGGGGTTGGAGTGAGAAATGGGGGAGCAGATATCATATGTCATTGTATAATTAAAAAAATTCAAAAAGTCTTAAAGAAGAATACAATGAAATCTACACTACAACTAGTTGTTTATTTTCATCTATCCACATTTAGTAGTTCCCGCACTATTTCCCCCTCTTTCTTCCCCATATGATTTGTTATGGAATCAGGCTGTTCGTTCCACAGAATCTGCCAGTCTTCTGGAAGGTTTTCACTGAAGGGTCCCTTAGTTCCTTAGCATCTTCCTCTGTATTTCTCTGAACACTGACGGGGATTCTGGGTAAGATCCTGTCTGTGTCCCAGATTTCTTGACAGTCTGACAAACCTACAGGCCTCTCAGAGGAATCTTTTAAATAGGTAAAAGAAACTATGACAAAAGAAACTAGTAGTAGAGAAAACGATTGATGTCGGGTTTAACTAGATTTTTGGCAAGACAACTTAGCATGGAGACATGTCTACATTTTTTTTTTTTTTTTTTTTTTGGT
This sequence comes from Peromyscus maniculatus bairdii, assembly GCF_049852395.1. Classification (NCBI taxonomy): domain Eukaryota; kingdom Metazoa; phylum Chordata; class Mammalia; order Rodentia; family Cricetidae; genus Peromyscus; species Peromyscus maniculatus. The sequence continues at coordinate 71,489,389 of NC_134855.1, forward strand.
GGTTTTTTGAGACAGGGTTTCTCTGTGTAGCTTTGTGCCTTTCCTGGATCTCGTTCTGTAAACCAGGCTGGCCTCGAACTCACAAAGATCCGCCTGCCTCTGCCTCCCGAGTTCTGGGATTAAAGGTGTACGCCACCACCGCCCAGCTACATTTCTACATTTTTAATATATGCGCTGAAAATATTTCCAATATGATTTCCTTGTATTTTCTTCCGAACATTATAAAAGTCTAAACTATTTTAACTATTCCCAATTCCAACTACATACTGTTAATTTCATATAGTTTAACCTATTAGGACACCATAAATAAATACATTTAGCAACTTTTTCAAGGCTTTAAAATCACCATCATATATCCTATGTACTTCCACTCTATTTTTCTTTTTACACAGTAGATCCTTCACGTTTTCATTCAAGTGAGGGTCTGTGGTTGGAAAACGTTCTGCTTATGTGCCAGAAAACATCTTCACCCTGACTTCATTCTTGAATGAGTTTTAAATCTCAGCTCATTGAATACTCCACAATAGTCTCCTATGACTCATGTTCTGAAGCGGCTTCCAGGATGTGCCCAGTTCCCAAGTCAGAGCCAGATCTTACTGAGCATTGTAGAGCTTTACTCCATGTGACATTCCACCCTGACATGATGGTTAACTGAGGGTGCAGCTACTGCTGGACGACTTTTCTTTCTTATTCATCAGCCTTTACTTTACCTTTCTGCTAATTTTCTCCCCAGATCCTTTGTAAGAGCAAAACTTGGCTCTACCCATATAGAAGCAGTACGCCTGGTCCTGCCCCTTCATCTTACTCAGAGTATGGCCAGTGTCTTAGCTCACAGACATCATAGCCTGTGTGTGGCTATGTCCCTGTAGTGTTTCTATTCACTTCTGATTTCGTGGGTGGGCTTCCACTGCTGTTAGGCTTGGCCATTCATTTTTATAGCTGTATTTGTATCTCACCTATCACTCCTGTCTATATGAAGTAAGCACAAATTCCTACACTGAACTTACTTCAAAATGGGTGGATCCAGTACTTTTCCTTTGCATTTCACTTACTGGATGAATTAATCATATTTCCCCCTATACATCATTAAATTGTATTCTATTTATGTCACTAAAAAAGTAACGGCAGTAAGTACACATAATGTGTTTATGTATCTAAAAGTAAAAACTAACTTCGGAACCAGTGCCATTTATTTGAACACCATGTTTAAGTAAAAACAGGTCATGCTTCAAAACATGAATCCCTAAAAAGAAACCTATTGTATTTCTGATCCTAGTGGAAAAAATATCAACGTTTCCAAAGTTATGAGTGATAAAACCAGTAGTATCAGGGTGAGAGACTTGTTTTCCAATATTGTGACACTGAATTCTGCATTCTAAAAACACTAGACCCGTGGGTGCTAGTTCACAGGTGCTAACAGCCCTTCCCTTATACTTCACACAAATTAAACATCTGCAGACACATATGCTGAAAGAGGTACCAGTTTGAATTCATGTCTATCAAATTCAGGGCTTAGTGTGACCAGAAAAGAATTATTGCCTTAGTTGAACAGGAAGCTGACTTTCAAGGTAAGAGATAAGCTACTGGAGTACAGACACAGCTCCGGGGTACAGTGCTTGCCCAGTCTGCTGTGGGCTCAACGTCCAAAAACTGTTCTAGTGAAGTGGGTTTTGTTTTTTCTCTCTTTTGACAACGTGACACAAGCTATGGTCATTTGGAAAGTGGGAACCTTAACTGAGAAAATGCCTCCATCATATTGGCCCCCACACAAGTCTGTGGGGGCACTTTCTTGATGATAATGATTGATGAGAGTCCAGCCCACTCTGCGTGGTGCCAGCCCTGGGCAGGCAGTAGCTGACCATGAGCTAGTAAGCAGTGTGCTTCTGTGGTCTCTGTCTCAGTTCCTGCCTCCAGGTTCCTGCTAAGGTCCTTCATGATGGACTGTGACGGGTTGCCTAAGCCCTGAGCCTTGTGCCTTTAGTTCTGCCATGCCTGCCTTGAGAACCTGAGCGGGTCTTGTTTTTAGGTTCTTCCGTCTAAACTGAGCTGGTCCTTTGGATTCCTTCCTGCCTCAGCACTTCAGACTGCACTCCTTATTCCCAATACATTCTGACTCTCATCTGGCATTTGACTTTTTCTATAACTTAAGTTTCCTTAAAATTTAGATATACTTTACATTATAACTTTCAAGTAGATAGTTTATGGGAGAAAATTTAGTTTTTCCAATCACTGCATATTATTGAGCAAACCCAGCTCATAGATATAAATGGTAAAAATCAGTGCCTAAAAATGCTGCTTGGTTTGTTCATTAAATAATATTCGTATTTTGTTTTTCTACATATAACTTTCAAGTTTTCATGGTACAAACTGGTTAAGACTTTTTGACTTAATCACAAGAAAAGACCATAGCGAGATCCTGGTTTTTACTCCTTCAAAATGAATGAAAATTAGAATTTTTAGGTGTCAGAAAGCCCTTTCTTCCCTGTTTTGCAGACAGTAGCTCTCTATGCACATTGGCCTGGCCTGGGACTCAAGCGCTGGGATGGTGGGTGGGTGCCACCTGACCAGGTCCTTTCTTTCACTCCTTTTTTTCTTCTTTTCTTTTTGAGACAAGGTCTCTCTGTGTAATCCTGGAACTCTCTATGTAGATCAGGCTAATTTCCAAGTCACAGAGCTCCATTTGCCTCTTTGCCTCTGGAATGCTGGATTACAGATGTGAGTAACCATGTCCAGCTCCTTTCTTCTTTTTCTTACTTCACCCAAACTCTTCTCAGACCATACTGGAGAGCACTGTCCTCTTCTCCGGAGAGCACCCTAGCACATACTGGGTGGGGGTGAGAGCAATGATACAGACCCTATTCTAGGATAAGTGAGGGGAGAATTAGGTTTATACCTACACCAGGGTACTCTGTTCCTCTATTACTCAAACCACTTTGATGGAGAGGATGGATGTAGACTGGGGTAATAGGGAAGGGGGGTGTGGGAGTAGTCAGTATGTATTACCTACATGTGTAAAACTGTCTAGGGACCAAAAAAACCCAACAAACAAGCAAAAAACTGTCTAGGGGCAAATTTAATTAATAACACACACACACACACACACACACACACACACACACACACACACACACACACCACTTTGACAAAGTAATTGTTTTGAAAGACCCCACCTCAAAGCAAGATCTAAAATTGTATTCCTATAAGTCACGGAATTGGGCTTAATGATATGCTCTAGCTTTCTTTGAACACAATCTTCTGCTTCTAGGAGGCAGAAGTTTCAGCTGCACATCATATATCCAGTTGCCTCACCTCTAATTCTTTGAGGTAGTTAACTGTTGTTTCTTGTCTCATTAATATGACTAAGTCATGGGGATGCTTCAAGTTCATTGGTGAATCCACCTATAAGAAAGCAATAAATAAATAAATTAAACTCCCATTTCATTAACGTCTGTTTGGACTAATAAAGCTCCATTTAATGATTTCATGCTGTCCCATCAGCATTCTAGTTCATGACAGTTGCTCGGTATGCTCAGTAGTTTACAGGGCATCTCAACAGTGACTGCACGGAGGCGGGGCGGGGTGAGCTCAGCCTGCAAAGTTCTAGGGTTCATTTCCCAGCACCTTGAGTAAACAAAGGAAGAGAAGTACTTGAAAATAAATAATGAAATAATTTCCTTTAAATATTCTTCATACTTGTAATAACAAAAAATATAGATTGCTAGTTTTGACAGCACATCTCATATCTGAATAGACTTGGAAGTGATAAAAAAGAAAATATTAAAAATACATTTGGAGAAGTCATAAATCAAAGATGATATAAGATAAGCTGTAGATTTATTACTTAGAGTGTGTGTTCTCGGATCAACAGATCAAGCAACTATGCTACTGCAGATGTAGGAAGATGAACCTCATGTACTGGTAGCAGGCTTAGATTTGCTTTTACTTTCTCTTTTCTTTTCCTTTCTTCCTTCCTTCCTTCCTTCCTTCCTTCCTTCCTTCCTTCCTTCCTTCCTTCCTTCCTTCCTTCCTTCCTTCCTTCCTTCCTTTCTTTCTTTCTTTCTTTCTTTCTTTCTTTCTTTCTTTCTGTGTGTGTGTTTCAAGACAGGGTTTCCTGGCTATCCTGGAACTCACTCTGCAGACCAGGCTGGCCTTGAACTCACAGAGATCCACCTGCCTCTGCCTCTGCCTCCTGAGTGCGCCACCACCACCTGGCTGCTCTCACTTTCTCAGGGTTATTTATATACCAACATGTTCATCATTACGACATGATCCTTCACTTAGCAAAACAAATCTAAGGTATTCTTAAACAGGGAGGCAAACCTATATACAAAGATACCACAACATTTTTAGCTGAACAGATATTAGATACCTCATTTTATCAATAGATAAAGATAGGGACACTGTCCTATGGATGGAACAAAGGAGAAAATGGAAAAGCTACAACCTGTGGCCTGAGTATAAAAAGCTTCACATAGCAAAGAATGCCTGCTTACTTGCAACTTGCCTAGACCTCAAGAAGCAGCTATTCATGGAGTTTCCAGAAAACTAAGAACCCAGAGGGGCAGGAGGTAGGGGAACAGTCCTTCTGTCTCAAACACCCAAGTCCACTGTTTACCAGGTATCTGAGGGACTTGCAGGAAGAAAAAGAAAGATGAAGACTTAACATTTCAGAGCTAGAAAATAATCTCACTTTTAGATTAAGAAGTGCTCACAAAGACATGGCTGTACCAGCCTTTCCTCACATTTCATTGTGAGGGAAGTGTGTTGCATTTCCTTGAAGCTTTCGGTCTAACAAAGATGTAGCAGCTAGCAGAGACACAGTATAAAATTATTAGCTGATGGGAAGGGTAGCTACTGACAGCTGGGTTTCTCTTTTTAAGGTGACAGCAAATGGCATGGATCTTTGCCAAATAAAGGTTTAGCAAGGGAAGACTTATGACCTGACACATATTTTTATTGCAGTAATTTCAAGGTCTTAAATTCTAAAATAGTATGGCAATTATCTTGGCAAATGCCAGCACAGACACCTCTCTTTTTGAGTACCTCTCCTCAGAAATTACAAACGAGTGTCTGCTTGACAGCCTTGTAAATATCAGAGCATCACTCTGCCCATATGTACTCAGTAACTCTTTATGCCTGGTCCACTGATTGAACACTTGGAATTTATATACTCCTATATTCTCTCTGTACAATGTATAAAAGAATGAGAAAATTCCATAATCTTTAGCATTTAAAGACCCTCAGGGTCAAAACCAAGAGGTATTAGAGAGAGGAAGTTTAATCCCAGCACTCAAGAGCATGAGGCAACATGAGTTTGAGACCAGTCTGGGCTACATTTTGATACTGTTGTGGTGATATTTTATTTGTATGTTAATAAATAAAGTTTGCCGGGAGATCAAAGGTCATAGTCAGCCATAAGCAGAAGTCAGGCCATAAACTGTAGCACATGCCCTTAATCCTGATCACATGGTAGGCAGAGTCTGTGTGTTCAAGGACATAGTCAAGGGTGGTGACACACGCCTTTAATCCCAGTACCAACCATAGAGACCTGGAGGTCTGTATAGACAGACAGTGATGAGGAAGTGATGTGGCTGGGCTTAGAGCCAATGAGAAGGCAGAACAGGAAGACAATAAAGGCGCAGGTTAGACAGGGAGAGCTTCTCTTGGGAAGCTACGGCGAGGTGGTGAGCTAAGGTTAGTTGGCGTCTATTGCTCTGATCTCTATGGCTTGCACCTCTGTATTTGGCTCTGTGTTTCTTATTTAATAAGACTGTTTAGAAATTCATCTGCAGACTGTCTAAAAAAAAAAAAATGAAACCATCTGACCAACCAACCCACCAAACAAAAGAGAACACACTGCACACTAAGATCTCAAAGTTCGCTTTGGCTTTTCATCAAGTGACAAATGCTACCAAATTCCATTTCCTGACAGTGCAATCCATGCTCACAGGCCCTGGATCACAAAGAAAAGGCAGAACCATTTTCACCTGCTCTATTTAAGAAAAGAGATATGAATTATATTTAGAGCAATTAAACTGCAGGGAAAAACGGAGCTGGCATTTGAAATGTAACTATGTGGACTTAATTCTGTGACCTGGAAGGATGCATTCTCTAAGTCTCCAGGTGACAGTTCACTGTTCTGCAGCAATCCACTTCAAAGAAGTCGAAATATGCCAGGCAATTCAACTTTATTTTCTTTAGAGTACATTATATGAGTACATGCATTCAATTACATAAACCAGCAGTAGATATATTACTCCTATCAAGTACACTTTTACAGATTTCACTTATTGCTTTTCTAATGAACTAAGACTTTAATGATATGTTTTTATTATGTACACTGGTGTTTTCCTTGCATGTATGTCTGTGTGAGAGTGTCGAATATCCTGGAACTGGAGTTACAGATAGCTGTGAGCCACCATGTGGATGCTGGGAATTGAAACCTGGGTCATCTGGAAGAGCAGCTAGTGCTCTTAACTGCTAAGCCATCTCTCCAGCCCCAATCCAGACACTGTTAATGGCCACATCTCCAATCAGAACCCTAAGATGGTGGATTCAGTAAATCCATACGGCAACAGATGGAAATTGTTCCATTGCCAAGTTTGATAAAAGTGAACATTTTAAACAAAATAATTTAAGGGTATAACCATATTTGATGTTCTAGGAAGGCAAATGTGAGTCAATCAATTGTCAGTGGTCATTTACAGCAGGAAATGACACATTTCTGTAGTGACATTAACTCAAGCCTCATATGCAACTTATTCATACACAGTAACTGTTCTAGCCTCTTCAATGGTATTCATTTTAATATATAAAAGCAGCATGGAGACAGGGTTTCTCTATATAGCTCTGGCTGTCCCATAACTCACTCTGTAGACCAGTCTGGCCTGGAACTCACAGAGATCAGCCTGCCTCTGCCTCCCGGAGTGCTAGGATTAAAGGTGTGAGCCACCACAGCCTGGCTAATTTCTTTTAAAAATTGGAGTATCTAGTGTATTGAGTCCTTCCCTTGCCCATTCCTCTGTCCATTTCATTGCATGTCTTTCCCAGCAAATACAGCTGGATCATTATTAATCTTACCTCCTTATTATATGTGTATGCAGGTACGTGTGCTTGTGTACATGTGCATGTGAAGACCAGAGGTCAACTTCAGGTCGACTTCATCTGTAACTCTTCATATAATAGCCACCTTATTTTGTAAAACAGGGTCTCTTACTGGAACTTGGAACTTGTAAATTAACCAGCTCCAGGGATCCTCCTATTTCTGCATTTGGGATTCCAAGCATGTGCTAGTACTGGCTTTTTATGTGGGTGGTGGGGACTGAGTTTAGGTCCTCATACTTGAACAGCAAGCACTTTTCTGACCAAGCTATCACCCATCTATTTATTTATTTATTTATTTATTTATTTATTTATTTATTTATTTACTTACTTACTTACTTACTTACTTACTTATTTGTGTGTGTGTACGTGCTCACATATGCACAAAGGCCAGAGGTTCCATGTCAGGTGCCCTACTAGACTGTTCTCCACCTTAATTTTTGAGACAGTCTCTCAGTAATTCATCTAGATGGGCTGGTCAGCAAGATTCCTATTTTTGCTTTCCCAGTGGTGGGATTATACTCATGTGCTACTGCACTCAGACTCTTTTCTCTGGGTTCTACAGTGTGGAACTCGGGTCTCCAGGACTGAAGGGAAAGCACTTTACTTATGAAGACATCTTCCCAAACCCTGATTTATTGTTGTTTTGTTTTTGAGACAGGGCTTCACTGTGGCCCTTTCTAGACCAGGCTGGCCCCAAACTCAGAGATTCACCTGCCTCTGCCTCTCTGGTGCTGGCATTAAAGGTGTGTGGCACCACTGCCTGGCAATTTATTTTTGACACAGTCTCATGTAGCCCAGGTTGGTCTCTGTTAAGCTGAGGATGACCTTGAAATTCTGGCCCACCTCCCAAGTGCTGGAATTACAGGGGTGGGTTATGACACCCAGTTATGCAGTGTTGGGACACAAGCATTCTACCAACAGAGCTGTATCACTAATTCAACCTCAATTTTAGTCGGTAATATTTTGTTTTGAGACAGGTTGTCACTGTGTGACCAGACTAGCTCTGAACTCTAGATCTTCCCACCTCAGCCTCTCAAAGTAGTGGGATTAAAGCTGTGTGCCTAGCTCAGGGTTAACAAAGCCCTACTTTCTTACTAAAATTTAGGTTACTTATTATTTTCCTTACAAACAAAACAAACCACTGTGGCGAGCATCCTTCCACACGTGCTCTTGGGACAGCAGTCTAGATATGTTCTTCCCTTTGAAGAGAATGTCTAAGTCAGATGCACTTTATGTTTTTGGTTAATTTTCTCCAAAATAGTTGAATCAATTTCAATTCCTACAAACAGTTAGTTTCCATAAGCCTTTAGGAACACAGGAATAACTGAAAACATTTTAATCTCAATCTCTGTGGGCTTTATACTGATCTTTCTTTTATACTTAAAAATATTTTTCCTGCCTCACTCTAAATTTGATAGTTTCTATACAATATTTTAAAAGCATGGTTCTAGTTTGTGGGGCTCTAGGTGAATATCTTGTGCTTCCTCTCTTTTCAACAGTGAGTGCATACTGCTTATATTTATAATGAAAATTTCTACCTATAAGTACGTTAGCTTTGTACACATCAAACTTGAGGGTACTAGAAAACAATTTTGTTTTATTTAATTTTAAACAAACTGTAACAAGTGAAAGCTCTGGTCTGGAGAGTGGTCTGGGAGCTTTCTCTTAGCTATTCATCTAGACAGCTCTTGTCACAGATGTGAATCCAAGGAGAACTCCAAAAATGCACCAGCTAGTGTCTTCTGGCCCTTACCTTTCTCTCCACACCTTATCTGTTCCCCAAAATATTGTGTACCCTAATAAACTTATCTGAGGTCAGAGAACAGAAAAGCCACTAGATATGTAGGATAGAAAATGGTGGCACTCACACCTTTAATCCCAGCATTCCAGAGGCAGAAATCCCTCTGGATCTCTGTGAGTTCAAGGCCACATTGAAAACAGCCAGGTATGTGACACACGCCTTTAATCCCAGAAAGTGAGCCTTTAATCCCAGGGAGTGATGGTAGAAAGGAAAGATATATAAGGTGTGAAGACCAGAAACTAGAAGCATTTGGCTGGTCAAGCTTTCAGGCTTTTGAGCAGCAGTTCAGCTGAGATTCATTCTAGATGAGGACTCAGGCTTCCAGTTTAAGGAAACAGGACCAGCTGAGGAACTGGCAAGGTGAGATAGATGTGGCTTGTTCTATCTCTCTGATCTACCAGCATTGACCCCAATAACTGGCCTCAGGTTTGATTTTATTAATAAGACTTTTTAAGATTTGTGCTACAAATCCAAGCTTGAAAGACCAAAAAAACAAAAAAAAGAAAATAAAAAAAGATAACCGATTTACTTCAATTTTTGCTGCCAGAGGACTTGTACAATAATTTAATGTGAAAGTTAAAACTAGTCTCAGTTTGAAGAATTATCAAGCTATCAAATTAAAACCAAACTTAACCAAAAGCAATGAATCCTTGACCATCACATGAATTTTGTGGCCACTATCCTCTGAAGTTTACCCTCAACTGGATTTTATTTTCTTGTTATTGCAGTTTCTAGAAACCATGGTTTGTGGTTGATATATTGTGCACCCCAATAAACTTATCTGGGGGTCAGAGAACAGAACAGCCACTATATTCAACATAGGTTTAGGCAGTGGTAGCATATGCTTTTAATCCTAGCATTCCGGAGGCAGAGATCCATTTGGATCTCTGAGTTCAAAGCCACACTGGAAACAGCCAGGCATGGTGACACATATCTTTAATTCCAGGAAGTGACGGCAGGAAGCAGAAAGGTATATAAGGCGTGAGGACCAGGAACTAGAGCTCTTTTAAGCTTTTAGCTTTTAGCAGCAGTTTAGCTGAGATCCATTCGGATGAGGATTCAGAGGCTTTCAGTCTGAGGAAACAGGATCAGCTGAGGGATTGGCAAGGTGAGCTTGGACGTGGCTTGTTCTGTTTCTCTGATCATTCAGCATTCACCCCAAAACCTGGCCCCAAGTTTTTTATTAATAAGACCCTTTAAGATTTGTGTTACAATGGTTGCAAACATGCCTAATCTTGCATAATTCAGACATGTGAAGTGTATCATATAGCTATTACCTAGATTTAAATGTTCACAATGTTTCAGCCAATCTGCAAGAACATTCATGTCAAACATGTCTTCCTGATAAGCAAGATAATTAACATTTCCAACATAAGCAACAAATAACTCTTAAACTATATTTTAGAATTTATGCAACATGGAAAACAT